>NC_133915.1:4952860-5557578 GCF_964199755.1 Larus michahellis | reverse complement strand
AAAGTACGAAACAGAGTAACCTCCTGCTTATTCTTTAACTGCCAGAACACTTATTTTTGGTGGAGGAGGAGGGAAAAGAATGCAGTTGGCAACTCAATAACAGCCAGCTCACAGTGAGGCCAGAAATTGTAACAGTCCATATTCTAACACTTAAATCTGTTTACAGACAAAATATGATGACACAATGGAGTACGGAATCCAAGCCAATGGAGAGGAAGTCATACTGCACCTAGAAAAAAATAAGTAGGTCCAGTTCAACTTTTTTCCTTGAGCGTTATTCCTCACTGTAAATGGCTCTCTAGGGCATTCAGGATACAAAGAGACAGAACTCGGCTCCTATAAGACAGAGGTATTTTGGTAAATACAACCTTTAAACTCCAACAAGAGAAGAAGAGGGGAGAAAAAGCATCATGTCACTATTTCGGTAACGTGAAATAAGTACACAGGCATATGACATTACCATGATGGAGTGACTTGCCTATACTGCTAACTCTGTTCTCCTATTTATTTCCTAAATGGCTGAATCCACTGAATGCTCAATGTTTTCGTATTATTTCACACATTTTCTGTAGCCATGGATAGTCTAAGGGTTATGTTTATTTGTTATATGCTGGTAGAAACTACAGAGATGAACAAGAGAAATATCCATTAAATGGGGCTGTCTTGGCCAAAAATAGAAAACAGTAATAAGAAATGTGATAATCCTCAATAATTTGGCTTCCAACGCTCCCTACCTTAACACTACGGCTGTTGGACTTCTAATATATACTGTCAATAACAAAATGCTTTATGGAAATGGAAAGCGAGGACAGCTTGCCTCCCTGGCTGAAGAGATTAACAGCATTCAAACCGGCCACCCAGAGGGTATAGAGGAGCAGTAGGGTTTGGTACAGAACAAAGCCCACAAAGAAAAGTCCAAAACGGTACAGAGCGACACAAATAAAGCACAGTTGTGACTTTCTGCTTGCTGGCTCCACCATAATATTTAACATAGGATCAAACAAGTCTGCTTTAATGGGTACTTTTCTAATGGCTGTGTAAATACAATAGCCCTATCGTCAGGTCATTGTTAAATATAGACTATAATTAACTTGTTTGCCCCTGGTTTAATCTAATCTAAATATTTGGAAGGGGAGTGTGGGAAATTATATTATACTAAATCCCACTCTTTAAAAAGAAATGGGATTGTGGCAGTTCGGGGTAGTTGCCCAAACAGATGTGAATGTAGACTTGCTTTGCTGCTGGCTGTAGTAAGACTACAGCCCTGGCTTAAATTTAAGCACCTGCTTAGCGCTCTGCTGCATGGGCGCCTGGGTGCACAGAGCCTCGCAGGATCTGGCCTTCCAGAGCAAGGCACGAATGCCTATTAACAAGAACCCAAAGGCACCTTTCCCACCGGTGGCAGAAATGCAGTAATTTATTCCATAGTCATGATGTCCTTCTTTGAAAGTTCAAGTACAAATATATGTACAAAAATTGAGTTTATTTAGACAGAAAAGAAAAATCAAGTTCAGATAGAACGACTGCAGAGATGAGAACTTGTGCTAGGACCAGTTATAAAAAAAAAAAAAAACTGTGGGCAAAATTTGGACAAATATGTTAGTGTAATCTCCGCACAGGCTCTCTTAGTGGGCGCACATGTACACACACACGGCTGCACACGTACACACACACGGCTGCACGGGCACCTGTGAAACACATGGGGCAGCTTTCCCACTAACCTAGAGCTTTGCTGCTTATAATCAGCGGGGTGAACTGGGAAGCGAACGGAACGGTGCCATTTCACACACCCTGTGGAGCGGTGGAAATGTCTACACAAATTGGAGGCCAAAAAAGGATCAATATGTAATATTTATGCATATGTAATTATAGATTTGCTTTCAGATCTGCTAGGAGATTAGTTTATACCAACGAAATAAGTAGAGTTTAATTGCTTTCTTAGTTTAGAAATGTCCCTTTGTTTGAGTAAGGATTACGAGCAGGCAGAATTCCCCACCCCGTAGCTTTGCTTCCCTAGTTTTTCAATACTGGTGGTAACCTGAGTAATCATTTGAATTCCCCACATACTTTGCGTGTTACACAATTGCCTCATTTCTGGATGACTACAATTTATTTTCAATAATAATTGTACTTGACTCTTTCCAGGCACCTATTAGCTAGAGACTATACCGAAACAGTCTATTCTGATGACGGTCGGACAAATAACAACAAGTCCTCAGATCAAGGTAATAAAAAAAAGATTTCCTTATACTTGCAGTCTTGAAGAGGTCTGTAAGAGATTCACGGGTCCATGAGATAATAGCACATATGAGATAGAAAGAAAAGATTTTAAATCTGGGTTCTAAGCATCTAAGCCTCTGAAGGGATGGGGAAGATGCGACCTGTGACCTGGGCAGAGCTACACTGATTTACACCCGTTGAGAATCAGACAGTTTGCCCATTAAAAAACCAAGCGCTTTTCACGGACAAACACATTGTCTGAGCCGACTTTCTGTCTTTTGTCAGGAAAGGGAGTGGAGCCAAGGCCATTCCACTACTGTTACCTCCCGACTTTGCCCTCCCGACTTTGCTCATTCTGGGCAACTTGATGATTGGCTTTTACACCCTAATCTCAGTGAGATCATAGATTCAGATAAAGACACATTTCCTCACTGGCTCACCTTACCACCCACGCTCACAGCAAATGCGCTGCAGGTTACCCCAGGTGGTTTCTCCGAGCCATGACAAATCAGTTATTCAGATCCAGACACAAAGGAAGTCACTAAATTTATTTTTTAATTAACTGTGCACTCATGGGTCTTATCTTCAACAAAGCTCTCACCTGAAGCTTTTTGTCCAATGTCATGCTATGTGTTTTAACACTTGTAATTTGGAATACAAAGCCTAATATTCTTTGCCATGGAGTGCTTAGCAGGAACAGGAGGATCTTGAGTGAAGTAGATGGGCATAAAGAATTCTTTTGGGTGGGTTTTTTTGGTGGAAAAAAGATGCTATTTCTGATTGCTCCAGTTACTTTCACTCCCTGGATGGATGCTGTGAAAAACAAATAGCACCTACGCCTGGGTAAAGACAATCTCACACGTCTACCTATGCGGCTTGCTGAATTAGAAATCCCTAACATTGTGGATACTTTATCACAATCTCAGGAGCTGTTTCTCTTGTATCCTCAAAAGACGCAAAATAATTCTCCACTTCTTTCTCTAGTAATTTTCACTTTCTTGATGTCTTTTTCACTGTAGAAAGTTGGCACCTTCTGATGGAAGGAAAACAAATACATGCTAAAGTGAAACAAACATCCCTGAGAAAACAAAAGGTTGATGCTGTTATAGGTCTCTCTTAAGACACCTATTAAGGAAAATGCTATAGCTAACATTTTCCACAATAACTCAAGTGACTTTGAAGTCTCTTTGAACACAAAAGCGTTCATTAGACCTTAGATCCTCAAGTCAATTAAGTCATTAAAATTTGTCCTCTAATCATATGTCTTAACATAATACATGCATTTTAATCTAATTGAAGTTAATGCATTTAATTGTTGAGTTAATATTAAAGGGTGTTTCCTTGAAATTTGGCCACAATAAAATCATTTGGTATGGACCTCAATTCAGCAGAGCACACCAGAATATGCTTAATTTTGCGCAGTGAGTATGCGTATTCTCATTTCCATGTACTGTTGTGTATTGACCAGAGCCCGCCATGGCCAGATTTGTCAAAATCTGGGTCACTCTGTGTAGAAGGGTAACAATAACGGTACCGTAGCAACCATGGAAACGGTCACCAGCTTTTTTCATTTTAAGAATCTCCTCTAACGGGAGATTTCCTCAGACAGTGTAGTTGTAGGTTGTAGCTAGTGTAGTTTGTCTTCTGAAATCACTCTATCTAAGCCAACTCATGGCAGTCAATGAGGCATGGCCCGATTTGACACTGTATTTTTTCTTTCTAACCAGGATCACTGTTATTATGAAGGTTACATTCAGAATGATGCTGGTTCCATAGCAAGCATCAGTGCGTGCAAAGGTCTGAGGTAAGATGGAAGTTTTCTTCCCAAAGGGTACCAATGGCAGAATACGCATGCTCTATAAATTTTCCAATATAAAAATAATCAGGATGTAAAGAATTGGCGTTATCTTTTATTCAGGCTTACAAGAAAACTAGTTTACCAAAAAAAAAGGAAAAGAAGGGAGGAATAAAAAGCTACCTTTCTACTTCAGTTTCAGAGTTTATAAAGTGGAAGCTAAAGAAACATCTACATCAATAAATTTATATGACTAATTCCATATTAAATCCAGTCATAAATCATAGAATTTGGTGGTGCTTACAGTAAACCTTTAGGGCTGATGCTTCTCAGCTGTAGGAAGCTCCAGTGACGCTTAAGAGAAGGCTACGTTATTTTCAGCGCTACAGCAGCTACAGGGTCAGGAAGTTCAAGCTTTTGCATGAAAAGCTCGGTTAACAGAAGCTGTTCATTTCTAATCACCGAAGACACAGTGGTATACCATAAAAAGGCAAGAGGATAGCTGAGGAGTCTGAGAAGCCGCAATATAACATTTTCCCAGAGGTTAGCAGGGTTTGCAAAACCCAGACTTTCTTTGGGAACACTTCTTGCATATCTTGTTGAGTTTACACATTAACACAGAATGCTTATTTTGACATTTGCTGCTCAGAATTATTCAAAGCTCTTAATTCCTTTCGATATTTCAGCTTTTCGTCTCAATTAAAGATGAAAACATATCTTTGAATTCCCCACTGAACTGAAATTCACTTTTCAATCACCTCTATTAGCACAAAACCCTAAAGTTTAATTCATTCCTTAACCAGTTTCTTTTTGACTGACAGTCTCCTACTCATAGACTTCACTGACCAGCCAAATCTTCTAAATGATTTCTACTTTTAAATTATTGTACACTCTGCCTGCATGCTGCCAAACTCTTCCATTGCGTCAGTGCATGCGATGGTCCGTACGCTCAGGCTAAACGCTCTTAGGGATAACGTTGCTATCTTGACTCAGTCCTGCAGATTCAAAAGATCACAGTCTAACTCATTTTCTTAGTGGCTATTTTGAGACCCGTGGCCAGAAGTACCTTATTGAGCCCTTGGGAACTTCAGACAGAGAGGAACACGCAGTCTATAAGTATGAGGACCTCGAACAAGAGTCCATAAAAACCTGTGGGCTAATCAATAATACCTGGGAAGCAGATTCAAATGACCCCATCAGTGACTACTTCAAATCCAGCAACAATCCAGAAGTAAGTACCTACTTAAGCAACAGTCCAGTGAGTAAATGTCAGAAAAGAAATCGCGGCTGTAGGAGAGCTCTGCAAGTAGCACAAGTCCCGCTTTGTCTGGTGGCACCTCCAGAAAAGAAGTGATCGCAAACAGTAAAGCATAATCAGATCTTAAAAACCAGCGCAAAATGTCACAGATCTGAGATTGCAGAGTCATCACCTGAGTTAAGCCCTCCTGCATGTACTAATAGGTGCCCATGGGCATCTTTAAACATCTAAATACTTCTTAATATTGAGTCTACCTTTCATCATTCTAATAATCATTTTAATACCTAGCCTATCTTTCATCATTTAAACCAGGCAGTCCCATTCTAAAAGACTTGGCTAAAGAAATACCCTCATAACTAATACAAGGGTTTGAAATTGCAAAGGTTGGGACGGAAGCAGGCTTTAAAAGTCATTTAAATGTATTTTTTCTTTAGATGAAAGCATACCTGAAAGCAAAAAAGTATCTGGAAGTTTACATAGTTGCAGACAATACTTTGGTGAGTACTGAAATGATTTTTTTTTTTTTTCATTTGACCAGCTTGAGGTGAGCTTTCCAAAGTAGGTACTACTCATACCCCTGGGCTCCTACCAAAATTACAGTGCTGCACTGTGTTTTACCAGACTTTGGCTAGGAATAGGATTTCCTAATGGCCATTGATTTTGAAAATCCCACCTGGAGAGAATGAAAATGCAGAAAACGCCCTGCAGTGCCTGTTCTCTTCTGCACCCTACACATAGATACACGTTTTAAAAGGGCCTGATCTTGAAATACGTTGTCCGATAAAATAGTACATTGAAAAGATAGTATGCAGACCAGGCGTGGTGTGGTTTGCCATGCAATATTCTGAGGGACGTTTCTTAACTGATAAATCACTTTTTTCCTCTCCTTTTCCTAACATACTGTATTTACTTTTTTAGTATAAGAAGTATGAGGAAGATGTTAAAACTGTAAGAGAACGGATATTTGGAATAGTCAATTACATCAACACGGTAAGAGGAAATACAGCAAAGTGAAACTGAATTAGAATTCTATTAGAATTTAATTAGAAAGTGAATTATTTATCATTTTTATAATGAATTTTCATTATTGCATGTAGGAAAGAATGAAAACTGAACCTCATTGTAATTTATGATACAAACTTAACACATCTTTCTATATTATCTTGTTCTTTGTCCTCAGGTATGAGATTTCTATAAATGAATTATTGTTAAAGAAAGCGTTATACCATATTTTCTTAACAGCTTTTAGTGAATGATTGAAATCCTTCAAAAAGAATGAACTCATTTTTGATTCTTGTTTTCTTCTGCAAGTCAAATTTCTTCCAAAATATTCCTTGAATTTTCAAGTATTTTAAAGAATTTTAAGAATTTTCGAGTATTCAGAAAACATTTTTATAGTTGGTGGGGAAAAATAAGATTTCACGTTTTGTTTTTCTTTGTAATTTCTTGTTGCAACTTCAAAGTCCTGAAAAGCTTAAATCAGGTCTGGAGTGAAAGATATATTGCAAGTGACGAAAGTGAACCAACTACCAGGATAAGCGTTTGTTTCAGAAGTCTTCATAACCTACTTCATTTTTACAGCACCACTGTTTTTCTGCTGCAGGTTTATAAGGCCATAAATATCTACGTGGCTTTAATTGGCCTCGAAATTTGGACAGATGGCGACAAATGCCTCCTGAGTCGTGCTGCAGGATTCACCCTGGACAGTTTCTCAAAGTGGCGCCGATCAGATTTATTAACGAGGAAAAAAAATGACAATGCTCAGCTACTCACGTGTGTATCGCTCTGCTTCCTATTTGCATTCCCAAGTATGCTAAAGGAATTTGCTCTTTAAAAATTGGTGACCAAGCCATCAGAAACATCTATATCGAGCAGGATTTCATGCTTTCCAATACAAGACTGTACTAATTCTAGGACAAACAGACAAATGTAGGCTCCCTTTCCTTGCTAGTATCTAATCTTTCTATCTGAATCCCTGCAGAAAAAGGCAATGTAAAGTTTTGTTACATCTCAGTCTCTCCTTTTCTTTTTCCTCTCTCCTTTTCCTTCTCTTCAACTGTCACAGAACAGTGGAGTGTCCCGAAGACGGCCGTGCAGTCTAACAGCCTAAGGAGCCATGACATGAAGTTTAACAGCTGGGAAATGCACGTTGCCAAACTAAACCAGCGCTCACTTCGCTCTTCTGGCTCCCGTTCAATGGCCCTGATTCATCCAAGCACTTTGCTACGCTTAGAGCACTTCATCAAGCTCTTTACACTCAAAGAGATGCTTTGAGCCTGATGAACCGCAACGTAATTTAAGTAAAAGTTTAAAATGAAAAGTGTATTCAATTGTTTTCTGATTTGCAGTGGTCTTAAGTACATCCTCAAATACTGTATTAAATCAGGGAGCTGGAAATGAGCATATGCTTAAAGCCTGGTTAATAAGGTAGACTTGATTTCAGATTTGGTTCCTGGTCACTTCATCGCATTTCACTCTGCCTTTCTTCTTCCCCACAGAGGCTATGACTTTGAGGGGACAACAGTCGGATTAGCCTTTCTAAAATCCATATGCAGTGATATATATTCTGCAGGTATTATTCAGGTCTGATTTATTTTTGTTTATTTTATGTCTTAAAGCCTTTTCTATGTTTTTTACTCAACCAGCAAAGAACTTCTGTGAAAACTATTCGGTGTACGACGCTTTCAGTTCTGTCTGGTTCATATCATTATTTTATTAGACTGTAGAAATTGACAGTCAGAGATTTTATTTTAAATGAAGTGCAGAGAGTAAAGAAAGCACACACAAAGCATGGTATATGTGTTATCTAAATGCCAACATCAAACCGACACCTGTTTTTGGAGTACTAGGCTCCAACAGAGTCAAAGGAGGGAAATAAGTAATTTTGTGCCTCTACCTTAAGGTTCCCTGTTTTGAACGGGGAATTGGTTCTGACTGTCACAATGCAAATCATCAGTTTGGCCACTTAATTACAGCTGCCTAAACTACTGTACTTAAACTTCAGCCTAAAGAGGAAGACAGATCCTAAACTTTACCAACAACACCTGGAACTCAACTGTTGCACCCAGCTTCAGAGGCCAGGTTGGTAAGAGGAACAACCCCCACAAAAATCTGGCTTTCCCACACCATAAGGAAATCCGAGCATGACTGGAAACCCAGAATACTTTTTAGGGCAGGGGGATGCATTCTGTAGCAGCATGATTTGCGATGCCATGCTGGAAGAGTACGACCAGTATGCTGTGTCTCGTGCTCTCTGTGTTTCTACTACCACCAGCTGTTTATACATCTGGATTTCACCCAAAAGAGTGGAACTTTTCCTTTCCTCCCTCCCACCAACAGCACAAAACACTGAGCTAAAAGCCAAGATGGAGCGCAGCAACCGCCTTTCTGTGCACACACAACGCTGTACACAACAGCTACCTTGATGTAACGAGTAATAATTATATCACACCCACATAATTACCCTAAGCACAGAGACAGGTACCCAGAGAGAGCATTGAGAGTCTCAGATGTTCAGTTCCCCTTAACACTCCGTTGTTATTTGGCAGCCTAACTTCCTCATGTTTATTTAAAAACCTATTTATTCATGTTCCTTCGTGGGATCATCTCATTGCTATTGCAATATAATCCAGCATAAACTGTGGAATAGATGCATATACGGATTGAACAATATATCAATATAGCACTGAAGATAATTCCATTTCAAGAAAAATTGTCCTATTTCTTAGCCGCATGGCTTCTCTGGTGTTCCTGCTTGTTCCTAAAATACTCATAGAAATAATAGCTTGCTCTTATCTCTACAGGATCATAACAGAAATGAAATTGCAGTTGGAGCTACCATGGCACATGAGATGGGACACAACCTTGGCATGAGTCACGACACCAGAGCCTGCACGTGTCACGATAAAGTTTGTATCATGACAGATACTGTCAGGTAGGAGTTTGGACAAAAAGGCAAAGGCATTAATGTACGGGGTGGTTCAAGATGGGCTTTGGATCAGCTGCCAGTTCCCAAAATGGAGTAGCAATTATTTTTGCCCCCTGGGATTATTCCATTCGAATTATACAAGAAGAGTAAAATTAGGAAATTCCGTGTCCTTCTAATGTATGCTGAGATGGATACACCACCGCAAAAAAACCCAAACCAAACCAGACTCTAGTCCCTTTTGGATAGCATTGGCTTTGCGTGGGGTGGGGGCCTTCTCATTAAACCACCAGTCATTTCTTCCTTACAATGACATATGTATATGGAAAAATGGTTGCACCCAGTAGTTTAGGGGCACGGTCACTTGTTTCATTTCTTTTGTAAAGGGTATTGCTTTTCCCTACCTATGCCAATCCTAATGTAAATTCTCCTGCTTTCTCAATATAGTTCTATCATCCCCAAGAAATTCAGCTCTTGCAGCCTCCAAAGTTTTGAGAAATACATGCTGAGTGACATGCCAAAATGCCTAACGAACATCCCAGATAAAAACAGCATCATAGCACCTCCGTCCTGCGGAAATGGCTTTGTGGAAAAAGGAGAGGAATGCGACTGTGGAACTCCTGAGGTATCTGCATAACCGGGAATAAAATAATACTTGGAAGAGGCAAAGAGGTTTCTGTTAGTTCCTGAGGTAGCCTGTTCAAAGCTGGCTGAAATATTTCTGTAGAAACTGCGGTCATCAAATTGCTGATCTGCAATGTAGCCCCCCCTATAAAGTGCACGCCAAATGGTGAGAAAGATGCCTACATGGTTTGTCCTGCTGTGTTCAGAGAGGAACTGAGAATGGGGAAAAGCCACACGTACGAAACCATCTCATCAGAAGTAAGCAAGTTCCCTGCTCGACTTCCATCAGCACTTTCATAATCAAACACACTTTGTATTCTTTATCTGCTCACTCCCAATGGCTGGCGTAGCTTCTAGTGAAAATGCTGTTCAGAAAAGCAAAGCGCAGGTCCAGGGTTCACATCCCTCCCTCCCTCCCTCAATAACCAAGTACAGGGTGGCTCGTTGAGAACCCAGAACAGAGGGAGCGAGCCCTGAAGCAGGGGACCAGAGCTCTGACTGCCGATTCTCTCACAGGAGTGCACAAATGAGTGCTGCGACCCCGAGACGTGCAAACTGACAGCAGGTTCCATATGTGCACAAGGAGAGTGCTGTGAAAACTGCCAAGTAAGACACCTTTTAATCTCTATATTTTCTAGGGTTTGGGTTTTTTCCCCCCCCGTGATAAAGCAGAAATACACCTCTCAAAAGAACCGACCCTCTTTGTAATTCCTGACATAGCACTGTAATGACAAGCGCACTTTGTCCATCCCATACTACACCAAAACTATCAATTGACTTAAATCTTTCAACATCCTGGATAAATGAGCATTTTGATTACCCACTTTCTCCTGGAAAGAAAAGCTGAGGCACAACCAGGCAAAAATCTTGTCAATTGACAAAACCAACTTTAAATTAGATACGGATCTGGCCCCTCATGCAACTTGTACAGTGAGGATGGGATTTGTCTCCCCTAATTTTATCCCTCTAGTTCGCTGTGATTTTTAAATGGCAAGGAAGAGCACCGTGTTACACGTGGTATTGCTTTCTCTTCCTTCAGTATAAAAAGCCAGGAGCTGTGTGCCGAGCAGTCAGGCATGACTGTGACCTGGCCGAGATGTGCACCGGCTTTTCTGCAAATTGCCCAGAGGACCGATTCCGTGTGAACGGACATTCCTGCAACTACGGCAAAGGCTATTGCTACATGGGAGACTGTCCCACTCTAGAAGACCAGTGCAAAGCTGCTTTCGGACCAGGTGAGTACCAGCTGGCATTGAAAAATAAGGTTGCCTAGGTCTAAGGAGAGAGACAGTGGTAGGCTTTGTCTACTAGCACATCATCAAGTCATCCTTTTGTAAATCAGGAACAGTACATCTATATAAATGAGTTCTAGTTTGTAGTATACACTATATTATTATTATTTTTATATTTACACTGTAAGAGATTATCATCACATGAGCTGAAGCCCAGACCATACAATGCAATGTATTTCTAGAGAAATGGGAAGTGGTCCGCGTATTCCTCTTTTGCACAATGCTTTTAAGATAACTTTGGAATGGAGCTGAGTGAGTATTCTTTGCTTGATAGGAAGAGGAAACGTCTGTATTTAGATGTCCAAATTTAGCATGCCTTTATGTTTCTGAAGATGGCTTACACTCTCCCCAGTCCTAAACCATCTCCACTTCTGACTGTGTCCCCTCTCCTACACCAGGTCTGTAGGTTTGTACTGGACAGAGAGAGAACGCACAGGATGGGTCCTGCTGTGTGTACACAATAACAAATGACATTGCAGAATTAATGCATGAAGTACCAGAGTCATTTAGGCCCATGGGCAACTTCACTGGGAAAGGCCATTTCTTAAACAGGGAAAAGAAATTGAATATTATTATTTTTCATGCGCAGAGAATTTAAAGTAATGCCATTGCATTCTCCTCTTTCACAGAGGCTACTGAAGCTGCAGCTTCCTGTTACCAGATGAACACGAAAGGGTTATATTATGGATACTGCCGAAAAGAAAAAGGTAGTCACGTCCCGTGTAAAAAAAAGTAAGCACTGTATTACAGAATTTGCTGGGATTTGGGAAGAGAGACCACTCCTATTCGAATTAAGAGACAGAAGCAAAGAGTGTGCTATTTTACATGGCATATATGTCCATGTGTCTCTTGTTCAGTTTCAATACTGTGGTAAAGACAATGCTAAGAAAACTGGTTTCAAATCTTGGGATCAGTCTGAGAAAGAGCAAGTGTGTACATAGAGAGGTGTGAGCCTCCTTGCGAGGGTGACTGCCTGTGTGTGCATGTGGGCGCAGGTAAGCACGGGGAGAGGATTTTTGGATAGGGAAGATGAACCTCAGGTGAACCTCAGAAGTTGAGGACAGGTCAGTTAAACACTCATTTCTGCAAATAAGCCCACGAGGAATTAAGAAGTCGCCACCTTCTAGTCACAAACCGACCTGAAAACACCACAAAACTGAAGTCCTTTCTGCAACTATTTTTACTTTTTTTTTTTTTCAGTTCCTGTAGGGACACAACAAATTCAGGCTGGAGGAGAGACCAGCTCAGATAGTTCTGTTGTGCCATGTCCTTGTTCTAGCAGCTCTTGTTCTCTTTCCAGAGATGTAATGTGCGGAAAGTTGTTCTGTACTGGGGGGAATGAGATGCCTCGGGATGGGAACCTGGTGACTTTCGAGTCCTGCAAAGCAAGTTTTCCTGGAAATGGAGGAGAAGACATAGGGATGATTCGTGATGGAACGAAGTGTGGGAATGGAATGGTTAGTAGAAAATGGCTTTTCTCCGTATTTTTCCCCCTCTTTCAGTCTTGCTTATATCGTTAGGTCTTTTATCAGAGAAGAAAGATTTTAAAAAGGGAAGACTGAAGTGGACACTAAACTTCTGCTGGTCTGATTTGCCATACTTTCTGCCTTACATCTGTCACAAATCAGTCGCAAAGCAAAGAGGAACTGCTGCCATTCTGATGCCTTACGCTTGACTGCTGCCTTGGTATTTTTTACCAACCCAAATACAAGTAGAAACAGACCTTTGCATGAAGGTTTAAAAGATCATACATATATTACTATTTTTAATTATTTACATAACAGATGTGCTAGGCATCACTGAGTGCTATTTCCAGTTTCTTTGCGATATATTTCTACTTGGGGGACTGGAGGGGGGAGGATGAAGGATGGAAGAGGGTTGGAAACAGTGATGTCTGTACATCTTTGTCACCCCCCTTTGCTATAAAATACCCAAAGGTCAAATGGAAAATTATATCCACATATCAAGCTCCTAATGTAGGTTCAAGTGATCTGCAGACCTGTTTCTACGCCTCCTCTTGCTCTTCACCACTCTACACAATAATGTGCAAGCTTTGCATGTTCTGAAAGCTATAAATCACTTCGTTAACATTTGCCCTGTACATTTCAGGTGTGCAGCAAAGGAGAATGTGTCTATGCCGAAGATGTCTTTAGATCAACCAACTGTTCTGCCAAGTGTACTGGACATGCTGTAAGATATGAGCATTTGATGCTATTAACTTTAAAAAAATTTAAAAGCCAAGAAAATTTTGCACATCAGCTACAGTCCTTATTGATGACAGTATTTAAGTCACTTGGACTTAAGTTGTGGAGTCAGAAGCTTCCTGTATTTTTATGAACGCAAATCTAACCTGATCAGTATCGGTATTTTTGCCACGATCATGAGACGGATTCTGTGTCTGGCCCTGCCTCTGAGCCATGGTATCATAGCTATTCTCTTTCAGGCAATCTTCTGTTTGGGGATGCTCTTATTTGAGCACTCAGAGACGTACAGATGTAAAGATGAACTCTGCTGCTTTGTGCCTTCTACTGGAGCTTTTGCTGCAGAAACACCTGCCAAAGGCACACGATAGCAGACAGTCAGGCCTGTCCTTTCCTGTGCAAAACTGCTACTCTCTGTGCTAAATTTTAGTCCAAGTAAAACGAGAGATTTCCAGACCCAGCTGCAATAAGCTTAGCAGGACCCTGATCCAGAGCCACTGACACTTTATGAGACCACAGCTTCACTCGTACTTCCAACCTGAAGATATTCCTGGCTTTGTGCTTCCCTAGGTGTGCGACCACGAGTTGCAATGCCAGTGTGAAGAAGGATGGGCACCACCAACCTGCGACAGCTCCTCGGCAGTGACCAGTAAGTGCTGCATGGCCACACACTGGGTACTGTCATCGGCTGGCTGAAACGAGCTACTTTAACTCCAGTGGAACAGCCCTAGCTTGCACTGGGTGCCACGCTGTTTCTTGGCAAATATTGCATATCCAGGTCTCTGATTTCTGCTCATCTGCAGCTCATATGAGTGACTGGAGCAAGTCATTTTTCTTTCTAACCTGACAGAAGTGTTACACCCAGGAGATTATTTAGAGTAGCAGGCTTTTCCTTTCTCCACCCTGAGATAACAGGCACACCATAACAGCTCGCTTAAATTTGAGTGGAGGCAAGCTCCCAGAGGTTTTGCTGCGAGGGAGGCGGGCAAGTTCATTTCTTTATCATCTGCATGGAGCTGGCCTTTAACTGATCTGCCTCTGAGGGAAAATACTTTGCATAAACATTTCCATGTGTCTGGGGGAAAAAAGTAATTAAGTTTTTCTTATGAAAATATTTTTGTCCTCTCTCGACACTCACTAGAGCACCATCAGCTCTCAACATCATGGCTTGGTTGAGGCTTTAGAATAGCTTTGTTGAAGGAAAATTGTGAAGCCTTATTTGTATACAACGCCAAAGGCCTGCACCCAGGTTTGGGTAACACCCTTTGAGAAAGAGGAGAGGAATGACAATGAAGCAATCTTTGAGGACGGACAGAAAGGGCTAGGTTTGTTTAACCCAAGGCCGGCTCAGGCAATAACCACCATTTTCAAATATGGCAAAAATGGCAGGAATACATTCCTTTCCATCATCACGTGTGGGAGGAGAAGCAGCCATAAGCTCGAGCAATAGTGGGTCTAGACCTTGTAAAAAAAAATTACTTTGACAATGGTCATGATGGGAAACTGCTTAGTAATAGTGGGTCTTTTAGGAAATAGCAACTTGTGTTCTCTCTCCCTGACAGCCTTCGCTATTGTTGCTGGTGTGCTGATTGTCCTCGCTGTCACAGCAACTACAGCAGTGTTACTTATCCGCTTCCAAGTATTCAAGAAAAGGTAAAATGCTTACCCCCAATGAGGGGGAAAAAAAAAAAAAAGACCCTAAAGCCATGCAATTTCTGGATAGGTTTTAAGCTGGGGTTTTCAATGGGGGTGGAGGGAATTAGACACTGAAAAGCCAAGGAAGTTGGTCCATGACCTTTGTTGAGCTGTTTCAGAAATCCCATAGTTGGGAGAGAACTGAAGACTTGAAACTGTCCCTCTCAAGATTAATCCTAAATAATTAAAATAAGAGGGAGAGACGAAGAAATAAAGAGAGGACTTGGCTGTATAACACACCAATAGGAGTACGGCAGGCATTCAAATTCAGCAGGTATTTTTACTTCAGTCAGGGTAAGATTTACAGTCATATGTAATATTTGCCTAGCTGCCAGACCAGAAGGGGACCTGGAGCCACAAACCAAGTCTTTGTGGATCAAGAACAAAGATGCAGAGAACACCCTGTCCTGGCTGTACCTGCCCAGAAGGTAAGAGCGGGGAGGTGCTGGGTCGGCTGTAGTCTCCCTGGGACCATAACCGAGGGGCTGAAACAGCAAAACTCATCAGCCAAAGTGTGCTGCACTTCCACAAGGGCTTCAAAACACTTGTCAGGCTGAGAGGACGGTGCTGTGAATCCCAGCATGGGGAGGGAGTGGGGAAAGCACATGGCACTGAGTCCCTGAGTAATGTCTGCAGTAAAGACGCACCACGTAAGGGGTCCATCCAATTTAACTGCTCCCTGTTTTCAGATGAACGATAAGAAACTTCTCCTTCCTGTACCTCCACCGCAGGAGAACAAACCACAGCGCCAAAGTGTAAGTATTTCTAGAGAATTCCTTTGCTTTGGGGAAGACAGCACAAACAGTTCACGCCATGGTGGAGACCCGCAATGACAATCTGATCCCAACGGCTGGGGAAATCTCTGCATGTTCTCTCAGGGCCAGATAGCATAAAGCATCCCTACTTCTGAAAAGAATGCATCCTTTTACCCTTATTAAAGCACTTTTCACATAGAACGCAAGCCTGCACATTCCCATGGGAAGATGTGGATGCACACATACGCAATCTGTATATAGAGTCAATATGGTTTATATTCTCTTCTTTTACAGCCTGCCATAAGGCCTAAAGGTCCCCCGCCTCCTGTTCCTTCTACCAAACCAACATCTTCTCACACAGAAGCGATTTTTGTAAGTATAACCCTACAACTTTTCACGTCTTTCATCTGCACTGCAAGTGACTATCAGAAAATATCTACCACCTCAGCACCTGAGCCCCCTGCCCACCTGATCCAAGGATGTAGAAACCATCTTCACACTAGCAACATAATTGCATGGTACTGCCTGCCTAAAGAATGATGGATAGGGATTAAATAAAAAAAAAATTAAAAAAACTCCACATAGCAGCTTAATAATAAAAACACAGTTAAATTCCACTGTCTTTAGAGATGCTTTCCTCACACGCGCCTTGAATACATGACCAGCTTTAGCTTCCTCAACAGTCTATTTGAGCATGGATACTCAATACAGATGAATTTAAACATTGAGAATAGCCCAGTGCTCTTCTGAAACAGGAGATCTATACCCCTTGTGGATGTGTATTATTATGCTGCCTTGTATGTGGACAGATTAATCTAATTCACCCCTAGCTTTTCTGCTAGGAAAACACTGTAGTAAATACACGAGATAACAGCGGCAGCAGCTGAGGTCTGCAGAGGCTCTGCAGCTGCTCGGGCAGGAAAGCCTAATGACAGTTAAACTACATTTTTGTTACAGGCACCAGAGAGAAAACCTGCTCATCTCCCAGTTCCCAAAGGCAAACCTCCACCTCCACCAAAGGTAACCCAAGTTCAAATGTGAATAGCAATTCCTTCGGGATGCAATTCGTTGAAACTGCACCGGGCACACTGTGATTCGTTTAACTCTCTCTTTTTCATGTAGGCTTTAAAACCTCTGATTAATCCCAGAGTATGAAGCTTCTGCAGTAGGGCTGATCGAGATATCTGAAATTTTCAGGGACAATTTGTTTGCCCCTTGATTCCTCCATTTTTGGCGAAGGCAACCAAGATAGTCTTCCTGTTCTCTTTAATAAAAGAACAACCGACTGACAGCTGCTTTGAAAGAAAAAGTTCAGTTTTCAAACAGCGAAGAACTCTTTGGTGATGACATCAAGCTACTGCCCAAAAGGAAAAGAAGCAGAATCACTGCTTGCACAGAGGTGTAGACTGGGAGTGAGTTGTGGAAGCTGCTTAACACATCCTAACTCCTAGGGCACCACCGCAAGATGTGGCTGCACTGGGATGCCCTGCACCTACACCACTATTCTAGGTACAGGCCCGAGCAGATCAGGGAAAGTATGGCTACTATACATTTGTAAATTGTAAACTTTTTGCTATGTTTCCGGATCTTTGCTAGACCTCTCTTCAGCAACAGACCAGACCTTCTCCTTCAGGAAAAAGGAAAATCCTTTCTGCCCTTTGGAGAAAAGTTTGCGTCCTCAAGGCCTGAACTAGCTTTGGAATAATAAGATTATACACTGGAAATGCATTGATTCTGGAAAGATCCTTTTGGATTCGGTCCTCTCATTAATCCTTAGATTACCTGTTAAACAAGATTCCTCTGTTGAGTCGGTAGAGCTGGAGATACGCTCAAAAGCAAAGCACGCAGGAGTCAAACCACTTGCTGCTTGCAAGTGCACCCAAAGCTCAGGCTGTGCCAGCTTAAAAAGCGCTCCAGCTGCCACCACTGCACTTGGACAGACACATTTAGAAAAGCGCAGTCAACAAAATCCTTAATCATTTTATTTCATTTGCCGCTCAGCTCCAAAAATAGCTAAGCATTTCTCCCTTCCAGGATATACACACCTTGGTGTTTTCGTTTAATTGCTCTTGCACCGGGGTGTGTTATTGTAAAATTGCTAATGAGAACTAGGCTGGGCACAGGGGTTTGTTATTATGGGACAGCACCGCGGCGTGAGGCTTTGCACACCGGTTTATTACTGAGGGGTTCTTCATTCGTTCTGGCCTGTTGGCATCAGCACTGTTGACACTATGGGCCTGCTGGCATCTATCTGCATGGTACTGCTGGCATTGACGTTAATAATACAGTGAGGGTGCTGGCACTGATGCCATTGTTACCCTTGGCACTGACACGATTCATGCGGTTGGCATCAGTATTTTTAACTTAAAGTGCACAGAAGTGTTTTTCAAGGAACCAAAATTTTACCAGGAAAAGGAAAAAAAAAAAAAAGAGAGAGAGAAACAAAATTACCCTGGACCCAAAGTACTCAAGATTTTATAGAGGTTCCAGTTTAAACTGGATTTGGGTTTGGATCAAGATCAACATCAGAACACAGATCCGAAGCGATTGCACCATGGCTCAGGAAGGCAGTTTCCAGCCCTTGGGCATAGTGGCTTTGCTGGAGAAGACCACAGGGCTGCCAAATACCAGAACAAGATCTGAGACCTCAGGCCAGCATTGTCCATACGAACCTTTACCTGTACTTGCTTCTGACCAGGGCCCATAAGGACTTTTAAAAAAGCCCAATCCTCAGAGGGCCCAAAACCTTCCACTCGAGCTCGCAAACCAGCTCACACCTGCTGAAATCCCGATCCGCGTAATCTTGTCCTGGCACTGAGCACATCACTGTACACTCACTTTTCAAATGCAGAGCCCTGGTGTTTACCGTGACTGTTACTGCAGCTGCACGCCGCAGATCCACCGTCTGATACAGAAATGCATCTAAGAAACCCAAATTTCTTCTTTTGGGCTAGGCTTGCTTTGAGGTTGCCAATCAAGTACTGTATGCTCTGCAAAACACAGATGTGATGAAATTACAGTCTTCAGTTTGATGAGTGAGGTGAGTTGTTTTTTATTTTAGGATAGATTTTTATTGGAAGATGATAGTTTTCTTGCACTTTGGATAATTGCTTCTTTATTTGAGTCAGAAATGAATTTTAATCTATCTGTATTTGACTGTGGTGTAAAGATTCAGAACTTATTTTTTATGAACTGTAATTAATGTATTTAGAAAGATTTCTGTATTAAAAGTATTCTATCTAAACCAGGGGTAGTTGTTTTCTTTTTTAAAGATCAACACTTGACAATAGTGTAAAGTGGGATCATTTGTAATATTGCCACATCCCTAAAATTCCCAATTTGGACCAAAAAGATCATTCACAGGTATTGCAAATCATGCCAAGTTAGCCAGCAAAGCTGAATTAAATTTATAATAAGGGTTGACGAGATACTACATCACAGTTTTTCTGCCACCTTAAAAGCTACTTCTTCATGGTTTCCAACCTTTTCCACTTTGTGAGCACTCAAGAATTTTCCAAGGATATAGGGATTTGTAGCAAGCTAAAGGCTGGAGACTTGCTTTTTCTTAATTACCTACGACTCAACTCCCAAACACGGAGCTTGCGCTTTCTTTCTCCTGCAGAATGCCAGAGCCCTGTCTGACCCGTACGGGCTCAAACCTCAACATCTGAACGCTTTCAGTAAGCCAAGTCTGTACCCTGAGCAGAGTGTAGTGAGACCAAGCACCCATCTTCAGCAGCAGGAAAATATATAAGAGCATACACCTATAGCAGTTTATGATTTACAGCTTTTCACAGCTCCAGCATCCATACGACAGGCAATAGTATCTCCTGCGACAGAACACACGTTCTGGCGTTCCAGCCAGGCCTTGCACAAAAGGGCTCCTCTGTAGGTACAACCTATTGTTCCGTTAGGCAAACGTGACATCTACCGTTAAAAAGCCTCCACTGCAAGAGGGAAGTGAACCCAAGAAAACCGAAGCCATCTTCAGCACTCCAATTGCCAAGAGCCTGCAGGACCTAACCCCAGAGGATGTACCTCATCAGATGCATTTCCCTCTGTGGTCTCACACTTGTCACCGACTTGCAATAGTTTGATCCGGGTCCAGCTGTTCCCTTATTCCTGGTTGAGGGCCCCTTGCTTAGCCACACACACGCGGTGATTTGCCACACACACGCGGTGCAGCAGAGCAGCAAGCCCACCTGCTGGCTTCACGCAGCAAGACACAGAAGGGATTTTGGCACAGTGCGGTCACCACCAGTGAAGTGACACTGCCTGAATTCGCATTTGCCATGCAGGAACCATGTGCCAGACCCTTGTCTTGCTCCCAGCCCAAAAGCAATGCAATTTACCACTGGTTTGGGCGTGTTCTGTTATTTACAAGTGATCGCTCCACTCCTCCATTGCCCCTTAATCCATGGAGAAACAAAAATATCTGCTTTTTCTTTTTTCCTGTTTCTTTTCAATCTCTGAATTTACCACCCTCTCTCATCCCTCCTTTCTCTCCATCCGTCTCTCTCTGCGGAATGGTACTACCAAGAGAGAGTACACCTTTTGCTCTTTGCACCCCCAAACCAATCTTCACTGTGAACAATTCTGGGGGGGGGTTCTTGAAAATAAGGCACACACTGGACCATCACAAGATGCCGATTTCCTCAGTAGCTCCTATCTGGCCCTCGGAATTGGCCACTTTGCTGTGCAAATTCAACACTGGCCATTAGAGGGCAATGGGGCATGGAAAAGAAGTTTCTCCTGCTTGCTATCGGGTGACTGCTATCACCTCAAACGAATCAATTCTGAATTTACTGCATCCTCTGACCTTGGGCTATAGATTCGGGAGACATTAACAAGGACGCCATCAGCCAGGAAGAGTGGGGAGATTGGAGCACATTCCGATTTTCAGACACAGAGGCACCAGACAACTAATAAATAGGCAAAACCCAGCCCTTCAAACATGATGCCACAGACAGTACATGCTTTAAGCTCTACACAGCAAGAGGCAGCCCTCATTGACTAAGGTTTTACTGACCAGAAAACAAAATGTTGTCCTACCCTTATCAAAAGTAATCATAAATGTCACTTGTAACTTGAAATGAAGAATTTTCTTCCCCTTTTGCTTCCTTACGCTAGCAGATCTTTCATAGCCTCATAGCACCGCATAAATCATTACCATCTCAATAAATAAGTGAATAAAAGGCTGCAAGTTGAATCCACTGATGTGCAAATGAGTGAAAGTTCATGGCAATATTGAAGATTCCCTAGGTGACAGACCCTAAGAATTCAGACCTTACTGCCTGTCTGCCATCCAACGGGACCTAACGGTGGCTTTCCAGTGCTATGAAAGAAATGGCTCTTACCATGACGGCCTTTGCCACTGGCTGATAATATCAGCAAATGTGGACCTCAGCCATCAGCTACTTAGTGTTATTTACCAGTGGTTGAGAAGTGCCAGTCCTTAATCAGCAGGTTATTGATAACTTCCCGAGCACGGCATTGCTGGATGCTTCTAATCTTCCTCTGGTGCCGAGGAAATGGAAGGCCCTGGGAAAGGAGCAGGGGGGGCTGTCGGCTTGCCAGCAATTGCCCTGGCCCCCAGATCACTTTAAAGCAGTCTTCAGAAAAGTGGCACCGATATTAACAGGCTTTTACTGACATTAGATCCATAAATAATTCCACATAATGCATGGCCCCAGCCTTTAGAAGGTCTAGTGGAAAAAAAGTAGAGGCTGAAATATTGACAAATGTGTCTGCAAGAGCTATTAAAAAAGAGAAAGCAGTTTCCATGGGATCGGTCTAAGCCATTGCACCCAGGACCAGGGGGAAACCTTAGTCACATGCCTGACAAAATAGGTAAGAGCGCACAGCACCAAGAAACTAGATAAATGAAGAGAATAACACAACTTTAGCAGGACTTCAGAAATGGAGGCATCCCCCTTTAGCAGTCAAAAACTGTTGTGAAAGACTGGAGAATTTTTTAGCAAGGTGAGGACAGAGCTCAGGTGTGCTTACTCTGTGCTGCAGATACAGAAAAGATGTCTCTCTTACATCTGTTCGTGCATGGAGGGAGAAATGAGCCGTTCTCTGCCATACGCTGAATCTATTTTTTTCGTGTCCTTAACTGCACTGGAGTAATGTATTTTCCATGTCGTTTTTTGCATCTCTCACTGAGACACATGTCCCTGAATCCCATCAGTGGGTACATCCCGTTAAAGTGCTGCAGTGAATTGCTAAACATGTTTTATGAATTAGCTTATCCAAAAATCCCTGCTACCCAGCCCCATTCCGTGATGAGGCTTCATAACAGTAGAAAACCCATGAGATGACTTGAACAGAGGAAAAAACAAAGAAATATAGCGTAGTCTCCCAGTCAAGGTACTGAAACAGATAAACGTGATTCACCCCCTTCAGAGACACCGACTGAGCACCTACACACTTTGCTGCAGGCATCTAATTCCACCCCTCCCCATTCTCTGCTTACGCCACCTTCACTCCCAACACACACACCTGAGAACACCGAGAAGATTCCCACTGCCTTGGTGACATTGCTCATGGAGCTTCAAGCCAGATTTCAAGGCAACAGTCCCTCTTCAATCCTCAGAAGGTGCCACCCGACTGACTCCCACACCAGTGGTCAGATTTTTTGGCACTGAGCAGCTGCAATCAAGGGTTGGCTTTTCACAAGAGTTCAGCATCTTTAGCACACCCAGCATGTTACGCTCACTCACCTGGAAACCCAATTCCAGCCTAAAGTTCCTTGTCCTTCAGCTTTGCATGTTCAAAACAAGGACATTGGCTGCTCTTGCCTCTCCCCATCTGCCTCAGCTTTTAAAGCCCAAGCCCATTTTTGAGCTGAACCCTATTGGGACCAGTTATCTAACCTCCATGCTGGGCATCAGTACCTTTCCAGTTCCCATTCTCCTTTTTGTGCATTTATACTAGCCCACACAAAGGGGCCTGTGTTAATCTTTTCCAGGCTACAATAGCAAGAATGACTTGCAGTAACAATACTAAAGCGTATATTAAAAACCTCTGGTGCCACCACATCTCTTAATACACAATCTACTGACACACTGCTCTGATGAGATTGATCTTTGTTTGACAATCCCTCTGCTGAAGCCCTGCAAAGGAAAACAAATAACCCTGCACAGGTCCGAGTAGACTGCGGCAGCCCAGCACCCCAAAAAGGGGAGAGGTGGAGAGAGAGAAACCGCAGTGGGACCCTGGGCCTGACTCATCCGGCAATCACCGCACCTCCGGCTAGCTGTAATTTGCTGTGAATTTTTCATGCTAGAATCAGCTGTGTACTGCAGGCACGTAGCCGAATGGAAAATAAACCTGAAATATTAATGATCCACTGCAGAGTGCAGGCAGGAAAAGATCTACAAATGAAACAGGAAACCTTAGGTAGCCTAGTGCAATTGCTCCCTTTTTGCCCAAAATGCAGATGAGTTAAAACGAACACGCGCTGTCCCAGAGGCACTGAGAAGGGCACTGGGAAGGAAGAGCACTGGATTCCAGGTTTTTGGGTGTTCAGCAGTTGGTCTGTGTGCCACGATGGAAACCCAGAGTAGCTAAACCTTCCAGGTTGTCACTGGAGCTTCTCGGCCATGGCTTGGCCCGGATTAGCACCCCATGTGTCAAAAGCTGTCTCCTTCCTAACCACAGGTCTGAGCAGCACAAGTCACAAGGCGGACAAAGCCCACAGAAAAGGGGAAGGGGAAATAATTGGGCACTTATTGATATACCTTGGCAGCTGTCTAGACGTTATAAACCAGCAGACTTCCCTCTCTCACTGAGAAGACCTGACCCAAAATTCCTTAAATTTAACCAGAGTGGAAACACGAGACCTCTGTGAGAAATGAGCCAGAGCTCTAATTCATACCAACATCATGTTTTTTATTTCCATTGAATGATTACGTTACTAATTTCACACCTATTCCTTATTCATGTCACCATTTCCCTGCCTTAAAAGCCATCCTGACATGGGGTTAGAGTCATTTACTTGATCACTGCCATCACTAGGAATGCTGCAATCAGAAGAATAGTGCCTTCTCATTACTAATTTAGAACATGCCAAGCAGCATAGACGTTTGTGAAATATATGCCAAATTACGCTCGATGGAAAGGGGGAAGAAAAAAAACAGTGACATATATGCATCTTCTGAGCATCTGCAGGGTACTTCATGACACGTAGGAGTAGCACGGAAGCTCCGATATTAGTTTAAAAAATTCATGGGACAGTAGTTGCCTCTCTCCAGAAATAAACCTGTTAGTAAGTGTTACTCAGACTGAAAAAAGGTGGTAATATTTGCCCTGCTGAGTTTATGCATCATGTCTTGTTAGGAAAGTTATGATATGGTTCCTGGGTAGGAAACTGTCGCAAAATTACACAGCATCATTCACTCGGATTGATTTTGACATGTTTAGCAAACTGTATTTATACAAACCATGTCTCGGGAGCTGCAGTAGAAGGCAGATAGTGGGAGGTTTTGCAAAAGCTGGGGATTTGGACCACCCTTGCTCTGTAAAGTGAGAGCTGCTGGTGCTTGACCCTGCTGTGAAGCGTGGGTGGTGCAGCGGGTCCTGTCACTGTGAGTCTTGGAGAAAAGAAAACCCCAGCTGGCAATGGTAATATTGCTCATTTTCCAGTGAGCTGTGGCTGTCACTAAGGGCAGATCCCATCCCCTTCAGACAGGTTTGCTTTGCAAGTCCACCCAATTTTGGAGCAGGTCTAATCTAAGACTTTGACTTGCCCCATCTTCCTATCTGAAATTGGTAGCTGCAAACAAGAAATGAGCACTTGCCTGTTCTCTGGCACATTTTCCTCTCCCTGTGCAGGATTCAACCTTTGACCGCTCCCTGGAGCCCACAGAACTGGGCCGTGCCCTCCATGCACACAACAGGTTTTAAGATGATACACAAATTGTTGACCTGAAACAGCACAGGGCTCCCCGCAAGGTCCAATACTCCCCAAAATTGGGTGGCAGGAGACAGCCCCAGTGGCACAGGCTGCTGTGCTGGTCCCCAGTTCCCCGCCGCAGCTGGGAAAGCAACTCCTCTCCCTCCCAGGCACCGCTGGGGAACCTCATCCCTCCCCACAGCCAGAGGGACCCACCTGCCAGGCACCAGCTCCGCTCTAGAAGACGCCGAGGCACACTTGCTCCTGCCTCTGCTCAAGGAATAAAGCAAGAAGTACTGCTCTTATTTATAAGTACTGTCCTGTTCTGGAGAGTGCTGTGTATCCCCAGGGTTTGAAAGATTCAAAGGTGCTTTATGTATTCACGTGGAATATGTATTCATACTTACGTATGAATATGTGTAGACCATGCGAAGAATGCTGTGTTCATTCATAGAATACCTGGTACATGAAGATTAAGGCTGCAGCACGCGCTAACTGCAACATACACACGTGTAACTGCTAGAGACGGAAACACGCCCACCTAAACCATGTGGAACTGCACATAAAAGGACCGCACACTGGGTATTTCACTCCATCTCTATGTATAGAAGATATTCACTTAGAAAATAAATAAACGTAACACAGAAATCTTCATTTCAGAATGTTTTTACAATAAGGGTCAACTTTCTTTCTTTCTGTCACATATATTATTCAAGTTGTTAATTCCTCCTTTTTAGCCAGCTCCTATTTCTTACTGCCAGTCCTTTGAAATCTGGGACCGAGGGTGTTTTGCACATGACATTTATAAGAACTCTGCAACAGAATTTATTTTAAATTGTTCTGTATTTGATTTCTCCAAAAACCAAAAATTTATAAGCACTTGTAAACCTGATGAGCAACTGAAGTGATTGTTACACTTCAAAGGAAACGGTCAGGAGGTTTTCTTTACTTATTTTCCCCCTATGGCTGCTTTGGCTCACTATATTCAGCTAGACAAAAGTTACCTCATCTTGTGGTATTTCTGAAATTAATGTGGCTACTGATTTTTAGACAATGAAAAAATGGTCCTTTCTTCAACATGACTCTTCAGTCATTTTTCAAGTGTTGCAGACTTTCTCTGTTTTGAAAGGAAAATAAGAGCAGTTTTATTCCCAGTTTCCCAGGCTCCTACATTTCCCTTTCCTTGGCGTCTATATTTCTGCTTTATTATTTCCTTCATAAAAGCAAAGAAAGCAAGCAGAATAGGGGGAAAGAAAAAATAGAACAAAACTGACCTCTTTCACTTTTCATTTGATCGACTGGAAGTATTTTTATGGTGAAGTTTTTAAAAGCTACATTTCTTAAGTTTTTTGTGCTTTTCCAACCAGCTCTAGAAACTCTCTAACAGGGGTCTGGTTTCACATTATCTTGGTGAGGGAGGGAAGTTGATCTGGCATTAAACCACAAACCTGATAGCAGAAAACCTGCAGATGGTGTCCATCTCCGCCCCATGTTACGGGGACTCCAACGAAGCCAATGCCCTTGTATTTTAATATATGCTTAGTTTTACGCACATACTTAGATCTTATAAGACATTCTTCTCATTCTCTAAAGCATCGTCACTTTCACTTGTCTTTTTTTCACTTGTCTTTTTTTCCCTTGTCTTACAGAGCACCCTCAGCTGTGACTGTACCCTGCCAAGCCCATGGCTTTCATCACAGCCAGGAAAGCTATGTGAGGAGCGGGATGAGCCATGTTCAGATACTCCGGGATCTCCAGAAAGAGCCACCAGAAACAGGTAAAGAACAGCGGGTAAAGTGTTAAGGATCTTATTACACATCAAACATACCACTTCATCCACAATCAGAAATACCTGCAGCGTTATTCTTGTTTCTTCCCTAGCAATATTTGCCACCCAGTTTGATCCCTGCTGAAGCCACTGGCAATGTTTCCATAGATTTGACGTGACCTTCACAAACCCTATTTGTCCCCCAAAGCATTCATCCTGTTTTCTATTTTTACTGTAACACTAAAATTTCATTTTCTGACTGAGTTTGTGTTGAGCTGCCTGATGGACAATAAATATAATCACACTTAAGTTAATGGGCAGGACACCAAACCCAAAAGCTTTTATTTTCATTAAACATCATTAGATATGGCATGTCTTTTATCAAAGCTGTCTCCGATATCCACTTTATTAAGAAGTCCATCACCCCAGACTGCATAATGTAATCTGCAAGGAGAGACAGTGAATTTATATTAAACATGTTGGCAGGTGGGGATACAGACTCCTGAAAAAAATAAATATATTCAAAACCCCTCTTTAAAAAAAGGATCTTGAAAGGACATGCAAAATGAAGATAAATTAATAATTCAAAGTGTGCATGTGGATTATTTTGCAAATAGTAAAGAGAAATAACCCATTTTAGCTTAAAAAAATATAAAGTTTTACAAAACCCAAGTCAAAGGTATTTAGATGAACACGGTAGTTAAATGTCTTTGAATATCTGCTCAGAGTACACAGGTTATAAGCGGCTTCCAATTCTGCAAAGTACCTCACATCAACCGGCACAAGCCAGGGCCCCAAGGATTTCTCAGGACGCTACACGAGTTACATGAAAGGGATGGCTGCACTGAAAATTCCCTTCCCCTCACCATGCCCTGCTAGCTTTGGGAGCCCTGCTAGCTTTGGGAGCCCTGCTAGCTTTGGGAGCCCTGCTAGCTTTGGGAGCCCTGCTAGCTTTGGGAGCCCTGCTAGCTTTGGGAGCCCTGCTAGCTTTGGGAGCCCTGCTAGCTTTGGGAGCCCTGCTAGCTTTGGGAGCCCTGCTTGGGGCGTACAGAAGAGAAAGAGTTTCGTTTACCATAGACTACACCCATGTTTTCAGCGTACAATTTCAGGATGTACAAAGGCACGATTTTCCAGGCTGCAGAGATGCTACTGATCTGAAACACTCTGGCTGGGGTTGAGGGCGTTCAGGCAATGGAACCTCCTCCTGAATCACGTAGCTCATTTTCTACACACCTTTGTGACTCCAAAAGCTAAAACCTGACTTCTTGCAGCTTCAAGGAGCCTAGGTCTGATGATTCTTAGTCTGTCTGCATACAGGGGGAAAGACAGGAGGGGGACTGGGAGAAATCTGACCTTCCACTCTCAAACTCCCATAGGCACGGGCAGAGCCTTGGCTGCAAGATGTTAAGACTAGACCAAAGCTTTACTTAGTTTTTCCGATGCAGCTTTAAATTCTGCACCTTCATGTTCAATTTAAAAGCCTTCGGTGCAGGTAAGGTAACATCTCTGCAAGCACGCGATCTAACCCCAGCTTGGAAGAGAACGACAAGCTACAACATGCTGAGGACAGCTTCTTTCTCTGCACAAGCCACCTTGTCATCTTCCACTCATGCTGATGGTATCGTTTCCCAGTGGGCAGCGCTGCCTCACACGAAAGTCTTGTGAGACCTCAGTCCATCACGGCGGTGAGACGAATGATTGGAGAACATCATTCCCAAAGCGAGGGAACTCAGAAAGTTCTCCTGCAAATAGTTCTAGCAGGAAGGAAGCACCCTGCGTGTGGACGTCACCTGAATTATCTCAAGACTGACCTTTACCAAGTTGTACATCCCACCGCTCCAAATCTTCACCGTTTGACTGGGAGCAGCCTCAGGAATTTCACTAGCTGACGACTGCTCCAATGGGTGCAGGGAAATGTGACCTCGCACTGCCCTGAGCCCCAGACTGGCTGGACTCAATCCGAGAATCACACATGCGCTGATATAACGCAAGTCTAAGAAGTAGAATCTATTCTCTGTCATTCTAACTCAGAGATACGACTTCCAGAACAGAGTTGGTCTGCCGTTAGACAGCTTGGTGCCTGGGCCAAAGAGCTTGCATCTACCCGAGCTCCTACGCGTCTACCGCACGCAAAGGTTCGCTTGTTCCTAAGCCTCAGCGCACTGAACCGTAGCATTTGCTGCATGACTTGTGACTATAGACTGATCTTCAGAAAAATACCTCCATTCAAAAAACGCAACAGAGTAGTGTCAATCTCTCTTCACTCATGCTTTACTTTCTATTGTTTAAGACTGTTAGTTAACAAGAAAAGGAAAGACGGATTTTGCTACAAAATTACCTTGTATTTCCTTCTTTGGCAAAAACCCACCTCCTCATCTTTTCCTGTCAGTTTAAAAAAAAAAAATCCAAACCCATCAACTCAAAAATTCAAAGCACTTCACACTCATGTCACAGTTTTTAATTTCTGAAAATCAGTTTTGTAAGTGAATAAGGATAATCTGTGCCAGCTTTGATTTACTTGACAAGCCATTTGCTGTTTAAAAAACAGGAACATTTTCATGGGAACTTGTGAAGCCACTTTATGGAGCCCGTGCTGACTAATACAGTAGCAGCCACTGTACAAGGCTGTTCCTGGGTTTGAGGAGAAGCAGTTCCTGTTGAGAGTGTGACTCCAGGGCATATAGAAAACTCCTTGCACATGGAGGGATGTCTCCCTTTGGCTAAGATTAACCCTTCCAGTCTGCCATGCATGGCCTCTTAGGAAGGATGCTCTTATCTAGGGGATGTTCTGCTCCAGTCCAACCACAAAAAAAAAAAAAAATTCCACTGAAACAGTATCACAAGGATTTCATCACACAACTTTCAGATCCCCGACTTATTCCACTCTAAGAAGTAAAGTGCCCCAGCATTGCCTCTCACTCACATGTGATAACAATGAGGGCTTCTTCACACACAGAGACCACAGGCTCTAGAAATTAAGTGATGATTTAGGAAGAGGAAGCGATCAAAACTCAATTTAGCCCTGAACTGTTATGTCCTATAAGCATCAGTGTAAACTGGCTGTGTAAAGAGAGAAGTAGAAACTACTGTGCATCTTGGCAGACGTAAAAAGTTACAAAACAAGAAATCACAGACTATTGCTCACTTCTGCATTGTCTGACTAGCGGATGGGATTTACAAAACACTTCAAAAACATGAACTAATCCTCCAAACAGGCCTGCACAGTCAGCACGTTGGAGCTTAGCGTTGTAGCCTTCCAGATGGGGAAAGCGAGGCACAACTTTATGCAGTCTTTCCCACATCACGAGGGAAGCAGCTGCCAAAGGCAAAATGGGACTTGTCAAAATCCAGGTTTACGTAACTACGCCCTGTGCAGCCTGAGGAATAAACCTCTCAATGCCAATTAAATCTGCGCTCACAAGACTGTCTCCTCTTCTCTTTCATGTGCAAGCCCAAATTCTTGGTCCTTGGGCCTGTGGGAATTAAAGTCTATTCCCAAAGCTGCACATCTGGTAAGGGCAGGGAGGGTGCTATTTGCTGTTGCGTGCTTTCTGAGTTTGATTTAGAGTTATTAACACTAGCCTCGGAGGAAAAAAATCTTTGCGTTGCGAGAAAGAAATGCCAAGTTGGGTGTTTGCCTGGTGTTGTGTTCACCTGCAAGCCCAGGACAAGAGGGTGCTTTTCAGTAAGGTCAGCTCTTTGGAGAAATGCTGAACTGCACAGCAGCAGTGGCGTGACCTTTCAAGCCATTAGTTAAACAACCAACAAGCTGCCTACGCTGCCAATTAAAGGGGGTAATTTTCTGTGACATCAGCTTTCGAACAAGCTATCAGTGGCATTTCTTAGTCTGGAAAAAGAGAATTTATGTCTCACCGTGGAGCTGATCTAAAAATGACTTAAATCATTAGAAAAGGCTGCAGCGAATTTTTGATTGGAGTCTGACAGACAAGGAATTGAGCAACAGAACAAGCACTGTTTTCTAATTAGCTACCCTAAGGAGCTGCTAGTATTAATTTATTTTGGATGGTATTAGTAAGACACTAGTAAGTGATCTTAATTGCAGGCATTAGTAAATATTATGAGTTAAGTAATGATGTATTTAAGTTAAAATACACAATGCGCTGCCCTTTTGATCTGCAGCACGCTCTTGCGATGGAAGCCTTGTCAGTAAGTCCAAATACGTGTAAAAGTCAAGCTGTAAATAACAGCATACGGACAAAAGAGAAGAGCGCTCTGCAGTGCACGAGGAGGTACCGTGCCATTGTGCTGAACCCCACGGCATTATCCGCAGTTAGAGCTGAGGGTCTCACACCGCAGGGAACCAACCTTGGAGGTTTCAAAAGTAAATGCAGAGGCACCCTCTTGGTGACGTCCGTTTGTCGATGCACTTAGGATGGATGGGCTCAATTCACAACGCTAAGGACGTGCTTAAGTGCTCTACTGACGATAGAAAGATGTCCAAGCATGAGGCCAGGTTTACCTGCAATTCCCTGTTTATTACCCCCTTTACTCAGACTGGTAATCATCCCCAGGAACAGCCTTACAGCCTCCACAGGACTAGATCCTCTCAAAGACAGTCCAGTGTCAAATCAGCCGTGGGTCACGCTGCTGCAGCCGGTATCACTGCTGAACGCCTCCGATCAAAATGAAACTCCTGATGTTATTCAAATCTAGGACTGCACATGCCAACTTTATTTTGCATAACAGGACTCACTTGACTACAGAATCTATTTCCCAGCTCGCATAACCTTACTACATTATAACTTCCTTCCACCTTTTCACTGATTATATTGTCAGAAAGAGGAGTATGAGCAGCTCAACATTCCTGGGATGAGGGGGTTGCTCCAGCAAAAATGCATTTACATCAGGGACACCTAAAAACAGAGGTTTTGCAGGCAGCCTTACACCTCTCTCTTGGCAGATGTATCAACTTCTCCAGAAATAACACATCAGTCACAGCAGGAAGGAAAGGGCTCCAAACAGATGGTTTAGAAATATGAGGTTTGTCAGTGTAGATTGAGTCTCAGTCCTCGAAGGAGACTGTAGCCAAAAATACTATAAAGATCAGGTCATTCAGAGAGAAATACTAAATCCGCTAAGTTAGAAACCTGTGCAAAGCTGTGCATAGGGATAACAAGGGATGATTTCATTGCAAAGAGTTACTTAACATCCTGAAGCAGTCAATTATCATATGTAGCGTAATCGATCACACTCAAGAAAGCAAGTTCATTTAATTTCACACAGCAGTGAATCCCACAGCTTCCCCACACAGTATTTAAAATGCAGTGCTTTGTCTGACATGATGTTCCACCCACCCACCTCAGCGACACATTCAGCGTCGCTGTCAGCATGTCGGTAAGGTGGGAGCCGCCACCTCGATCAAATCATCCAGCCTGGGACGCTGCCACGTGCATGGCTAAACCCAGCGGCTCCAGAGGCAGCACGGAGCCACGGAGTAACACACCGACAAGGACAACCTCTTCCAGTTCCTGATCATTCTGCAGCCAACACACAGGGGTCTGAATTCCAAGCAGCACGCCAAACTTAAAATCTTCATGTAATTTTAATTCCAGGTATGTTCATTATTTAAAGCAAATGTCCATTCTACAAGCAGCACTTATCTCTACAATATCTTGTGGCAAATCTCAATAGAAGGAAAATTGATGCCTAATAAATCCTACATATCAAGAACTTTAGCTTTGGCAAAGCCAGAGATGTTAAAGTCAAGATATACTGAAGCTAATTCTCAGTACTTGACTGAAATGAGGAAATAGAATAATTGCTATTATCTTACAAGTACATCTGTAACAAATAGGCTGAGTGTATGTCCTATAAATCTTAATAAGAAGGCTTGTCTTTAATGAAATGCCTGCTGCAGAAGGGGCATACGTACACCTTAGGCTGCTCCAGGGCCAAGATGAAGAGTTCCCTGCTTAAATCCAACACCTTAAGCCTCTTTATTAATGCCTCAAAATCGCGTGATCGATGAGAGTCCTTCCACAGCAGGTATTGGAAACCTTTGAGAACAGCAGCTGCTTCACTTCAATTAATTAATCTTTCTGAAATTTATCACATTATATGTCAGAGCTGAAGATGCTGGTGCTGCTTAAAGGTTACGTGGTTCACCCTCCATTCCATCTTAAAAGAAAAAGAGTGATATGCAACAAATTGGACAAAATGACAAAAGCATTTCTTGCTGTCATATAATTCAGAATTCAGGGTGAAAACTTTGAGTATTTTACAAGATGAAATGAATATCATAACTTAAGAAACAAACAGTAGGTTCCAAATAACCAAGCAACCCTTTAACATCATCTATGATAATCTTCTTTTCAAGGCACCCAGGGAGAGACAGGATTTCAAGGCAATCTTGTCCTTCCTATATGCAGTAAAAAAAAAAAAAAAAAAAAGAAAATTACAATGTGACCTCAAAGCATGCACCTCTTATGTTAACCTCAGTATCTGCTTTATTTTCAGAAAGGCTGACTCTGCAGAAACCTTTGTTGAAACATTCCCAGAGGGTATTGTAGATTACACTGGGACAGCTGAAGTGTCCTGCTGCCAAGACAAGCAATTAAGAAAAACTAACAGAAAAAGAAGAAAAAGCAGCATCAAGAAACTTCATGTCAAGGTTAAAAATAATGGATGGATTAAATGGAACCACACTCCAACTACTTCACTCCGAGAATTTATGGTACTTGATTTCACAGCATAGAGCAATAGATGAAGAATTACACAGATGAACACAGCAGGCTTATTTTCCTATAATATTTGTTTTGTTTTATGCATTAATCAAAAACATGTGGACACTCAGCTGACAAATGGAAATGTTTTCCAACAGTTCTATTTAAAAGACCCATTTAATTGGCAGCAATTTTACTGCAAACCTCTTTCAACTCAGCCACAATTAAAAAAGCCACTTGCTTCTCTGCTTACAACATAAAAGCAACCTGTAGTATATGCACGGTCTGGAATTGCTTCCCCTGCCCCGTGACTGCCTCCTGGCCTCTTACTAGATACTGGGATCACATTTTCCCCTCTAAATGGGCACCTGTGTCCCACAAGCAGTGCCTCCAAGCGGAGAGCGAAGCCGGCTCACACTGATGGGCAGGGAATGCATGTATTCAGGACGGCAGCACAGGATGATAAAATAAAAGAGCTCAGATGCAGAAACGCACGGGACTCTACAGAACACAGCGTGTGCGCCTGGAAATAAGTCGCTTTCTGAATTACGTGCCCTTTTCCTTGCCTGTAAAGTGAGGAAGGCCCTACCTACCTTCACTATCTCTCCAGCAGAGGTGATACGGGCTTCACTTGTAAATGCAAAGCACTTGGTAGCAAACATTGTCCCAGTTCCCTTGACAGCATAACTCATTTTTAATCCTAGCTGACTTTTCCATGAACACACCCTTTTCCTTGGGCTCACTGGTTCTCTCCTTCCAACCACATCCTAACCTTGAGAACAGACTGAGGTCAGTTTACTTTTAAATTGAAACTCCTAAAGTCAGTGTAGTATCTTAGCATGGATTCAGCTTTTAATTAACCAGTATCTTATCTCACCCACCCTCAGACACTTTTCATCTTACTGCGTTTCTCCTACTGCATCTCAGCAAGGCAGAGAGATAGCAATGCACCAGCTAAACGATGGCATCAGCATTTGTGCCTCACCCCAACAGGACAAATGATGTCATATTTTCAGTCTGACCTTCCTAAACTACTTACTATTCTCAGATACACAGAACAGCATTTTCTTCTCCCAGAAGGTGGGGGGGGAAGAGAAAGAAATCTACTGATGCCAAACCATGCATTAATGTAAAATACTCTGCTTTATAAATAGAGGAAGATACAGATGTAAATTAATTCTGAATAACAGATGATAAATCATGGATTTTTTTCCCACTGAATTTTCTTTGTTCTGCATTGCAGTTGAATCCTTGCTAGAACTCATTACATTGCTGCCTGCAACTCCAGGCAGCCCACCCCCGCTATGCACTTAATTAATAATATTCTTAATGGAATTTAGAAACAATGCATTTTAATTAGAGGTCAATTATGAACAACCAAGTATTAATCCTGAAAAACACACAAAAATATTTTAAAGTTCATGAATGGGCTGTACTATGTATTTCAGAAATCTTCAGGACAGACCGTGAGGTCTACAGTACAAAAATCAACATGTATCTTCTAAATGCTCCTCTCTAGGCAGGGATCGAACATCACTTTCCCTCTGCGCAGGGCCGTGGGTCCCACCAAACCCAAGTGTTCTGCAGCAACGGTACAGACCGATCTCACTGGCTGCAAAAGGCACGATTCCAGGATGAGTCTCTGTGTGTTCATTAAATCTTTACACATTGGGTCTCTACCTAAACACTTCCTCCTAGATTAGGCTTCTTTCCTGTTTCATCTTTCATGTGCAAATCTTATTTACATCAATATTTAACATCCTGGAAATAACTGCTTGTGAGGACTGTATTAAAAGCTCTAATACTGAAGCCATTGAAAGGCATGGAAACGTATGTAGGAAAAAACATAAATCCCGAAGGCTCATTATGACAATAGTGTGGACTGTATAAAAAAAAGTCATATTGGTTTAAAATTTAAAGATTGAAATTTATTTTTAAGAAGATTTAATTGCCAATGTAGATCTGTATATATTGTCAAAGTATTCTTTTACGTGTGTATATATATGTATATACAATACTCTCATTTAATAATATATATAATGCTATAAAGCTATATCACTGTCATCTATTCCCCCAGTAAACTGGGAAATCAGTTGGGCTGATGTAGGTGACCTCATTGCGCCTCCGGCTCTGCCTTTTACCAGCTCCACATGGCACCAGCTCTAGCTACCCTTGGCTTGCCTTTGTGTCCCCAAAGGGGGTGGCCATCATTACCTTTTCCATACAGTTCATGGACACACCGGGATGAGAAATGCTACGAACAAATTATCTTATATAGTTTCAGTGCAAAATTAACTTTATTTACCAAATACACCTTAAGCATGAGGTTATTCTCTGTTATTAACAAAACCTCCTAGTCCCCCTCTCAGTTATTTCCAGATAATTCACAGACGGAGATAAATACAAATGGGGGTCAAGCGCTAGCACTGGACACTGTCACATCTTCCCTGCATGCACATGAGACACGGAGCCAAGGAGCCCTCAGGTGCCAAGTTTCTGTCTCTGTCTGGGTTGCTTTACCCTGGTCAGAGAAACGCCTCTGTCTTCTGTCTCCTTCACCACTTACCCTGGCATCACGCCTAGAGGCGACCTGGCAAGGGACAGCTGCACAAAGCAACTCTACGGACTCACTGAAAATGACAGTCACTGCCATACAGAAGTCACAAGCTGATGAGAGAGCTGGGAACTGACCTTTCTTCTCCCCACTCAACAGGCAAAAAGCTCAGATGAGCTTCAATTAGCACAAAGGAATGCCTGTGCTGCCAACAACAGAGCAACACAGCTGTACCGACTGGCAGAGGCACTGCGATAGCACCCACTGAACTTAGCAGAGCTGCAACATACTGGTCCCCTTCTGCCCTGTGTCACCAGAAAACAGATCTGCGCTGGCAGGCAGCACACACGCTCCCGCCTGAGATCTCAGGTACCGAGATCCCGATTGTCTGTCTCCTGCAGTCGCTTCTGGACTTGCAGCTGCCCTTTGACTTTTTATTGTTTAAATGGATGTTTGCTGCCAGGCACGCTAATGGTTTATGCTGGGGTCAAATCACTACTGGACTTCACTGTCAAAATGGTTACGAGCTGTCTTACCATCAGCTTGGGCAAATACATGGGAGCAGCAGAGGGCTCAGTGTTAAATCAACATGTCATGGATCCTCTGGGTGGTTTTTATCATTTTCCTCTTAATACCTTACAAAATGGGCTGTCGTAGATGTTGGTATCTTCAGCAAAAACTCCACCAAAAAGGACCAAGCCACTGAATGAGGGCTTGGGTTACCAGATTGAGCCCTGGATTTTCAATTTGTGTTACTAGGCACTTTGGCCCAGCACCAATACAGATAAGAGACAGACTCCCGTTAAGGTCAATGAGAAGTGGTCTGTTAATTTTAGGGGACAGTATGCATGTCCAAAAAATGCATAAGCAAGTCGTGGGAGGTACTTTCTAGTGCCTTTCCTCTGGGAGACAGTGACACCCTTCACTCAATGCCAACTACCTTGTATTTACCTGCCCCAGCACACAGCAAAATCCACTTTTCAGCTTACCCAGTTATGATGTGCTCCTGTGCGCCGAATCTTGGTTCAAAAGTAACTTAACCAAAACATTTTCAAGTCTCACTGGTTTTCTGTGAAACAGAGTTGCCCAAATTATGTATTAAGATGAAACAGTGCTGGACAGATTGAGCAGAGTAAGAACTTACCACCCTTTCAGAGCAGGTTTTGGCAATCAGCTTGCAGCAGCAAAGCTTTAAAAGGCAAAGCAGACTGCAAACCAGTATGTCTGATTTTTTGCTAAGGGTGGTATAGGTGGGGAAGCAGAAGATGTAGCTAACTTTCTTCAGAAAATGTGATCACAAATTATCCTTTTAATGTTTTGTCTTTCTTAGTAGAGATTGAGATAGTAATTTACTGCGATTGATGATACTGGGAAACTTTAAAAAAAAAAAAAAAACAAACACTGCTCTGAACAGCTAGAACCACCAATTCATTCGGGTTTGTCTGAACCAGGATCCAGGTAAGGAAATACTACCTGGACCTCTGGTTTCCCTTCAGGTCAATGGACTGAATGAAAGAATACCAATACTCCAAAGATTGTTAAATACCAGGTTCTGATTTTACTTACTATTTGGTTTAACATTCAAATTTACTCTCACTGAGCTCTTTAGAAAAAGGAAGCAGTTTTACATTATATTCTATAAGCAATAAAAGATGATTTACTTATCCGTTAATTTTATTACGCTGCTTTAAACATATTCATGCTGTAAAACTCAATTATACTAGACATATTTGTAAAGTAGGGGAAATGTCACCTGAAGGGCAACTGCAGTAAATTTGCAATATGGGCCGCATCAAGAAACTTAGAAAGTCTTTGCCATTTCCCCAATAAGGGTCGCCAAATCAGTAGGAGTCAAGAGTAATAAACTTCATTTATTGAGCTAGAACCATCTGAAGTTATTAGACATCTCAGTCTGCAAATGACAAGCCAGCAAGGTCAAAGCCACATACAACCCTACCGACAGCTATTTTCTCTCTCAGACACAGAAATTTCTAGTATTTAAATCAAAACAATGTGAGATACAACCCGGCAATGACTTTTACTCCAAAGTTTCTTGTAGCTACCTACCCTATTTGCATGAAGTTAAAAGATGACGCTTTGCTGCTATGACTGCAGAGATGTTTATACACTGAACTAGGATTTAGACTGGCAGGAAACTGGAACCAAATGTTGCAACACATTAGTAGGACAGCACACAGCTTTGTCCTACTTTTGGATACTCTTGACAAGCTCTTGAAGGTTGAAGAGATCCGTGTTAGACAGAAGGTCCAGCCTTCTGTACATGAAGAGATGAATAATAAGTACTGGCACTGTGGCATGAGAAAGTCTCAGTTGCAGGAACGAAACAGTTGCATATCGCAGTGTTGTCAAATACATTAAGTTATTCTGTAAAAGTTCTCACTTGTGAGCAATCTGGCAGTTTGTTAAAATTCCCATGCAAAGTTGACCTAACGCATGTTCAGACTGTGAAATCACATATACCTCCCCCTCTTTCAATTTAATTCTTATGAACTGATTTCACTAGAAATTCAATTAAACCTATTGACTAAGTATCAACCGTTGAGTCCCCATCACATGAACCCAGGAGTATTTCACTGGGCAAGACAGGGGTTCAGCTAGTACTGGCTCTGAGAACGATATCATTACAGTGCTAAGCAGAAACAATCCTGTCCTGTCCCCGGGCACCACTGAGAAGAGCCTGGCCCCATCCTCCTGACACCCACCCTTTAAGTATTTATAAGTGTTGATAAGGTCACCCCTCAGACGTCTTTTTTCCAGACTGAAGAGACCCAAATCCCTCAGCCTTTCCCCATCAGAGAGATGTTCCAGTCCCCTCGTCCTCTTGGTGGCCCTTTGCTGTCCCCTCTCCAGCAGTTCCCTGTCCTTCTGGAACCGGGGAGCCCAGAACTGGACCCAGGGCTCCACATGGGGCCTCCCCAGGGCAGGGCAGAGCAGAGGGGGAGGATGACCTCCCTCCACCTGCTGGCCGCGCTCTTCTTGATGCCCCCCAGGATGCCATTGGCCGCCTTGGCCACTAGGGCCCATTGCTGGCTCATGGTCATCCCGTTGTCCCCCAGGACTCCCAGGTCTCTCTCCACAGAGCTGCTCTCCAGCAGGTCACCCCCAACCTGTCCTGGTGCATGGGGTTGTTCCTCCCCAGGGGCAGCACCCTGCACTTGCCCTTGTTGAACTTCATAAGGTTCCTCTCTGCCCAACTCTCCAACCTGTCCAGGTCTCTCTGTATGGCGGCACAGCCTTCCGGTGTGTCAGCCACCCCACCCAGCTTGGTGTCATCAGCAAACTTGCTGAGGGTGCACTCTATCCCCTCATCCAGGTCATTGATGAATATATTGAACAGGACTGGACCCAGTACTGACCCCTGGGGAACACCACTCGTCACTGGTCTCCAACTAGACTCTGTGCCCCTAATCACAACCCTCTGAGCTCTATCTTTCAACCAGTTTTCTATCCACCCCACTGTCCATTCATCTAACCCACACTTCCTAAGCTTCCCTATGAGGATGCTGTGGGAGACCGTGTCAAACGCCTTGCTTAAGTCAAGGTCGACCACATCTACCGCCCTCCCCTCATCTATCCATCTAGTCATGCCATCGTAGAAGGCTATCAGATTAGTCAGACATGATTTCCCCTTGGTGAATCCATGCTGAGTACTTCTGATAGCTTTCCTTTCCTCCACGTGCCTTGAGATGACACCCAGAACGAGCTGTTCCATCATCTTTCCAGGGATGGAGGTGAGGCTGACCGGCCTGTAGTTCCCCGGCTCCTCCTTACAAAGTTATAGTGGGTATCAGAAACCATTATACTCCGGAGAAGCTGCATACATCTAACGAGTTAGTTTTTTCAAACCTAGCTCAGCTATTCTTGCTTGGCACTCTGTTGTGCTGTGTAGACAATAGCCCTTTGTCTGCAGAGCAGCAGGAAAAACAATCACCCCTGCTCGGAAGGGAAATGGAGACTGAGCCTCAAAGATGAATTGAGCCATTGGGATAAACAGATGCAACTCTGCTGAAGACAATGGCAGCGAGCCCGCAGATATCAATGGTGAATTTTGTCGCTATGTTGGCTTTTTTAAAAAAAAAAAAAAAAAAAAGAAAAAAAAGAAAAAAGTTTGAGCAGTTTCTCTAGTAAGGGCAAAAGTACATCACAGACAGGCTTTCTTTGCAGAAACGAACAGCACGTTTTGAAGACGTGAAAGAGTTAGATAACTTCCCATAGCATTCTTCATTACAACAGAATTTGAAAAAGGGAGCAAACTCTCTGCAGTGGAAAATACTTAAACTGAGTGGGTTAGGAGACAGCTCACTCTCTACTACAACTGAAGTCATCCAAACTGGGAGGTTACTCAGCTAAAACATCAGTTTAATTCAGGGGTATGGCTGCAATTTTTACGCACAGCTACGCTTTATTGAGAGAGAGTGCAGCAAAATACCAAGTAAGATATCAACTGATTAATGCTCTGCTTCTGCAGCTAATTTTAGCACACGGTAAATTGTGGCACATATATCAGGGATATTTATAAAACAATACATTACAAACAAAGGCTTAGCGTATTTGCAGAGTAAACAGTACATGGTATGGGGAAACACTGAAAGAGGCCAGGAGGTTAGAACACTGAAGTTGCTCAATAGCAATGCTGAAAAATCAAATTACAGCCAGAAATGAAAGCAAATTACATACCTAACTAAAACTGCAGCATAAATGTACTTCAGAGTTCAGATCTGCAATTCATTTTCTTTACTTTATATTCCAATATCTCCTTGGCCACCCCAAGATTCATTTCCTATTCGCAACCGCAGCAGCAGTAGCCCTTCTCGTGACTTCAAGCCAGACCAGCCCACAGGTTTTAATTTTTTCAGTATTAGAAAGCACTATTGAGTTCCAACTCTTCTTTCCAGTGTTTCTTACTGATGCTTGGATTTCATTACAAATATTTACAGCAAACAATAGTCCTAAATTACATTTCATATTTCCCAGCAGTTCTGGGGCAACTAACGCTCACACAAGATCATTTTTTTCTTCTGCTCTTGTTGGATTTTCAATTTGCACACATTTAATAACAGGACAACAATCCATTAGGGATGGAGTTAAAATGACTGCCATTAGTTATTTATTGATTTACTAGACAGAGTAGCCAGGTATGAGAAATAGACTTTTTGCTTTTCACTGGCCCATAAAATTGCAGTAATAATCTAAAACAACGTTGCTTGAAGCTTTTATCTGTTCCTCAGCTATTCCAAAGCAGCGAATCTTCCCCATCTCATTTTGTCAATGAGCAGTTTAAAAGACGCTGTACCCATTTGTTATCCACTTAACAGCTGCCAATGCTAAGTAAGTATATACATGAATATATATATCCTAAAATGACCAGAGAAATCACTCCTGCTACCAAAAGCAATGCAGAGCACAACTGGAAAGATAACTAAAGAGACTACTCCTATTGAATTAGGTTTTTCATTACTCACCACTAAAGAGCTCTTCACTTTCTAATATTAATACAAGGAAACCCAATCACGACACTGACTTCGATGCTGGTTTAAATCTGTGCCACTGACAAACTAAATAAAAGCTTCTTTACTATTTACCTTTACTGTTTCAAGATCCTTTCTCAAATAATGATGAGCTCTGTTTCCTTACCCGTCCTGTCAAAGAAAGTTTATTCATTGCTATTTTTCATCTTTTTTAACCCATGGGAGTTTTAAAATCATGCCCTAGTGAAAACATCATTATTAAACATTCCTAGTATTTAACATGCATTTTATGGGGCATGAAAGTTGCATAAAGCAGTACAAGCAGAATTAATGTTGAACATGTTGATAACTTGGCTATGAAGAACATCAAACACTTAATCATGCGATTAATAATTATACCAAGTACATCATAAGATAGCACAGCATTTATAATATCTCCCTAAACTAAATGCAGATCTCCCCTGTGCTCACTCCTTTTATCTTCCCAGACTTCAGGGGAAAATTCTTCCCCGTGCAGAGGGTTTGCGCAATGCCTACGGGCCCCTCACGCCTCACTTTTTGATCTGCATTCACTGGGGTCCCCGGTCCATCTCAAGAGGTCTTTTTAGTACCAGTTCCTCCCCAGCCCAATTCCGTTGAAGTCAAAGCTTTGCCAATTCAGACAAACCAAGGAGATGGATGTTTAAGGGAGCCCGAAAGCACTGAAAAATTGCAGCAGAGCGCCTCAAAGCATACAATTAAGCCAACTGCAGTCACAAAGTACCGTCTTACAGCCTTCCACATAGCTTATCCTGACAAAAAGCCAGATAATTCAATAGGAGGTGAGGATACAAGATCTTGCAAGATCATGTCTGAGTGGAAGTGCCGCTTCGTTAAGACTCCTCAGTACTACGGCCTGCAATACCTGCAAGTGCAGAGCAGCTCCCTCCGCTGCAACAAGCAACCCCTTAAAGCAAAACATGAAAATCCCATCCAGATATGCAGCAACGCCTCCTCCCCGAGGGGAGAAACTAAACTGATTTTGTTAATTGTAACAGCTCCACGTTTTACAAAATACCTATTACTGGCTTGCATCATGAATTACTGAATCTCCCCTTGTGTCCTGAACAAGTCCTGGTGGAAGGTCCAATTTAGAAATGCAAAAATAACTGGACAGAGCAGTGGGTCACACATGCTCATACAGTCACTGGAGAAAGAAAACGTTCATTCAGTACGTTATTACAGTGCTCCAAAGATAAACTTGCTCAGGACACAGAGGAATTCAACAGATTCTGAGGAAGCCAATTAATTAAGTATTTCTGGAGGTTTTCCAAGCTTATTAGAAAAAAAAAGTGTCAGGACTAAAACTCATTCAAAGACAAACCCCGGCTGAAGTTTTAAGATGTTATCATCATTTACCTCCTTAATGAGACAATATTTGTCTGGAAAGAACACGAAGTTCCAGGCAGCCTGAACTTCTCTGCAAGCGGCTTTTAAATCAGTCACTGTAACAAGAGACCGAATGTCAGCGTTGGGTGAACCCTCCAGGCAGATTTTGTAGGTACACTGTGGGCCAGGCCTGCAGTTCCAAAACTGACCCACGTCCTCAACTGCGCTGATTTACACTCCCAGAGATTTGGCTTCATGGGCTTGGCCCTCAACTACATTGCACTGGTGTAATTCTGAGTCATGCTGCCGAGCCTCACTAATGTGAGAGCAGCTAGAACCTATCTTCACTAATAAAAATATGAAAAATCAGCCAGAAGAAAAAAAAAAAATATCAAACTCAGCTATTCAGTTAATAGCTAGGGAAGCATAGCTATAGCACAGTGATTTTTGCCAATCCATATTCGAGAGAAATCATTGCCAACACTTCATCACAGATGGATCATTACATTATACATTCCATGTACCTGTGTGGATTCCAGATTCCAGCAGGCATTTGAACTTGCTGAACTACCTATATCCCTTCACATCACCTTTTTCCAGACTCTTTTTTTCTCTCTCCGTGATCTTCAATTTTGACTAGATTCACATCAATCCACCAAGCTGCAATCCAGAAGGTACTACTAAGACAAGGATAACTGGGTGCCCAGAACAAGTTCAAGGGTCAGGAGCCGTGTGATCTGGTTACACTGACTTTAGGATGTTAAGGGCTGACGACCATTTAACCGAAAGTACTAGACCAGACAACCCCATATTTAGCCCCATTCATTTCACAGACGTTGGCTCAGACTTTTAAACAGATAATACATTAAGTTTAGTGTTGCATAAGGCTCACAGTGGTTTGCCTTCGACATGACAACTAAAGCGATTTAAGCGGCAGCGCTGTTTTAAGATGATTTGATATTGCCCTTGAATCTACAACACAGAGGCCAAGCTTTACATCAGCTGTTTCAGCGGAACATGCTTCTTACAAACACAGCAGTGATGAAACCAGAGGGCGATGTAATCACAAATTAATGTCACTTCCAAAACAATCCGCCAACCTGAGACATGGCTGTTGTGTGGCTAAAACCGTAGAACCACAGGAGCAAGCCCAGCCCGCTCTCCCTGCATGCTGCGATGGCTCCGAACCCAAAATTTTTCCTTTCAACCCTCTCTCTGCTCACCCCAGCAGCTGACTGGGGCTGGCACCGTGTCTGCACAGTGACTGGTGTGGCTGGGGTCTCGCTGCTTGAGATTTGTTCTGGCCTAATTGTAAAAGCACTAGCTCTACTAGAGTCGACAGAGAGTCTACTAGAGTTAACAGAGCTATCTGCTGAGGGACTGAGTGCAGAGAGGAAAAAGTTTCTTACAAATTGAGTTATTTTCAGCTCTAAAAATGCAAATAAATCACATGCTCAAAGTCTTCTTGGTTGCAATAAAATATTTTTTAAAACCCAACCTCTTCTATTGAGTGACTGAAGCAATAGCAGCCCCAGCTGGATGCTGTCATTTAGCATAACTTCCCTCTTTCCACTGCAGAGCAGGAGGGCAGCCCATTAGGAATACGGCAGGGATGGCCACATTACCTCATGGACTGCTACTTTGCACACCTTCCAGATTCATATACCAGTCCTCAGGGCACCTTATTGTCCTTCAGACCATATTCTGAGCTCATCCCAGCTGCCTCCTGTAGCGTTGTGGGGGGTTGTGTTGATTTTTTTTTTATTTGCATTCTGACAGCAGTGGAGATCTCTGGGTCAAAGAAAGAACAGTCTTAAGGATTTCAGGGTTTGTGTTTTTTTTTAATGTAAAACTGCTGGTGTTAAACAGTTCTTGAAACAAAATGGTTAAACTCAGGAGCTGGAGTAGAGCACCGAAGGACAGCACTAAAGTTTGCAGAGAATCTGGGATTCCCTTGTCATAATTTCCAGTTCTGGGTTCTGTGGTTGTCTCCATTTGAAATCATCCCCACCACAGCTCTGGGTATAAACTGGTTTTTTCTTCTCTCTGCCAGCTCACTCAGCTGGAGATTTAGTTATAATTCCAAATACGAACTTAAGAGGGAGGCTGAGTACATAAAAAAACCTCAAGATCCTGGGATGAGCTGGTGGTTTAATTCCCATCTGTGTACCATGTATGCTCAGAACACACGTGCAAACGAGGAGCACTGCTTTCAAATGATTTTGAAATGTCAATCTGCAGTTCCTGCTGCACCTTGGCTTTGCCAGATACAACTCACAGGCACAAAAGAGACTAAATTAATGTTCCATTATTGTCAGAGAAGCATCGACTGACCTGCCAGAGCTTGGAAGAGGCCGATACTAACAAGTCCTGTGCCTTGGAAGACAGAAGCCCCTTAATAGAGGGTATAATTTTAGCTGCAGCACACTAATTGGGAGAAAATTACTCATTACTATTTAATAACCTAATCACAGGTCCTTAACGTTGTATCTATCAGTATGGTGTCCTCTTTGGACATATTCAGCCCAATGGCCTTTGACACTGCAAACTCTTTGCATTCGTAAGAGAACGGTGCTTTAATTAATGAAGTTTCAGAATATGAAATGGAAAAAGAATTAATAGTTACCCAGCAATAAAAGCAAAATACAAACACTTCTCAGCATGGCTCAAGCTCCAGGTGAGTCCAGGCACTTCATTCTAATTGCATCCATTAAACAGGTGCTGCAAAATTAGATAATCCGTATTCATTGTAGGTCAAATTCACCCAAAGCCTGGGAGCCCAATGACACTTATTTAAGTCACAGTGTGAAGCCTTAAAGGGGAAAAGTAAAGATATGGATTGTTGCAAGGGTCACCAGTTTTACCAGCTTTTCACTGCTCCACAGCAGAAAGGCTCATCCACCTGTATGCAGAATTAGCGGCTTCATTTCCAAGCCTCGTGTGCTTTGCACTGCACAGCTGTTTGGGCTTCGCACGCGTGTGATGAGTCAGGAGGCAGAGAAGAACCACAGTGTTGCTGTTCCACAGTTGCTGCACAGCAGCTGACCCAGCCTCGTCAGGCTCTAACTCACATTCCCCTCATCCTCACCCCAAAATTATCTTTTTGCCTCCCCCAGTTCCCTATGTTTCCATTCACAAGTAATGCTTAACACTGATGCTGTACCTCTTGTGCAAGCTCTTCCGAACCAATTATTGCTGTCAAATTATGTCACTAATCCTTACACTTAAGCATAGAATTTTTTTTTTATTTTTTTTTTTTGCTGAAGCACTCAGTCATTAAAGACAGATCTCCCATTTGATCTAGGCATACAGAAGCTACACCAAAGTATCAACTTTTGCCCTCCTATGTTTCCATTACTGGCATGTAATGTGCCATGCACTGCAAGAAAAATATGCTAATGAAAGTCTTTTACAGACAATCACATTCAAGGCTTTTATTCCCCCTACCCTGGATCCATAATCAGAAAAAAAGAGGTTAGAAGAAAAGTATTAGCATAATTTAGTATTAGCTGATCTTTAGCTGACATCTTTTTCATGTCATACTGGAATTTCCAGAAGAAAAAAAAGCAATAATAAAGTTAGTGTATTGCATTTATATAAGCAGAGAAACTTAAAACTATTTGTCTTCTAATAGGACAGAAAGGTTATGGGTTTTAGAAGGATATTTAATTTTTTTTTTTACTCTGTCCTTCCACTGAGTTTTCTATTCCAATATACTTCAGAACTTAGAATTATGTCCAAATTTGCTCTCTAAATGTCATTTTTACTGCATTCAAGCACTGGAAGGTGTTCAAGTCAGGAAAATAATAAAAGAAAGTACTTATAGTCATCTCTAGCAGAAGATAAAGTCTGCAACCGAGTCCTCAAAGACAGAGCGTTTTGCCCACGGGAAGCTAATGGGACTCTGCAGGGGAACAAAGGTTCCTCTGGACCGTAATCCAAGCGTGTCACCATTCAAGTGACAGAAAGGCACAGTCCAGTACTGGCCTTTGATTAAGAAACAGCCATCCCATCTGGCTTTGATTTATTATTTATCCCACTACCAGCATAGCAGCATCTCTCTCTGCAGCTTAAATCTGGCTCTGCTATTCTGTACCTAGCAGCAGGAAAAGATACCAGAATACCTCACTAGATCATCAGTACTGCTGAGATCAAACACATGAAGCCACACTTGTTTCACAAATTGACATGAAGCCACCCAGGTTTTCCTGTACGGTCTGTGCATGAGCATGATTAAGTTTACTGTGCTCAGATTCAGGCACCCAGCTGCAGATTTACTGGTCCATCACCAGGATTTAAGGCCACTAGAGAGGCGGGCACCTCTTGCAGCTTGTTGAAAAGACACAGATATTCACCAGGTGAGACACATGGGGCATAGGATACAATCCAGACTTTCTGTCCTGGAAAGTAATGGTTTGTGATTAGATGGGAAATGCTAGCTAGACTGTGCAAAAACTCCCTGTGAAAAAAACCATGGGATTTTCTTCTAACAGGGAGTGTGCCTTGGGCACTAGATGTGAATTGTATTTCCAGAACTGCCACTGATCTGCAGAATGAACCCGAGTTAATCTTTCGACTTCTTTCCGCATCAGCTACTTTCCTTTCCCAGTCTCTGCCTGTCACCTCTACTTAAGCCATAACCTCTCAGGCGCAATCTCTCTACCTTACTCCACTTTCAGATGGCCCACAGTGAAAATATAAACACAAGTTCCCATTCTATAGGGAATATAGAAATCTTTACGGTTTCCACCTCACTTCAAAGCAAGTTACTAGGGAACATGACTATTCCCAGCTGCTTTAACAACATCCTGAGGGATAATTTTTGTCCCAAGGTACAACGTGGTAAATTAAGGTTAATTCCAGTGAATTAAACCAATGTATAACTGGGTTTAGAATTGGGGAGCTCAAGTTTAGTTTTACCCTAGGCTGTATCAGGCATAATTCCACTGGGGCCAGCATAATTAGAGTATTGTAAAAATAGCACAAGGATGTAAAAGACAGCCCCTAAGGTTGTGAAAAGCACAGGAAATTGGAGAATTCAGAGCTATGTCTTAATATACAGATCTAAGGAGAAAAAAAATAATATGTAGGCAATGCCTGCTCGGCAGACAGGGGAGAGAAGCAAGAAGTGGTATTTTGGTATAGATTTGCTAATTCAGGGCAAATTAATTTATAGAAGTAGACAGAGCAATTCTGTGAAGCTGGTGGAGTAGCTCTCGTTAGACAGCAATGCCACTGAGCTCTGAATCCGGCCACCGGTTCTGCTGCTGAAAGCTCTTATTATCAGATAACACAGTTTCATTTTTCCTCTCTGCATCTTCATCAGCTTTCAGCTTCCTTCCTCTGCTGGGTTTCGGAATTCCAGTCAATACTGCATTAGCAAATACACATTATTGGATTATATGTATTCTCTACACACAAGGCATAGGAGGTTTTTCTGATGTAGAGAATGGCATTTTGACAAGCCTGTCTGTAGAGGCATTTTAACATTTCTTAGAATTGCCATTTGAGAATAGTTTTTTCCTAGTACAAAGAGGGGGAGGAAAGAAAAAAACAACTGCAGCACTTTTGATTGTGGGCATAATCTGCAGGCTGATGTCAGATCTGCTCATGCTGACCTAGATGTCCCAATGGACTTTCTAATTCATGCTGCAGATACTGCAGAGATATGGGTGGGGTTTTCTATATGGGGAAAAAAAAAATCTACTGTAGAATATAGAGATTTAAAGATATAACCACATCACTACCCAGTCAGAGAGCACAGGGGTCTGCTGTGCCTTTGAAGAAATTTACTTAAATTAGACTTGCATTACACAACTTTTAAAAAAAAATCAGTCTCTAGAATGATTTTTAATTTTGTTTCATATGGTTCAAAATAAATTGGTAGCATTTAGCAAACAAGAAATACAACAGAGTGTGCAAAGACAGTATAGCAACCCCAGACACTCGCCTTCTGCTACAAGTAGAAGAAACAGAACCGAACCTTGCTACAGTGCATTTAGTTTTAATGCATTTTCAGCAGGGGTTTTTTGTTTGTTTGTTTTAGAATAAGTGAGGCTTATGCAACCATGCTGTGTGTGAGCACAGCCCTAAAGCTGGGAAATCAGCCTGTCGGGCACTGAAGAACATGCTTTCTCTAAAATATCCTAGCCCAGGACTGGCAATTTATGGGAATGATTAACCCACAATTTTTCTCGTGTTATTTGCTTAAAATCACTCTATACTCTGGGATACGGAAATGCATGGAGCACTCAGTGCCTGGAGTGCGAAGCATTCCTGTTTCCTCCTCATATGAAAACTGCTCTCCTGCCATCTTCCCTGGATTCTCAGAGGTCCCAACTGCACAGTACAACCTCAAGACCCAGACGGTCTAGGTCAAATCTAATTGTAAGTGTACTAAATCAATCGACCGGTTGGCAGATTTGGCAAGAGGTGCTTATTCCTACAAGTTTTCAACATAATGTTGGGCAGGGATGAAAGATCATATTATAAAGCCTACAATGAGAGACTGACGACAGGCACAAGCACAACCCTGAGGAGATTCTGCATAGCCTGCAGAGAGGCGCAGCCATGAAGACAACGGGAGGGAAATAGGCTTCCTTAGCTAACCAAAAATCTGCACTTTTTTTCATGTAGTAATGACTGCATTTCCCAAAGCACCTTATGAAAATAGAAGACAGCTTCTAGATTCCTTCAGCAGACTGGCATACCTCTTCAGGCCCTTCAGAATAACAAACCAAAACCCTCAAACAAGCTCAGTCTTGCTTAAGTTTAACTACTCACCAGAAACCCTGCCTGGGACTTGGTCCTCTGGTGCTGAGCCACAGTCAGTGTTATCTAGAGCAAATACTGGAACATAAAACTAGATGCATCTTCTACACATTGTAGATGCTCCTGGAATTGATCACAGGTGAGCATCAAATTTAATCTCGTAAAATTCAAACTTCTTCTCAAAGCTAAAATTGATTTCTGGGCAACATCTCCATTTTTCTTGTTTTGCCAATCTTATTTGCTAGCCTTAAATGTTCTTTCCCCTCCCAAGTTTACTTTTATTCTATACAGAGAGCATATTTGTATCCCTCTTATCCTCAAGTTTCCTGGGTTAAGTAAGCAGGGACTTCACTAGCACAGTTTAAGATCTAAGCTTTCCATAGAATAGGATCGCCTGATTTACTTCATAGCCCTTTTCTGAACATTCTCCACTTGGTCTATGGAGTGAAGTGAAAGCACCACACCACGAATATCAGTGACTGCAGGGCACGACCCCAAATTTGTCAGCACAAAGTCCCATCAGTTGAGTGAAGCTCGCACAACCCTCCAGAAACTTGACCGCTAGACACAAAGACATTGCCAGTGAGGACATGAGAAGGAAGCAGAGTTTGCACCTTCTTATTTGGGCAATGGCAAGTTCCCATTTCTTATTCCCTGGATTGATGTTCATTAGGACTCTCTATCGCCTTTTACATTCCCATTGCCACCACACCTCATGGAACCAGCAGTGATTTACACCAATGCAAAGCAGAAACAACACTGCCTTCAGAACAGCAGCACCCAGCACTGAGCTTGGGTTTCGTTTTACCAGACAAACAGAACACAACTCGCTGACACTCGGGACCGAGCCGAGCCCACGAGAATTTCTTGGCAGGACTGTACAGCGCTAATAACTGTGCAGTGCTAGTTATAATAACTAATGGGCTGACACTACACTGCCTTTGTGTTCCAATTAAATTCTACCACCACTTTGTTTAATAGCAACTATAAATGCACGCTGTATTTCTGGTTTTTGAAAACAAAATGCAAGCAAAGAAAGAAATCCACACTAAGAGACGAAGAGGGGAAAAATACAGAGGAAATACCGTTAGCAAATCCCTGGTATCATCAAATGAAAATGCTACTTTAAAGCAACAGATAATGTTACAAACTCAAGCAGTGTAGGAGGACTGCTGTTTAGTATAGTTTATTGTGATAGAGGCTTTTTCTTGTTCTACTGCAGAAAAGAGAACCTGCTGGAGTGATGCAGCAGGTACAGAACACAGTCAGAATAAAGTGACTGCTTCTCCAGCCTGTCCACTTTCTGCCCTCAGACAAGGCATTCAAAAAAAGTAAAGCTTAGCAATTATTGCAATTAATGCAGCTGAAGCAATCACTCACTGTCTCTAGGATTGAACTGGGTTATTCATGACGTCTGGATATCCAGACCCTTATGGAGTGTCGTTTCATTCCTTTATAGTTAAGTAATGGTAATTAAAACCTACCTCATGTTTGTTTTAACGTAGCTGATCGCTGATTTTGTGTGTGTGAAAAAACTGGGCAGGCAGATGAAAAAACAGTATGCTTGCTTTTTTCCTAGGTGCAGCTAAATCCCACTTTGCCAAGAGAAATTATTTTTAAAAATTGCAATGCAATGTCCCAACCATCCCCATGTTCTAATCCAGTGTGCAAATTGCCATCTAAAACATATGGTAGGAACAGATGGGAGGGAACTTCCTGTAAGCCACAGGAGAGAGAGGGGGGGGGGGAAATTCCTGAAAATTAAAAAAAAAAAATCAAACCACTTATTGACAATTCACACTTACAAACCAGCTAAAAAAAAAAGTACGGAGCAGTCAAGAAGACATCCATATATATGATGTGCAAGTAGAAGTTAGAGCTGGATATATCACGCGAGGGTGGACATACCCAGTGAACAGTGGAGTGACACCCAGTCACAGGCAGACTGGAATCTGATCATACACAACGCAGAAGACTTCTGGATTTCACCATCTTCACTAGAAGCAGAGAGCTCTCATACCTGCAGCATTAACTCTGCTAAAACAACTGACGTAATTCTTACACTAATGTAACCAGCCACCTCCCACCTTTGTGTTTTCCACCTTAGATTGCTTTTTCTGGTCCTAAACTTCGGTTGCATAAAAAACTGAGCACTCATCTTGGCAGATGTATCATCCCTTCTGTTGGCTAATACTGTAAAAAGTATAAAGCGTGGGACTACAGATCCATTAGTCCAAAACTGGTCACAAAACAACAGAAATGATGCAAGCCCTCGGGCAAACCCCTCCACGCTCTGGGCAGGACAAGTGCCAGGTCTCCAGGACATAGTTTAGGACCTCTGCGGACTCTCCAGGAGGTTTCACAGTGATCTCAGGGAGAGAAAGAGAGCGAAAACTGACGTAATGAGAAAGAAGGTGACTTACTCAAGTGATAGAGTTGGGAATGAACACAAGATTCCCTTATATCAGAAGTCACTGATCTAGTCATTGAGCTTTACTGCCTCCGATTCATTTACTTGAACACCCAAATTAGCAAAACACCATTGTATTCAAGGACTGACATATTTCTTAACAATAAGTGCATCTTATAAATAGGTATTCTAAAGATACGCATATGACAGACTCCCTCCATCAATCTTATCACAAAGAAAATAAGGTTTAAGATCTTCTACCCAAGAGTCTTTCCATGTATTGTCTCTTCATTTTGGCAGCTCTCATCCAAGAGAGCATTACATCATCTGGCTGGATCCTTTAGCCATCGGTATGGGAGCAAGCATCCCATAGATCTGAAAGCCTGCAATACCTCTTAACAGTGCCTCTGAATATGCAGTCTGTTCCCTCAGACTAAAATTAATAGCCTTATTGTCAGGATGACTCAGGGAGCTGTAGTTAGGCTTGTCTCGTCTCCCTGCATTTTCAATGAGATCTCCCTGATTTATTTTATCTGCAGTAATTAAGGCAGCCTTCTCCCTCACTACACCGTGAAGATTTAAAAATAACACAAGAAACAGCAGTAGGCTAGATGAAGGGATCAGCAAGAAAATTGCTCCGGGCAGTTAAAATTTCACCTTAATATACATAGAGCATTTTCTGCTGCTCTGGAGCCCTCCTTGCCTGCACGACAGCACAGCAGAGCTCGCTATGCCGGGTAAGGAGGCCAGCCAGAGCCCAGCCCTGCAAGTGGAACCCACCCCAAGCCACACTACTTTTATTTTGGGGTAGCAGTCCTCAGCATCCCATCAGACAAGGCTGCTGTGCCAGCCAATACCAAAGACTGAGCCCTTTATGTGGCAATTTTAGTATCAACAAGAAAACGTCTAAATGTCTTCTAAAGAGATACTCATAGTTTGTAATTTCTGCAGTATTACACGAGTTTTGTCCTTGTAGAAGAGTCACTCCCTCCCTCAGGCAGGTTGATGCTGGGAAACCAGAGCTGCTGCTGCAGCAGGCACTGATTTCCTCTGTGCTTTGGGGAAAGTCCCTTTCTCATCTTTGCAGCCCTGTGCAGAATATGAAAGGCAGCACTGGCATGACCACACGCTGCCTGCCTCCCCTGCAGACACACCCAGCGGGAACAAGGCTGCTTAGGTGCCACTGCGCCGGACCCCGCAGGAACCTCGTTAATAAGAACCTGCTTCAGCTTAGACCAGCCCTGGGACAAAAGGGTGCACACAGCTCCCCTCCGCACACTTCTGAGACGCAACGAGGGAAGGTAAAAACAGTGCAAGAACCCCCAACCACAGAGTATTGCAGTTGTGCCAAATTCCACACAGCGCTTAGTCCCAGCAGTAATTTTAACCCTTGCATGCTTTCTGGGCCACAGAGCCATACGCGACGCAGTGGTGGGGCAGAGCCCCAGGGCTCTACATTACAGATGTTCCTTCTGCACTGAAGCTCTGCAGGGCTGGATCCCACAAGGAAGACCAGGCATGTCTCTACCTATTTTGCTTTGGAGATGGGCTCAGGATATGATTCTCTCATAGCCTTTTTCCCATTAGTTCCTGCTTTCTGCTACTTTCTTCACTCTAAAAAAAAACCAACACCCTATTTCAGGCACTTAACTCAGCTAATTATGGGAAGGAACCACATCACAATCTCTTGTGCTAATGAAGGATTTTGTAATTCTCTGGAACTCTGCTGTGAATGCTGCAGTATCTGCTCCCTGTCTAGTATAAAAAACATCTTCCTGGATAAGTACCGACTGAAACACACACTTGCTTAATGCTGCAAGTCAAGGTCAGACAGACTGTAATAAAAATATAATCACAAGGAACTAAACAATTAAGTACAAAATGGAACACTGTAGACTCACAAATAACGTTGCCTCTTACACTCTGCTCTGCCTGACTGATATTTCATATCCCAGAATAAACCACAGTCAGTTCTCCAAGGGAAAACAGCACTTAGAGTGCGTGCCTTAATTTTCATACTGACTTCACAGATATATCCAAAGTGTCTCCAGGAAAGAAATGATTTATAAGGTTCATTACAAACTCCTCCACTCTATGGAGCTGATTCTTCACTGCTCTGCAGCTTGTGCTGTCATTTACACCACAGCAATGTGCCATTCTGCTAATTTAGTTGCAGTTTACTCCCTCCCTACACAGGCTGAACAACTTTGCAGAGTGGAAGGCCAGCGGCGGTGGTACCTCCGGATTCAATCAGCTTCACCTGAGCAGTTTATGATTTTTAACAACCTTTTGACTCACCATGTTCCCTTAGAAGATGCACATCCTATTTATGTGACAGATGTGGCTGAAAGCCTGCATGCAGCAAGTCAAAGGAAAAGAGACAACTTCACACCATTTCAGCTTGTACTGACTCAGCACCAAACACTTTTTGCTTCATTTATTGCGCACAGGACTGAAGTGCAATTTTAAGTAGTGTATTAGCTACACGGGCCATCACTTCTCTTGCTTCGTGGCAGCATTGCCAGGAAAGGAATGCCCACCTTAATAAAGTTACATACAAAATTACGTTCTATGCCTGAAGGCCTGTTTGTCTCCAGACTAGAAGCAGCAAGTCAGGTGCACGAGGGGAGTTTGACCCTGGCTTGATCAGTCCTCTGTGGCCACAATGGTTATTTCTGCCTATGCATGGAGCCATACCAGAATTCAAAGCCATGCTTTTACTCCAAACACTCACTGCACCCGTACAGCAGAAAGCAATCGGGAACTAAAATAGGAACTGGATAATAAATAGCTATCTGAATGAAATTATTTCAATAAAAGGGTTCATAACAAAGAGCTCCGGGTTGTATTTCATTAGTCATCAACTAAATATGGATGAAAGTAGTGGCAAACTAAAAGATGCCCAGTATGTCATCAAGCAATCTCACAGGCTGCTAGAGGATTATCATTATCCTTTCATTACATTAATTAGTTTGATACATAGAATAATTCAATATCTGTGCGTGCATCACAACTGTGAAAGATAAGCCTTCCCTTTTTCTCCTTTTCCTTTTTTTTTTTTGCTCTACAGGTATCCTTGCTTATTAATTTATAGATTAAAGAGTCCAAAATTATCATGATGCACGGAAGCATTTTGTTCAGACAACTGTTTGATTTGCAGTATGTCTCTCAGAAGATTTGCCATCTTTCAGAAACACAGATTCAGCTACAGCATTTTCTAACCACTAAAGCTGTTGCCTTTGGCAGCTTCCCCATCCCTACCACATCAACACCAAGAATTTGGCCAATAAAGTACCCAGAACCTCCCAAGGTTAAAATTAAAGCCAGCAGAGACGGAGAAGAGGGGCAAGGGATGCAGGTGCTTAAAGACTCAGACTGTGTGTTTTCAGTGAAAGAACACGAATATACTTTGGTCACTTCTAGTTTATTACTTTCCATCAAAAAATAAACTGGTATAAACTGATGAACAGCTGGTATAAACTGATGAAAGTCCCCTGTGTTCAGTGGAGCTGTACTACTGACGCCAGTCAAAAAAAAGCCACTTGTCTATATTTAGCCACTACAAGACGCAAAAGCAGTAGGTAAGGCAGCTAGGAGATTTATACCCAGCCATCTGCAAAGCATCATACAATTTTTATAGCATCGATCCAAGGCTCCGAGTCCCCTTTACCTACCCTTCCCCCAAGCTCACTAAATTCTTCCGGGCTTTACAGTGTTTTTAATTTGTACGCTACAAAAGCACAAGTGCTTTCCATGAAAGTTGTATCACATGGATTAATATTTCCTAACATCACTAATGAAGTGAAGCATGGTCCCAAACTCAAGGGAACAACAGCCTCGAGTCTTTATTTCAAATTCCCATTACAAACCTTCAATTAGTTTCCTGGAACCTTTTTCTTCCTCCCAACCCTGATGAATAGCAGGAGTTAGCCCACTTACTGAAAAATATGTCATTGTAGCTTATGCAACTCTGAAACCTCTGATGGCAGCATTAATCTTTGTGTGCACGGGAGAGAGAGATCTAATGATGAACTAATCTGCTGAAAAGTCAAGCAGACACGCTGGGCTGTGAAAAGGTACCCCTTAAATCAAAGGCATTATGGGGCCAGATTTTGAGATCCAGGGATACCTTTCAAATCCCATTGACTTAAAGGCATTTGAAGGCACTGCACTTTTTAAGAGTAGCTTTATGAAAGACTGATGGGTAACAAACAAGTCGGTCCCCGCTGCTGGTGTTGCTGAGTTCACATAGCAATACTTTGTTTAAATAAGAATTAAGCACTAGCCAGAAGTTAATGGTTGGTCTGTAGAGCTTAGGACCGTGCCTGCATTATTTTATCCAAATACAATGTTAGTGTTAATTGGCATAGCTACATTGACTTTAATTGCACAATGTTCTGGCACCCACATGCTGGGATTCAAGTACGCGAAAGAAATAAGAATTAAGGTTGTCTGATCTGCATTGAAAATACACCTTTCGGATTACGACGTTGGACGTGTAAAATGGAGGTTCATGGGACAAAGTGACATTGAAGTCATTAAAAGGAAAGATTTGCGTCTCCAGTTTAGACTCATGCATTTGAAAAATGTCCTTGTTTACATTTGGGACTAAAGTAAATCAAGGGATAAAGCTATCCGTGGCATTTTGTTGTGTTTCTTTTCCCCAGCCAAATGAAATTAAACCTAAAAAGTCATATTTATTTACAGTATATGCTTATCTACAATATCTATTTATTATAACAATTACATCAGGGCTTATAGAGCAACAAATCTAGTCCATTATTAAAGCCTACAGGTTTGCAATTTCCGTAAGCAAACACCACACCAACACATACTGCAGGGACATTCGTTTGGGTTGTCACTCGACTCTGAAACTAGAAGGAGCCCTATGTATTGGCAGCCTTTGCCAAAGGTAATGAGATAGGAAGCCTGTAAAACAGAACACAAAAGAGTGAGCTCCGGCAGCAGTGCTGGGTAAGATGCAACATCATGGCTTCCGTTAAGAAATACCTGCTTTTTTGGTTTTTATCTGTCTGCAAATACACACTTTGGGGATTGGGTAGCTAGCAGCAATCACCTTTGGCCACTCAGTCCATGCTCTGTCTGAAAATGCTGTCTGCGTATCCGGAGATACTGATTCATGGTTTTTTGAGAGGTGAACATCAGATCATCTCAGAGAGGCTACTAAGAGGCTGGTAAGGACATATTGAAAACGTGAAAACCTCACCCAAAACTGTCAGCCATAAATAGAATAAAATCCTATTTTGCAGAATGCTGGACATTTACAGGGAGAGAGGCAAGCGCTGAGGTCAGGTGCTGCCATTTGAAAACAACCAGATAGAAGGAGATGGTATTGTTATGCTCAGAATACAGCGAGGGAAATGGAATATAGGAGACAAAAGATAAAAAAAAGGATTTAAACACTAAAAGCTCGCTGAATTTTATTTAAATTACTTTGAAAAATTCTAGGCTAACAATTTACAGTCAAGGAAGCTCAAGGCTGAACAAAACGCAAACTTACATTTGCACCAATATCCAATATTTACCTCTATCTTGCATGGAGCAAGTCAGACATGATCCTGGACTATATGTAAGCCACGTTAAGCACGGCTGATCACAATGTTACTGTATTTCCCTAGCCATTTACCTCTTAAAGCTTTGTTTTACAGCCTTGCCAAATAGCTTCATGCATATTTTGTCTCTCTTCTGTGGGATATGTACGCCAGAGTTTATCTTACATGGTATTCCAAAAAATCTAAAGAGAACAGATTACGTTTGAAACGCAAAACAAAACCAGATTAAGCCTTGATTATTTTTTTTTCCCCTTTAAAATATGATTTGACCTAAAGGCCACCAGTTTACTGTGAGTTGCAACTACGTATGGTATTGCATGAGCAAGAATCCTTACAGCAGCGCATCTGAACTGAGCCCTCTCCTTGCTCTGCTTCAGAGCACCTCCAGCAATCTATGATTTTAATCCCCTAATGTAACTGTCTGTCACATTTTACCAGTAATTTTGATTGATTGCATTTGCTTTGCTTTAATGAGCTCTCAGATATGATAAAGAGATCTAAAAAGTCTAACTAAACATTTATAATTCATTCATAGCATACACACGTACCTAGTACCCAGAGTTATGTAGGTTTATAAACGCACAGAGAAATCAACAGATAGAATTACGATTCACAACATATGCAGACCTTCACATCTGATCACAATAAGAAAAAAGCTGCAATTACTTCCTCTTGAAATAGACCAGAAATTTCTGAAACAGATGACGATTGCTGTCAGATACTGCTTTCTTGCAACACTCAGGTGAGTGTGAGAGTTTTCACATGTGGCATCCTCCAATTTTATGCCCGTCTTTGACCACAATTAGAGCTTTTATCAACAAAAATACAGACCAACAGTGGGCAAATAGAGATATTATTCCTAGGTGAAAATATCAGTAAAGGATTAAACAACTGGCTTTAGGGCAGCGCAAACACACACACAAAAAATCACAAATGCATCAGTTGCATATGCTGCCATAAAGTAACTTTCACATCTTTATGCTAATTTAATCAATATAGAAACATTTGAACAAGTTTTTCAATGATCAGATCATCAGCAAAATGCCCAGGAATAGCCACCTGACATTTATTTTATCAAAAGGAAATGGCTACAAGTAAAACAAATTATTATGTGACAGATCCTTATGGTGCCAGAACTAAACGAGAATGACTGAATACGTATGGGCATAGAGCGCAACTGCTAGAATGAGATAATTAGGTATTGCTGCACTCTAATCTGGGGGGAGTCCATTTTCCTTCTCCGCTGAGGAGCGGTCTCTGTTGCTGATCAAATTAGTAAATTCCATTAAGTACTTCCAACTCCTGTTGAACTAGTAATGATGAGACTTAGCAAAGATAGCCCGGCTTCACCAGGACAGTCAGGATTAGTCAGATGAGCACCAGCTAACCGGCTTCTCTGCAGTGGCCCCGTATCGATTTGCCAACCCCCTGAGTTCTGGCATCTGCTTTGTCTCAAAGTTACAGCCAAATGACATATGATTCTGCCCCATTTCTTCTTTACTGGTACAAATACAGACACTGCCACAGGCACAACTGCACAGGTGAAAATCAGAAGTCAATCTTTAGGACATCAACCACGCCATTCTCACTCCCTATGTCTCTCCTGTCAGTAAGCAAAAGGTAGTTTCCCCCCCAGTGAAAGAAACAAGCTACCTCACATCTACTGCAGGATAAGCACGTACACAGAATAGCTGACTCTACAGATTTACCCCACATAACCTGCACGCGCACATAAATCCAAAGCCCCCGAGGCCTGGGAAGATAATGCATTAATGTATGGGAGTCTTGGTAGGAGCCTGCAGCAGGGACACATGCCCCTATCAATTATACATCTCCAGCGCCGAGCAGGCACCAAATGCAGAGGTTTCAGACGTTTCTCAAGTGTCCGTGCTGAGCATCTACACACAGATTTGCTGCCTACAGGGGACAGAAGCCCAGAGCAGCATTTTCTACCTGAGCAATTTTACTTCACCTATGCAAACATGCCCTGCTGCTGTAAAACATAAATGTTTTACTGCATAAGTGAGTCAGAGCTCTAGAAAGAGGCAGTCACGCAATATGTCAGAGCCACTTAATCCAGACAGGCCTGCCTTTACCCTAGGAAACCCCGCTTGCTTTTTAAGTGTCAAAGTTTGGCTTTTCAATGTATTTGCATATTTCCTCAAGTTTGACTTGTGTAACCTGAGCTCTTAAGTTAAGCAGACCTCAAGGGACAAACCCCACCAGGATGTATCCGTCTACACATGCAGCCCTCATTGCCAGCGAGCTGGGATACTGACAGGAGCGAAGGGATTATGAGTTTAGGGAAGAGCTAGTCAGATTCTACAAAGAAGGAACTGGCACAAGAAGATGATATAGGGATAACGAAGGCCCAGAACAAGCCAAAGTCATCACTGATTCAGCTACAGAGCCAAGAACATAGACTTGGCAAGAAGAATCAGATCTATACAAGGAGAAGACCTTCCAAGTCAAATTTCCATTTGCGTTATTAATAAAAAACCTCTTAGCAAACAACTAGAAGAAAAAATGATTCCATCCTCTAGCAGAGTAAAATCTAATCAAGTTACACAAGGTGACATCTCCAAAAGCCATGCATTTGATTACGAGGATGGGTGTTTAATTAAAAGGGCTTTGTACTCCATCTGTAAAGCTGCAGCTCGAGGAAGAAGCATCTGATTAGATCTCTGTGGTCAAAATAACCTTTGCTGACATTTGTTCCACGACAAGCACAAACTGGTTCATCACAGAAATAATGGGAAAGGGCAGTGCATTTAGTAAACCCTTGACTTGGTTTCCACTTGTAAAGCCTTGGAAGTCTCCTCCCATAAACCAAGTTAAGCGAGCAAGCGGGCAGTATCTGGTTTTGTTTGTTTGTTTGAATTCATAGCAACGTGGGCCGCCCAATAGCAATGCCTGTAATTTTAACGGCCAGATGTCCAGGGTTTAAAATGAGATTACCTACTTTACTGCACTCTGAGCAAGTGTTCATCTTCCAGTGCTCCTTCCCAAAGTACTACCCCTATCTAACAAACTCGAGTGTTGTACTAGTCCCACATACATTTAGAAATTGGATGCTGCGTTGTTACACTAGTGGTTACAAACCCATCCCGGATGGATCTTCTGAAAAGGTCTGGACACCACAGTGACCATCAGAAGGTTGTACTGAGACCTCCCCAGAAAGTACTATGTTGTAGAAAACTCAACCAAGCTCATTCAATCCACAGGCACTGCAAATAAAAGTTGCTGAAAAACTACAAACCTCGACAGCCTTCTCTACCCTGCCTTTCCCTTCTCACATTCCCTAATATTTCTTTCACCTCCACTGATCATCACAAAGACAACAGTTTTAGTGTCACAGCATAGTACTACTCACAGGTCAGAGGATATCATGATGGAGGGAGGTAAATATTAAATTAAAAAGCAGCAAGCAAGGAAGTCATTAGAAAACATAGGTTTATTATACTGTTACTTCTCACCACCCTGCATCCAATGCTCCTAGAAAAAAGCACCGTGGTTTTAGAAGATAAGGGAAAAATGTGACAAAGACATCTTACTGTTTCCAGCTCAGAAAGAGAGAATCAGACCTATTTTATACTCCCACAGTGAAGCGCTTGTCTGAGCGGGGGACTGTGAGTTTGCCCTCACTTGTGCACTTGGCAGGTACCTTTGCCGTGGGCCCTGCAGGGTCTTGTCAGTAGAAAAGGAAACAGAAAAGAGAATAAAGCAAAGGATGGGAGGCACCTCGCAACAGCAATAGCAGCATTCGGACAAGATTTGCTCAGGTCTGGCTGCTGTGAATGGGTATCTGATCGCTCAGGATAGGAAATCAAAGGCAGCCAACTGTGGCACCAGCCGTATCCCTGTCAGCTATAGGAAGTCATACGCTTTAATCAGATTTCCCAAAAGATTACTTTTCCATTGGAAAACTACAAACCTTTTGATCAAAAAAAGCAATGAGTCCTAAGGAAAAAAAGCTGGGAGCTAACTCAGCTATACATCATCTCTGACATCTTGACCTAAATAAGACATCCCCTGTAGAGTTAATGAGGATATAATTTTATCATGTGCAGAGACACAAAATTGAGCCTTTTAGAGATCCAGAAATGACTGTCCCCAGGCTAGGCTGATGCTAATGCAGGAAGCATTCCTCATTGACTGGATTATTTTAGATAATTTAGATAACACTGAGTTTCTCCGGTGATCCCCCCAAATGTTGAGACTAAAGGCAACATTTCCTCTGGAACTAATCCACCAGAACAGTTTTCAATTAGGAATGAGTGTTAATCAGCATAGCAGAATGCATCCTTCATCTTTATTCACAGCGCAGCTGGAACCTTAAGGGATGGACAAAGCAAGCGGTTTCTGGCTGCCCCTGAAGAGCAGTATTTTGTTCATGCTACAGGGCAGTGCTGACACTGAGCTGTCATACCAAGATATAGGAGACACTCAGCAGCTCCCAGCTTTACCATACACACTCCTCTATGATCTCAAGCAATCACTAGACCTACGAAGTGCAAATAACAATCCTCCTTGGTAAGCAATTTAGGACCTTCGGATCTTGGCAGAGGCAGGAGTGCCTATAGTGAGAAGCAAAAACTACTTTCTTATTGCGCTTTTATTTCAAATAACAAAGAGAAAATATTTTCTTCAAAACATTCCCATTGTAAAATATCCTGTTTCTTAACACAACGATACTCTTTGGGATCTCAAAACTAAAGTTTAAATAAAATGACACATTTTGAGAAATGAGTGATGGAAGCAATTTTTGATTAAAATAAGTTACTTTGAAATGAAATTTCTATTCAACTCTAGCTGAAGCTGTCATATTCTAAAGTTACAAAGCAACTGGCCCCAAAATAACAGTATGGGAAGCACAGCAGTGAACTCCCAGAGCAGTTCCCGCTGTCTACTTCACAATCTCAATTAAAGGTCTTGCCCCAGGACTTCAGGAGCTGGTACTTAGAGTACTTCCATATAGACAGTTTACAGGATTAAATGATAAGATTAATGGGCATGTCTTTGTCTAGGAAAATGTAATCTGCAACATTCATTGAAACAAGCAATAACAGCATTTTTGCAACCACGCAAAGTAAAATGAAATTAGAAAGTAATTGGCTGTAGTTCAAAATTAATAATTGTTTGAAGGAACACATTATAAATACAATGTATAATCAAATCCAAAGGACGTATTATTTAGCACGAAAAGTAACTACAGAAACATCTTTTAAACCATTAACCTTTTGCAGCAGACTCAGACTGGGAAGCTAATCTTTCTCTCTAAATTTCCTTTTTTTTTTTTAATACAATGGGGTGTTTGGTTCGTGAGTTGTTTGTTGTTTTTTTTTTAAAGATAATTAGATGGAATTGCTTAGAACTCATCATTTGGAAGTAATATGAATTTTGAAAACAACCATTCTATAGACCACATTTTCTTTCATTACAGCTTCTGATCATAATGTCATTTTAAGTGAACACAAAGGAAAAGAGTCCAAGCAAAAGCAAGTGAGGAAGGTTTTGTTCTCCTGTTTTCTTCTCCTTGCCCGCATTTCAGACGTTGCTTAGAATACCAGCGGGACCTGCCCTGGACCCGCTTCACAGCCCAAGCTTTCCTAGCAAACAGCTGATTACATGAAAGAAATGCAATTGGAAAAGGGCACAAAGTGTGCCCTACCAAAGAGCCAAGGTTGACGGTGTTACTGCGGTATCGAGTAGGTCTACGAACACTGCCTTGATTTGAGCTGGAGGACAGAGGGCCATCAGGGATTGTGTTACCTCTGACAAAATGAGCAGCCAGACTGGCAGAAAACCACCCAGCAGAAAAAAGATAAATACAGTGTATCCTGGGAAAGCTGTCTGACAAGTAACAATTCTTTGCTTCTGTTATTATCACATCTTTGTTTTGCAGAGATACAAGTACAGCCTTAGCATTGTGTCCAGGTTTTTTCCTGAATTGGGGCTTTCAGAGGTGGTCTGGTGGGGCTCACTCATTTCATGGGAAATAAAATAACAGCACAATTAGCACGACACCATGCAGCTGCAAATACTAAGCAAAACATCTGTGCATAAAATCTGAAAAAAATTAATCCTTGTAATTACTAAGCATCTTTACTATTTATTAACAATGACAGGATTTCTTCTGGAAAGATAATTTATTCCGCCAACTATACATTAAGGTGTGAGAAGAGCAAAATGCCATGTCATCGCTTCTCAGTCATGCATATAAAGGTGAAATTGGAGCATAAACCTGAATGGTGATATACCCACGACATTCCACCCCATATATTCTGAACTTCAAGACCCCCATTCCCTCTCAACCCACATCACCAAATCTCTCTCTAGAGGCATTGCTGGTGACATTAAACTTTGTGAGCTCTATTATCCAAAGGTCAGCAAATCTAACTGATACTTCCTCATACATTAAGACACTGCAGATTCTAATTATTATTTGAGGAGAGTGATATTTTCATTTTTCAGATGATGCAATGAAATAAATCAGTGTGGTGTGTCTCCACAGTGAAAAATACTATAATTTAGCTACTTTTGCAAATCCTACTTTAATTCTCTTAAGTGACTCATCCTAACTGGGAGCATCCATGGATCTAATCTTCCTAAATCACACTGGTGCTTTCAGAAGTCCTCAAACAAAAAAGATGAGTCACTTGTCCAAACCCATCTCCTACTCTTCTGCAGGCTTCCACTATGATATCACAAGTGTAGGAGGGCATGTCTTCACCAGAGGACCTAAAAGGCCAAAAACGCCAATGGCATCCTGGGGGGCATCAAGAAGAACGTGGCCAGCAGGTGGAGGGAGGTCATCCCCGCACCTCTGCTCTACCCTGGGGAGGCCCCATCTGGAGCACTGGGTCCAGTTCTGGGCTCCCCGGTTCCAGAAGGACAGGGAACTGCTGGAGAGGGGACAGCAAAGGGCCACCAAGAGGATGAGGGGACTGGAACATCTCTCTGATGGGGAAAGGCTGAGGGATTTGGGGCTCTTCAGCCTGGAAAAAAGACGGCTGAGGGGGGATCTTACCAACATCGATAAATACTTGGGGGGGGGGGGGGTGTCAGGAGGACGGGGCCAGGCTCTTCTCAGTGGTGCCCGGGGACAGGACAAGGGGTAACGGGCACAAACTTGACCGTGGGAAGTTCCATCTCAAGACGAGGAGGAACTTCTGTGCTGTGAGGGTGGCAGAGCCCTGGCACAGGCTGCCCAGAGAGGTGGGGGAGTCTCCGTCTCTGGAGACATCCCAAACCCGCCTGGAGGCGTCCCTGTGCCACCTGCTCTGGGTGACCCTGCTCTGGCCGGGGGCTGGACAAGGGGATCTCCAGAGGTCCCTTCCAACCCCTATCATTCTGTGATTCTGTGACTTTGCTACAGCCAAGATGTTTGGTAACCCATGCTTCCAAATTAAGGTATGGGAGGCAGCACAATCTGCCCTTCCCCTATACAAGGCTCTAACATCACAACACACACCTGCTCTGGCAGAGGGAGGCGGCAATGCCTGCAGTATTGAACAAGGGCAGCGCCAATCCCAAGAGAGTAGGTGGCAGCAGTGAGGAATAGGACACATATTTGGAGAAAAGATGCCAAGTTTAACAGGCAATGCAAGAGCAAGCTGCGATTTTTGCAAGCTTATTCAACTCAGATTTAACCATTTCTATCTCAGTTCTGGAGCTGGGCAGCCATTTGATGTCCAGAAGAAGGAAATTGTGTTTTAACCTCCTAATTACAATGAATGAAGAACCGACACAATTAATTTAAAAGAAAACGCAAAGCGGATTTACCACAGGATGTCCTATATAGCCATTAGCATTCCAGAACAATATTTAGTTAAAGGAGTTCAACAAAGGCTAATGCACGATTAACGTGCATGTATCCTGCCTTTCAGCTGTCCCGGGATAGAAAACCAGTTTATAGATCATATAACAAATCACCTCTTAAGGACACAGCAACATGCATTACTTCACAAAATACCATAGGGTGACTCTGCTTTTCTTCTTAATCGGCAATTCTGATTCTGCAGCTTTGGCTCCTCATGCATTTTTAAAAGCTTCCGTCTTTCTCCTTCTGTGCTCCACATGTCTCCAAAATTACTTTCCAAATGCAATTAACAAGTGCATTAATTAAATCATTATTATGACTTCAGATATGTTTTTAATATTTGCTCAGGCATATAAAGCCAGAAGATTGCTTGTGGCCCCTAAACAGTCACCTCTTGTCTCTTTACACTGCTTTCACTTCCCCAAATCTCATCAAACATGAGCCAAAGAGATTAATTTTCAGGAAGTGCAAACTGGTGCTATTCTGCAGCACAGCAGAACTGCACTCGCTTCTGCCAGCTGAAGTCTGACCCCTAAAGTGTACTGAAGAAAAACAGGAGGCTTCCACACGCATCAAGTCCCAGCTTCGTCTGTTGTGTACCAGTGGCTCCCCTGCACTTGAATGCTTAATGCAGGATGAAAGTCTCTGCAGCTTGGCTCACAAGAGCAGAATTTCACAAGGTATTTTCCTTTTTGACCCAGGGACAGGAAGCATATCCTCCTCTCTACTCTCCTTTGTCATATTATCAAGGGCAGAATCTAATCTTCAGCCTGCCCTGTAGCAAAGCATGCCAAAATCCTACTCTTAAAAAAAGCAATGAGAAGAAGGGACATAAAGACAGCTTTACATTTTGTATTTCAGTCTACAATGCAAAGTACAGGATATGGAAAAATCACAGATACTAACTTCCAGGCACAAGACAGTTGTATTACACTGACTATCCCAGAGTAAAGAAAGGAAACAAGAAACTCCAGCCTCTTTATTCCAAGCCAACATCAGTCCATGCTTAAGAGACTTGTTTTACCTCACTGTGAGATCATTCACAATCCTAAGGATCTTTTGATTTCTTCCTCTAATCTATGGTACTGCTTGCAAAAGCAGAAGTGTGCAAGAAAGATGTTCAAATTCTATAGTAATTACTGCTACACTGACTTTAAACAGAGTCAGTTTTCCTGCCACGTCCATGGCAGTCTCCTCTGGGGATAAGAGGGATAGTTTCCTCCAGGGTCTGAAGGCAGAAAATCATTTTGCTAAAGACAATCCAGATCCTGAAGTGCTACAGGGACAATCCGCAGACACTAAAAAGTTATCATTGTTTGGCAATAGCTTCTGTTTGCTCACCTAACTTTAGAAACTTTTCCACTGTTTGAGTAGTTTTATGCGCTGCAAAGGAAAACCTGGCCTGCTTAACTTGGGCGTATACTTCAGTTCTTTGGGTTTCAATGGGACATAAAGTTAAGCACTGGCTTGTTTGATTCAGCCAGCTCCAAAAGCTGTATAATTTCCCTGTGCACCTACTGTTGGGAGAATGAGTCATACAAGAAAAGAACTCATTTTCCCATGTCTTCACTTCTTCTAGTTTGATATGAAGGATTTTTCTTTTTAATTAAGAAAAAAAAAAAAGAACAGTTTACAGCTGTCTTGCAAGATCACATAGCTCTCATGCGCTCACCTTTGACTATTTTTTTTCCTTTGCCAGAAGAAACAGGAGAATATTCAGGATTAAGTTACATCCCTTGTTACTTACACGGTCCAGGCTTAAAAACACATAATCAATCTACAGCCACGCTTAACCTTTCCTAAGAGCTTTACAAAGAACTAGACAAACATTAATGAATTTTACAAAGAACCGGACAAACATTAATGAGTTTTGCTTTACAGCAGTCCTGGATTACCAGGAAAGAGGGAGAAGGGAAAAAAGAATGGCTTATTCAGGAGCACAGTGCATGTAAAAATGAGTTCTCCCAACACCTAAGATTTATATCAAGGATGCCCTTCCCTTCTGCTCCTGCATCAGATGTTACTGGTGCTGAGAACGCTAACTGAGGCCAGATCTATCTCCATATTGCCACCTCCCTGCAAACCTGAGTTTCAGCTGCACGTAGCCAACAAGCTGACTCACCCTATAAATGGACAGGCATCCTTCTGAAAATACAGAGACATTAAAGGCTGGCCTTTTTCCTTGATTATTAACCACGCGGGAGGGTCAGCAGTGTGTATCTGGTTTATTGATTTACTGGAGTTTCAGGGCAGATCCAAGCAAGCTGCGAGCCAGCTGTGTTCTCCTCCACTTCTGTGCTGTGCAAGCCTTTGTTGGAGCAAATTAAATACCACCCCTGCTGTAACGTACAGGCTGCTGTGCTTGCACAACCGTTGATTCTTGGCTGATACTCATGGCTTGGCCTGGGAAAAATAAAGGCAAGATCTGCTACAGCATCAGCTGAACAGCCAGGGCTCTCTCTACAGCTAGGGGCAAAACCAAGTCATATCCTCTGTGACTTGGAAGGAGAAAGGGACTTCAAATACGCATTCACCAGTGCGTTACACATTTGCTCTTTGACAGGCTCTTGTCCTTCACAAATCATAGCTGAAAAGAGCATAAGATATAGCTATATGGCCTGAAATAAAGACATTAAGCACATGCTTATCTTCAAGCAAATGAGGAGTCCCAATGAAATAGATTCACTTAAATCAATGACTCCTAATACAATGGTCTAGTTTTCATTACTATCATTCATTATTGTATGTAATGTGGTTAAAATCCCAAACAAAACAATGAGCTTCTGCATTATTGTGCTGATAAGAACTGTCACCATCAATCCCAAATGGTCCTCGTGAAAAATAAATATAGTCTTTGACACCAGTCTTGCATGCTGATCAGAGAGCCATTTAAGCCCATGGGAGAATTCTACATTTCAGCAGCATTTTGTCCAGGACCACAACTTTAATAGTGATGCTTTGAGAGATGTGCATGGTGATCGCTTGTTTGGGCAAGGCGGCATTTCACCACTGTCATACCCGGAGCATCTGCCAGCCACTAGGTACCATTCACATCCACAAGTACAGACAACACGACCTCAAATGCTTATAGGCTGAAGAAACTAGATGAACACAAAAGGAGAAAATAAAGAGACTACGCAGCATGTCAGGGCAAGGCCCAGAGCTGAAATCGGGTTCTAGCTCACAGTTTTCTGCATGTCCTTGAAAGCCTGGGTTTGACACCTGTTACATATAACAAAACAGAGTCAATAAAAACAAAAAGGCAGCTGTGTGCATGTTTCACAGAAATAGCTGATCCTGGTAGTTTTCATCTACATCATCAATGTCTTTCCTGGAAGTAGCATTTTTCTGAGCCCATTTAAAAAATTATTTACGGCCTTCCTCAGCCATTCTCATGGGAACTCCTGAGAGAGTGACATGAGTTCACTTCAGCTTTGTATTTTGTGTGAATGAGCATTTTTAGGCAAGAGAAAAAACGTGCTATAGGAGCAGTGTCACTGCTACAGCTTGGCTCTGTGATTAGGCAGCTGCTGGACTAGTGGTGAGGCTCAATATTACATGAGCTACTGTTGATAAGAAACAGTTACTACTGCTCATCATCAGCTCCTGATGAACAGTCTGCTGGTGGTGTGATAGCAGATCGCGGCTGTAGCACCTTTTCCTGCACTGCCACCTCCATAGTGCACATTTTGAGTTTTGTAAGCTTGGAGAAGCTGCCCAGAAACCTGTCTGCTCTCTTTAGGTCTAGCACCAGGCTGTACCCTGAACATTGCATCCTGCTAAAAGGTGTCTGATGTATGAAATTAGTTTCTTGGCCTCACTTCTGTCTTCAAATGGTAAATGCTTTAATCCACAAAAGGCACTACAATAATTGGCACCTTTGAGTTAGTGGAGAGAACACAGACCAAGCAAGTCACCTTTTTTCCTCTTAAAGGTCATCCAGGAAAAGAGCTGCTGGGGAACAGCCTGAGAACAGCATGGGGGAGCTTGCTCCCTGCTCGCGCCCAGCCTGAGAACAGAGATTCTGCCAGCCCAAAACTCTTCATCTGCCTTCCCCGGTTTCCCCCTCGTTCAGCCATGTCTGCTCTTCAGGCGCTCCAAACAAAGGGCAAAGATGCAGCTCTCAGGCATTACCTTTATATTAAATGGCGAACCACAATTATTTTAAAGCTAAGACCAAAACAATGCTGAAGCACCAGCGTTCAGAAGAAATTAAGTTGTCTCTCTTTGCTATTCAAAGATACCATGCAATTTGCATGTAGGGATATCTCTAGTTGCTGTTATTTATAGTAGCTGTACAAGGACACTGCAGACAGATACTGCAGGAAATTATCAACATTTCCTCCAGCCTTCTAATAAACCCTCTCCATCTCACGTGCACACACACACTCCTTGCTGTGCTGAGTTTTTGCAGTGACATTAACCTCAATTAGCTGCAGCAGCGTCTCATGAACCTAGACGACCTGACCTTTTTTTGTGTGTGTGTGTGTGTGTGTGTGTGTGTGTGTGTGTGTGTGTAGTTGATGCATTGATCCCAGTAGAATTCTGGTAAAGCAAGAATGATTCCATCTACAGATGATAAGTAGCCAGTTAAATATGAGCATTTTTTGTCTCTGGCAAAGACATCAGTTCCTAGATTGTGGCCTGATGCAATAAATAGAGTGGCTCTGAGATACACCCCTTCAGGCTAATAGCAAAAATCCATCCCCTGTTACCTTGCTCATGACGCTAATTTGCATCATTCCACATTATCAAAACACTATTATTTCAGCTGAACATTCACGGATGCTTTGCTCCATGTTCAGTACACTCCATTGCCAACCGAAAAGGCATAACCCGCTTATCAGAGAACAAATGCATTTCTGTTTCTGAAGAAAGGCTACAGGTACTAAGAGCAGGTTTTACTTTGGCAAGGTATCGCGCAAGTCCATAGAGCGTAGTTTTCATGCAGTGCTCGTTACTGAACAAGAAACCAGACACAGCACTCTCCGCCTGGGAAGCCATAAGGTCAGAAGCAAAAGGCAGAGCAAACTCCCCAAAGCCAGATCTGAACGCCTGCAGGTTTGGAAAAATCCACATCAAGAGCTAAACAATGAGCTCACGTGCTCATGTTTAAGTTCCAGCCCACCCTTTGATGTCTGCCAAAGACAAAATTTCATCTGACCACTTTTGCAAACTAGTGGGCAAAACGTAACACTCAGTATGTCCAGCATGGAATTGTACCTCAGAACTTATTCAATACCACATGGAGATGTGACACTGTTTGACAAGAAAAAAAATAAACTTCTTCTGAAAACCTAGCAGAGATATTACTGTGACAAACCATATCAGGAAAAAGATCTCCCCTGAAATATAATTGCATTCTTTGCATTAGGATGAAAGTCCATTTCCAAGAAATGAACTGTCTGCTCCGATAGCAGAGGTTGAAGCAGAAACTGTCTAGTGACAAAAATGATTTAATACAGGGAGCGAATTACTATGTCTCTCCTGCTAATAATGCACCTATGCAATAAGTGGAAGTCATGAGGCCAATGTAAACATGTTGAACAATCAGTGAATAAAAGTTTAAAAAGCTCGTTGTCACTTGGTACTGCAAGAACAATACTCATAAAACTATTTTGTAGGTACCCTGTAATGCTCTTACACTATCTAAAACAGGGTGAAGATTGGTCCTTTATAAAGGTGAGGTAAGTAATTTTGCATTTACCGAGGTAAAACATGCACATGGACAGTTACTGAGTTAGAACTATGCGATATATTACTGTAGAGTAGGTAAAGTTGTGTAAAACAACCTGGCTTAATGCGTAGTGAACTTGAGAGCTGCAGTCTCACTGGATGTCATCAAAACTTTAAAGAGTAGATTTTCAAAGATGCAGAGAGCTTGAACATTTTCCACTGAAAGCCAATGAAGTCAGGGAGAGACAGAAAAAAAAAATGCTAAGTTCTTACAGGTACAAATACCTGCCAGGGGAGAACAGAGCATCAAAATGTTACCTGAGGCAAATGTGCCTTTGAAAGATCCCTTTTGTACCTACATGATGTGGGTAACTTTAAAGTGGAATAACTCATGAAAACTTTATCCCTCATCTGATGCGAAGGGCTGGTCTCATTGAAGGGAACAGAATACCTACACGGAAATCAAGAGGCAGCCTCACATGTAACTCTGCTTTTCATGTATGACTGCTTAACTTGGCTATGGGGATGCCCATCTCGATGCCCATGGCCCAGATGCAGCCAGGGATACTGGAACACTGCAGAAGATCACAAAAATAGTGCTCAAGTCAAAGCAGCTATTAGATAATTTTAAGACATTTTGTTGCATCAGGTCTTTTTCAGCAATGTAGTATTAAATCAGCAATAAGAGGTTTTCATTTTATTTCTGAGCATGGAAGAATATGAGTTATGGTGCACTAATCAACGCTCAACCTACACATCACAGTTTTTTTTACATGATTTTTAAAGAATCCGTTTTGTTTTCCAGAAAATAAGCCCATTTGTGATAGTTAACAGGTATTGTTTTGTCAGCTCTCAAATGTGTGTGAGATTTAGCCAGGCAAAATGCCAAATACTGATGCTTCCAGGCAAAGCCAGCTATTTAGCACAGTGATAAAGAACTTACTGATGCTGCTGAACTTTGCCTTTTTTTTTTTTTAAATTGTTATATATATTTATTTTTTTCAAAATCAATCTCTAGTCTGTCTCTGTGTTCTCCAGATTCATGACAGAAAACTGAACTCTGTTCACACTGTATAAAACCAGTGTGACAGATTGAGGTAGCAGAATGGGGGAATTGCCATTTGGAGCTGTAAAGTCACATTTATTTTCAGCTGACTCCGACCTTTCTGCAGTTAAGCCTTCCTTCTTCTGTTTTTAATACGCAGTGCTGAGCTTTTATTATCAATAATGCAAAAGGTGCGAGTAAAGCAGAAGCTGGCCAAGAATGGCCGAAACACGATTAAGTAAATCTGCAGATTTACTATACCTCCGACACTCACGCATCACCTTTTACAACCATTTCATGGTAATAGGCCAAAATACATTTTTTAAAAAATTGTTCTCAAGTATAGTTCAGTGAGAAGCTGTACTGAAGCTAGACAAAGCAAGCCCTAGATTGAGAGTAACAAGCAGAAAAGAGAAAGTGGAGAGGACTAGAGTTTCACTCAAGATCATTTCCAAATCCATATCTTAAAATGGTGGAAACAACTCGGAGGAGCAGTTTGCAATCAAGATCACCTCCCATATGTCCTTACCAGCATTCAACAGCGACGCTGTTAGAGGAACAAGAGTTTCCATTCATAAATATCACCACTAAGAGGGATTATTATGAGAACCTAGTTACTACAAGCACACCTTTTCAACCTGTACAGAGATCAAAACATCCATTTCAGTTCAGACTGAAGGAAGCTGATCTTCGCAGGACAAAGGAAAGTACCAGAACTCGATGGCTCTTGTAGATTAGATCCCTTTTTGGAAATTGATTCTGAAAAAAGCATATTTAGTAAAGTCCCCTTCAAAAATGTTTTTGGCCAAATTATTCTGTTGTAAATTTTCAAATAAGGCTATTTACTCGGATCCGTTCTGAAATAACTCTTATTAGATTCACATCCCATCTTGCTCCAGGATAGCTTCTTGTTGTAAATAAGCTCTTAGAACATTTCTTTAACAAAAATGCATATGCTTTACACTCAAATATGGTAAATTATATTCTTTTCCTACAACACAAATAAAATTCTCCCCCCATACGAAGAAAGAGGATTCAAGATCTGTTGGGATATACAAGATTGACAGCACTGGATAGCATGTACATAAAGCAGCTTTCAATAAAAAGCTATGCACATGCAGTAGTCCCTGCCCTCTCAACTCAGATTCAACCCTAACAACACTTTTATAAAACTTCACAAGTTCCACATTTCTCATCAGAAGGCAGTTTAACCTTCATTAAGAAAGGAGTGTGGCATTTACTTTCTACAGCAAAGTCATGTGTCCTCTAAGACCACTGCTTAAATAATGAATAACAGTGCTTGTCAGGGAAGGAGGTGAAAATATTTCAATTAACTATATTACTTTAAAAAATTCTTGCGTGAATGAAGAAGTTTGTACGCTGGGCCAATTCAGCCAATGCAGCAGATTTCTGCTTTCTTCACCCTTACAATCAATTATCTGATTGCAATGCCCTTGGCTTGACCACTGCTTTTCTCTGCCTAGCTTTGGACACCGAGCGGACTCCTCAGCCCAGTGCTAGGCAGCCCCTCATCGATTACGTGCACATTATTATTCCCTGTAGCCACGGCATGGTGTACAGTCACCACAGATCCAGGATGCTTGCGCTAGAAACTTGAACAGCCATCCTAAAACAAGACAATAAGAAAGGTGAAACTGATAAAAAGAAAAGCTGTGATAACTCAGCAGGATTCTGAAGACGTAGCTGTATATATGGATAGCAAAGCCATTCAGATTTATATCAGTTACACATGTTTTAGAGTGGACGTAACCCCTACCTGCCTTAGAAATAGAATAGATAAGTAACTGTCAGGAAGCAGCTTTTCCTGAGAGCAAGTCGTTGTACAGATATTTCTCAAAGAATTTATTTCACTTTTTGCTGAAGCAGCAGATAGTGACCACAGTCAGAGCAAGGGTATTGGACTAACTGAAGCACCACTTTGATCAATATGGTAATTCCTATCTGGCTACTCACTTTACCCAAGGTGAGTGCTAATGGGTCCACACAGCATTTTTTGATATCTTGAAGTGACAGATATTGTGGTTCATCAATTCAGTAATTTTATCAGGAGTGCCAGTGAAACAAATACTCTCAAGAACAAACAGCCAGCTGCTGTCAAGAAACGATCTAAATTTAAAACAGTAATAAAATTAAATACGCAAAAAAAATCTCCCCTAAATTAATTTTTATATCTCTTTGCATGACCACCTAAATACGTGGTATAAAGATTACAAAAAAAAAATGCACAAGTGTAGTAGCAATTGCCCTAAGTATGTCCAGCAAATTTATATTACCAACGCAAAATAGTGTATGTATTTGGACGATGAGTATATGACATTTATGCATAGCTGATACAGGGCTAGATCCTGAATAATCCAATGAACACGAATAACTCATTGATGCAAAATTTCAGTGGAACTAGAAGTTATTAAGGGATACTTATACGATTAAGGAGGTGTGGGATTTGGCTCAGAGTGTAAAGGACTGATTTACAGCTGATTAAAGAGAACAGAAGTTTTTTTGTATGACTTCAGTGGAGTTCAAATGGACTGTCAAAGCAGCCTCCTTTACCGAGCTAGCTCAGGCACTTTCCCATAATTTTGTCATTTCTTTTGACTAGTGAGGGATGATGCTGAAAAGGAATTAATATTTCTCTTGCCACTTTGCCTCCCAGTTATCGAGAGTCAAATGAATAGGTTTCTGCAAGTTTTACACATGAGTGCAGTTCAGGAAGAGGAATAACGTAGTATATGTATCTTTATTAAAAATGGTGCTGAATTTAGCAATTTTGTATTGAAGTTGTTCATCCACGTTTATGGAACATTAAGAATATATATATATGAAAGGATACTTTACCACTAGTTCTGAAGGGCAGTACTGAGTAATCATCTTTCAGACAAATATATAAATATGCATGTGCACACATACTTACATGCTATACTGAAGCTGCACCAGAGTCAGCACACTATACAACATAAAAAGCATATTTGGACACTTTATTGGAAAACGCTTCTCTTAGGGAATGGGAGATAATGGGACATGACATGGGAATAAGGACTTGGGAAGCCTGTATTGATTTAGCTTGGCTATCTCTGGGAGCGTAATCTTATTACTGCATTAAGGGCTACATTATTTTTTGCATTGAGATTAAGTCTACATACATTATGGAAGTCATGCGAGAGACAGAGAAAGTCTACGGTCCATTATAATGGGCTTAGACCTTAATGCTCCAGAAGACTATTAGCTACAGTCACTCATTCTCATTAACAAGGGAACTCGTGACAGTATCTTCTTTGACTCATACCACCCTTTTCTCATCTCCCTTAGGGTCGCTATTGTCATTGCACAGCCCCTTCCATGTCACCTTTAGACTTCAATTGCTGAAGCTAACTGGATGGAAAGGAGCCTAAGATCATGCTTTGACATATCAGAAGAAATGACAACAAAGACAATAAGTCACAGAACAGGGAGGAAAAGAAAAAAAAAATAATTAAGTTTAAGACCACAATCTTTTCAGCCACTTCAGGAAGCAGAGTTCAGTAGGTGGAGACAGGAACCTCCAGACAACAGTATGAGATCTTATATAGACTAACTTAGAATAGAATTTAGTGGAATATAGATTTTCTCTGGCATCCGAGAAGGAATAAGCCATATCAAATGCTCTTAAATATCCTTCCAAATCATAACCTGTACAAGTGCAGCCTTTCTGTTTTCGCCATGTAGCTAGAGAACAACTAGATACACAGAAATATCCACTATCTGCAGTGCATTGTTCCCCAGTTCCCTCTGAACGGCCACCACATTCCAGACATAGTAACTGAAGTTTAATCAAACTCAACATAAGAAGTTCCCAGTGTCTTATAAGGACCTCCTGGAGGTGTTGGGGGGAAGGGAGCAGCTTTGAACAGTACTAATAAAGTGCTTTGGGCATAACATTACCATTATTTTGTCCTTGAAGGTCACTGACTATCAGTCATGAGCAAAGCTTCTGTTCCCATTAACTAAATTCTATTCCTCAGGACAGATGACTATAGATTATCACCTTGCAGAGCAGACTTTGGCTTGAGTTCTACTTCCTTCAGCTTTTTAATCTCCCAGAGGAACTTTCCCTGGATACCCCCTGAGAGTGTGCAAATAAGCTCCAAAACATGTGGCAGAAACCCCATAATATTCTCTCACCTTCCAATGAGAAATGTTCCACTGATGCCAGTTTGCCTCAGCTGAGAAACCTTTGCAAATTACTATTTCCACCCTCAGGAAATCTCTCATCCTGGGTATTTCACCATGTTGCTTATTAAAAGTATCTTCCTGAGAAGAAAATAGCATACCAATATCTACAATTTCACCCTATTATGTGAAATCTCTGAAATTTAGCTAGGGTCAGAGATTTCTCCCATTTGTAGCATTTTCACAAGGAAGTGGTGACAGACTTGGAAAAGACTGTTGCCAGAAATAGTTATTTAAGGATTTCCTGAAGAACTCCTTTCCTATACAGCAAAGGAAAACTCAGTGTAGAGACATGACTGAAAAGTCACTGGAAGAGTTTTAAAAGATGCTAAACACAAGTTAGAGCTTAACCAGCCATCCCATTTATAATCGGCTTTTCCTTCACCAATAGTTAAGGCTAGTGCAGTGATGCTGACTTAAGTGTTTTTTTCAGAGAATAACGTTGCTAACTTTAAGGAAACAACAGGGCCGATTAATTCATCACACCTTCTAATTCCACTGTAGAGTTTTTCAGTTATATACCTATGATACATGGCTAAGAACAAATGCAGAATCAGCAGAGAAAGAGGTTTAGATGTGAAATGCATGCTGAGGGTGTTTTACAGAGGCTTGTACAATGAAATACAAGTGCATTTTTAGGGTTGCTACGAAAAACAAATGGGAAATCATTAACAATAGGCTGAAAGGGCAGAGTCTATTCCACATAGGATGAAGAAGGATTATATTTTCTGGAGACAAAGCGCAAACATATGGCTTCAATTTGAAAGGCTTTATTTATTCTAGGGGGAGAAAAAAAAAAAGCCCAAAACCAAAGCCCAAAACAACGAGCCAGAGAAAGAATCTTCTTAAAATAGCACAAAATAAATCTTGGGCACAATATGCTGCATCAAGGTAGCTGTCCTGGAGGTACGAGCTCACGTGGAAGTGCTGTAGAAAGCCACAACACCCACCCACACACACAGATAATATAAGCAGGCAGCACTGTTAAGGGCTTTTAAACTCTCTGCCCTGCCCAGATGAGCAGCGGAGCACAAAGATGCACTACACAGAATGCAAAGAACTATTTCGAGCATAAGGATATTGATCCCCATTACTGGTATTCTACCAAAGCAGACCTAGTTTGTCATCCAGGTGATGACAGAGACATCAGAGCCTTGGGTAATTCCCCACAGCCTATCTGCCCCTCTTCCCTAGCACCCCTTTTCTAGCATCTAAAAACACATTTCTACTTCCAGCTCCTACGCCCAGCACAATGTGCTGCAAGAAGGATTGATAGAGTGCCATCTACTGTTACAATTTAAAACTTTTCCTACAGTTAAAGGGATCAAACTGAGAAATAAAACTAAAATCAGGAAGAGCCCCAAAAGAAGAGCTGGGGAGCTCCAGAAATGCATGCAACAGGCAGCTCAGACACAGCGACTGCAATACCTAATAAACTTCAACGCAAATGAGGTAACAGTGGAACAAGACTATTTTTCGTAGCAGAGACTGAAAAATAGAAATGAGTAAGTAGGGTGCTGGTTTGTGGTAGAAGAAGGGAAGCTCTGGGCAAGGAATCTGTTTCCCAAACCCAGCCTATTTAGGGTTTCTTTCAACCACCTAAAGTTACCCAGGCCTCACCACCAAGGTAGTTCTTGCCCAGGTAAAGGTCAAAGAGTGGTGGGAGTGGTACAGATGACTCAAAGACACACTTCTTAAACTCAGAAAGGAGAAGCCAAACTAGAAACAGGTCTCAGTGCTATCCAAATCACCAGTCCTTCATTTACTACACAGCTCCGAGAGAGAGAGGAATGAGATATGCTTGAACTAGAAAGACCCATTGTCTAATATATAGATCAAGGCACCGATACAGCTCCATAAGCCTAAACATGCGATGCAGATGTTTGATATGGTTTTCATACATACAGGGGCAAACTGCCAATGGCTTAAACAGTGACTTTGTTTTCTAGAAGCATGCCATGTCAAAAACAACAGCAGAGCACATAACAAGCTATCGTGCAAATAGACCAAAAGCAGCTGTTATACAAGTGGTCTGTTTTGCCGTTTTGGTGCTTTGAGGATAGACAAAGCTTGCATACTTTCCATCCACTGTCTGGTCCCTCACTTCACCTCCTTTGCTCCCACTTAGGGACAAAGCCAAGGAGCGGTTTAGTCATAAACAGTTAAGCACTTAGAGCAATGATGAGCCATATCGCCAAAAATGGACATCACGGCCCAACATGAACTGCTTTCAGAGTAAGAAGGGATTAGAAGCCATGCATGAAGACACAGTTCTCCACCAATTCTTTTTAAAGCTGCTTCATGCCTTGCTCAGATGTGCTCCATTTAATCAAATGAGAGCCAAATGATACTCTGCTGCCAGCATCGATCTGAAAATGATTCATGTGGCAAGATACATGGCTAAGGCTCTGAATACAGGAGGTCACAATTTTCATTGCCATATCCGTGTATTGACAAATGCTTATTTCCTGACATTATTCTGAGGAAAACAGAATTATTTGCTAAGCATGAGAGAATCCATACCAGCAGAACATTCAACATCCCTCTTTGACCAGGCCTTGCTCTTTCTCTAAGAGAGAAAAAACAGGGTTAAGATTCCCAGAGCTTTGAGAAGCCTAACTGTGAATTTGGCTTTAATTCTGTATATTGATTTGTGCATTAATATGCCATTATCTCAACAATATATGATAGCTGAAATCTAGACAATGTTCAAATTTATTGCTCCCTTTTTTTTTTTTAACCTTGTTAAATCACTCTTATTGTTTCTCCCATCTCCAGAGATACCTAATGAACAACCTTCAAATCAGTCATTAAGTCTTCCAGTCAGGAAAAATGTAAACTGTGCAAAAAGCACTTTTTTTTTTAATATCGTAAAGTTATAAATCTTAATAGCCTTAAACATTTTTTATTTTCAGGGTCCTTTGCCATTAATTTCTGCTTGTCTTTGAAACGCTCGAGAGTTCTGAAGATCAAGGAGCTGCACCTGTAAGGAAACCATGGGATGTTTTCACAGGAAGGTTGTAAGTGAATGTATCACTTATTCCTAAAGTAGCATTTTGGAAATACCACTGTCATGATTGACCAGCAACGCAGAAAAAAACCCATTCAGACTTAAAATCCAAAAAGGAAGTTTGAAAGGCTTCATGTAGGTATGAAGTAGAGAAGTACATACATCAGGACTGATTTACACAACCTCGGGATATGTCCCCTAGTATTTTCGGTACTGATTGTATGTAATTGTTTCCAAGCCAGCCTAGACGTTGAATACAGCACTTACATTCTATGCTTTCTGCAGGTTCTATTAAGTGAGCCTAATTCATTACAGATTCATCTAAATGCAAATTACTCAGCCTTCGGCAAAGGGAAACAATATTAGTTAGGGCCTTTCTTTGATATTAATCTTTCCTACCTCTACAGCCCCCAGTATGATTTTGGCTGCTCCTTTTTCAGTAAAACTGTCTTTACGCTAAATGCAGTGAATTTTCCAAAAGGAAGCTGGGTTTTGCAAGAGACAGAAGAGGTATATTGGTTGCATCAGGACAACATCACTATGCAGTTGAAATAAAGTCTAAGCCTCTTATATCTCATGGACATTTGAAAACAGTCTTGATGAAGCCCCTGGCATTTGCACTGAGCTCTGCCCGGTCCCCACCACAAGCTATTAAGACCTATACACAAAAACATTTTCTTTATTGCCTCTTTATGTACCACACAGTTTTAATATTAGTGCAATGGCATGTAAAACACAGCCAGATCTATCTCTGCAGCAGCATAAATTATAATACAAGACACCAGACAAACCTGCCTTATGATTTTCTGCCTCCAACTTTTACCCTAGATCTTCATGCTACAGTTTCCTCAATCCCCAGAGCCAACCTACCCTAAAAATCAAGCTTTTCTGGGTGGTTCCGCACACTGTTGCGGTCCCTTCTCTCAACAGCAATGGAGACATACCTTATGCAAAACAGATAAGAACAAAGCATTCAAATGGCAGCAGATTTGGGTGCATGGAAGCAGCAACCAAAGATTTACATTTATCCCTGCAAACCATGTAAAAACATGCCATCGCTCTGACAGAGCAATTCAAGGACTTCTCGATGCATTGGGTAGCCTTTCATTTTCCCCTTTCTGTGCTGTATCTTAAAAATACTTCTACAGTGTCTCCGCATAGCTATTGTAGTTTTCAGATAACCTCAACATGAAAAGTTTTCCTTCAGGTAAAGATGCCCGCCCTTGCATTTTTCTAGAACAGGGGAATTTCAGCACAGGAAAGCATCACACAGCAATCCAAGAGTTACAGATGAATGCAGCATTTTGTTGGGGCGGGCTGGTGAGGTTGCATCTATGCACAGGCAATCAGAATAGTGCCAAAAAAAAGGGCTGCACAAACTATTGATGCATTGCAGATAAAATGTAGATCAGCCGAGCTGTTTTGGCAGCAAGCCTGTTGGAGTGGAGAGCAGGAGCTCTGTCTCTGGGGTGGAAACACATATGTTCCTGCTTCTCCTCCTCTCCTTGTCCCACATGGCCAACATTTTTTTTTTTAAATACCAAGGACTGCCTTTAGAAAGTACATGTGTGCAAGTACCCTATAGCCATTTTACAGAGCTCAGACTTTCTGGATATTCAGTCCAGCTTTCCTTTCATATGAACGTAAATACTCCATCTTTGTAAGAGATATAATCATTTAATTAGGCCACAGTCCTATATAATTATATTAATTATCCATTTTACCATTTATATAGCAGCTAATTGTATACTTCAGGAGATGGCATAAAAGTATCTTTAGCCCTATTGCACACACAGGGAAACCAAGACACAGGAATATAAGTGACAGTAAAGTCCCCGCCAGGGTCCCAGATCAAACACAGCCTGAACCTGCTGTCACTGAATTCAGAAGGAAAATTTACTGATATTAATAGGAAGAAGATCATGGGAAAGATCACTCAAATAACAATGTGAATACAGAATTAGCTTCCCCAGTGTTGCTGGACTTGAGATGAAAACAACTTCTAGCATCTCTCCAAGCCCTGCTACCCTAGGGAACACTGCTGCAACTCCACAGCACCTGCCACGAGCAAACAACTTAGTGTGAAGTCAGGTTCTGCTTAGGCTTTTATAAATCAGACTGAAGTAGGCTGATGCACACTTCTTTGGCTCGGGGTAATTTCTTTCCAAATGCACTTTACTTTCCTAACATGTAGGACTGAGTAGAGCTTGAAAATTTAATTTCAAGGGCTTCTCTGCATTATTTCCATCCCAATTTTGCAAACCCCAAAGGATCCAGATATTCAAACTACTGTTACTTTCAAAGGAGAGTGATGTCCATCAGGACTCTGGATTCAGACCTGAGTGTAGTGGAGAGATTTTAAGGCTGTTGAAATGTTTCATATTAGTATTTTACCCTTAGCTTCCCCCCCCCGCTTACCGCTTCTGTGATTTTTCCTACTTTTCTTCATCAGAGAAACACATGAAACCTCAGCAGTCTTGCAAGATTTCAAGTTTAAGAAAACTGTTCTTTTCCCTGGAAAACATCAATGTTCCCTGCTCTTCTCCAATGAATACAGTGAAATTCTAAATACAGAGGTCATATCTGCATTTCATACGTACCACCACAATCTGCTGAAACAAAACTGAGAATCTGAAAATCGACATTCTTTTAATTTGCAGCCAGAAATGTTTTCTCAGAGAAAAAAAAAATCGTATTCTTTCCTCTTATACATGCTTTCCTGCCTCATGAAAGCAAATGAGAAAGACTGATAATTTGAGAAAAACACTTCTACCATTTAAAAAAAAAAATCTCTTCTATTTGTGACAGTTGTCAAAGCTATTGTTTCATATGATCTGCAAACTCATAACTAAAGGCACTCAGTTTTCAAAGATTACCGTGACTAACTGGAAAGCCTGGCAAGTTCTTAATTTGGCAGCGTGTGATGGTGGGGAGGGGTTTTGTCTAGTGTTTAAATCTCACATTCTGCACCACAAGTTAGTAATGACAGCAGAAGACATGTTCACTAGCACTTCACTTTTTTTCATTTGTTCAAAATCTGAAGTCTATTTTGCATGCAGAGGATTTATAGCAATCGCCCCATCCTGCTATTGTAGCCTCATGAGCTCAGCGGTAGCTTTGACTCATTAAAAGCTTCAGGATTCAGCTCCTGCTCCTCCCCATGCTACCATCAATGCTCTGCTCCATGGACTTGATTCTATTTGTGAGGTGTTCTAACTCAAGTTCACTTTGAAAATGTAAAAATTGCAATGTCAACCCTTCTGTTCGCCTTTCCCCGTAGTCTATGCAATACCTTGTGCCAGATTCCCTTATCTACTGTCATAAAGAAAACTTCAGGCATTATTTATGTGAATTCCTTGACACCAGCCAAATTGATACAAAGGGTTCTCCCAGTGTTCAAGCCTAGCATGACACACCAGACCGAGATCAGATTTAAGGCAAAAAAAAAAACCCCACGCATCAGCAAGAAGAGTTTTCTTTGAAATCACTTTCAACTGGCTGAACATCAGCTTGCTGTAATACCAATCAATAAAACCCCATCTCCGAATCCTGGCATCCACAGGGTAATAAAATGTTGTAACCAGCAGAGAGATGTAAGGGAACTGTAGAGTCATGCTGCTGCAATACATTACGTTACATAATAGTGATAGCCTCACACAACTTCTCTTTAAAAACTCCCTTTTACCCAAAGATTGTTTCTATCCACGGTGTGAAAAACTTACCTCCCAATAGCACTGATGTGACAAGCTTTTCCACGTGAGGATACTTTAGTTGCCAAGCCTTCAGAAGCTCCTGCTAAACCAGAGGACCAGCTAGTATCTGCACTGCGTGGCACTGGGCACTATACAGCACTGAAGACTCAATTCTCATCACAATAAGGCCTTTTCACCGCTAGACTGCTGAGAAAGAACCCTTACATCAATAGAACAATTGTTCTCCCAAGGAAAGGCCAGGCTAAGCAGGTCAGAGAATTACAGGTGTGATGGGTGGGAGGAGTGGAAGATTATGAGGTCCGTTTTACAGATAAAGGAAGTACGAGAGACTAAAGCCCACAACCATTAAACTACTCTGGCTCTGAACTGCCATTGAGCTCTTGAGTTTGATAACCAAAGAGTTCATGCCCCAAAACACAAAACTCTATAGGCACAGCAATCTCATTGAAAGCCACAGAAAACAGAAACCTCTTTGGGACAGTTTTATAAATCTGGATTTAAGTTGCTCAGGATCACAAAGGAAGTTTCTAGCAGAGCTGATACCTGATGCTTAATTCCAGTGCTGCCATCTTTAGGGATTTGATGTACTCCAAACATTTGCTTTTGTAGCCTAAAATCCTGATTCACGACTACGTCTGGAACTTCATTACTGGAGTTCAGTTCTGTGCAAAGACTCAAGTCATCTGATGTACAGGGCACATTAAGAAAATCTGGCATTTATCCTTGGGGAACAGCAACATGAATACTCCTAGCAAATGGATACTTTATAAGGACTGGGAGAAACAAAGGCGGTATGGCAGCAGCTGAATCAATTTTTCAGAAGGCTTTATTAGTTCTCACATGTCCCTGTGCTCCTCTCCATATCTCTATAGGCTTGTTGCCTCTTCTCTGTGACTGCCTTTCAGCCATTCTGTACCATAGCCAAGTACAAGCATACGGCCAACGAGCCATTTCAGCTGGGGGGAGATACCGCATGTCACAAGGGTTGTGGGTGCTCAGCTTCCTGCCTGCTCCATGAACACTCTCCCCACACCCCAGTAACAGATTTCATACCTGCTGAACTTTGTTCTCTGCAAACTGGGAACACAGTGAAAGGAATGGCAAGAAACAGTGTTGGCAGCAGCCAGTGTATTTCCAATGCCAGAGTAATTCCTCAGTCTTGTCCAAGAATCTGTATTTATTCTCCTGGCTACCCAAATTAACCTCCTGCCCCCAGAGAGGAATAAACAGAGTGAAGGGCAGCGCAGCTCCTAACTGAACATCTGTGCTGAGGGCTCATTTGTGACAAGGAGTAGGTGGAAAGGGGGCAAGGGATAGACACCTTTGTATCTCGTCCAACATTTGCTGGCCAGTGTAGAAACTCAGCACGTAAAAGGCAGTTGCAGTCTATTGCTGGTATTAATCAGTATGAAATTTCTACTCTGCTGCAGGAGCAGGGAGAAAGCCGAGAGGACATTGATTATAATAGACAGATACACCCCATTTTTGAGGGTGGCCCAAGAACAGGTTCACTGGCTATAAGCTACTGAAATCCAGCACTGGTTCCTTGGAGGAGATGGTTCTTACTTTGCACCAGCTGAGGATTTTCCCCAGAGACACATATTGGTTGGGAGCAGCTGGTACATACCTGTGCCTATTAACACTGCTGGAAATAAGTCTTTAAAATATGCCTAGTCACTAGCACTGGGTTGGGCCTGACTCAGGCTCTTCCTTATCAGTGACTGAATACACAATACAGAATAAACCCCAGATTTTTGTTAGTGTATACACCACTTTCAGCTCTGACAGAAAGAACAGTTTTTCTCCCGAAAATCCTCCCCCACTCCTCAGAAAAACTGGTGGTTTGATCACTTTCCCAAATTACACAATTTCTGTAATCTTGTTTTAGACTTTCTTACAAATGATTTCTGGTTGTATAGATCACTTCAGAAGAGCACATGTGCAGCTGAGAATCTGATTTCGAATTACACATATCAAGTTATTTCATCAGCGCTTAGTGGTCAGCCCAGCCTGAACACTGACAATCAGCTTCTTTTACCTGCACTAACACAATCTGGCACAGATCCCCTCAAAGGTATTAGGAGACCAAATCAATTTAAGAAAAAGGTATTCTGCTACCTCATGCCCTTCCAGCTCCTTCAGGGAAACTGAGGTCTGTAAAACTCTTACTGCAGGATTTTTCTACCATCATTTTGTAGGGCAAAGACTCTCCTCTTCCTCCTTTTTCTGGTCTTTGTCTTCTTTATCAACAGCAGCCTCCCCACAATCAAACAACAGCAAAACTTCTGCAGGGCCACGTTGGAATTGCTGATATCCACTGTTATCACTATCTCGTTACAAAGTCAGAGGCCAAAGCACCAGATCTGGCATTCATAACCTTAACAAAATTATACACAACACAAACATAGTAACACACTGACCATTGCTAGCAGTCAATTAAGTTCCTCAAACCCACTTAGCTCAACTCCCTATTCTCTACCTAATGCCTTGAGGCAACCAATTCTCCCAATAAATATTTAAGTGCCTAGTTCTCTGATCACATAGTAACATGGTTTTTTCATTTTTAAAGGGCTTTGATAAACTGTATGTGGTAAGCCTCAAAACACCTGCATGGTTAGGAAGACAAGTCACAAGGTCCCTGTTCAGTATTGCACATAGCTAAAACTTTTTGCCCAAAGAAATATCTGCTTCCAAGGTAATTTTTCTCGGCAGAGAAAATATTCTGTGAGCTAGTGAGAAAAATCATTCCCAAGGGAGTTGATTAGCCACCCAAAATACAGTACCAAAAGGAAAACAGAGACCAAATTACAGCATAGCAATATGACTACACTATTTAAAATACATAGCATTCAAATTTGTGTTCAGGGTAATAGCCACAAGAAATATAACCACTAAAATTCCCTTTTTTAATTCTGATTTAGACCAACCCCTTTTCACAAAATACATCCATATAGAACCAGTGGTAAATGCAGTGAAGATGGTCCTGTAACACAGTCTACAAAATATCTATCAATGCAGTCAAAATGTGACCCAAGGAGACAAAACTACTGTTACCCTGCATTGTGCTAAGCTGAAATCCTTCAGACCAAGGATTACATCAAAGGATTGGGGTTCATTGTGGGGAACCCATCCTTTGTCTGTCATACAACCACCCTGTCCACTGATTTTCCCTTTTTGAAACACAATTATTCTCACCTATCACACAAGTGGCATAATGAATATTCATAGAGCGCTCTCAGACCTCTGGTGAAGAGTTATTATTGCTGCATCATAATCAGTTCCAATTCCCTGGAGCAAAGATGGAATTTCAGACCATTCCAATAACCAACCTTACAAAGCTTTGTCCAGCCCTATTAGGGAATGGCACATTTCCTTCAGTACAGCCTCTCTGTTTTAACAGCCTGAAATCAGACACTTGACATTCAGTTCGACTTACCCGTACCACTGCTGAAACACGATGGATCCAGATCACATTTAAATTACTGCAGCTCAGTCTATGGCTCACAGTTTCTACAGTAGGTGTGAGAAGAATCAACCCCACAGATACAGCTAATTATAAAACTAAATAAGTGAATTTCACATTAAAGTGTGAGCAAGCCTCTCTGTTTTGCTGTTCACAACGTGCAGATAAGAATTCCTGCCACAGGAACCAGAAGGAAAAATTCCTCTGGGAAAATACATCACACCATCCCCACGTTACTATTACTCCAGTCTTTGAGCCTGTGACGACAGCTTAGAGGTATCTCCACTTCTTGTTAACTAGAAGTTCAGGTAACATTTGAGAAAACCCGTAGGAGCAATCAGATAGATATTCAGCTGATACAAATTGGTGTTGCTCTGTATGTCAGTGGACCACTTACCCCAGTTGTGGATTACCTCCTGGCATCAAGACAACTACTTTCGAAGTGCAGGAGACCCCCAAATGACACTTTAAGAAGCGTCATGTAGCAAGTCTTCCTTCTAACAAAGGAGAAGATATGGTAACCTGCTAGACATACCCACATTGAAATCATCCTCCGCACAACGGGGATTTGATGTCACAGATATTGTACGCTTACAGGGGCACAGCTGTTCCCTTTCACAGCGTCACCCTCCTATGCATAGATTAACCTGCTCTTGCTCTCCTGACAGACAGGCAGCCAGCTCAGGATAGCAGTTAGACAGATACCTTTGCAATATTGCAAAAACACCTCTTGCTGAATCAAACGTGGCACGGCGCAAAAGCGTTGCCAGTTTGGCTGACTTAAACACATTATGTGATCTAGGACCTTCTAATTTTGATGTACCTCTTTCACACGCCTTTGAAAACTCAATATATTAACGGAAACAAGTCAGCACTAGCTGGTGACCTCCCTCCCTCACTGCCTGCTTCATAAAATTGAACAACAAGCTGTCCAGAGGCAAAGTGAGAGGTAAGGAAGAAGAGATAGCAGCTGCCTGTTGAGTCACCCCACAAACACTCCTGGTTGCTCTGATCAGACTTTGAGTCAAGCAGCTCTGTTTGGAAGGAAGTCCTCTGCTCAGCAGAGACCAGTGAGTCAGAAGCGTAGGCTGTGCTGCATTAGCAAAAGTGAGCTCTGAAGAGAATAACAATGGGCTTTCACACATCTTTCTTCCTGTACCTAATTACAGCATCAAAGCAAAACCCACTGTGCCTGCATCCCTGCCCTTTTCCTGGTACCCCTCAGGCCAGACACCTGCTTAGTGCTGTTCTGCACAAGATACCACCTGCAGAATTATTCCATTACTTTTTTTGGACAACTGATACATATCCCTCCAGGACCAGAATACTCCTAACAAGTGAATGTCTCAAAAACCCCTCCAGGGGTTAGCTGTAGCATGAGAGTAAATAAACTCAACAGACAGGGAGAGAGCGCCTTACACCACAGGGTCCCCAAGAACATCACTGAGTTGCAGTTCACAACAACCAGGAAAAGAGCAGACACTTACGTTCCAGCTGTAGACAGGCAGTGGGAAGGCTGGAAGCGTGGTTTTCCCCCTTTCACCTCTCTCTGTCAGGTCTGCTCACAAGTCAGCACTCTTCAGTAGCATCCACGGGGGTAAAGCCAGCTCTGAAGATACTGGGGAACAAACAGAAACCCAGTGAGGCCGGACTTATGCTGGGCCCTTGAAGGGACTATAGCTTATTCTTCTGCCTCTAGGCAACCAGTAATGTAATCAAAGTAATTACATCAAAGCAGCAAGGATAGGGGCTGCTATCCATCTTTAAGCCTTTTCTGTCCAGACAGAGAGGAACACTCAGGGAAAGGGCTGGCTCTTCACGGCTGTCCTAAGGTACAACTAAAAGGAAGCCAGGTCAAACAAATTAGGACAATACTCCTCCCCTACCTTACTTCTTTATTTGGAAATTAAGGGGCAATTAAAGCCTTAAATAGCTCTTTATTAATCCCAGGGGGGTGGGAGAGGCTGCTAAAATCACTGGGCCCCAATGCAGCTGAGTTAATTTATAGAAGCTGAGGTTCTGGCCCTTAGTTACTGCAGTTCCTAAAACACTCAAAACAGATAAGCCAGCTGTATTGTAACTTGTCTTCCAAATTACAAACCTGTTTCCCCTGCAAAATGAAATGAATCCAGGGAGATCAATCAGCAGAACATTTTCTGTCAAACCAATAACACCTTCTTATGTACTTTATCTGGCTGCAGCCATCTTTGAATAAATTACCAGCCTGGATCTTAAATGCAATGTTTACCTTCCTCTCCACTTAATTAAAGGCATCATATATTTTGTAAGCTAGTCAAAAGTGATTTTGACAGCTCTAGTAACAAATGCCTTCCAGATGGAGGCATGTCTTACTGGTTATAAATAGAGCAGCCCCATCAGGGTGGGCAACGTGGAGCCCAGGGGCCTGCTGAAGATAAGTTTTTCTTAACTATCGCCTTTCCTGGCATCATACCCAAGATAACACTATTTTACTAAGGAAAACAAAAAGTGCTGGAGCCCAAGAGACAGAGCAGGGGAACAGAGTGACAGACAAGGCAACTCACAGCTCCTGAGAGGTTCTGCCAGGCCCTGAGCTGCTTCCACACCTCAAAACACCTTCTGTAACGCTTTCAAACACGCTGCTGCTCCACACACCGCCACCTGGGGCTGACAGGCCTCCCCTGAGGAGGGGCTGGGATGCCCACGGCGGGAGGCCGGAGCTGCCCTGTCCCAGACGGTTCCAATGAGAGCACAGTTCAGTCAGGGTAAAGGGCTGCCTGGAAAAAGGTAGAGGTAAAAAGTGTGAAGAACAGCCCTGTGAAGAGCAGGATGAGAGACACAGGCGCGTAAGGTTGCCATTTGCAGCCCCTTGAGAGGGGCAGGGCCCCACCTGGGGAGGAGGAGGAGGAGCAGGAGAGGCGGGGGGGGGGGGGGGGGGTGGTTACCAGCCGGCCGCAGCCGCCTGTGCCTGGGCCCTGCCCCGCTGTGGGGAGGTGAAGGAGTGTAAGGGGAAGGGACGAAGTGAAGCCTGAGGGGTGGAGGGGAAGGTATTTTAGTCTTTGTCTTTGCTTTTCACCGTCCAAATCGATTTTAATTAGCTATAAAGTACATCAATTTTCATAGAATCATAGAGCGGTTTGGGTTGGAAGGGACCTATAAAGGCCATCTAGTCCAACCCCCTGCCCTGGGCAGGGACATCTTCCACTAGATCAGGTTTCTCAGAGCCCCGTCCAGCCTGGCCTCGAACGTTTCCAGGGATGGGACATCTACCACCTCTCTGGGCAACCTGGGCCAGTGTCTCACCACCCTCATTATAAAAAATTTCTTCCTTATGTCTAGATTAAATCTCCCCTCCTTTAGTTTAAAACCATTACCCCTTGTCCTATTGCAACAGGCCCTGCTAAAATGTCTGCCCCCTTTTTGTTCGTCTCCAGTTTTCTCCGAGTCGAGTCTGTTTTGCCCCTGGCAGTGATCGGGCAGTGATCTTCCTGTCTTGATCTCATTCTACGAGTTTTTGCATCTTATTTTCTCCCCTCACCCTGTTGCTGGTACGCAGTCCTCAGCATTGAGCATAGAACTGCATTGACCCTTCATCCCACACCTTGCCTTCCTCTTCGTTCTCCATTTGCTGTCTGGCACTAGTTAAGATAGAGTAGGGAAGATGGAGTAGTTAAGATGGAGTAGGGAAGTGATGGTGCCTCTGTACTCGGCGCTGGTGAGGCCTCACCTCGAGTGCTGTGTTCAGTTCTGGGCCCCTCTGTACAAGAGGGACATTGAGGTGCTGGAGCGTGTCCAGAGGAGAGCGACCAGGCTGGGGAGGGGTCTGGAGACCAGGGCATATGAGGAGAGGCTGAGGGAGCTGGGCATGTTTAGCTTGGAGAAGGGGAGGCTGAGGGGAGACCTCATTGTCCTCTACAACTCCCTGAAAGGAGGGTGTAGAGAGGGGGGTATTGGCCTCTTCTCCCAGGGGAATAACGACAGGACCAGAAGGAATGGTCTGAAATTGCGGCAGGGGAGGTTTACATTAGATATCAGGAGGAATTACTTTACTGAAAGAGTGGTCAGGCACTGGAACAGCCTGCCCAGGGAGGGGGTTGAGTCACCATCCCTGGAGGTATTTAAGAAACGCCTAGATTTGGCACTTCAGGGCATGCTCTAGTGGCAGAGATTGTAGGGGGGTTTTGTGTGTGTATGGTTGGACTCGATGATCTTAAAGGTCCTTTCCAACCATGAAGATTCTATGATTCTAAGATCTCTAGGAAAATCTCTCCTGTGATTATTGGATTGCAAAACCCTCTGGACAAGAACATTGCAGCTGAGCTGATCAGTTTAACGTCCATGTCATTTTCAAAACAAATTGAAAAGCACATTCATATTCTTGTATCATGGATTTTTTGCAAGCTGCCAGCTCTGATACCTTGTTTATATGAGGCCTTTGCTAATTTATCCCAGATATAAACAAACCCATCGAATTTAGTAGGTGGTGGAATACACATCAATCTGTTTTACTTCTGTTATTAAAAAAACCCTCTTAGGCATTTCAGGATCACAGGAATTGGATAAATTATCTCTTTATTTCCTCATATTTTTAGAACCAACATTGCGCATACAAATGAAGGACGCTTTAAGATATTTATTTCTAATAAGAGGTATCTAATGGTCCTAAAAACATTTACAAAAGCAATTGCATAATCTGGATTTTTGGATCCTGTGGCTAAGGTGGCTCATCCCATGTCCCCCCCCACTCCCCAATCTCAGGCACTGCAAGTCTTGTCATGATCTTCAATTAAAGATTGAAATAAACCCCAAAATACGAGATTTACTATTCTTTCCAAAGCATTTATCAAACCTCACTATGCTAGATGGTAATTTCATTTAATTTCCTCTAGTACAGCACATCCCTTCTTTGAATCTCTGTGACAAACAACAGTCTGGTCCCTTGTCCCATCCCACCAAGTCATACTCCTCTTCTTCTGAGAATAATTTCTGAGGGCAAATGTATTGCTTTTAAAATATACAACTATCCAACAGTGACATATACTTTTAAAGCATCTGTTCCTGGTGAAGCTGATCCTGGAGTCCTAGCAGAAGGATTTTAATCTCCTCCTATCACTTCTTAAAATATTTAATTTGAACATTAGTGCTGGCAAAGAGTTCTTTGAAAAGTTACATCCCATTTTGGTGTCTAATAGGGCTCAAATGTTTCGAAAATCTAGCCCTAGTGAAGAAAACTGGAAGACAAATTTGGCTGTTTAAGCATGATCCAACTCACAGTGAAACATTCAACAGAGAGACCAGGACCTGGCCCATGGTGGAGAAGTTAACAGATCCCTGCTGTGGATACGTGTAACATCTGTCACATGAACTCAAGGTGTTCTCCTCTTGATGGTATTCTTTTTTTGCCTCTATATTTTTCTCAGGCTTTATATTTAGTCTCTGGCTGCTTCATGCCTGACTTACTCTGATATTTATAGATGCTCTTACACAGATAATCTGGGAGAAAAAAACAAAGGAAGATGTTAAAAAGAAAAAGGGTTCCATTTAACAGTGCTCTTCAAATCCTTGAATTCTACCCGGAATAAAAGGGAGGAGCAAATAAGATAAATGCATTAAGGCATGGCTGGGGCTAGATACCACACAGTCTTTACAATAAAAGTATAACGCTGGGAAATAACTTGCCTTAAGGTTGATGTTTTTCAGCTGCTTCAATAAGCAATTGAGTTTAGGTGGGTGAAGTTTTATGGCTCTAATAAGAAAGGCTAGTTTTCTGGCACTGCTAAGCACTGGAGTCCTACATTAGCTTTTATAAAGAACATAAAAATTGTAAAAATCTTTGCACCAAATTCTACACAGGAAAAAAAGCACTTTTTGATATATGTGCTTTAAAATAGCCTATTTATGGGATTGTGATATAATTTGTTTGCATTTTGGTTATTCTTTCAGCTTAACTGTAACAAAAGAATCTATAGGCCTTCTAAGAAAACTAAAGTCATATTTTTCTAGATCTCTCTTCTGTATTTCCATACATTTTATCCTCATAATTCCTCATATAACCAGGGGACCCCCCAGTCAGATCAGGATCCCACTAAGACAGAGTCAATTGTGCAGATACATCATGATATTAAGTGTCCAACCCCATGTGATTAAATAAGCAGTATGCAGAAAAGAGGATGATAGCAACTAACAGCTACTAATGAGATGAGACGAAGATGGTCATACTTACAGTGATTTTCGTTAGCGCATATGGATTTCTTAAATAACTCATTCATATAAATCTGCATAACACCACCAACTTCAGAGCACCCAGTTCTGAACAGAAGGGAAAACCAGCAGATCCTGAACTGGTATAAATTGCTGTGATGCTGGTTTCAGTGCTGCTGGATTTCCAACAGCTGCACATGGCATAAATCAGTGTCCCTCAGTAGAGCTTCCCTAATCCGTGGCTGCTGAGCATCAGTCCCTCAGCGCCCAGTTTCTTTCCTCGGATTATGACACTGTTCAAGATAGATGTTAGGATACAGGAGTTCCCAGTGTGAGCATGTCTGAGAGCGCACTGGGGAAACCGACCGTAAGGGCTAGGAGAAAACTCAGTTACCAGTCATTTCTCCTGTCTCTTTTGCAGCCATTAATAACGCTAACAGGGTTGATGGCTTTCTGCCTGTCCACTAGCAGCTAAGTGGAAAGGTATCAAAGAAAAACCTAGGTGACAAATAACCTTTACTTACGCCTTTTCTTTAAGGCTGTTTGAACAGGACACACAGTTAAGCTCCTTTATTTAGGGAACTATACCTGTGAAAAATACAGTTCTTGTAAAGTCTCTGGAAATATCAGCTCTACTTCTTTACAAAATGAGGACACCTGATTCTTCTCACTTTCTTTTCTGGTTAAAAGGACACCAGTTTTTATTAAGCCTGCACAAGTTGGGACAGTATCGGTTTGCAGGAAAACAGCCGAGGGTTTGAAATTCTAGTAGTTTCTTAAGAACAATTCAACTGCAGCACAAATATCACCCAGTCTTTCAAGTGTTGAGTAATGCCAGTTGTTTTATCTGACTTCAATGGATATGCAGTCGCTATAAGAATAAAGAGCCAGAATACGCATTTCTGCCTGAGTAGGACTTCAAAAACATCTAGGGGTTTTCTATCATTTATATTTCAGCAGCAGTTGTGTTTCCAGATCCAGTAAAAATTATTTGGTAGATATCTGGGCTATTAGCACTATTACACACAGAATGGTAGGGTTGGAAGGGACCTCCAGAGATCATCTAGTCCAACCCCCCTGCCAGAGCAGGTTGCACAGGAACACTATTATACATTTAATGCCCATACACCAAATTTCAGTTTAAAAAAAAAAAGTAATGGGATTTCTAGCGCTAAATCTTCCAGATTCACAGAAGTCAAAGTCTTCAGGATGGACTCCACTATTGAGCAAAAGAAAAAAAATTTTAAAAAAATCATTCCATCATAAAGCAACACCGTTCCAAGTTTTATTCCTTTTAAAATTCCGGGCTCAACACATTTTCTCGTGTTAGACAGCATTAAACTAGCATCTTTAAGACTTGTTTTTGTTATGGTTATTTTCAGCTTATGTTGGTATTCTTCTCTTTCTGACATATTTCATCTTCTGTGTACATTTAAAAGTTACATAGTTTCCTGCAAAAATAAAAAAAGGAAGAAAAGCAAGATTTATTCCTATCTGTGCCATCAATTTTCTCTGCAGCACTCCAGGGCACCTATAAAAAGTATTCATCATTATTAGTTTACTGTAACAGCCTCGAAACTTGTAGTAAATAGGGTGTTTAGGACCAGCACTGGCAAATGCTGCAGTGGTTTTGCTGAGAGCGATATGCAGGAAACATTAAGCTTGTTCAGGTGGTGCAGCATCACTGACACCGCACCCAAATCCGCAAGCTCTGGATCTGGCCCCGGGTCAGAATTATAAGCGTAGTGCTTCAACAAGCGTGAACTCAGCGCAGCTGTGGTGAAACACATGGTATTGCTTCAGACACTCAGGCAGTCAAAATTGTTATACCCCAGGGTAAAGAAGCAGCAGTAGATGCTTTACACTGATGAAAATCTGTGAAACTCAAATGCCTCCCACAGCCGCTGCCATCTCACTGAAGCAAACGCACCACCTCGGGCTTTAAGCTAAAAGCATGGTCTAGTCCTGCGTGTTTAAAATTTGCAGCAGCCTGGTTTCTGTCTTCATCCTCCTTTTCTGCCATGCCGTATGCGCATTGCTGACTTTTACCTTGTTATATTACTCTGTATTCAGTCTTGCAGTTCCTACCTCAGTAAATGTCTACAAATCAAATTTTGCTTTCACAACCAGAGCTATATTTAGCAACAGACCCAGGGTTTTTCTTCATCTCACAGTTCAATAGGTTTATTTTTCCTTCCTGGAAAATGCGTCCAGGGTCTGAAGATTTATCAGGCCTGAGTCACTCATAACACACATCACATTGCTGTGCTCTCTGCAAAGACACTCAGGGTAACGGTGGTCCAGCCCATGCATAGTTTTGGTGATAACTCTTCAAGAAGCAGGATATTAGTGTCTGTGTCGGCATCCACTGGAAAACAATTGCAAAACTACTTCTGACTTCACAGGGCTACAAAAATGAATCCTTCACTAACGTTACTTGTTCAGCACCATTCTTTTGTTTTGTTTTCACCTGTTAATCTAATGGCCTTTGTTGCTAATCCTTGTTGCTGAGGCAGGAAAGACATATGTATTTAGAACTATCTTTTTTGGCATTTCTTTTGAGTACTACCTCCCAGAGGCATCACTATATATAATTTTTTTCTGCTCCTCACTGTTCCTTTCAAGGGCTTTTATTTCCCCTGCATCAGACACAGATCAATCTATTGGCAGCTGATGTCTAGTTATAGGAAAATCTGATATTGAAAGCCTGGAAGTGATTTGTAAAAAACACGCTGTACTTTATCTTCTCTTTCTTGCCCACCAGCACGCAACCTCCAGCTCCAGACAATATCTCCACTCTGGTTTTCTCCTGCTGCAAACAGCTCATTTCAGTTTGTACCCTCTTTGTTGAGCAGCAGCAAGGTAGCACATGGGTTTGGTCTGCTAGAGCTGAAGTGATCAAGCACATGATTTTTTTTTTTTTTATTTTTAACACACACAGCACTACCCAGAAGTTTAGTTAAGCTGGGACAGCACTACATACTAGTATACCGCATCTTTACACAGATACGGATCACTTTTGGGGAAAAGCAATAATTTTACTACACTAAATTGAGGCTGTTTGCCCCTAATTGCCTTCCTCTCTGAAGTTTGCTCCACTGACCTCCCCAGCTCCCCCTCCCACTCAGTCAGAAACTGCTTCCTTTGCAAGACAAGTAGATAGCTTGTGTGACAAGGTTTATCATTTAAAAACCTTATTTCATTGCTGCTTTGATTGAAAATACAGTTGCATTTCTATTACCCCTTCCATTTGTCAAAGGCCATTAGTTAGAAATCTCATCATAATTCCTTGCATAGTCCATGAAATGAATTTCTTTTATGGTCCTGCAGCCTGAACATTCCTATTGTAGTTATGTGAGACAAAGAAAAACCATTTTTAATAATCTCTTTCCTTCCTCACTGCAAGGGAATGCAATTCTGCTACATCCATTCCTTTTGCCTCCTGAACACTCCCAATTTAAACAAGCCATACGTGAATCTTGCAGTCAGGTCTCTGTCCAGACTTCAGGGCTCTGCTGCAGCCGGAACAGTAGTAGAGACTGGACTCCAAACAGCAAGTCCCACACAGCTTGCGATTTGAATAATCTACCAGCTCTTTCACAGGGGTACGGACTATGTTTCTGTGGTCCTTAGGTCCTAGAGGATTTGCCTCACCTGTCAATACCCCAAATTCGCAGGAGTAAGAGGATTTGGATGACCAATTCTAGTATTCCCTCAAAGCTAGATTTCTAGAAAGTGCTGCACACTGCTCCTAAAAGCCTCGAGAGTTGTATTTTTAACAAAGAACACATCCTTCTTCCTGCTGATTCCTAAGCAGGTCCCATCTAGACACATCCAAAAGCCACTGGGACCCCTAAATGTCACTTCAGCCCTCAAACATTCAGGTTTTTTTAAAAAGAAAATTTCTAAGCCGTTGAGAACGAATTTTAAATGGTTACACCAAACTCTCAGCTGATAGCAAACATAGGCTTAAAGTCTCTGAAGGAAAATCCTTATTAAGCTATTTAAAAAAATAAAAATCAATAGTACTTCCTGCCTTGGTTTGCCATCTCATTTATTTTGCTGTAATTTTCTTAAGCACTACCAGCCCAGTCACTTTTAATCAGATCTCCAGACTGAAGCGCTCCAGGAGTTTAACTTGGAAGCCAAGGTTATCTTAAACCACGTGCACAATTCTGTAGCTGCCTCAGCATTATTCAGTGACTGGTCCAGTGACTCGCCTCATTTGCTGGGCACACAGCTGGTTTGTCAAAGGCCATCTTGCCGGACCCTGTAAAAGTGGTTCCAGCTCCGAGAATCTGTACGTGTTATACACTTGAGATACCTCGGACACCAGGTTGTTACATTTGATTATAGCATGCAAGCAAGTAAGTAATGAGGCAGGACATTGAGGGTTTTGCTCTGGTCAAACCGGTTGTTTAAGATGCAGAAGCAGAAAGATCACCCTTGCTGTGCTCTGAGCAGATGTGCAGTCAGCTGTGCACCATTTTCTCTTTGGTAGCTGAAACCCCACAGAAGATGAGGAAGAGGATACAGAAGCTCTGGCACTGGAAGCTTCCCCCAGTACATCTTCTCCCCTTAGGTTTTTGTATTAGCTGGGTGTTTTCATAGAGAATCTGAAATAGAATATTGTTATTAAGGACTCCGGAGCTTTTGAGTGAGACTTAAGACATCAGGATCTGTGTAACTAACTAATTCACGTAACTACTAATTCTTGTAATTCATGTATTTTACAGAGGAATTCTGCCTGACAGGTGCCTGAGCAGCTTTAAGAGCTTGGCTTTGCATAACAGGCTGAAAACAGTCACCAGACTTCAAGAAGGGTTTTTCCAGTAGTGAGAGCTTTTCTGAAGAATTCAGTACATGTGGAATTCCATACACCATAAGATTTCCTCAAGAACCATCTGCACAAGTATTAAAAATACAATATCCAAGGCCAGTCGTGTTCCAGTTTGTTTTCCAACAGAGGGCTTTTCAGAGGCTCATTGTTTCTGCATGTGCTTTTACGGAAATACTTGGAGTTGTATGCTTGCAAGCAGGCTTTCAAGATGGCTTTCAGTGCTATTGCTGGCCTGGTCTGAGGCTATTGCAGTGGCCAGAGAATAAACAAGACAGTCTGTTACAGATACGGACCGTGCCGATCCCCAGACCCCCATAGAGAAGTTTTAACAAGCCACTCCCCTGTTTGGTTCAAATCACAACTGAGTTCGCATGGCCTCTGTTGAGACAGGTAGGAGGAAGTAAAGGAAGAAATCCAAATAGGGTCTAACCCCACCCAAATGTTGCACCTTAGAATCCTCTAGTTCTTATTGCCATCTCCAGAAGCTGTAATAATGGCCAGATGAGTAATCTGTTTCAGTTCTTCTTTATCTGCACAGCACATGTTAAATTCTATGTTGTGTTGCTGACACCTCTGGATGACAGCAACATAAACTCCCCTGAACAGCTCATGCCTGACGTTTTCTAGCAGATTTGCCAATTAGCAAGGGGCAAGGCTATTTGCCATGCAGGGTTTATTTCTGTTGTTTCATTATTGGCATGTTATCTGCTTGCCGTGGTGAAGCATCTTTTGGGACTGCAATTAAGATACATGAGTTGACTTGCCCTTCTTTCTCTTTCCTAGAAGAATTATCCTGCTGTCTAGTGTTTCCCTGCTGCTTATACATGCCGCTCAGTTCTTGCAGAAGGGAGGATCAAATCCATCCAGACACAAAACAAATCCATACTGCATTCTGGCAGTATGGATTTAGTCCATCAAATACTTATTTCCATGTCAACACTCAAGCCCACATGAGACCTTGCTTCAGTCTGAGTTGTCCAGCGCATCCTGGCCATATTTGAAGTTTCTGATTGATAAGATTAAGTTTTTCACTAGAGATTTGAGTGTCCATAATGTGTAGGGAACTGTGAAGCAGTCACTGTTTGGACTAGAGAGTCTGGGACTTGGAGGACTTCATTTTTACCTCGGCATAAACTGAGGGCTACATGTATTAGCTACACTTAGTAATTAGAAATACCCTGCAGCTCAAACAATTACAATTCCTATAAAGGACTGTATTATATTACCTGTCCTGTCTTCAGTGTCAGCAGGTTTTTCCAGAGTAGTAGACGCTGCCGAGTCTCTTTCAGAGATCAAGGACCACACATCTCCTGAAGATATTACATGCTCTGAGACGCCAGAACACTCAAAACAGCCTAGTGCTTCCTATTTTGACAAGGAGAAAAGTTGGAGTTGCACAAATAACATTTGAAAAATGGCCCGATAATGAATTAGCCTGGATTTGCTCCCATATGCTGCATTTGACCTCAGTTCATAGGTAGAGGACAGAAGACACCTAAATCACTTAACATCCAGATACACAGCGGTACTTGAGATAAACATCACGACAGAATGCTTCCTGTTTGCCTCAATAAAATTAATTCATTCCTTACCTAATAAACTAGGAAACAGTCCTGTCACAAGACTTACCCCTTAGACTGCTGACTGAAGAGTTTCTGTTACTCCACATATCATTAACCTAAGCATATAAAGCCCTTTGCTGGGGGAAAAAGCATTTGTTTGCCGAGAAGTAGCAGAAACAGCCCTAAAAGATCAATTTTACACTTCAAGATTTAGAAATTAATTCAAGAAATCCTTCCTGAAGGCCATGTCAAATAAAGACATCAACTGTAAGTCAGCTGAAGCAAGCCACGAACTAAGAATAGTCCGCTTTATGAATTGGTGTATGGTATATTTATCTGAGTGTTCAACTGTTACTGCAGGTGACAAATGTGACATACACTTTCATGAGGAAAAAAAATAAAATCAAGACTGCAGTTCCGTTCACTGTTTTGAGAAATACTGCAGCAGCCTATTTTACTTATATTTTATTGCCTAATGAAAGAGGACTGGTCCTTCAAGTCTCAAGTGAGACAAATACTATTGATGCTTGTATTTTGAACAGTATGTGGCTCAAGCCAAGTACCGAATTCTACAACCAATGGCCAAGTTAGGGCAGATGGGTGTTCAAACATACAAAACATCTGCAGCTGGCTTCATCCAAGTTCCTTTGCAGATCCATGAAGGTAGGTGCCCAGACATGGCTAGAGTGCTAGTGTTAGTTTACTGCCCTTTGCTTAGGCTGGAGGCTCATTTGAGAGCCAAGACCGGCATCTACACATAAAAGTTTTGCATATAGCGAGTCAAGCAAACTGAGAGAAGCACCTCATACATCCTTTGCGTCAGTACGATCAGGAAACCAAACTGATGAATGATCCAGAAATAAAAAGCATCATTTATCAGCTTGCCCCAAGCCTGAGATTTTTAGCTTTTTCCATAGCTACTAATCTTTCTTGACAATAAGCTTTTTATCAACTGCTTAGAAAACAGAAAGCCCTAATTTGCAGCACCAGCAGTAAAGCTGTCTGTTCTGGAGGGCCAACGCTTCCAAACACTCCTGTATGATATCCTTGCTGAGATGGTGATAAAGGAAAGGGTGGCTTGTGAAAGCCCCCTAGCTTGCCTTGCCAAAGAGCCACATCCATCAGCTGTGAGCACAGTTGCAGCTTTTTACTTTGAACCAGAGTGTTAAGCATGTTTGAAGATCGAAATCAATGCAAGTTATCCTGCTAGCACAAAATAAAGCAAGTTGCTCAAGCTCCCCTAGAACAGTAGTGTGTATGAACAGAGTAGGGGAAAGAATAATTTGGATCCTGCATACAGAATATAATTTACCACCAGATCTTCAACCAGTACCCTGCCGAGATGAAGCGCGGAAGAGAATTGTCATTGCAGCAAGGCAATCCTTGAGCTCTTGACTTCCGGGAAATACCACCACCTATTCCTCCCCTAAAAAGAACTTGAAACAGATTTATGAAACAGACTCCTGAAGATTATCTTAAACTGAAGAAATGGAATAAATCTCTGGATAGGCAGGTTCCTGTGTGTGCCAGGCAACTGTTTCGGGATCATGTATTTTTAGATGACTGCTAGTCTCAGGCAGGACCCATTTTAGATCACACTGTGAATAACCACCCCTTATCTCCCATGGCCACTTTTTAATCTCTCTCCAGGATGTTGAACCAGAAGCCATGCCAATCGCTTCTGCAGTAAATTACCATACGAAGATTCAGAGCAGGTAAAAAAAGAAAGCATTATCAGATAAATCAAAGAAATTTTATTCAACCTTTCAGATGCCTCACCTGAGGTGAGCACCAGGGGCTGAGAACATAAGGCATCTTCACAAAGGTATCAGCACTCCTAAACTTCCCAGCTGCTCTGTCAGGGCAACAGCAGGCCAAAGGTCTAGGAAAGTGTGGATTCAGTCTCAAATCCAGTGACTTTGTGCTTACTTGGCTCTTGCTTTGTCACCCCTCATTTACTGAAGCCTGATCAGACGCTACTGTGGTTACATTAGCACATTTTCCACTTTTTTCTTTTTAACAGCTCCCACCACAGGGACACAGCAAGCCTCCATTTGCAGGCTGATAGCCCACAGCACTATAGAGGAGTTAAAGCCAACCCCCTCCTCAACAAGCTGCACCACACACACATGGAAGTCACCATCTCTCAGCCAGAAGGGCAGAAGCTCATTAAAATATGCTAACAAGGTCTTCTTACTTCACCTTTAATCTAGGAAGGAAGTTGCGTCTGTTTTCTCAGTTTCCCTTAGAGTCAGTCACTCCTGCCTGAGTAAGAATTTGATTGATTATTGTATCTTGCTTCCACCATCTTTTAATTTCTTAATGTTTGATTTCTGTCTTGGTAAAGAGAGAAAAAGCCAAGTTAAAAGAGACAGCAAGCATTTCCCCAGTGACCTGTGAAAGAAAGCTTAATTAACACTTGGAAATCCCTCACATACCTCAAATTCACTGAGCACTTGTGGATAGGCTGCTGTTCGCAGCTGCCTTAAAGGCAGGCTAGTGAGGTGATTGTTACAGCTGAAATTAGTATTTATGTGTCTGTTAGTAACAGCATCCCAATATCCCTTGTAACCAAGCTCTCCGTTGTCAGCACATGTAAGCAGACTAACACAGTTAGAAGCAGAGGACTAGAAAGCAACGTAAAGATAGAAGTTTCTGGGTGCTGCTGTGAGACCAGCAGTGGTATTGATCAGTCGTTTGGCCTTTAAGAAGCCCATTCCCCCAGCATTTGGCAGGATGAGTTATTCCTCAAGATCATAAGCCCATAGCTCCATTATTCTCTGTTCTGCTACAAAAAATCAGAGATGACCATTAGCCGCTACCTGGGCGCTGCTGAAGTGGTGCTTGTTTCCAAGCTTTTCCCTTCATGACAACCCACAAGGTTATGAATATCTCCAAGCTAGGGATCAGGCTAAACACTTCAAACTAGACTAAAGTTTGCACTATAAAAATTAGCCACAGCTTACCCAGAGGCAGTAGCTCACCCAAACACCCCAAGGCACAAAGGCAGCTCCTTCCTTGCCAGCAAAACCCTCAGGGATGCTCCACACTTAGCTGCCTCCTAAATTGCACAGCATTACCTAAAAATCCAGGCTGCTTTAAGGTGTTGCAGCTATTCTCAGACAACAAACACAGAGAATCACCTTAGAAAAGCATGACCATACTTACTGATTGTGCAGCACCCCCAAAAAAACCCCAGAAACAGAGAAGCTTCCCCTTAAGCTCGGGATTAAATACCCCAGGAGCAAGGTGGGGCTGAGTGAGACTGGCCGGGAGGGAGGGCTGAGCAAGAGCCCACGCAGGTGGGTTGGGGCTAAACCCCCAGCTGCTAAGAATTGGTATAATTCAATTGAAGATGAGATTGCAGCTTTTATACTGAAAGGATTATGAAAAGTAAACCATAAAGAACGTCTAGCACTTTAGATGAACACTTTTAAATTGCTTTAAAATACAAATGTCCTTGATACGTCTTAGGGTCAAAATTTAAATTACGGTCCTGGAGCAGTTGTTTTTTTCAAGGTCAGAAGTGCGTTTATGATCTGAACCTCCTCAGAAGCGAGCTTTGTTCTCTTCTCCGTCTCTAGTCACTTTTTTTTTTAAGCTTCCATGGCTCAGTCAAAACACGTTGTACTTTAAGCCAGACCAAACAGAGAGGGGAAAGAAAAAGCTACATGCAGGAAGTGGCATTCATACAAATAAATAAACAGGGGAGACTGCAGCTGACATTCTGTTCTATTTCTTTTTGATTAGTTTAGAAAACAAAATAAATGCAGTTATGTACAAAGCAATACAGGCTTTGTAAATCTCTTTTCGTTCCAGCGGTGTAGTAAAGTGTGTCACATTTTCCTTTATTATACCGCTTCCTCATGGACTTAAAATTTGTATGCAATAAGCAAATCCACTCGGAACTGAAAGCTGAATCTTGGCAGACGGGAAAGATCAGTTGAATATCTAAAAAAAAATAAAATCGGCTTGCTGCATAAAGAGCGGTGTGGACAGAATGGGAGTGAATGTGTCTTTAGCCTGATTTGCATTTCCAAAGCCCTGAAATGAAATGTTTTCAAAGTTGCATTTTCCAGATGATGAATATAGTTGTACAGAGTTAATTCATTATGGGATTGATATCCAAGGCTTCTCCATAGAATTGGGAAGAATCAGAGTCTTTAAAGACACTGAAATTCAACTGAAATTCACCCGGAATAATAAATTAAGTGCAAGGAACACTTGAGGCTTTTGTCTGGCAAACTTCACGTGACTGGTTAGGGGGTGGCTGATCTGGCCTTACACTGACCCAATAGTACATTAAGAGCCCACCAAGGACTACATTAGGGCTTTTTGTCTCAAACAGCTGAGAAAACGCATCTGCGTACGCAGACCCCAACTTTCTGCATCTTTTCTGCTTTTCATGTCCCATTCATTTCTCCTTTTCATCTCCAGAAAAAGGTTATGAGCCCCTTCCCCCTTGTCAGTGAGGATTTTGCTATGGCCCCAAATTGTGGGGGATAAATGCATTTCTTAGAAAGTCCCTGGGCTCTCATTCCAGCTTTCCAGTTGAATTTGTGTGGGTTGAAACCAGGTTCTTCAGATTGTTCTAATTTCTGGTCTTTCTCCATCTGTGACTTGCAGATTTGTCCGTCATAAAAATGGCAGTGGGGCGATGAATGGTATTAATAGAAGCAAATGATTCTACAAGCTTCACAAAGTGCCATAAATCTAACCCTTAGAGCTAAATTTTCATAGCAGTCAGAGTGCAGTTACAGCTGGGAAAGCGACTGTAAAAATGAACCCTTTTTCCTCAATAGGTTTGCTCACGGAGGATGAAATTAATACCTCCAGACCAGTGTCTCTCGACAGAGAGCTGCAGGGAGGTTTTGTCATATGCGGTCCTTAAATTGTGGCCAGGGTCCTGATCACCCCCTGTTCGATGGTCCCCGTTGTTACTGGGCTGGCGATCGTGTTGGTGCTCTGCAAGCACAGACCAGCCTCCGGCCAAACTTGTCACCTGCGAACACAGACCCAGGAACAAGCTCCTGATGGGGACACCTTACTGCGTGCCAGTGCCGGTCCATATGGGTTTTCTTCCCCTTTGGTGCCTTGTGCTAAAGGAGAAGGAATTTGTGTCTCTTTTATGGTATAATCCCCCAAACTATGGTCAGGAAAAGGCCCACCATGGGCAGCTGCAGCCCCTGAATGGGATCTGAGATGCCGGCAGACTCAGAGAAAGGGCCACATGGAAATTCAGTGGTGGCATGGGTCAGCGTACGGATCCCTGTAGCACGGCACGGAGGTGGTGCTGCAGGCGCTTTAGCAAGAGATGACAGCTTGAGGTTTTGTCTCCTGAACAGGAGCGAGACTTTGGTGTCTAACCCTTGGTGCTTCCACTTACAACTCAATTTTCAAAACGTCTTGTGTGTACCGAAATACTTCCAACTGCTTTTTATTTGTCTCCTAAATTCACCACATCAGGCGAGTCAAGAGCTGGGAAATAAATTGCTGAAACACCCTTGCAGCTTGAAAGATGTAGCATTTTTACCTTCAACTTCGTTTCATGAAGACAATAAATACTTTCCTATTCCCATCAAGCCTCCGTTGAAAAGCAGGGCTGATGCTCCATTAATCACTAGCGTGATGGTTAGTCATCAGGAAAGCCAACATTTCTCTCCCTGTTATAATCACGGAAACATCAGGGGACAAATGGCTAATTGGGAAGGTTTTAGCGAATAGTACAAACCACTAAGTGGCTGGCTGTCAATTAAAACTCTAATTCCATCTGAAAGTCACGTTAACAAAGCTGATTTTGAATAGCAAAGAATTATAACTAACAAATTAAGAAATAGACATTCAGTAGGAGCCTGGCAAGGAAATCACAGCCTCCCGCAGCCTGGCTACGGCTTCCAGCAATTTAACACTGCTGATGGGAGTTTTCTCAGCTCCCGATCCCAAAATGTTTTACAAATATGGTGGAGTGCTTGCAAACAGAACAGCTGATGCACAAGAAGCGGCTCTGCCTTCCCCAAGGTCAGATAAAAAGCAGACGACGTCCAAGCACCAGCAGCAGGTGCCAAGTACTGTTAGGACTTCTCATTACTTCTGGACGGGCACTGAATTACTCCATCTACCTGTGGTGAATAAGTGATGTCCTCCCGCTCTTGCACGTCTGTTGGCCAAGAAGGCCACCAGCATCCTGGCCTGTATCAGGAGCACTGTGGTGAGTAGGACCGGGGCAGTGACCGTCCCCCTGTACTGGGCACTGGTGAGGCCCCACCTCGAGCGCTGTGCCCAGTTTTGGGTCCCTCACCACAAAAAAGACCTGGACGTGCTGGAGCGTGTCCAGAGAAGGGCAACAGAGCTGGTGAGGGGTCCGGAGCACGAGTCTGGTGAGGAGCGGCTGAGGGAGCTGGGGGTGTTCAGCCTGGAGAAGGGGAGGCTGAGGGGAGACCTTCTCGCTCTCTACAGCTCCCTGAAAGGAGGGGGTAGCCAGGGGGGGTCGGTCTCTTCTCCCAAGGAACAGGCGATGGGACAAGAGGAAAAGGCCTCAAGTTGCACCAGGGGAGGTTTAGGGTGGATATTAGGAAAAATTCTTATACCGAAAGGGTTATTAAGCATTGGAAGAGGCTGCGCAGGGAAGGAGTTGAGGCATCATCCCTGGAGGGATTTAAAAGCCGGGCAGACGCAGCGCTTAGAGATATGGGTTAGTGATGGGTTTTGTCAGAGTCAGGTTGATGGTTGGACTGGATGATCCGAAAGGTCCCTTCCAACCCAGGCCATTCCATGATTCTCTGATTCTGTGATTAGCAGAACGTGGACAACCATGGGCAGGGAGCAGGGAGGGGGCTGCAGCACACGCTTTCACTTTGTCCAGGACTGAGCGGATCTGCAAGGAATTGCTGTTGAAAATGCTACCTTTGAGGTCAGATCGCCTTGATGACGTTTGCTCTTTGCCCCTCATTTCAGTTATTCTGTGACTGAGCGGTTCTTTATCAGCCATGAGTCTAGTGGGGACCCCCGGCTGCTCCCAGATTTGTACACCACCAGTTTGGGATTAGAGATCTTTGGAAAAATGCCCCTGAGATGCTGTTTACTCCATGGAGGAACTCTCCCTGTTCTGCCGCATGCTGACATTTCTCACGCTCCAGATTTTCAGCACAGCGTTTTTTGTCACTTTGCTTCAAAAGAGCCCAATTCCAGCGGCACGAAAAGCAGGCAGTTTGTGACACTTTGTGATCAGAAGAGCAGAGAAAACAGCACGGAACCCCTCGCTGTCGACTGATGTAGCAATAGGGGACAAGTGGGAAACCTGCGTTGCCTTCGGAATCATCCGGCTCGGTGTCGTCTGCTCCCCCAGCCGCAGGGAAGCCCGGCTCCACCGCGATCTGCTTGGTTTCTGCCTTTACGAAAAAAATAAAAGCAGCGTAACAAACAAGCTGCTGTTTGACCTTCAAGATCCTACAGTGGTTGGGACCGAGGTAGACTGTTACTTTGATTGAACGTCAGTCTTTCCCATTCGATTTTCCAAGCGAGGTACGCGTGGACTAAGCAATTCTTTTCTCTAGAGTTCAAGGTGCCTCTGCCCCAGCCTCCTTTCCTCAGAAATCAGAGATATTTTTGCACACAAAAGAAAGTCAAGGAACACAAAGCCTGACACAAACACTTCCTAATCTCTTTATTTCTATACCAGTTGGAATCCATTGCCTGTAGAAAACAGACCGGTAAGAGGCTCCTTTCAGTGGGAAGCCTAAAACACAAAGCTGCAGATGAACAGGTTTCTTACATTTTCTCTTTTTTTTAATGTGTGATATGGAAAAAATAGATACAGGCTCCAAAGTACAGATCGTATTTTTTCATGATAGGTATGAACTCGCTGCACTTATACTCACTTTCTGTTCCTGACAGTAATCCCTGTATTTTCAACAACCAGAGCCCAAATTAGGTTGTGTATTTTGCAAACACATTTCTTTTTTCGTGCTTTATGTGCTCCCCATGCTGACGACCGAATCCAACTTGCATTAATATTCATGAAAAATCTCTTACTGATGTCGGAAGTACCTGGACCAAGCAGAGAGTTTCTTGACAAAAGAGGTTTGCATTTTTGTATTATCCTTTGCAAATATGTGACCTAAATAATATTAAGTGTATTATAGTGTTTATGCCACCTCGGACCCCAATAGAAATATAGGAGTCCTCTGTGCAACTGCACACACACAAGCCTATAGAATGAAAAGGAATATTAAAATGTGAACATCAATTCTGGTGATTAACATTTAGTACCAAATAAAAATTTAGATTACCAAAGGATACGGCGCCTGATGTGTAAAGTTGACAGCTAATTTAACTTGGCAAATAGCTGTATGAGAACGGGAACTGCAAATAATCTTTTACCCTGACTCTTTTTTTTTTACGTTCTTCCTAGGCATGAATCTATGAAGCAAAATTTTAAAGCAGAAAAGTAATTTAGGAACAACTTCAGTGTTTTATTTTGAACAGTGTTTATAATAATAAAAAAGAAAACATATTTGGAACAGAAAATTTGGAACTTTGCACCCTGAATATTTTATTCACTTATTTTTATCTACTTTCAGGCTTTCAGGGAAGCTGAGGTTTCTGGGAGTAAGCAGCTTTCCAGAATAACTAGCAAACACAGCGATGATGTCTGAGAAGAAAACGTCCCATAAAAATCCCTGTATGATTGTTTTCAAAAATATATTTTTAGCAGGGAATGTGAGATTTAAGTCAAACAAAACTATTTTAAAAGTCAGTGGATGAAACCAGCCGCAGTACATGGCCCTGGGTGCAGTGTTGTATCCGCTGTGGGGCTTGGGAATGGCAGGAAAACCTCTCCTGTGAGAGGGGACAGCAAAGGGCCACCAAGAGGATGAGGGGACTGGAACATCTCTCTGATGGGGAAAGGCTGAGGGATTTGGGGCTCTTCAGCCTGGAAAAAAGATGACTGAGGGGGGATCTTATCAACGCTGGTCAATACTTCAAGGGGGGTGTCAGGAGGACGGGGCCAGGCTCTTCTCAGTGGTGCCCGGGGACGGGACAAGGGGTAACGGGCACAAACTTGACCATGGGAAGTTCCATCTCAAGACGAGGAGGAACTTCTTTGCTGTGAGGGTGGCAGAGCCCTGGCACAGGCTGCCCAGAGAGGTGGGGGAGTCTCCGTCTCTGGAGACATCCCAAACCCGCCTGGAGGCGTCCCTGTGCCACCTGCTCTGGGTGACCCTGCTCTGGCCGGGGGTGGGACGGGGTGATCTCCAGAGGTCCCTTCCCACCCCGGCCACTCTGGGATTCTGTGAATGTCCTTGGGGCCATGAGGGATGGGAGCGGGTAGCTGTGTTTGCAGGTCACGCCATCCCCCCACAGCCATGGTCCATCCAACACCCCCACCCAGGAAAGGAGGGACCTGCTCCCCATTCCCCAGGGCAGCCCCCAGACCTCGTCCTGCCACGGGAATCGGTGGGAATTCCCAAATTCAGCTGCTTCAGGAGCATGGTTTCTGCCTCCCGTGGAAGTGAGGGTGGGGGAGGCTCGAGTGCCTGATCAATATTCTTAGTCGTAGCTGGGTTATTTAATTATCTGGGGATAGGCTTGTTCTAAACCAGATTTTTCAACTCAGGCTATTAAAAAGCTTTTCCTATAAATATCCCTGCTGTACATCAGGACCCAGGGGAGGGTCCTTGCACTCTCGTAATCTAATTTGTGGGAGTGGGAGTTCAGCAAAGAAACGCATCTGAGCAGGAAGCTTTTCAGCCTGAAAGCCACCTTGAGCCCCCCCTGCACTAAAAAGCCTCCATTTAGCCCCAGCCTGCAGCGAAGGTGCCTCCTTTTCCAGCCTCCTCCAGGCCAGGCGCCTCCGGTGAGCCGTGAGAGCGGTGATCCATCTCCCCTCGGGAACGCGGCCCCCAGCACGGTCTTGCCTGGAAGACTGTCAAGAGCCACTTTGGCTAATTGCAATCCTCCCTTAAAAGCATCAAGGGTGCAAAGCAGCAGCCGCCTAATGCAGGACCAAAGGTTAATGCACAATTACACGAAAGCATTTAATCTTAGAGAAAAGGAAAGGTGCATTTATTTATTTATTTGCTCGGGTTTGTCCCTTTAAAAGGAAAAATCTGCTCCGCCACCAAGTAACAGCACATTAAAAAGGAAACACCCGCTCTCTCCCCAGCTCCTGCGTTCCCTGGCGGATGCCTCGGCTCTTTCTGCAGTGTCCTTGGTGGCGTTTCGGCCGCGTCTCCCATCGCAGGGCACAGTGACGTGACACAGCCCCAGGCAGACATTGCCTCACCGGGCTCTGGGGGGTCCCTGCGGAGCCCAGGGCTCCCGTTGGGCTCTGCCTCTGGATAACATGCCAAAAAAAAGAGAAGCCATCAGGTCCCAGGCTGTGGCGCAGAGGAGACTGAACTATTTTGATTAATGAGAGCTGATGCACATCCAAGCCCCATTTTCTCACCGAGTGATGCACAATAAAGAAAACTCCCTGCCAATGACATGTCGGGGCAGGAGGGGGAATGAGAATAATACATCAACTCAGCAGCAGGGCTGGGAAAGGGCAGCACGCCTAAAGAGCAGGCGAGACCTTTAATAACAGAAATGTTTCCCCGTGCAAGAGGCTTTTCCTTTCCTGACAGCCCACGCCGGGAAGGCAGCAGGGAGCCGAGGGAAGTTTGTTCCTGGGTGAGGTCTGATGGATGATGAAGGATGCTGGCTGCAGCCGGCGGCAGCGGCGGGGACCTGCCACCAGGCTGGGCAGCGAGGGCTGAGCTGCAGCTCCGAAGCAGCAGCTTGGCTGCTGCTCTCCTTGAGGAGTTTATGGCTGCAGAGCCTGATCCAAAACTTAAAACTCACCGAGACTGGCAGCTCGGTGAAATTGTCCCACGGGGGCTTGATCTTCCCCTGACATAAAACTGGGAAGTCCTTGAAGTCATAATAGATTTGCAAACCAAAGCTGATCTGCACCAGCTAAGCATCTGCTCCCTCCAGCCGATCTTGCCTTCAGAGGAACCAGGCAAATTTATGCTTTCAGGGAATCTGACCCTAAATACGTGGGGGGTTCTGAGGTGACAGTCATCCCCTGGTATCAGGGCACTGGTCTGTCTCCTCCATTCATCTTAAAACCTTACCTGCTGTGCCCATCTGCTCCAGACATCAAGATCAATATTGTCAGTGAATAGCGCTGAGATTTGCACACAAAACCGTGCAGTCAATCAAAAAGTTTGCAGAATTGGGTTTTCCCCACCCCTTGGCCGTTCCAGTGCCCGGAGGCTGTTAGCAATGGCTAAAAGCACTGACCTCTTGCTTCTGCACAGCTGTTGTTACAATGTGAGTAGTCTTATTCACCTCCCAAAGGGCCAGGGAGCGCATCGCATCAAGGCACTGCCTCAGCAGCGCTGGGCAGGGGGGACCCAAGAGTCAGAAGTGGGAAGAACGGCTTTCGCAGACCCTCTGGTTATCAATTATTTAGTGAAAGATGAGGCCCCAGCAGTACAGCCAGGGCAAATCTTGTCTGCTGAAAAAAGCCACAAAGTTTAAAGAAAGGAAAACTCCAGGTGGTGCTCAGCACCTGGTGGAAAAGAGGATGCAGATGGTCCGATGCAAGCCGGGCTGCAGAAGGGAGAGAGAAACACTCTGTTGCCTTGACTTCAATTTTGTGCCTGTTTCACCCCCTCCCTGAACTTACCGGTCATTGATTTGTGCCCCTGTGCGCTTACAGGCAGACAAAGTTTATCGTCTGAGCCGGTGCCAGCCCTGGAGCCTTCCCGCAGCCGGGTTTTTCGTTGTGGTCAGCATGCTGCGGATGACTAAGACATTTCTGATTAATGAGAGGAGGTAGAGTCTGCTCAAAAAAGCAATAAAACACCAAGCGGGGAAAGCAAGTTTTGGCCTGACACATGCTGTAATATTTCAAGTGGTGATCATCTACAGGAATGAGATATACTGTAAACCCGTGATGGGCTGTGGAGGGAACTCATTACAAAAGCAAGTAGAATTCAGCGCCTTCCAGGGCATGTGGGGTCCCAACACCGTCTAGTGCATTTCTGCTCCTGGTAACTCTCTAAGGAGACAATTACTGTTTCCTGCATTTTGTAGGCAGAGAAGTTAGGTTTATCCCAAAGAACCTGTTGAGCAGAACAGAGAATGAAACCTCAGTCTCCTGAAGCAGAGCTTGGTGTCCTGACGACCGAGCCATCCGCCTTTTGACAAGTGCCTGCAGAGAAAACAGAAAGAAGGTGAGCAAGCTGTGAGCAAACTTTACATCCTCTCCTGCATCTCCTTTGACCCTTCACATCCAAAACATGCGCAGCACATCACGGGGCTGGTGGGAAGACACCTTCCCAGACGCAAGGTCTGATATATCAGCTGCATCCCCTGGTGAGCAGGGCCACCAAAGCCCACACCATGAGCCAGGACTGGCACCGAGACTGAGGGTTTGCAGGACGGGGTGCGACATTCACGATTCCCCATTTCGTGACTGATGTAACAGAGCTAAAACAGAGCTGCCTTCAGGCAAAACACCAGCACTTAGTGGCTCAAAGTCCACTGGGCCTGATCCTCATCTACAGCAATGTCATTCTACACCTGCCGTTGTGTCTGGCTACTGTAAGGATCTTGCCAGGAATAAGAAAAACCCAATAAATACTGCTCATACATACATATCTCATCCTGTCTTATCCCCATATCTGAAATAAATATTACCCAGCTAAAAGCCAGAGGTTGAAGTCCCCTTGAAGATCTTGGCGCATACCGTGCTTGCCATTAGTGAAACATCGTTTTTACCCATAGATTTCTCATCAAGACCCTCCCTGCGATGCCGTATCGATCCGAGCAGGCGGAGGGGCCAGGGAGCACCTGCGCTCCTCGCCTCGGGCCCCGCGGCCACGGAGCCTTTATTAGGATGGATGGGAGAGGCTGTTGATGAGCGATGTCCGGGAGCCGGGCAGGCCCTTGGCTAATCGCACCGGGCATCAATAAAGCTGTTTTAGCGGCACAGCTGCCACCCCTCCGGATGGTGACCGCCGAGCAGAGAGGCTGTTTGTGGCCGCGGGGAGCGGGGAGATCAGCTGGGCTCTCTGCCTCTGCGGGGCTGTCAGTGGGTCATCTTCTATCGGGGCACGAGGCCCAGGGCACACAGGGCAGTATTTCCCCGTGGGCAGTCGCTGAAACAAAGGAGGTTCCTGCAGCCTCAGATGAAAAGAGGAACTGAGCCGGTTTGGAAAAAAGGAAAAGGAAAAGGAAAAGGAAAAGGAAAAGGAAAAGGAAAAGGAAAAGGAAAAGGAAAAGGAAAAGGAAAAGGAAAAGGAAAAGGAAAAGGAAAAGGAAAAGGAAAAGGAAAAGGAAAAGGAAAGGAAAGGAAAGGAAAGGAAAGGAAAGGAAAGGAAAGGAAAGGAAAGGAAAGGAAAGGAAAGGAAAGGAAAGGAAAGGAAAGGAAAGGAAAGGAAAGGAAAGGAAAGGAAAGGAAAGGAAAGGAAAGGAAAGGAAAGGAAAGGAAAGGAAAGGAAAGGAAAGGAAAGGAAAGGAAAGGAAAGGAAAGGAAAGGAAAGGAAAGAAGAAAAGAAAGAAAAAGAGAAAAAAGACACACTTTTGTGAATAGTCAGGTTCTAGAGGTGCAAAAGATAACAGCAGAGCCATTACGCCCACACAGAAACACGCAAGCCACCAACATCCGCCGATGGGAACAGACTGCCCACTATCTACCGCAGAACAACTGCCATTTGTCTTTATTTTTAGGCTCTCAATTTGAAACAACTGGGAGAGCGATGGCTGCTGGAAGGAAAGCACTTGGGGTTTTCTAAAATGCAGACTTCTTTCATAGCACCCACCCGACCTTAGCAGCCACCTTAGCCCTGGCCCAGACCCAGATAAAAAACATGATGCCGGACACCTCTTTTAACCTCCCAGCTCCCCTCTGAGCCCACGGGGCAACCAGCACCGCTCCGTGTCTGAAAAAATAGCAAAATGACTCCACGAGGAAGAACAGGGTGACTCTGTCATCTATATATAGCCCATAAGTGGTGCCAAGCCAAATGTAGGTTACTATAACATGTGAATCATCCTGCTTTGAAGAGCAAGGATGAAAATAAGGGATGCGAGAAGGGGGTGGGGGTAGAAGTGGTTATAAAATCCTGCCTTGATTGACTACAAGTTGTGGTTTGCCAACAGCCTCTAGACGGGAGTAAGTAGCATGTGATGCGCCTGTTCCCACTATGTTGGAGAGGATCTGCCTGTAATTCCCAAGCATCGTGCCAGCAAAGCGCTGTAAATGTGCCAGCACTGACAAAAGAAATCAGAACAGTTTATCTGGTTGAATATCTATGGCTGGTGCCCTGTAAAACAGATGGAAGTGTTTCCTAACGGGCAGGGCGGGAGACTCGTAAGGCTCATTTCTTTCCTAATTCTGATTCTTCTCTTAGCTCCGTCTCTGTGGAAGAGGCTCAAAGACAGTGCCCCCCCCCCGCCTTTTAAATCTCTTTGAGACTAAGTAATGAAAAATGCTATAGAAGGAGGTGAGTACCACGAGTAGTTAGTGTCAGTGGGTACCAGCAATGCTAAGAAAGATCTGGAAACTGAGCAATTTGGTATTTCAGTTAAATGTGGCCCACTGCAAAGGGCACCATCCGCTCGGGACCTCGCGCAGGTCTCACTGCCACCACGCCAGGCATTAAAGAGCCTGTTCTCTTCTGGGTGTTTCGTGACCCACGTGCAAACGAGGTGATGCAGCGGGTTACTGTGACTGTTACTGGGAGTGCGGGGCTAACAGAGTCCCTGCTCTTGGTGCTTCTTTAAATGGCATAGTCCGTAATACAGCAGTGCGTGTGCTTTCTCCCCGCTCCTCCAAGTGTGATGGTTTTCACACTCAGCAGTAGCAGAAAGGTCCCCCGAGCTCCGAGCATCACTATAAAGGTAGGAGAGAAAGACAACACGCAGGGTTAGCAAAAATAGTGGTGATAAAAAGAGAGGAGAGTTTCTTCCAGGGAGGCAGGAAAGAAGGCAAGGCATTTTAGTGCTAATATGCCACAGCAATGTAGTGTAGAAGCAGAAGAAAAGAAAAAGGTCGCTTCATGAGCAAGTAACGTCCCCTGCCAGGAGCATCACTGAGTTTTCAGAGAGGTAAAACAGAAAGGTCTGCCCCTTTCCTGCAAGAAAACACACACTGAAAGGAAACTGAGAGGCAGAAACTAGGACACGAGCTTCCCCTTCAGTAATATGTCATGCATGGAGGAGAAAGGGCAGAGTGGAGCCTCGCTAAGACGCGGGAGCCGCCCGGCTCCCGGTGCCGAGCCATCTCCATCGCATCCTCCCACTCCCCGCGCTGCCGCGTGCTCTCTCTCCTGCTTCTGCAGTGCAGAATTCTCCCCGTCCCACGGCCGTTGCGGTGCCTGGGGTTGGTACCCCAGGCCACATCACTCGCTCGGGGTGTGTTGGAGTGTGCCCCACAAAGCATCGCTGATTTAAAGCTCTTCCCTCAGATTTTGGAATCATTTGTTGCCCAAATCTCCCTAACACAGAAGTGAAGAGACGTGCCAGGAGAAAGGACAGACTGTGTCTGGGAGAAGAGAAAAAAGAGAGAAAGAGGGAACACGTTTGGGCTAAAAACACCCTCTGGAAGTGAGGGTTAGCTCGTACTTTTAAATCACAGCCCTGTTTCAGGAGCGCTGTTGAAGCGAGTTACTCTTAGAGGCAGTGAGGAGATTTTTGCACCTTGGGGGACTCCAAGACGTAGGACTGCTGCAAACCTCGTGGCTTTTGGCATTTTCCTTATAGCCACCCTACAGCTTTCCATGCTCCAACCTTTAGGGATCAATCACCCACTCCAATGTTTAAGGTAATTCTATTCCTGCTTACATCCAGGAAGGTATGCCATTAATGTTGTCAGGCCCAATTAATTAGCATTTGCTTTGCAAAACTGAAGTCGCCTAATGCAGCTGGTGCTAGATCTGAACTATTATTAATCCCATCGCAAGCTTTGGTCCTTAGGGTCATTGCAGAAGGGGACTGTAAAATGCTAAAGGTTGGAAACCTGATGGGATCCATCAATAGAAAGGCAAAAGGTCTGAGGAGTCTGATTCAGCCACCAGAAAAAAAGACGACCTTTATTGTTATTTGTATCGCCTGCTTTTCCTGGACTGTTTTAGCCTTTAATTATTTGTCTCACATATTAATAGCAGCTCCCCAATGCTGCGCGATCTCCCTCTGTGTTTGGGAGTCTGCGCCTCGTAGTAAGCGCCTTTTCCCCCGTGGGTTTGTCTGGGGAAGGGGGGAAGAAACGTAATCTTGTGGTCTGCAATGCAACAGCGCGGTAATAAAAGCTTTTTCGGGCCCATTGTGTGCGTGAGGGACCAGCACTCAGTACCTGGTTTGCAAATGAAAAAAAATATAAATAATCTCTTCAGCCCTATTTGCTTAGTCCTTCCATAAATAAATAGGAACTCTTGCCTGCTCGCATCAGTCCCTCGAGAAAGGGTACAGGTGATTAGCATCTGAATTTGTTTTTTTCTAAAATTATGTGAAATGGAAGTTATGAAGAATTCCACACAACAACAACAACAAAAGCCTTTTCCTCATAATGTTCTCATAAAGCTCTGCGCCCATTTTTCATTTGAAAAAATCATTAGCCCTACACATTAGACGGCAAAATTTAATGTAATGAAATGTTTGCCATAGAAGGGAAATAGCCTGGAATACAGATGGTAAATATTCATGGAAAGTTGCTAGCCGTGAAATATTTTGTGGAAAATATACAGTGAGCATTAATAAATTTATGCCCAAGGAACACAAATCAAAGGAAGTGGTAAGTATTTTTGCAGCCTAGCTAGAAGTATTTCATGATACAGACGCACAGATCTTTCTCGTCACGTCTTGTTACTGGAGAAGAATTATTCCGTATCTATAAATACCTGGCGATACCCGGCCAGCAGGGGCGGCAGGACCGCAAAGCTACTACAGTGCAATCCCTCTGAAGAGTTGTAACGCCGCCGCGCATGGGAAAATTGTGTTTCCAGTCTAACGACTGCTGTAATGAATCACGGCTAGTGCTGCCTCAGAGATTTCCAGCCCCAAGAGCATCCCCATCTGCCATCTGAGCCAGAGGGAAGGCTCCTCTCCCTCTGTCCTTCAATAGACCGAATCCTCGGGGGACCGTTCCCGGGGAAAGCGGCACGACCAGCACTGCCAGAAGGGCACCAGCCGAGGGGGACTCGCAATCACACGAGCTCGTTTTACTGCTTCCCTCCGCACAGCTGCTAGTTACTGCCTCCTCCCTGACATTTCACATCCTCTACAGAACGCCTCTTCATTTTTCATTTTTATTATTCCAGCTCTGATCATCTTGGTTGCTGGATTTCAATGCACAAAATAAATAAATAAATAAATAAATAAATAAATAAATAAATAAATAAAAAATTAGACATATTGGCCTGATGACACTGCCAGGTAGATGGAGCATCCCTCATTTGTCAGGATGTGAAAAAAATGAGGAAAAATGAAAAAACATTTCCCAGTCTCCCCACAAGGTTTTAATGAACAAGGTTTTTCCGTAGATAAAATGCATAAAATAACTGCATAGTAGCTCCCATGTCTAGTCCTCAGAGTTTAAAATTTAATGTCTTTAAAAAAAAATAATCTATTTTTGTATCTATCTTTCAGAACATGTTCTCTGCATTACATATAAATGCTATCCATTAAGATTAATTATGCTTCAAGCCCATTATCACTTAGACATTCAGAACATCCTCCACACCTCTCTTCTCCCTGTCTTCTGATTCACCCCTGTCTCTGAGGTATGCAGCGACACCACTCAGCTCTTCAGTTCAGGAGTTTTCCCACAGTTTTTTAAGGATAAAATGTATAAACTCCCCTCCTGTAATCGGGAATTTCAGAATATGCCCCCCCGCAAGCACACCCCTGCACGCAGCTGCCTTTCTCCTGAAATCGGCGTTTCTCTGTACCTTGCGTGTTCACAAGCTGCTCATCAAGGATTTCCCCGTTTCTGTCTAGTTTTCTGAAGGTGGGACATAAAAAAAAAGCCTCGAAAGCAGCCTAGTGGAGAGCATGCCGATGAAATGAGTACTCGGACATGTTTAATTCATCAAGCAGCAGCTGAAATTTTTGGAAGGAGAAGCTCCGGCGCTGACTCACGCCGGTCTGGCTGAAGAGATTTTCAGGCTTAAACCTGCAGAGATGGAACAGGAGAGGAGAGAAATGACCCATATATCCACCCATAGCGACAGCAGCCCTCAAAGCTATAGAAAGGGATCACAGGATGTGTTGGGTTGGAAGGGACCTCTAAAGGCCATCTAGTCCAACCCCCCTGCAGTCAGCAGGGACATCCACAACTAGATCAGGTCGCTCAGAGCCTCATCCAGCCTGGCCTTGAATGTCTGCAGGGATGGGGCCTCCACCCCCTCTCTGGGCAACCTGGGCCAGTGTCTCACCACCCTCGGCGGAAAGAACTTCAATCTCAAAAAAGAACTTTCATTGTAAAGAAGTCAAGTGGGTTTCTTGCTCTTGGGGGTGTCCCTTGACCTGAACCTTGGTAAAAAGTCCTTTTTTTTCTTTTCCTACTCCCCCTCTACAGATAAAACCTAGTTATTTTTGATGTTAAACAGAAATTGCCTTAAAATGGCCTGACACAAAGAGGTGTCTTCAGGAAGGGGGAGCAGGGAGCTCAAGCCCTCCCAGAAAATGAGCTCCTCTGATGTGTCACATGTGGGGAAACAAAAAAGTCGTATCTCTCAGCTGAACCTGTTGGGCAAAGCCTGAGGTCAAGGCTGAAGCCTGAAGCCCACCCTTGCTGCCAGCTCCTGCGGGATGCCGTCCTCCTGCCAGCACGCGTTTCTACTTCATGAACTTCTCTGGTTCTTGGTTTTATGCAGAACCATCCTTTCGCCAGCACATTTTAATCCTGCTTTTCAACCAGCCACGTTAAGCACCCAATTTGCTCCAAAATCACCCAGCCTGAACAAAAGGCAATAAACCCTTCTGGAGCGCTCCGTTGAGGGAGCACAATTACCTGTAGCGAATGGAAATGGCTCTGCGAGAGAAAATTGCTCTGAAAAGGGAACTATGGGTGGGAGAGTCTAATAACGGTGGAAAAAGCAGAAATGAGCCCCTGGCCTTTGAAGAAAAGGAGGGAACAAGCAAACCCAAGGACAAGCCGGGTGAAGAGCAGGATCCCTACCCAGTGTTCAGGCCATGGATGCTGGCTTACTGGTTGGACTCGGTCAAGTCCCTTATCCTCTGAGATGTCCATCAAGCACACAAGTTTTCGGGCGTGCAGCTAAGGGAAGAGTCTAATCGGTGAAATGCACCTCGATACACCAGCTTGTAAGGGGGCTTTACTAGCAACGGTGCGTTTAAATACCCTGAAGCACAGATAAAAAAATTAACACAGTATTCGGAGAGAGAAATGTGCTGTTCTGCTGTGTTAATACAAAGAAAGCAAGGCAATTCCCAAGTCAAGTCACCGCTGCCTTGGGAAGGGACCGGCAGCCTCTCCAGCGCCACAGGAGCGCAGTGCTTTGCCGTGTAAAACAGGCTCCAGGTGTGGGATGCGACGCTGAAGCTGGCGCTGGCTCCCACCGAACGACAGCTCACCCGGCACGGGGTGGGGGGGCCGATACCAGCCCCGCCTCATTTGGCGCTGCTGATCCCGCTCACATTATTTATTCAGAAAGAAAAATTTAAAAAGCACGTAATTTTTTTCCTTGACCTCCGAAACCTATTGATTGCTGCTCTGTGAAAGAAATCAGGCTCCATTTATACTTGCAGAATGTCCCTCTGCTGCTGCAGAGCAGCGTTTGAAGGTTAAATCCAGCCCCGACACACGCGTTATCACACACAGCTGCTCCAAAGGAACCTGCCTCCGCTCCTTTTCATACTGCTTTCCAAACATCTTCACCCTAATTAAAAGACATTTTTTCACTAGTACACAAGGACGTTAAGAGCTGCAAATGAAGATAAGATCTGGCATGTAGAATGTTTCCTTTCTGAGTTTAAAGGAGGTAATGCAGCTCCTGTGGGTGAAAAATAACAGTCTGAAATGAGTCCAACCCTTTCTGCAGAAGGAAAAAAAAAATAATTAAAAAAAAGCAGTTCTTGGCATTAATATTTTAATGCTAAGAGTGGCTGTTCTTGGCCTCACTCTACAGCATCTGTGTCAATAAACACGGGCTCTCTCGGCATCCCCCGTCGCGGCAGCAGTGGTCGCCTCGGCGGGGCAGGTGGCCCCGAGACCCGCAGCCAGGGACCCCGGGGACCACCGCGGCGGTGGGGACAGAGGCCGTGCTGCAACTGGGGCCAGCCATCGCCTCTTCCTCTGTTATTAATGGCCAAAGGTGTGGGATTAAGGAAAGAGGGAAGAACTGTCATGAAAGAGGATGCGGATTCCTCAGGACAATAAATAAATATCCTCAATCTATTTCTATAAGCAGGATTCAGTGGAAAAAAGAAGTTGTACAAGCGTGTTGGTCGCAAATGGGGAGCTGAAGGCAGCAGACCCACGCGCCGGGTGTGAAACCAATCAACCCGACCAATGCAAAATGCTAATCAGGTTCTTCTGGAAAAGGCAAAATGCTTTGGCGTTAATCCCAGAGTGTTTTCTCCTTGTGCCCAGCCTGGATCAGGACAAGACGTTAGAGAAGCCAGACGACTGATGAGAATCATTAGCTTTTCATTATAGCCTTTCATCCTGACAGAAAGTTTCATATTGCATCTTTTGATTCAATGACCTGTTCAAACAATTAGCTGAAACAATTAAAATCAGGGACTAAAAGGGTTGGGTTTGGTTTATGATGGAAATGCACTAAAAGCTCAATCCAACAAATTTGTTCATCCCCCTCTTCCAAAAATTTCCAAACCCACTAAACTCACAGTGAGAACTTTCTTTTAATATTGCTATAATTAGGGTTAGCAAAGAGGTGGAGAACATTAAGACCTAATAAATGCACCACACAAGAGTAAACAAATTACTTTGTTGGATGCTGCGCAGTGGAGTTATTAGCTCGGGAGCCCGAGGGGCAGCAATCCACGGCTGGGAATGCAGAATAACAGAGCAGCGATTTCTTGGGGCCAGCTTGAAGCTTATACTGAACCTGTGCTTCAAGTAGAGATTTTTCTACACCATATTTTTTTTTGCATAAATTAACAAGGTGTCTGTTCATCCCTGCTTCTGGTGGGAGCAGTGGAATGATGTAATAGTGTTACCAAAATATTCAGGAGAAAAAAAACTTTTTTTTTTTGTAAATAGCCACTTTTTTGGAAGTGTTCAAGGCCAGGCTGGATGAGGCTGGTCTAGTGGGAGGTGTCCCTGCCCAGGGCAGGGGGTGGAACGAGACGGTCTTTAAGGTCCCTTCCAACCCGAACCATTCTGTGATTCTATGATTTTATTTTACACAGCCAATGGATCCTTAGCAGTCCTTTTTGCTGTAAGCTGAGGAGCATTGGGAACACCAGTCTGTGTTCATAACTGCAGTCGGACCATGCGGTTGCTCGTCTTTAAGACAATTCAGTTCCCAGAGAAAGGTGGGGAAAGCGAGCAGAGGAGAACCAGACCCTTCCCCCTGTGCCGTCACGCTGGGCAGGGGTGTCCCAAGGAGCTCAGCAGGAGCTGAAAATGTATACAAAACGGTGGCAGGTTTCAGCCCATAAAATTCTGTTTTAATAACACCACACTAAGTTATCCTTGGTTTATTGAAAGGCATTTAATCACCAGAATGGACACCAGCGTGGCAGCCGGTTCTGCAAACCCTCCTCAGAGAGAGTAAAATTGACTTTGTTGCAGGGGTTTGAGATGAGACCGAGGTACAACTTAAAGCAGAGAACTACATACATGAGCTGTTCTCGTTACTGAGAGATGATAAAAACCACCTCCCTTTTATCTAGTAATTCGCATCAGTGGATCTCAAATGCATTGCAATGAAGATGGTTTCATTAGGTTCATTATCTCCATATTCATTAGGCAGGAACAGAAGCAGGGCAAGATGAAATGCTGCCGCCATGGTTCCCCAGAGCACAAGTGGCAGAGGTGGAAGGAGGGGCCGCGTTCAGACCACGCAAGCCATGCTACCTCAGTACTGGATTAAAGATTTTGTTACCACGCTGTTGAAATAAGAGCTGCTCATCGCAAAAGTTCAAAGTCCCACGGGGGAAAAAGCAGGCTCAGTCCCTCTGCACCATGCGCACAAAAAATACACCACGGATTGCATTTGGGTTGGACAAATAACGCTCATACCACAGGCAGAAGGAAGCGCACAATCAGGCCAAATTACAGCCCATGGTGGGTGCTGCAATTAAGCAGCTCCGGTGTGCAGGCACCACTTCTCCCTAGGAGACAAAATACCTGGAAGATGAGACTGATCTGTGCACGCACAACCAGACAGGGTTTTCTTCCAGCTTCAGCAGCAGCTGATGGGAAGGGTGGCTCTGGGTGCCGGTGCAGCGCTGCAGGCCATAAAACCAGCCATAATTTGCTAGAAATGATGGGACAGACCTTACCCGGAGCCAGTGCCACCCGTGCTGCCACCACCATTGATCTGGGGGCTCAGGTAGGCTCCCCGCATCCCACACAGGCTGGGGAAGGTCGACTACGTGGCGTGTCCAGGGTAAGGTCCTCATCCAAGCCTGGCTTAAAAAGGAAGGTTACTTTCCTTTCCTTCTCATTAGCGGGCTAACGAGGGCATGCCTTTTCTGCCCTACCATCGACTCGTCAGGCTCCCGCGCCCTGGGAAGAAGCCGCCGGGGCAGGAGGCTGCTCTCATTTGCACTGGTGCCGCTGACGTTAGCAGCCAGCCCCTGGGAGTTTGCTCTCTTTACACTGCGGTTCTGCAGCGTGTCACTCCTGGCAAGGGCATAAATTTAATCCTGACTTTCCCTGGGATGAGCAGGAACAGTCTATTCTGATCCCCAGTGCCAAAGTCAGCTCCGTTTGCGACTGCTCTTTTGCAGGGTGTGACGCATCGCACCCCCTCCTGAAGGGTGTGTTAGCGCCTGCTCTGGGATGTTGTATTACTGCCTCTAATAAAATAGCGTGTGAAGATTGTATTCCCCAAATGACAGTCATACCGGAATAGATAATTCTATTTAGAAAAAGATTTTGGACGGGAGGAAAGCTAGTTAAGGAGACTGATTGATGGCAGTGCAAGATCTGTCGTATCAGAGGTGAGTCCTGCTGATGGAAAGGATCATTAGAATCCCAGCGAAATCTCGCTGGCTGCCCGAGCCTGACCTTAGGGCAGGTCCCATTGAATTCCATTGGAAGGAAAAGCTGTGGAAGGCTGTGCGGTCCGTGCCCGCTGCCTGCCTGACCTGGGCGATCAATAGCACGCTGAGGACAAACCAGGGGAGCAGGAGATGCAGGGAGAGCCGGGGACGAGAAAAGGTGAGAAGCGTTATCATGGTCAGGCTGGGTGGAGTTTTCTAAAAACGGGGATCGCAGCGTGATCTCTGTTTCAGGTTATGAAATTGTAACTATTGGACACAGCTAAAATGGTAGGACATGATTAAACTTTATGGGGGACTAAGAGGGAACAGCAGCATCTACAGAATGGGTGTTGTTTCTGCCATTGATAGGAGAGGACATTGCATTGAAAGGAACAAAAAACAGTAGAAAAGACAGCGGGAGTCACTGGAACAAGTTTGTTGCCATCTTGACTGCTGGCTCAATGATGGAGAGGTCCCTGCAAGGCAGAGACACCGGGGGAAATGGATGCATCGATGTAAAGGGAGCAGACTATGGCATCTCAGAAGGAATGAGATTATTAGATAAAGCTTTCTCTCATTCCCCAGAAACATTAAATAATTCCCATTAGCTATTTAAGCAAATCAGGTTAAGAGATCAGTTGGGAGAGAGTTTTGTTTATTTTTTGATTCTAAAAGCTACAGACTTCACATCTGACAAAATTTCAGACATAACCTGCACTGCCAAGGCAAGCAGCATTTCAACTGATGATGCAGAATATTCTGACCTTGAAATTTACAGGTGACAACTTTTAATTTGTTTTCTCAAACTGTTTTCTAAATGCATTTAATTGACAGTCAGTTGATGAGAGTCAGTTGATGAGAGACAAAGCTAATCCGAAGCTTGGAAATTAAAAAGAAAGCAATGCAGCAAATCCCACTAGGTTTGCATGTCATGGTCTTGCGGCATCAGTGTGACCACAGCATTGCTGAAGGTCACTTGAATCCCTGTCTATTGATACCTTCTCTGTCCCTGCAGGTCCTTCTCACACTCACCTTTATGGGGGTAGGAAAGAAAGAAGCCTGCGTGGTGAACGTGCTGATAGGGGATCTAGGCAAATACTTACGAAGCAGAAATGTTGGAGTCTCAAAGCAATGAATATAATCATTTCAAGGAATATAGAATTACATTTTATACTGGCGAATTTAGAAAAACGCATTTTTGATGACCTTCCCTTCCATTCCAAGTGGAAAACAAGCTCCTGTCTTGTCACAAACTTAGAGTCACTGATATAATCATATGTACAGCTGTCCAGAACAGGCATTGATTTTTAAAAAAAACACTAAAAATTACCTTTGTTTTTTTATTTTTAAATCACATTATGGAATCATTTCAGAACGGCCACAAGCAGCTCCCTGTAAACATCCCTCTTCTACTTCATCCCTTCAGGATGGATGCCCTGCCCGGCCTGGCCTGTGCACATTCTGTACACTCCAGCTTTCACTCGGTACAAACTGACACCACTGCTTTTAAACTCATTTAAATCTTCTGAATTTTAGTGTAGCGGAGGACCCTGAGACAAAAGGAAGACTTATAGGTCCTGCTTAATCGAGACTTCAAAGGAGCTATTTATATTTTTTTACGATAAAATGAGTTTGCAAAACGTATTACTAAAATTATTGATTTTCCTACTGTGAGTGTCTGCATGATTCGATTTGATTTGTATTTATTGCTTCCCTCCTAATCAGCTTATAGTTATTTCTACTAAGAATATTCTTTAGATGTTAGAAGACTGGAGAAATTGAACTGACATTCCAGCCAAAAAGCAGCTCATTTTTCTGTATATAGTCTTAAAAACGTAAGGAATATCTAACAAAGGAAGCCCATCCCCCTAATTCTTTATCCGGTTCAAGCAGAGATCATCACCCTGATACTCAGAGTTCCCATTTCTATCACCAAATCCATAGGGCAATCGTCGCAGACCTTGGGCAGTTCCAGGAGATGACGCAGTAAAACACGGACTCTGTTGTTGCATTTTGTGACCGTATTAAAGAAAGTTGGTCCAGTCGCTGGAAAGAGCCATCTGTATTTAACATCGTGCTATTTTACCTTTGCCGTTTAACGTGTGGTTCTCATCCAGCAATGTTTGATAAAGCTGTTGGAGGAACAGCTGAATCTCGCATTTGTTTAGGCCAGAAAGCTGAAGCAGGTCATGGCAAGGAGTCCTAAGAGATGAAAAGCCACCATGCTATCGCAATTCAAAGAAAAGCAGAATGACTAAATTGCCCAGGCTCCTTTGAGCTCCTCGGCCAAACTGATAAGATAATTCATATCATTAAATTCTCAGATTTTTCACCCATAAAGACTTCGCGCAACATACGTCCTCCAAGCAGGACTACTTTAATGGTCCCATCTTTCTTAATTTTGCTATAAAACATTCTTACCTGAAAAACTTCTTCAGTTCTGTTCAGCATTTACTGTAGAGGTCTACGTCAGAAAAAAACCCTATATATACAGCATGTAAATAATAACTGATCCCTCAAGATCTTAGTAGCCTTATGCAAGGTAGACTCTTCCTTTAGCGCTAATTAAATAGAAAAATAGTCATTGCAGTTACGTAGAGCCGTCGCTGAGCTACAGCCTTTCATTGGCTTTCTCTATGCAAATCAATTAAACATCCAGCATGAGAGCAATTAACCTAGATACAAATTAGACTAGCAGGGAGAACGTGTTTCCTTGTATCAGGCCTTTTATTTTAGAAATACAAATCATCCGTATTTAAGTGCACTTTTTTTTTTTGCCTCAGCTAAAAACAAGTCAATAAAAGACAGAAAAGTCAAATGTCGGAGGGAAGCAGCAGGGTGCAGCTCTTGCTTTTTGAGTAATAAGGACTGAAGTAAAGCTGGGTGGAAAAGCAGAGTGACAGTAGGCCGGGGAGACCAACACAAATGCGTATGGAGGAGCCAAGCCCACAAACAAATTAGTAACAGCTGCCGTACATCATCTAATGACTGCCTGCAGAGTTAGGCCCATGCATTATAAACATAAATCCCCATAGATTATAGGGTTTATTCCCAGCTAGAGCAGATGTGGGCATCTCTCTGAAGTTAGTGGAGTAACACAGGCTCATATTTGTTTCCAGTTTCCCCAAAAGCTCCCCAACTCCATCCTGGATGCTACAGAGAGCTCTCAGCCCCTGCACACCGTCATCGGTTTTGTCGCGTTAAAATACACTGAGTTTTAGTCGATGTGTCAGGCCCAGGATACTCTGAGCAAACGAGTCCAGAGAGGAGGGATTTTAAAAACCGATCCTAAGCGTAGGTGTGGTTTGCACACAAAAACCCAGCTGTAAAAAGAGCCAGCGGGCTTTCTTGGCGAGACCTGCCCCCGCCTGTGCGCTGCCAGTGTATTGAAAAATGGGACTTCTATCCCAATAACGCCTCTAACTGCTAGCGTGACGTATGTGTTGTGATAACTGATGTCAAAGTTACCCATTGCTGCGGCTAACTTTCTCTGATTTCCAGTCTGCAGTAATTTTTCTCCATTTTTCCTTGGAAGCAGCACTCCAGAAACAGTTCTGCCCTATGGCAGTGGTGTCACACGGTATGTACGACTCCAGGAAAAGTGGGCATAAAAGGAAGCATTGTGGCCACTTTTCAAATTTATATTTTTAGAAAGGGAGGGCTAGGGAAAAAACCTCTCAAAACGAGGTAGGAAGAGCTATTTTTGATCACTTTATCACGAAACGATTGCTATCCTGACCTTTTCTGGATGGCAGCTTTCAGGATAGTTCAGTTTGAAACATCAGACAATACACGCAGGAAAAATGACCAGTGAGCCATAAAAAGAAGCAGAGCGTAGAAGCATCAAGGGAACAAAGTCATGTTACTTCCTTTGCTTTTCATCTAAGCCAATTAAACTTGAGTTTTCCTTTGCCTGGGCTGTGGCTCAGAGCGGATCCTCTGCAGGGTCTGGTCTATTGTGTGCCTGAATCGGCCAGTTCTACAAAAGGCAGAATTGGGTGATTTAATACCTTGAATACAGACACATTTTCCAAGAGAGACCAAAAAAATCTGAAATCAACCATTTCCTAACAATTGGCTAGAGGACATCAGTAAATGATCCCCTGTCACTCCTCTGCCATCCTGCTAATCCTATAATTCAAAGTTATGACCCCAGATGACAGGTTACTGCAGACCCTGTTTCCTCAGCAGCGTACAATTCCCGTCAGAGTTACGGCTTTTAGGAGATGTCACATGTGAAATTCAGCGTGTAGTTCAGCATGGGACCAAGAAACTCTTGATTTGAATTTGAACCAAACAGGCAAGGCAATTTAAGCTAATGGTCCTCAGTTGTGACTTCCAGACCCCACGCGATTCCAACCCCAGGCACACTCCCCTAAATGTACAGCAATACCCAACTCACCCATTGTCTACCCCCATCAACGCCAGTTTTCTCTGGCAAACTGATTTGCAACAACCCGCTGAAACTAGTTTTAAAACACGTAAACTCTGCAGAGGTATCTCTGTTATGAACCCTTCTTTTGGTCCAAGGATAAATTAGTCCTTTTGGTCTCATCAAAGGCTGCGTTGGGTGTTCACAGGGGTCCAATATCCATCTGAAGCATCAGGACACTTGGATAAAGCTGGCTGCGACGAAATGGTAGTACTATGGTTAAAAGACAGTGATATTAACAGAAAGGCACTAAGCGTCATTATTATTGAAGCCTTTAGAGCGGTCTTAGGGCTGCTACGTTTTTTCATTATTTTCTGCTATGTGGGCAGAGGATCTAACTCCAGTCCTGCACCCAAACCCCTCTACATCACTCTGGTGTTACAGCTGGGCCATGGCGTCAGAGGTGCATCTCTGTTCAACCGATGACATAAAAGAATAGTACCAGGAAGGAAACAGGGGCTCAGCGTCTTCGTTGAAGCTCATGCCTTTTCTTGAGTAGGTGCGAGTTTGCTTCTGACTTTATTTCGGGGAATCACAGGATCACAGAATGGTTGGGGTTGGAAGGGACCTTTGGAAATCATCTCATCCAACCCCCTGCCAGAGCAGGGTCACCTGGCACATGTTGGACAGGAACGCATCCAGGCGGGTTTTCAATATCTCCAGAGAAAGAGACTCTGGACACTATTTCATTAACCCTCACCTCCAAACTCTTTCTGCCTAAAAAAGCTGTTCTAGGCAGTCTTATTTCTGCTTTGTCAGGTTTTTGCCTTCTCTAATATGGGAATCTACAAAGCAATTCGCTGGTAGGAACCAAGTTTTCCAATATCTGTCTAATGTACATGGCCATCGCTTCGGAAATGTTGTCATTAAGAAGGGTCACAGTTCATTTGTGTGCTGAATCTGCTTTTCACACAGCGAGTTCATCGCACATCTATAGTTAATTGGCCAAAGAGCAGTTTAAAGAAGCGGTGGAACTGGGCTCAGCATCTAGTTCAAGTAGCACAGATAAGGGTTCTGCTGGCCAATGGCTCAATACGTTGCTTGAATGTATTTGTGGAAAACAGGAGACGTGAGTACCTGTCATGGAGATGGAGGCACAAAATCTCCCTTTCCAGCTTACCCAAGCGAATGCCATTATCCCATGTAACGCCAGAGAAAGCTGCAGTAATTTATGTCAGGATCTGCAACTTTTCTTGACTATTTTTCTATTATTAATCATAAGACTCTGAGGCTAAGTCCTTCACTGGAGTAATTCGACGTTGCTGCTCCTTTGTGAATTCACCAAGCTAAAGAACCAGCCCTTTGAAACAAGGCAGGAGGTGGCCACGAAAGAGAACGATGCATCACAGAAGTTATAAAATGAGTGTGCAATGCAGTGTTTTTAAAATGCAAGGAAAACACCACTGAAAAATACAGGCGGTACGGTAAATGTTTAATTTTTTAACGTTAGTAAATGACTGAAGTACGCTTGTAGCTGTGAAATCATTCTTGGTATTGACACTGAAGGAAACTTAGGCCTGTGCGTTTATCTTGCAGCAAATAAATCGGGGAAAGAGAACAGCAGCCTTGAGCTCAGGGATGATCTGCGGGAATTTGCAGGAAATGCTCATTCACTGGCAAACCCAATGCAAACGCTGCTTTAGGACTGTCTTATCAGAAATGTATTCTTTTCAAATGCGACACAAAGCATTTCTGCACGAAGAAAATAAGACAAGTGTCTGGAAATGTTTGATTTAAGGTCCTGAAATACGACTGCTGGCTGAATGGGAATGAGGAAAAGCGGGATGTGTTAGGGAATGGGATTGTCTTACAGTTCTGTCCTGAGTAAGTCCAGGTTAGAACAGAAAGAAAATGAACATACACGTTTTTCAAAGCAGAAGCATTTCCCACTAGGATCTTTGGATGTTATGCCGTGCCATGCTATCGGAAAGCCTGGCGTAGCCGCGTCAGTCAGGCTGCCCGGCCTCGCCACCGCTCCCAGCCTGGTCCTGTCCCCTCCCCACCACTGCGACCCCTTCCCTTGGCACCAAGCATCCCCAAACGATGCTGAAGACAATTTGTAAATGACCGTGATGACCCGCCCTTAACCGCCCCCCCCCGAATCTGATCTGTCAAAACCTCAACACCCCTGAACAAATTACAAAAAGAAACAAACAAACAAACAAACAAAAGTAAATGCTTTTAAAAGTTCAGTTTCCCGTGAAGCTGGAGACCAGCTCTGCTTGTTCATGGCCCGGTCCTGCAGCGTGCTGTGCACTCCTTCTGTGCGTGCTCATCACTTCTTGGCTTCCTTAGGAATTAGGGACTTAAAGCCCTTTCGAAGACGCATCCAACACCATACAGGACTAGGCCCTTAGTGCATCAATCCCAGTGTTTTCTCCCATAGCTGTCGCTATAGAAATATTATAGGACATATCCTGAAATGTCCGTCCTTGCTCTCTTGACTCTGCTGGAATGAGACCAATTTGCTCCAGCTGATTATCTGGGCCATTATTTATTATAAGTTTATGGTGACCAAATAAGGTTCTAGGACATCAAGGTCTTCAGCTGATAAAAATCAGTGTAACTTCCTTGGCCTCCAGAGTCACACCAATTTACATTTCTCCGTGGTGGGGAACACAAAAAGTGTACCAAATTCTAATTCTTTTCTCCTTTTTTCACTCTGACAAAATTCCTTCTGATGTTACTGTTTGCCCTTCTTGCATGGATGTCACTAAGACCCATTCAGGCTTAAATTTCTTAATCTTAAACTTAATTCAGGCTTATATTAAAAATGGGCAGCCACTTACCAAGATAAATCGCCTTTAAGCTGAAAAATAATTTTTGTAATAGTTCTAACCAGCTGCATTGTACTATCTATTTAGCCCTCTTCATTCTACTGTCTCTCTATAAGCTAAAAACACCCACCCAAAAAAACCTTTTCTTCTACTCATCTGAGTCTGTAATTTTTAAAAGATAATCGAGTTAATTCATTATCATTGGATATATCTAAAACTCCTTTATCTGGAGGCAGTTGGGCTGTTGTGCAACTCCGCCTTCTGTATTTTGTTTCCTTTTATTTTTTAAGGAAGCTGCAGAACTCAGTCTCATCCCTCTATAGTATCTCTTTAATGCAGGTTTGTCAATAGCGTATAATCAAGATTAAAATCAATGCCGCTGCTTTTCGATCCTGTGGGAGTTCCTGTTCCTTCCCTCCTTCTGCTTCAAAGCCCGAGACATCGGGTTGCTGTTCGCTCCAACGTAGCAATGCCTGTTTGTTAAACTTTGAGGCAAGAAGTCCTCTATAAGCAGAAATATTAGTCTGCATTTCAAAATCTCCAAAGCAGATATTGATAGAAAAAGTGATTAGTTGCTCACCAGAAATAAGGCAACATTGTAGACTGATTTCCCTGACTCATTCTAACCTTCAGATCACCTTCAGGGTAACGTAGCAGGAGTACTCTCCATCTGCCTCTGATTATACACCAGAAGCAAACATTGCAAGAATATGTTTTAAATTAAAACAACGTGTTTTATTTCAGAAGGATGTCTGTACATGCTTGTAAATGCCTCTGTGAATGCAAACTTTTTCTCATTTAAATATCCTGATTTTTTAAGGCAATCAATATGTATTATGAAAACTATTGTATTGTATAAAATTCTATAATATTCTACAAAACTTTGCATTGCTTGAATTTCAATATTAAATAAATAAGTCAAATGCTATCGCTGCTTGATTATAAAGCAACAATTTTTTTTGCGTACTGGGTAAATGGATTTAAAATAATCCATGCATCAAGGTATTTAATGAAAGGGAGTTCTATTACAAAGTTCAGTATGCCCCTCCTTACTTGCTGCTCAGCATCAGTCGCCTGTTTTCATAAGATTAAAAGGGTAATAAAAACTCCCCAGCACCTCTGTTAACCATACATTTTCTTCTAAAGTAAGTTTTCTCTATGTATAAAAACATCAGCTGTTCCCCCCTCGCAGTCTATACTTAAAAGGGAAAAAAGCAGGAATAAACCAGACCATAACATATCATTTTCCCTAAAAGGACGCAAAATGCAATACCATAATAGACAGTAATTTTGTTTTGACTTCCAATTAAATCCAAAGGGATGCTTTTTGCCTATGGAGAAAACTTTTAGGAAAATTAATGGAATAGATTTAGAATCCATGATTGCTTCAAGTATAATAAAACCTTTTCTCTCAGTTTATCATATGAAACTCTGGAGAGGTTAAACAGTGGATCTAACTGCCTCTGTTTGCAAATACAGCAGATCCCTCGGATAATTCTGACTTCTCTGGTGACTGCAGTGCTGCAGTCCTATGACAGCATCATATTAATGAGCCAGCAGAGGTACGGTGTTCCATGTGGTTGCAAAGTTTAACCCTGTCCCTCAGACTTCCCCAACTCTCCACAGCGAAGACACAGCAGCAGCAAACACAGGAACTGAGCGTGTCCCAGGTTAAAGGCATGACGGCAGTTTTTGAGAAGGATTTTGCCTGTTAACAAGATCGTCTGCTTAAAAACTCACAGACTGCTGAACACAGGCAGACCCTTTTCAGCATCTTTCTGAACGAGGAGTTAAAACCTCCCCGCCTCAACATCCCTGTGCTTGGCAATGGGAGCTGTGGCAGGGCTTTTTCTAGCACCAGCAGCTTGGGGTTTTTTTTTCTTTTTTTTTTTTTTCCTTTGCAGTTTATTAATCAATTGCCTGTGTAGCTGTAATCCATCCAAGAGGAGGTCAAAGTCTGGATGGTACCTAGTCACCGTAATACAACCCATGCAAAGTAATGGGCTATGTAAACATAATTTTGAACAAGGTTTCAAGGAAGGAGAATTTCTTTCTAAGCAAAGCACCAAGCGTTAGATTAAAATGGGAGGGTGGAAGGAAAAGAGGGGAAGAAAGGGAGGGAGAGAAGAATCGAGATCAAGGAATTTGGATGCCGGGGGGGTGTCTTTCAAACTCCTGTTTACCGCCCGGCTGCTCTAGCACTGCGGCGGCCGCATCCAGCACCCGCCCCCCGCGCAGATCCACCGTCCCCCCGCGCCGGGGAGGCGAAGCCTTTGCCGGGAGCGGTCCCTGCCGCAGAGCCAGCGACCCCCCCGGCCTCCCCGCTCTTGACCTTCAGATGTCAGACCCCGCCTGGGGAAAGGGGGGGTACGGAGGGGGTGTCTGTATTCGGGACCCCTCTGCCCCCCACTCACCCCCGCCATTGCGGGGCGGCCCCGCTGCTCCCCGCGCCCGCCGGGAGCTGACCGTGGTGCTGCAGCCGCCGGCGCCGCGCCCGCTGCCGCCCCCGCTCCCGCTCCCCCTCCCGGCCCCGAGCCCTACCCTGCTCCCGCTACCGGCCCTGGGCCCTACCCTGACCCCGGTACCGGGCCCGGGCCCGGGCCCTACCCTGCGGGCTCCGCCGGGCGCTGGTCCACCGCCCCCGGCAGCGGCCCGGTGCCGGCACCGCTCTCCGCTCCGCCATGGCCGCTGCGGGAGGGGGGAGCTAAGAGGCGGGGTGGGGGGAGTGGGAGGGGGAGGAAAGAGAGAAAAGAGGGAAAGGAAAGAAAAGAAAGAGAAAAAGAAAGGGAAAAAATAAAGGAAAGAAAGGAAAAGGAAGGAAAAGGAAGGAAAAGGAAGGAAAAGGAAGGAAAAGGAAGGAAAAGAAAGGAAAAGAAAGGAAAAGAAAGGAAAAGAAAGGAAAAGAAAAAGGGTGATGGCCTAGGGAAGGAGAGAGAAGGGAGCAGGGGCAAGAGGAAAGGAGCAGCGGAAAGGCAAAGGGGGAGCGGGGGGGGAAGAAGAGAATGGGGGGGCGGGGGCAAGGGGGAAGGGGATGGGAAATAGGGAAGGAGGAGCAGCGGGAAAGGGGAAGGGAGGGGGAGGGAGCGGGGGAAGCAAGGGGAAGGGGGAATGGGGAAGGGGCATCGCGTGGGGGGGGGCGCGCAGGGGCTGGGGGGCCGGGCAAGGGGAGCAGGGTAGGGCGGGGAAGGGGGAGCCGGGGCAGGAGCGGGGGAGGCGGGGGGCGGAGCGGGGGAGGCGGGTCCGGGGCAGGGCCGGGGGGAGGACGCCCCCCGCACACGTGTGCGGGGCCGCCCCGCTGCCGCCCGGCCGGGCTATATAAAGGGCGGCGGCGGCCGGAGCATCGCCGCGCTGCCGCCCGCCACCCCCGAGTGCCCCACCATGAGCTACACCATGGAGCCCCTGGGCAACCCCTCGTACCGCCGGGTGACCGAGACCCGGGCCACCTACAGCCGGGCCAGCGCCTCCCCGTCCAGCGGCTTCCGCTCGCAGTCGTGGTCGCGGGGCTCGGGCAGCACCGTCTCCTCCTCCTACAAGCGCCCCAACCTGGGGGGGCCGCGGGCCGCCTACGGCTCCACGGTGCTGAGCTCGGCCGAGAGCCTGGACGTGAGCCAGTCCTCGCTGCTGAACGGGGCGGCCGAGCTGAAGCTGAGCCGCTCCAACGAGAAGGAGCAGCTGCAGGGGCTGAACGACCGCTTCGCCGGGTACATCGAGAAGGTGCATTACCTGGAGCAGCAGAACAAGGAGATCGAGGCGGAGCTGGCGGCTCTGCGGCAGAAACACGCCGGGCGGGCGCAGCTGGGCGATGCCTACGAGCAGGAGCTGCGGGAGCTGCGGGGGGCCCTGGAGCAGGTGAGCCACGAGAAGGCGCAGATCCAGCTGGATTCCGAGCACATCGAGGAGGACATCCAGCGCCTGCGGGAGCGCTTCGAGGATGAGGCGCGGCTGCGCGACGAGACGGAGGCCACCATCCGCGCCCTGCGCAAGGAGATGGAGGAGGCCTCGCTGATGCGGGCGGAGCTGGACAAGAAGGTGCAGTCGCTGCAGGACGAGGTGGCTTTCCTGCGGGGCAACCACGAGGAGGAGGTGGCCGAGCTGCTGGCGCAGCTCCAGGCGTCCCACGCCACCGTGGAGAGGAAGGACTACCTGAAGACCGACCTGACCACGGCGCTGAAGGAGATCCGCGCCCAGCTGGAGTGCCAGTCCGACCACAACATGCACCAGGCCGAGGAGTGGTTCAAGTGCCGCTACGCCAAGCTGACGGAGGCGGCCGAGCAGAACAAGGAGGCCATCCGCTCCGCCAAGGAGGAGATCGCCGAGTACCGCCGGCAGCTCCAGTCCAAGAGCATCGAGCTGGAGTCGGTGCGCGGCACCAAGGAGTCGCTGGAGCGGCAGCTCAGCGACATCGAGGAGCGCCACAACAACGACCTCACCACCTACCAGGTAGCGGGGAGGGGGCCCGGGCCTCGCCCGGGGCGGGGGAGGAGGCGGGGGGGTGGTGGCGGGGCCCGGGCAGCAGCTCGGCGGCGGGGGATGCCCGGGAGGGCGGGGGGAGGCGGGTGGGTCCCGCTCTGATCCCGGCACTGCTGCCCGGGGGACGAGTTTCTGAAAGTCCCTTTCGACAACTTTTTCCACTCCGTCTCTGCGCAAAGCTTGTGTCTGCGTCTCAGAGGTTTTTCTGTGTCTCTGTTGCAGGACACGATTCATCAGCTGGAGAACGAGCTTAGAGGAACGAAGTGGGAAATGGCACGTCACTTGAGGGAATACCAGGACCTCCTCAATGTCAAGATGGCCCTGGATATTGAAATTGCTGCATACAGGTACAGTAGGATCATTGCGGACATGTCTAGAATATTAATAGCACTGCAGATGCTGCTGGCTTGGGAAGCTTTATCAGAGATAAGAAATATCTGCATGCGGTGAACACAACTAAAATTGGGTCTCGACTAAATTATTGCAACCGTTTAAAAATCTACGCAGACCGCGGAGGGTTTGCAGTAAAACCCCAGAGGTCATTAGGGACCAGCTCACTGGTAATCAGTGGCAAAGCTCCCAGCGAGCTCAGTGGGCACAGGACGGCATGACTCAGTGCAGTGGCTCCCCGGTGCCGCATTCTGCCCTTGTTTACAGAAGCAGAAGACAAGTTTATTTTTAATTCCTGTTTACTTTGCTTTGCATATGCCAAGCAAGCGGTGCTTGTCATTTGAATTCCCTTTTATCGCTTGAGAGAGACAGTGCACTTGCTTGATCATGGTTTCAAGCAGGGAGTGCTAATCTGCTTGTCACTAACACTTTTGCTTTTCTTGCTCAACTTTCCTTTAAAGGCATCCGCTCTAATCTGGAGCAGGAACACTGCTTGCTATTGCCATCACCTGGCAGGTTTTTTTAGTCTCCTTTGAATCACTTTAGAACTCTCATTGGAGAACTGCTGATTTTTCTGGGTCACAGGCTTAGATGAAAAACATGCATTTGAATATAAGAGAAGTAGAAACAAAAAAACCATCTCCAGATCCGCTTAAATTCCTGAGGCTGTTCAGGCAAACACACAGATACCCTAGGGTCTATAGCTGTTTGCTGCCGAAGTTAACTAACAGAAGTCTCTGAAGTATTCAGTTTTCATAGCCACACAAGAAGGGTGGATGCCCGAACTATTGAACTAGGACATAGGCTCCAATCAGCTTCGAATGTCTCAGCCACAATATTTGATTTGGGTCTGTTGGCTGTGTCAAATTCTCAGTTCGCCTAAGCCGTAATGCATCCTATCAAGTTAATCATTTTGCCATACTTTGTGCCATACTAAAGTTTTTGCCGTTAAGGATGAATTTCAACTGATAAGCCAAAGGTGTTACCCTTGCCACATGCAAACCAAGCTAAAAGCTGTTTGCTGAATATGAATTTAGCAAAAAAGCTGATTCAAGGAAAGACGAACTGGGGCTGTGAGCGATGGATTATGCTGATGAGCTCTAGCGTATTCCACATATGAACTGGTTTCATCCTGCTGACAGAGGGAAATAGTCTAATAGCTGTCCTTTATATTGGGTTTCTATGCTCATTTTTTTTTCCTCCTCCTGATTCCCTTAGGAAGCTACTGGAGGGTGAAGAGACAAGATTCAGTGCCTTCTCTGGAAGCATTACTGGACCCATATTCACACACAGACAACCCACTGTCACAATAGCATCCACTAAAATTCAGAAAACCAAAATTGAACCACCAAAGCTGAAGGTCCAGCACAAGTTTGTAGAAGAAATCATTGAAGAGACAAAAGTAGAGGATGAGAAGTCTGAAATGGAAGATGCCCTAGCCGCTATTGCAGAAGAAATGGCAGCCAAGGCCCAGCAAGAAGAACAGGAGGAAGAAAAGGCAGAAGAAGCTGCAGAAGAAGAAGCTGTTGCCGAGAAGGCTGCTGCAGAACAAGCAGCTGCACCTGAGGAAGAAGAGAAGGAGGAAGAAGAAGCAGAGGAGGAAGAAGAAGCTGCAAAATCTGATGCAGCGGAAGAAGGAGGATCTGAAAAAGAAGAAATAGAGGAAAAGGAAGAAGGGGAGGAGGCTGAGGAAGAGGGAGAAGAAGCCGAGGCCAAGGGCAAAGCTGAAGAGGTAACAGCAAAGGTAGAAAAGGTCAAAACGCCTCCCTCAAAGTCCCCTCCTAAATCCCCCCCTAAATCCCCTGTAGCAGAGCCGGCCAAGGCTGTCCAGAAAGAAACAGCTGCAGAAGCAGGAAAGGAACAGAAGGTGGAGAAAGGTGGTGAGAAACCAGCCAAGGGGGAAGAGAAAGCAGCATCTCCGGAGAAGCCAGCGACACCAAAGGTAACCTCTCCAGACAAGGCAGCAACCCCGGAGAAGCCTGTGACACCGGAGAAGCCGGCAACCCCGGAGAAAGCCGCAACGCCGGAGAAGCCCCGCACCCCAGAAAAGCCAGTGACCCCAGAAAAGCCCCGCTCTCCAGAGAAGCCGGCAACTCCGGAGAAGCCCCGTTCTCCAGAGAAGCCAGCCTCCCCGGTCAAAGATGAAAAGGCTGTGGTGGAAGAGACCATCACTGTCACAAAGGTAACAAAAATTAGCGCAGAGGTAGAGAAGGAGGCCAGGAAAGAAGACATCGCAGTGAACGGTGAGGTGGAGGAGAAGAAGGAAGAGGAGGAATCCAAAGAGAAGGAAGTTGAGGAGGAAGACAAGGGAGTTGTCACCAATGGCCTAGATGTGAGCCCAAGTGATGACAAGGGTGAGAAAATTGTAGTTACCAAAAAAGCAGAGAAAATCACTGGTGAAGGTGGGGACAGTACAACCACATATATCACAAAGTCAGTGACAGTCACCCAGAAGGTAGAGGAACATGAAGAAAGCTTTGAGGAGAAACTAGTGTCCACTAAGAAAGTGGAGAAAGTTACTTCACATGCCGTAGTAAAAGAGGTTAAAGAGACCGAATAAAATAAATCATAGCTAAATTAAAAAAATTAAAGAGCTTGGGTTGGTGCAAAAGGTTAAGCCATATGACAGCTGCAAAATGCATGTGAGTGACGGCTTCAAAGCAGAACGGGTTCTCTCATGGAGGCTCCAGACACACAGTATTTTACTTTTTTGTGCAATATAGGGGAGGGGGGGAATGCATGCAGGCTCAAGATGTACTCCCTCCACAGAGCTTTGGGATCTAAAAAAAAAAAAAAAATTATACTAATAATAGTGCATGAGATGAAATGTGCAAAGGAAGCTTTTGAATTTCCTGAGCTGTTGGAGGGACATATCTGAGGAACGACTTAAGATGTATTATGCAAAGAACCAACTGAGCCAAAACCAAACAGAAAACAGTAATAGAATATTCATGAGAACCAGAACTCTCCTAGCCTTAAAAAAAAGCTACTTATAAATAATTATGTTTACCTCACTGGTGCAATTAGGGTGGACTTTTGCTCATGGGAGAACCTAGTTGACATGCACAGTACGCAACCTTTTGTTGTTTGATGTAAAAGTCACAGCAGTTCTTGCTCAATAAAGGTCAATATTGAAAACATGACTTGTCTGGCGACTCTCTTTTTCCAACTCAAATCCTTCCCTGAAGTTTGTTCCCATTCAGGACAGCGCATCAGAGCTGCGTGGGTTGGAAGTTGCTTGAGGTTTTCCTTTCTCTTTGTTTCCTCGTTTAGAAAATGAGTTTGAATTGGAAATGATGAACAAATTTGCTGTAACATAACACAAATACTTGAGCTGGTTTAAGCAGATACTTAAGAGTGGTATCCTATGCTTTCTAGAGTAAGGAGGAACCTCTTGAGCTCTGCTGCCTGGCCTCTGGGGCCTCAGAGGGGTTGCAATCGCTTTTGCTAAGAAGGGGAAGGTCTCTAAGCCACGTGCTGCTGACATTACTTACCTGAGCGATCCTCCTTGTGCTAAGTGTAAAAGCATTTAATTTTCCTCCCTGCACGCTAGTCTCAGCATGTAGGACTTAAAGGTGTGGCAATTTTCAGTTCATTCCTTGATTTTTTTCCTGTGAAGCCAGCCTGTCTGCGAGCCACAACTGGTCATGGTATCTTCTCTGACACTTGTCCATCACTTAAGCGTGCACAGACCCATTAAGTAATCTCAACCAAGACACCATGTGTTCATCAAAATGGGGTAGTTTCGGATTATTTTTCCCCCCTCCTGCCCTAATTCTATGGGAATATCCTTATCGGTTCTCTGTCTCACTATGAGAGCATCCTTATCGGTTCTCTGTCTCAAACGATCAACAGGCGCAATCTGCCTCTAAACACAAAATTCCAAAATTGAGATCAAATGAATTCCTGGAAAAAGGAACCTGTCCCAGAGTACTGAGTATCAAAAATATTCCTAACTTGGTTTTTCTTTTTTACGTATTTGTCCGTTCCAAAATAGCTGTAGAAATGAAACGCTTCCAGACTGACCTGAGGCCGGGTAGGGCTCAGATTATACCCAGTGTGACTGACAGATAAAACCAAACTAAAACATTTCTTCCATTTCCAATAAAAAGGCCTCCTAAGCGTTGGCCTGTGTCTACTGCTACGTGCAGGCTGGCTTTATTAAGAAGAAAGCCAATTGAAGGGTCCTCTAAAATCCCACTACGTGGAAAATAAATGGAGACAAAAGAAACAAAGGGAAAAAGAGGGGGGGCCCAACTCCAATTTGGGGAACTAATATTTCTTATTATGGGATTAATATTGTTTTTATTTCTATTACATTTCAAAGGGAAAACAAAGAACGCTGCTCCTGCATTTCCTACCATAACTAGCAAAGAAATGCAAATAATTTTTAAGGCTGGGTTCAGCACACGGACTGTCCTGAAATCTGTTGACTAATTGAGGCTCTGATCACATTCTCTGTGATTTGCACATGCCTTCCAATTCTTTACCCTATCAATAATTGAAGATCAAGTAGTTTTTAATTGAAAGGGTTCTGCATGTTCTTCACTGGAGAAATTGTAGAAAGTCCACAGCAGATAAGGCTTTCAAATAAATCCGACATAAGTCTTTATGTAGCAAAGTAATGAACGGTTCTCCTGCTGATATCAATAATGGGAATCTGTGCTCAACAGCTTGCTGGTTGAGTGACGTTTAATTAAAGCAGAGTTAGCAAATTAAATGGCAGCTTCTCTGTAGCAAGCTCATTTGTGAAAGTTGCATGTGTAGGTGACATAAAAATACCTCGACCTTTAGGAATAAGAAGTTAAGTAGCTCAGTCACGCTCACCTATTTTCGGTAAGTGGTCGCACCAAGTTCTGTTAAAATATGGAAATGCCCAATGGTTTGTGAGCAATGAAGCTGTTTTTCTCTTGGGTCTAATCAAAGTTTTCAAGAGAACAATAACACTAAACCCAAAAACTAAACCAGAGACCAGTATTTAACATAAAACTTACTCTTTACATGCTTCCAAATAAGATCTAGAATCTGCTACCACCCCTCAGCATAAAAAGTCGGGCATCTTCAACGTCAACACCAAGAAGGGTCACCTTGTACAGTGAATTAAATATTGATGCCAGTAGGAAACTCAAGAACACCGTTAACTCCCCCTTTTCCGCCCCAATTATATTTCAGCCTTTAGTTATTACCCAGAAATACAATTTTTTTTTTCTCTGCTCTAACACACAAAATAAATTTGTGAGTTTAGTCTATTTCCCACTGCAAATGTTTCCATCAAATCCTAAGAGAAATAAGCAACTGGTTAACACATTTCTAAATATTTATAAAACTATAAGAACTGATTAATATTTAATGTTGCCAAGAGGTTTTGTCTACTGACATCTGCAATCAAACAGTTTCAAAAGGAAGCGTAATTCCAGGGCAGAGATGCATAAATAGTATGTTATTTGCCTGTTCTGCACCAATTACTTCTTCAGACTGTGCATAACCAGTGAAGGGATTAATTACTTTCAGACACAGAAGTTCAGTGATCACCAAAAGGCTCCATGAAGGGAAAAACAATAATTAAAGGAAGTTACTGTGAAGATTTATGCATCTTATTTAAGGTAGACCATCAAGACCCCTGTGACTTCAGGACCTGGAGGGCTCTAAAACAGGATGTCTTTACCATAGTGGCTTGCAGAGGAGCTATGATTAAGAGATTTTCAGCATCCCAGAACTAAATTCCAGGTGGAAACGAAGTGGGAAGAGTTACAGAACACAAATAGGTTGCATTTGCCAGGGAGCTGAGTCAGGCACTAGAATTTTCTCCAGGCATCAGGGTCTGTGCTTTTCCCATTCCCATGTGAGCTTTCTTCCCTCTCTGTTCAGGATTAAACTACCCTTAACTAATCTAGGAAGGCAGCAAATGATGAATTGTCAATTATTCACCTACTAGAAGGTAAATTCCTAGAATCTGGATGTTATACCTGTACAAGTTTTCCCCTTGCTGAGTGGAAGGGGAGCGCGTGTGTACGTGTGTCTCAGGAAAGGCTTTGAGGACCTCCGTGGATTTGTCTTCCCTGTGCTGAGATCTCGGCCCCATCCAGACCCCGTCTGCCCAAACAGCAAGAGAAAATTCAGGGACAGACTCTCGGCTTTACTCACAGCCGCAACTTGGGTTAAAGTTTCTATCCTGTCTCCCTCTGCCTGCTTTTACTGCATTGCGTCAAAGCCAGCTCCTGGATTTTCAGAGGTAAAGCGAGTGTTGCCAGCAGGATCCCCACAACCCTGAGTGTCTCGGCACGCAAACGCACTCTTCATCCTCCTCCCAGCAGTTTACCTTAGCGGCAGGGCAGGACTGGGGGTAACAAACCAGGCTGGACAGTCACTGCAGCTTGTCACTCTCCGCAGCTCATCGCCACGGCTGTGACTCACACGTTTCCTGCGGAGTCGTGAAATCTCTCCTCTAGCTGCAATACATTAAAAATAACATAAGGAGTGGGGATCGGACTGAGATACGCTGCAAGGGGAAACGTCTTTGCTGGCGTATCTCTAAATGTGCTGGTTTGAGAGCATCCCCAGCAGCCTGGCTGCAAAGATGTGGAGAGCTGTATTGCTTCCCAAAGTGAAAGGGATACAAGGGACTGAATGAAGGATGAGTTTATCTGCGAAGAGAGACATGACAGAGGAAGCAAAATCAGGTATCGAAAAGTTAAAAGGAGCCCAGAGTGCTTGGAGAAAGGCAGGATGGGGCAGTGGCTTTAATATATGCCAATCAATTTAACAGTGCTTTGGCTTTAATGGCCGTGACGAGTTCTGATCTGGTGCTCAGCGTGTTCCTTGCTCCGTAGGAGCAGAACCTCTTTCCCAGCCGAAGCGCCACGCTAAGCGTTTTCTGGCGGGGCACTTCAGTGAATTTCCAAGTAGCATCTCTCAGGCTCGATATTCTGCGGCATTTGAACGAGGGTATCACATACCCAAAGGCGCAGATTTCCAACCAATTTGGCTTTTCAAGGCTTTTAAAAGCCCTGAGCAAACAGCGAGGTCGAGTCTCTTGCCCACGGTGCTGCAAGTGCCCCCCACCGCTCGCCACCGCTCTCCTGGAGCCGGAAAACAAAATCTGCTTTGTAAGAATAACTCTGCATAAAGACACGTAGAAAAAATCTCCATGAAAAGCAGAAGGGAAACACAAAAAGAAAGACTTAAAAGAGATGTTGTTGAAGAAAATTAATTTACTTGTTTGCCTTCTGGTTCTCAAAAGCATCAAAACACCAAGAAAGAAGCGGGGGGGAATTAAGTATTTAGATACGGGAACTCCCTGTGCGGGAGTTACTGGAATTATTACCTATGCACACAAGCTCTGTTCCCTAACTGGTTTTACCAAATCTTCTTTTTCTTTGTTCTGTCATTTTTCCTGGTAAAATGGAAGGAATGTTAAGTTCTTACCTCATCCATCATTTTCTTCTTTATAACTGTTTCAACGCTGGAAAGGGAGATGCTTTTGGAACACCCCTAAAATTCATATAAAAAGACACTTCCTTTCTCTCTGAACGTAGCCATTGAGTAGAGCCAATGCAAATCAACTCATACCCATAACGTCAGTGTACAAAATTAAAAGTTACCCCAAAATCCTATGCAAAAAAAAAAAATATCAATTAGCTAAATGTCACTGTGAAAGGTTTCAGTGCAGCCATGGCACGCCTGTTTTAATGTGGGCTTCCATAGGTTTAATTTATTTAAAATGGTTTAATTTGCAGCATTAGCCTAGTACTTGCCCTTGGCACAAGGTTTAACTATATGCATCAACTTCAGCTAATTAAAAATAAATAGGCCCAGACTACAGGACACTGCCATTGCTTTCGGAATGGTCAGACTTCGTTGCTTTTTGTGCCTGATCACACAGTGGATTTTTGCCTGGCTCATACTCAAAATTTTAAAAGGCCCTGCTGACTGCTCAGTGGAGGATGAGACTTAGGATAGCACCTGCGGAAGGCAGCTCACCTTCAAGCAGCAGCAAGGAAACACCCCACCCCCCCACATTGTCCTTCTCTTAACATCTCGCCACAGCTTTTTCCTTTTTTTTTTTTAAAAAAAACCAACACACTCCAAGCCCCAGCTACATCTGTAGTCACTCTTCCCTTTCATCCCTGAGTTGTCAGGCACTGAACAATTTCATACCAACGTTTGACACCCATGTTTACATTTTGCTTCTGTATTGGTTTGCTAGAATTTTTTTTTTCCCAAAAGGGAGCTTGTGCGTGTACAACGGCCCAGTGAGACCCGCCACAAAGCTAACAGCACACTCTCACACCAGTGTATTTTACCATTGTAAGTGAAATTTTACAGCTCCATCAAGAAATTTTCTCTACCTATTATTCCCCCAGGCGTATCAGCTAGAGATAGAAACCAGTATCCCGTACCCTGTGACACAGGCTTGAGACAAGTGCGACACAGCCCTTTATCAACCTTTTAAGTGCATTAGTGACACGACACACACAAGGAATCTGTGTAAGCATTTCTGTAACTTTATTGACTAGCTTTATTGCACATACTTATTGAAGCCTCCATTATTGTACCCACCCAAGGTTTCCATAATTATTTTAAATGCAAGTTAAAGACAACTTTCATTCCCATGACATTTTTTTTTTCCCCCCTTTTTAAATTTTAAGGTTCTGAATCACCCAAGAAAGACATAACCCCTGAATTCATACGTGTAGACCATGCGGCATTCAGGGAGCAAGCCAGTGGGTGCTCTGCAAGCATACTGATACTCTGCACAGAGAGAAACATCATAGATCATGAACTTTAAACCTCAGTGGTCACTGAATTAAATATGTGAGACTGCAATTTTAGCTGAGTCAATCATCATTTATTCTGTTGACCTGATGAGAAAGCTATACTGCCTAAAGATCAAGCCTTCTTCTTCACTTCACTCTCTTCCTTTCCTGCTGCTTCTTTCTCTTCCTTCTCCTCCTCACCAGTTTCCTCAGCAGTTTCCTGAGACTCCTCTCCTTCTTCAGCTGCTGTTTCTTCCCCTTCTCCTTCCTCTTCCTCGCCCTCTTTGGCTTCTTCAGACTCTTCCTTAGCACCTTTGAGAAACAAAAAGAAACATTTCACATCCTATGTACTCTTCCTAATCCAAATTTAACAGGACCCAGCATACCTGCATCCTTCAAGCCCACACATTTGGACGGCAGCCAGCCAAACTGGATGGGGCTGGCAAATGATTTTGCATGGAATGGCAAATGATTTTGCATGGAAGCAGGGACATTTATCTAGGACTGCCGAGGGAAACGAACAAAACTACGTGACCAACTTATCCTAGATTTCAGAGGGAGTGAAGCACTTTATAGGTCCTTTCAAAATCATGGCCTTGAAAAATAGTACTGTGGACTCACTGCTTTAAGCCTTATCCAAAGACTTGAGTTCAAAAAGGAATGTTGCCATTGCCCTCCCATTGGCTCTTCAACTATCATTTCATTATAATTAATCTTTACATTAGCAAGCTCCTAGTTCAGTGGTAGTGAATGCATTTTGGATATGTTTAGGTTAAATCTTTCAGATCTATGCAATTGAAGTTGGAAAAGCAACTCTTGGTAACATTCCTTTTACGTTTTCTTTAAAATGAGTTTGGTAAATAATTCATGGGACAGCAAGGAAGTGGCCTATATTTTGGCTGAACAAAAAACTACCCCGACCTCAGGCAATAGATACTGCTATCCGCTGAACCCAACAGTGACACCCACAGACATCAGCTGATGTTCCTATTATCACAGGCTACTCTCTGGGAATTTGTATTTAGCTCAGGATGTCCTTGTTCCCTGTTTTTGAGGATGTCTATAATAGCTAAGTGCCGCTTGATATGACATTACACCCAGCTAAAGTATTATCATTCTGCTTTTGGAAACCCGAATGGAAAAACATCCAGTGATTTTCAAGGGAGTATAATCAGTCCTATAATCTGCCTGATATTGAACGGTTACCTTATCTTCCACCCAATATTCAGGCTTTCCTGCTTAAACGCTGTGGGCTTAATCCCATGCTCCTTTGCTCATGTAAGCAGACAATGGGAAAGGTCTAATGATTAGATCTAGTCATCAGGATTTCTGGGTTTTACCCCACATGAGCAGGGTGAAGCATGAAAGAGAGGGATTTGAAAGTAACTAGAAGTACCTTCCTCCTCTTCTTCAGCCTCTTCACCTCCCGCTTCTTCCTCACCTTCCTCCTTCTCCTCCTCCTCCTCACCTTCTTCTGCAGGGGCTGCCTTGGCTTCTCCCACTTTAGCAGCCTCAACTGTTTCCTCTATTTCAATCTGTTCTTCCTGGACGTGACTGGAGTAGTACGTGGGGAAGGAACGGGTTGTCATCAAGTAGGAGCTGGACTGGAGACCACTGTAGGCAGACCTGCCAAAAGTCGGGGCAGTCTGGGTATAGCCACTGGTGATGCTTCCAACGCTAGTGAAACTCAGTCGGGTCTCTTCACCTTCCAGCAGCTTCCTAGCGAAAAAAAAAAAAAAAGCAAAGAGAAATGACTTTGTTATACTGCAACAGTATTCAGCAGATTCAGCTACAGACCAAGACACTGGGATGCTTTGAGCAGCACAAGCCCTACAGACTGCATACTTCTGAGTGCAAAAACTCATAATGAATAACTATACGGCAATGCTACCCTATTTCCTCGGAATGAAGTTTCAGAGGTGTGCATTACTGGTGAATTAATACTTTCCTTTGTTAGGAGAAATAATGGGGAAAAACCCTCTAGGATTATGTTCCTATAGCAGGTGAAGCCAGAGGTGTATTTTGGGTTGCAGATAACAATGCAGATGTAACAATTTGATGTTACGTTTAGCTATTAGATGAGGTTTGTAGCCACTTACTCAGTATTCCCCCTTGTGGCATTCATAGAAACTCTCTTTCGACATTTACAAATTCTGACAGTATCTGGGACAAAACATTAAACAGCTATTTAGCAGCAATTCTGCTGTAAAAATATTTACTTTCCAGGAGATTGCTTCTGTGAGTTAGAAACAAGGTCTGTTCTTAAAAGCATGTAAGGGATTTCCAATTTTGAGAACACAGCCATCTGTATTATGAAGTTCCACTGACACAAAATCTCTTTAACTACAGAACAGGTATTTTTACCTGGGAAGAGAGAACTGAGATCATATTGCTGAGCAGAGAGCTCTGTATGCGTACACATACATACCATTATATTCACAGAGGTTTGCTACACACAGAAGATTTTGCTTAAAGCAAATATTTTACCTCAAAAGCACTGCTTCTTCCAATAGAAAGACAATGGAGGAGACCTGATTAAACTCTGACATCTATCTATGAAAACTTCTGCTGGAGGAATGACAAAGAAAATGAATTCTCTTGAAGAGAGAATAGGAACCTGATCCGAGTTCTGACTTACTGAAACATTCCCCCCATCATACCTATATGCTGCAATTTCGATGTCCAGGGCCATCTTCACATTGAGCAGATCTTGATATTCCTTCAAGTACCGAGCCATTTCGCTCTTTGTGGTTCTCAGCTCATTCTCCAATTTGTTGATTGTATCCTGTTGGAAGGAACAATATTGGCAGCGTAAAATTCTTAATTCTCCCATGTCTAGATATAATACCTTGCAAGGAATTTCTCCAATCCTAATATCTTAATCTTGCTCTAGCAGAAGAAAAAACCGAACAGCTCCAATTCCACCCTCAGCCAAAAAGACACCATTTACCAAATCCCACCTTCCCTAGCAAGGTTTTCCCACCCCGTGTCTACACCTTATTATTCCATCCCTACTTAATGTTTCCCAACCCTATGTCTACACTATATTATTCCATCCCTACTTAAGAGCCTCATTTTCTGCTACCCATGCATGCATGAGGTTTGTTTTGCTTCTGGCTTCTATGTGCTTTTTCTATTTTTAGCTGAAGTCTGTCTTTTATATGATGATATAGTTAAGGATTGTCCGGTGTATCGATAAACGCTGTGTCATGTATTATAGCTCTGTGGCACTTCGCATGATGATTTTATGATACCTTATCGTTCAGCTATGCAGCATAGCCGGGGAATGTGCGAGCTAGCAGCAATGTCCCCCCCTTTCCAGGTGCCCCCCCCGGCCCCCCCGCACCTGCAGGGCGGAGATGTCAGCGCTCTGCTTTTCCTCCAGCTCCTGCAGCTGCTTCTCCAGCGCCTCGTTCATCCCGCGGGTGGCCTCGATCTCCAGCGTCTTGGCCTTCAGCAGCCGGCGGCTCTCGGAGACCTCGTCCTTGGCGGCGCGGACGGCGTCGGTGTTCTTGGCAGCGCTCTCGCTGAGGACGGTGAAGCGGCTGCGGAACCACTCCTCGGCGTTCTGCATGTTGCGGGCCGCCAGCTTCTCGTACTGGGCGCGGATGTCGCGCAGGGCGGCGGAGAGGTCGGGCTTGGCCGACACGTCCATCTCCACCGAGAGGTGCGCGTACTGGATCTGCGCCTGCAGCTCGGCCAGCTCCTCCTCATGCACCTTCTTGAGGAAGGCCAGCTCGTCCAGCAGGCTGTCCACCCGCTTCTCCAGCTCCGCCCGCGCCAGCGCCGCCTCGTCCGCGCCCTTCCGCACCTCCAGCAGCCGGGCCTCCGCGTCCTCCCGGCTCAGCACCTCCTCCTCGTAGCGGGCCTGCAGCCCCCGCAGCGTCTCCTCCAGGCTCTCCCGCTCGCCCTGCAGCGCCTGCTTCTCGCTCGTCGCCTCCTCGGCCGCCAGCCGCAGCTCGCGGATCTCCTGCTCGTAGAGGGCGCGGAAGCGGGAGGGCTCAGCGTGCTTCTGCCGCAGCACCAGCAGCTCAGCCTCCAGCACCTTGTTCTGCTGCTCCAGCTCATGCACCCGCTCGATGAAGCAGGCGAAGCGGTCGTTGAGGTCCTGAAGCTGCGCCCGCTCCTGGCTGCGGATGGACTTGAGGTCGTTGCTGATGGCGGCCACCTGGCTGAGGTCCAGGCTGTCCACCGAGTGCAGGAGGGAGCCCGAGGCGCTGGAGGTGGCATAGCTGCGCCGCACCGACACGGAGGAGACGGGGGCTGACAGGCTGGAGTATGCCGAGCGCCCCGAGCTGTAGCCGCCGCTGCTCCGCATCGTCGAGACGTGGATGCGCGGGCTCTCGGCGTACCGCCGCTTGTAGGAGGGGAAGAACGGGTCGTAGCCGTACGAGCTCATGGCTGCGTTGCGGGGGGCCAGCGACTGCTCTGCGGACCGGCGCTGCCCGACCGCCCGTATTTATGGGCGGGGAGGGCGGGCGGGCGCAGCCGCCGGGCGGGGCTGTGCCGGGCTGAGGCGAGGCGGGGCGGAGCGCTAGCGCCAGCGCCGTGCTGAGGTACGGACCGCGCCGCGCTGCATCGCGGGCTCGGGGGGCTGCGGCAGGGCGGGCTGGTGCTCCGTGTCAGCCCGCTGTGGCACGGCCCTGCAGGGCCCAACTCCGACCCGCCTCACACCGACTTTGCCTCAGGCCCATCGGGGCCACCTTGAGGCCTCCCTCGGGTCCCCCTTGGGCCTATTTGCGGCCCCTTCGGGCCTACCTTAGGCCCACCTCGCCTCAGGCCTAGCTGCTGCCCCCGCCCCAACCTGCACAGCGTCCTTCTTAACACAGGAAATTCCATCTCAACGTGAGGAACATCTTTACTTTGAGGGTGTCAGAGCAGTGGAACAGGCAGCCCAGAGAGGCTGTGGAGTCTTCTTCTCTGGAGATACTGAAAACCTGTCTGGACTTGTTCCTGTGCAACCCGCTCCAGGTGAACCTGCTTTGGCAGGGGGGTTGGACTAGGTGATTTCCAAAGGTCCCCTCCAACCCTGACCGTTCTGTGATTCTTCTCCCATTCTCTATAACCTGCCCTGGCAGAAACACCCTGGGGAGGTTGTTACAAACCCCATATTGTGGTTGGGCCCTTAGTGAGGCTGGGGTGCAGCCCTCACCACACCTCAAAACACCCAGAGTCTATATGTGAATAGCATGTGAATAGTGTTTTTTTTCCTTCAGTTCGCAGTTTTCTCAAGGTGTCTGCTCATCAAGTTCCTGCTGTCCTCACCGTGTCCTTTGTTGCAAGTGGTTCCTAATACCCAGGTAATTACATGAATGAAGAAACAAATACGGGGCCTGGTTCATAGTCCTAGCAGAATACATTAATATTTAGTTATCTATCTTTGCTTCCTCTGTTCCTTGAAATTCTCTGGAGGCAAGTCTGTCTGAGACTTGGACCACAGGGACTGAATATTTATCCTTGCCTAATCTGGCTAATACAGAGACTAAAACTGGATGGCTGAACTGCAGCTACCTCTGACCCAGATTATTAGCCACTGGTTGATTAAAACAAAGGCAGTATTTATGCAGTAGAGATTTATCAGAAGTAATCTAGGAACATACTGAGCACAGACTTCATTGGATGCTCAAAAAGACAATAGTCATTTGTCTCCCTGAGTCAGAAGGGCATCTTTAGTACAAAACAAACTCTTTAAAGTTTTCTTGAGGAAGGAGTAAACGTAGGCGTGGGCTGGGGGACATTTATTAAGAGAGACACACCACAAAAATGCCTGGTTGCTTCTTAAAGAAAGGGGAAAGACTTAGTAATATACACAAATTAGTGGCTATGCCTGTCGCTAATTGCAATGGTACTTAAGTATTTCTGGCACAAAGATATGTTTGCTTAATACCAGTCATCTACTAAAGGTAGAGCAGGGTTGATTTAATCATGTTTCCTACTGTCTTCTAGTGATCTCAAATAGAACATTACCAGTTGTGTAGTATTATTTCCACAGGCTTCAGGGTACTTGAATATGAGGGATATTCAGCTGTGAAGGGCAATGGGCTATCAGAGGTCTCTCTTTATCTGAGCTCATGCTAGATGGAATGAACTATACTAAGAGCTAGTAAAGGCTTATGCATCACTATATCACAATAGAGCTGATGAGATACTTTATTTTGCAAATCTGAAGTGTCCCCATAAAGATCAATGGAACTGCTCTCAACTTACAAGCACCACAAGTGAGGCTTCTACTAAAATTTTTAATCAAAATTTGTGATTTATATTTTGGTAGGAGTTGCATTCATGCATGTTAGAACAGTTATCCATTATTCAGACACTGAATATGCAAAGCAGAGCAGCACAGGTATAGCTTTATCCTAATACATTTTAGCTTTAACAGAGATTAGGTTGACTTTTGTCCAAAAGAGGTAGTTTGTGTAGTTTGCAGAGCACCTAGGGAAGAAATAAGCAATACAGACGTTATAGCAGATGGAAAGATTCACAGCAGGCTTGGTCAGAGATTCAGTGAGCTTCTAAACACAAATTGTTATGGGATACTTAACTAATGCAAACTGGCATACCTTGTTTCATGCCAATGGATTTATGTTAATCTTCCCTACGTTCAATTTGAGCATAAGATTTAATCATCAATGGTATCAGTAATTATGCCACGTATTAATAAAGTAATATATCTCAGCTTCTAAAGTAACTCCCCTTCATATCCCAGGAAAATAAGCTTTGTAATTCTAGCCTGTTAATATTCTTTCTTATAATTTTTTAGAGAGGGAAAACGAGTGGAAAACCCCTTCCTCTCTGCCAGCAGTGCGTGCCAGGAGGATAAGAAGCGTGTCTGCAGACAGCCCTGTAGTGTTGAGTTTCAGTGTGACTCAGAGGTAAGGATGAAGCTTTGTTCCTATAAGGAAAAGAACACCAATACTGGACGCATCCTACTTTAGAAACTTGTATTTCTAGGAACAGGGTAGTGCCGACTCCGATTTCCCTATTCCCTTTGTCTCCCTTTTCTTGCTTTTTGCCGTAATGCAAGGTATAATCTTGCCCCTTGATATATTATTATTAGAAAATCATTGAAGTGGTAGTCAACAGAAGAACAGGATAAAGACTGGCTTCCAGCTATGCTGAAATGGTCCGTGCCATTTGTCTCATCTTTATTTAAGACCATGTTGAAAAAAAGCAGTCACTAGAGATGAGCTTAGTCACCCAGCAGCTTAGCATTATGTCCCCTTCCGTCTGCTGAAGCTAAAGCTGCTCTCCTGCTGTTTTAGTTAGGTGTGAGTCTCATGATTTCATCTAATGTAAACTTCAGGTAGAAGAATCCCAAGTCCAGGTTCTCCCCTTGAAAACCTCCCCTAGGTTGGCTGACCTAAATCATGAATTATCATGATGAATGACGCAGAAATAATAGTAGTGACATGCTAAAATGGCAGCTGGGCAGTCACATACTACTGCATAAGCAAAGCAAGCAACTCCATGACAATTCATTCCTGTTCATACGTTTCCCTCTGCTACTTACTGTGTAATTAACATGTACTCAGTCTAGGAATGGCATTTCCCCAAGGAAGAGTTTAGGTCTAAGCCTTGTGCTAGGACCTCATTGAGCACCAAGAAGTTACTTGAATGCAACCAGAGTCAGTGAAAGTTCCCCTATGCTGCAAGACACTCGGGCCTTGAAGCCTAGTGGGGTTTGCCTTTTGACTTTATTTTTTTAACTTTTTTAAATCAAAGAACGGTTTCCTCAGCAGAAAGCGTTAACAGGTACGTTTGCGGTTGAGGTGGATGGCAGAATGAAGTCCGTATTGTCTGCGCCTGGTCTTTTTTCTGAAGCATGAAAAGGGCTGTGCCTGTTTGGTTTGAATTTGCACAGAAATTGTGCAGAGCAGTGAAAAGCAAAAGCATTGTTTGTACTTTTTATTGTTTCTACTTCATGGAGGCACAGGTCTGAGAGAGTGGGGAATCGGATACTCCCACAGCTGAAAATGTTACATAGCTCTGATGTGCTGTGCAACATCATTTTTTTTTATACAATATATAAAATGAGATGGTAAGAGCTGATCTATGCATGGTACCCATACTCACAAAACAGGCAGCCGAGAAATGCTATACATAGTAAAGTATGATTAAGCAATTTCCTTTCGCAGTGTTCTGTAACTGTTAATAACTTTGCTTCAAATTCAAAAATCAACATAGTGGCATTCAGTGGCACCATGTTTTTATGGATTCATTGATTTTTATTGATAAGATTGATCAGAGCAGTTGTGAAGGAGAAAGGGGAGAGCTGGAACAGGTCTGTTGTAGCAGTCAATGCTTTGTGCCAGTAGTTAGTGCTATGGGAATGCAGCAAAGCGTGCCTACGGCTGAGCTGTCCCTACAGGTCCTTTTATTGATCTTACCACAGAGAGGTGTCTTGCAAAAACTGAAAAAGAGAAGTATCATTGAAGGCCCTGGGAACTGCATCTGAGAAAAGTCTGGTTAAGGCTTTTGGACTTGCCCTACAATGGTTTCTCTCCTTATAGTTACTTCTTTCTTTAAAACTTCTAGGAGGGGGGGAAACCTTGATGAAAATTCTTTAGAGTTTATTCTCATGTGTGCTAGAATTTCTACATCTGTCTGGGCTGCTTTTAAATTTTGACCCTATGCTGAACACACTTGAAAATTGCTGTTGTATGTCACTAATGCTCTACCTATCGGGGGAATATTTTGAAAGTCACAAGCAGGAGTAACGGGTCCTCTTTTCTTTCCCTTGTCCTGAAGTTAGGAACCCAGATCTTAATGTATACGTCTAAAATTATATCAAAATCTCTGAATGAGTTTAATTGAAATGTGCAAATGAAAATACTCTGTTATACTTAGATTGTCTTGATCCTGCTGCATTTTTCTGGTAGGAATTGGAATGAATCCTACGTTTTAGGAAGATTTTAATCCTTTCTATATTCCAATCATCACATTTAATATGAGACAACACTAACACGAATTGTCAAAGCCCATGCAGAATTTTGTCTGCAAGGACTGAAATACAGTATCTGTAAGACACAGAAAAAATGCTAATAAGTATTAAATTTATGTCTTTTGAACAGCTATTTGCTTTGTTTGTTCCATATATAGCAAGTGCCTGAGCAGCTTTCATTATTTTATTATCGCTTATATCAATTTTGTTTTGCTGTGCACAGTAACATTAATTTTCTCCCTTTGAGTTTGTTCTGTTGCTTGATTACAAGAGCTAGAGGAAACAGCCAGCCACTTCTTTCATCTGAGCTCTATCAATGAGTGCTTAATTAGAAGATTCATTAGCTTTGTTTACTCTTTGGATCAGGACTCCAAACTGGGTCACAAAATCTGATGGCAGATTCCTCCTTGCAGTTTCAAGGGTTAGTTCGTAACTCCCAGAATCAATTAAATTAGATGTTCTGCTTTTGTTTGATTCCAGCAATTAAACATAAACAAAAAGGTTTTCAGACAAAGAAGATAAAACTCCCCTACCTTGCCAGCTGCAGAGCAATGTACATGGTTTGAAAAAGCCCACTCGGCCCATTTTGAAGGAGATCATTTACTCATCTGCAAAGTCTCATTGCTTTGAATAGGTCTCCTGCCAATGTGAGAAGTGGTTAGACTCAAGAGACCGAGGGCCACATCAGGAGCTTGTTGTAAGTTGGCACTGGGCTGTAGGCTTCACTGATCTCCTGCTGCTTAAGGCTACCTGACGGTCTAAGCTTCATCTTCTCCAGTTGTCTCCTTGTGAGTGATCTTACCTGTCTTAAAGCTGTCACCTGAAAAGTGGTATTTTATGATGCCATAAAATACAAAAGAATAATTGAGACGGTTCTCAGCTGAATCAATTTCTGATGAATTGCAACAGAGATTCCTTTTTCCGCCCCTCACATGGTTTGCTGAGTTACAGAACACAATTCTTATTCTGCATTCATCAGTATTAACCCATCGGTCTTAATGGTTGTAACATCCAGTTTACACTGGATTGTGCAAGATTGGAATGAGTCAATTGGACCTTATGGTACATCATAGAGCAACTGATAGGCATATTATGTAGGTATCCCCCAGCAGCAACATGCCGGAGTTGGAAGAAAGTGGTAGAATCAATGTCTGTCTCTTTACCTTACTGACATTTGTAACATCTAGCATCTTTTTTTTCCCCTTCCAGTGGCTTATCTAAGTCACCCCTTATATATTTTATTTTTGTCTTGGAAACCTTTTTCACCACATTAAAATATTCTTCACAATGTGATTGTAATAGTTTTCAGTCTTCAGTGTTTCTGAATTACTGTTCTTAGCTGATTCCTTCTCAAAATAATGTTAAATTGAAGTGAATGCAGTTGTTTCAGCTGACTGAAAGCAGAGTGCTCTGCCTACATATCTAGTATATACCAAGCCTAATGATTCAAATGGAATTTTCACGTGTCTCTAAATGCCCAATTCACATTGAATCCCAAAGGAATTTGGACGTACAACTCCTTTAAACTCCTTTGAAAAATTACAGCTTATTACAATTGTTTTTGCAGAAAAAGCTGAGTTGCATGCCTTGTGTCTGCATGTGTCTTTATCTGTAGGGGTAGCTGAGTATGTATGCCTACAAACCTTCATTTCCCTGTGCCATTATATGCAGGTATTTTCTGCTTGTGGTCTGTACTCATGCATGTTAAGCAATGGACTCAGTTAAAGACTTGAGACGTTCTCATCAGTAGGGTGAACTACCTGAACGTTAAGGTACAAAGACAAGGTGAATCCTAAGTGTTGGTGTGCCCCAAAGAGTTGCTCTGGGAAACCAGCTCTATGATTACTGCAAAGTTTTAAATGCTCAGTGAAAATAATTATGTGTATGTCATTTTGTTTGAGGGGTGTCGGCTGTAGGAAAATGTGTTTGAGCAACTGTAGATGATAATAATAGAAGAAATTTAATATCCTTCATATTTTTCAAGTTGAATATTCATATTGGCAGCAATATCCAGAGGCAAGTAGTGTGACTATTTCTGCTGACCACGTATTGGCTGCGCCAGCTGAAGTTAGTTCTGTTGGTGATAGAGCGGGTAGAAGAGAGGAGACTGCATTTAAAATATTGTTGAGAGCATATGAAAGGCTCATAATGCAGTCAGAGACTCTGTTTCCTTCCAAAAATCTTCCAGTATGGATGACAATAAAGATAAAATGTGGGTCAAAAGAGTACTTATTTGTGGACTGCATGCACAATTAAAAGGCAGAGAGATCTTGTATCTGTGGTCTGCAGGGAACGTAAGCATAGTCTGAATTCCTGATTACCAGGATATGTTCTTCCTTTGATCGCAGAATCTGGATAAACGATTGCAGAATACTTTCCCTATAACTCAATTATTCTTTAAACCTTTGAGAGATCTTTCTCCTTGCTGCATATGCAGCAGTAAAATTTATGTGGGGTGTACCCAAAGCCACCTCTACCTTTTAGTATGTGCATAATCTTCCCCCTACGCACATGTGCAAGCATTTCTTAGCAAGATACAAGCATCCCATTATTTAATAGGCTGGCATGTACTGCTGACCATAAAACACAGAAGGAAAGTGAGCAATAAAACTGTCTGACTGTTGTACTGCAGTGTGTTGACTGGGTAAGTTTCACAGCAGCGAGCTGAAGTTGCTCAGCTCTGCAGTATATGAATAAAAATTACTAAACTTCTGCAGCCAGTGCACCTAATTTCCTACATCGGATCTTCTTGCATGCATCAGATTCTGGGCATTACATTTGGTTATTAAGGATGATAGTCGAGGATTTATGCATATGTGAGAGAGAATATGAAATGCAGCCCATTACTCCGGCTTTACGCTAATGTAACTTAATTGAAACATTTGCAGAGGTCTGCAGGGGTTTAATCTCTGGCACTACTCCTCCTAGAGAGAAAATGGCTTTGCACCACTCTTAAGGCATAGATTAAATTATACAGCCTGATTGAGAGGCTCTCATGGCATGTGTTAGCTGTGAAAATTCAGGTGTTTTCTCTGTACTACTACTAAGGGCAGATAAAAAGTTGCCATTTTGTCTTTTTATTTGTGCCATTTTTTGAGGGAAATAGAAATGTTTCACTTCCATTAAAACTGCAGTTGGATTTTTTTCTTTTTTTTTTTTTTTGGTCTTTTTTGAGTGTGGGGGAGTGAAAAGGGAATTGCTCAAAACTTGAATCCTGAAACTTTGAGTCATGGGCCAATCTTGTGGTTTTTCATTGCTGAATAATAAGAAGATTTAATTTTTCAGGGTTTGGAGTTTTGACAAGCTCCAGCTTTTGTCTTATGTTACTACATCTGCACAGCTATAATGTCGCCTTCTATGATTATGAAGCCTAAAATATAGTTAGTCCCATAGTGTGGGAGAATCAGCTCAGCCTGGGAACAGTCTCTGTTTTGCTGTCAGTAGCAAGAGCATGATGCGTGTTTCAGGGAGCCCTGAGCAGGTACTAAGCAATGCCTTTGGGCATTCTGTGATCCTGACGACAGAAGGCAAGGCTTGGTTAGATCAGGATCTAGCATACTCACTCGTTTAAATTTTCTGCTGTGCTGATGCTAAGCTCTGGGCCCTTGCTGTGACTAGTGTCTAAAAACGTCAATGGTGAGCCTAATTTAGCTGTTCCAGACATTTTGTTTTTATCTCCTATGCATTTGCAAAATGTTTACATGAATAAATCTTTACTGATACTTTTCAGTTGGCTTAATCATCATAATCATATTTTTCTTGTATGTTAAATGAACATTCATTAAGTCTTTTCACAATTTTACCCTCTGTCTAATTCTGTTCCCAGGGTATGTTCCCTCTATACTTAATTGATGCCAATAGGAGTTTGGAGCCTATGTTTTTCTGGAGATCTGGACCTTAAGGACTTTCAGTTTTCGTATTTTCAGCACTTGCATTGTCACTATCTTAGACCCTTTAAAAGCCCTCAGGTTAGTAAACTTGCAGCATGAATTTGGCTTTTGTATGAGAAGTGTATTCTTGAAATAACAACTTCAGAAGCACTTAGCCTCTGTAACTAGCCAGTCTCAGTCTGTTTATTTGGCGTTGCCAAAAGCTACTCAGTCATTTGTTTTGTTTTAGTTACTCTAAAATCTCAAAGGGGTGTTGCAGATGGTTGTAAGCGTTACCTTCTAAGTGACTGTCTGCTTCCTCTCTGACAGCAGAAATGGTGATGTGCACTTACACTGGCCCCAGTAATTAACCAGGAGGGGTGGGGGAGATTATTTGGTTTACCTAACTGGTCCATTGCGATTGGAATGAAGTTCCTGCAGCATCTGAGAAGCGCAGCTTCTAAGCCTCCACAGTAAAAAAATAAAGAGATAAATCTTCAATGGTCTGCTGATTCACAAACATGGCCATCAGAACTGACTAGAAATAGTATTAACTTTGCTTTTCAAGGAGAATAACCTGGTCATTTATTATGAGGTAGGGTAAAGCACTTGAGATGATGCTGTAGAGAATAGCTCTGAGTAGACAGGGGATTAGGAAAGATGAGGTAGGCAGATATATCCTTTTATCTCTCATTTTTCTGCTTCTGTTGATGGAATCCATAAGAGGATGTTTGTGAACTATAATAAGCATATTTCAAATACTGAAGCCAAACATGAAAGGTCATGTTTCACTGTTCAATACAGCAGCGTGCAGTACAGAATAACAGAGCTGGGCAGCAGCGTAAAAACTATTTGCAGTGAAGAGTTTTATGGGTGGATTCTTACAGCCTCCTGGTTTGTGCCTGGCTGCAGATGGGATGACCTTTGGGAAAGTTGAGAGCTCTGTAACCTACAGGATGTCAGTATAATGGTTATATGTCCTTTAACAATCCTCTTTTTCTGGTATTTGGGTATCGAAATGATAAAATGCATGTGAACAAGAAATGACCAGAAGACGAGAGATTGTAGCAAAGGTTTCTCAAGTATGCAATTCACTAAACCATCAAACAAGGAGATTTTTGTGCCAGTTTGAGTTGCTATGCTTGCATCAGTTCATGTGTTATAAATCCAACCAAGATTATCTCTTCCAGTTCTGTGCTTGAACTGGAATTCCTGGAAATTTTCAATTGGGAAAGGATAAAACCACAGCATAAAGCACTGTTAACCTCTTTGTGCTACTGCACCTTGTCCTTGTGCTTCGCGTAATCTTGAGCAAGTCAGGCGCTACTCCTGAAATGCATTTGCAGCTCCTTTACTCTGGAAAGCAACAGTTTAGAGGCTGAGTCTTCAATGCCTCAGATTTCCAGATGTTTTTCCTTCCCAGCTTTTGCTTGCCTAATTACATTGCAAGTGTGTAAGAGCAGGCTCTCTCTCTCTGAATTTATCTGCATACAGTATCTAGCAGACTGATTGGGCTCTACAATGTGTGGCAATATTAATAAAAATAAAGCATAGAAGTAGCACTTCTTGATCAGTTAAGACAGTGGCTTGTCATCATAAGGAGGAATGTGCTTTAAAAGATTTCAGTGAAGATATTTGTACAAGCTGTAAGATGTACTTGTGCTTTTGAAGTAATGGGAAAAAGTTTTCAAGATGACTTTTTATGATTTCAGGAAGATACCTAGTTTGTTTGTTATATCTATTGCACGTTCAACATGGAAAGCAGTTTCATTAATTCTTTTTGCTTTGTTTTTTTTTTTACTTCAAGAGTGGCTACATGCAACTTGTTTTTCATCTTATTCTTTTGAGTGTGTACATGAAGATAGCAAGGAGCAAATTGTTACTTTATCCACAACATCTAGGGACACGTGTAACTTTCTGGAAGGCTGGGATCCTCCTTCTGTTGCGTTTATTCAAGTGGTTTGTGAGCATGGCAGTGATTTTGTTTCCACTAATCTGAGCAAAGGAGAAGTTGCATAACCTGGGTTGCTCCTGTAACTAATACGATCTTTAAATCTGGTAAAGTCTGAAGGTTGGGTTAACACCAGTAAGTCTAGAGATCAGATGTTCAGAGAACTGATTAGTTATCGTGAGTCGGCAGATTTTGGTGAAGAAGGAGAAGCATTCTGTCAGCTTGCAGCCCTGGAAACAGCTGCGCCTGCAGCACAGCACAGCCAGTAGGAAGGAAATGCCTTTATTAGTAGGCACAGCACAGTCAGAGAGAGGTGAAGGTCCATTTTTGGGCTGTCTCCTCAAGATGCATATATGTGGGATGGCGGAGGGGGAGAAAGGGAGGAGTTATTTCTTATAGTAATGCAGCCTGATGAGTAAGACAGGAGGCAGCCTACTGAGTTCAATGGCCCTGGAGGTTTGATGCTGCTGTGTTCAGAGGGGGAAAAAAAACCCCAACGCATTGCAGATTTCATTTAGGCTCGCCAAGACTGTACAACTGCATCTAGGGCTTGCCTTGAGGGGCAGAGTTACTATCCATATAATCTGACCTAGATCAGTCCTTCCGGAGGCTTGCCATGCCTCAGAGCAGCCTGCAGTGGACTGAGAAATGCTGGGCACAGTGGGAAAGGCAAAGGCTGCAGGAAGGGTTAATTCTGGATTTGCAGTTCCCTGGGGGAAGACTGCAGTAGTTTGGTGCTCTGTATATTCCTCCAGCGCCTCCTGCTGGGAATTTTCCCCGTGGAGCTGCAATTTAGGGGGACAAAGGAGGGCAGAAAGGGAGCAGAAACTTTTTTTCTGGCCGTTTTCAGGGAAGGAGGTGGAATCTGCCTGCATGAGGTCTCATAAGTGCCCGGGATTAGCGTATCAGGGATAGCAAAAGGGGCAGGTGCAGCCCAAGGGAAAAACTAATCAAAGTTTCTCTGCGTGTCCTTAGGGAGGGATGGGACATGGTAAAGGGGGATTTGACCTTTCACAAATGGAAAAGGAGGGAGCAAACTCTCTTGCGTCAGTCCTTGGCGGTGTCCTTTGCCTGTCATTGCAGGGATGTGATAGTAGGACCCTGCACTGCCTTCCCTGTAGTGGGAATTTATGGATTGACAGAGGCTTGCTATAAGCGGAGAGGGGAAGAAAGAGGGAGAAGGGATTGTTTGACTAGCTGCTGTCAAGTGGAGCTTAGAGAAAGCATTACTCAATCTGCCTCTTCCCTCCTCCCACTGGGAAGCTGCTGCTTCTGCAGCAGGTCCAGTTTCTGGCAAAAGTTCAACACTGCACCAACTTTCAAAGAGAGAGGAGAAGGGAGGGAGAGAGGAGGAGAGTCCCGCATAGAGGAGGAGCTACTATGTCCCAGGCTCCCTTTGGCCAGAAGCCTAACTGCTGCAAGCAAGAAAAGAATCGGAAAGAGCAAGCCTCCCCTTTCCCATTCAGCAGCAATGCCTGCTTTGCCCCAGCTTTCATATAGTTAAGAAGTTTTCAGTGGCCTTATCACCTCTAGACCTCACCCCAAGAGCTAGTGTTTGTGGCTTATATTACACAAAACTCTCCCCAAAGTAGTCAAAAATGATGCAACAGACTAAGTATTCATGGGATCAGAAGAATTTTTGCCCAGGGAAGGTGGTTTTTTTCCCCTAAGTGTTCTGGGAGAAGGGGTCGGGTAAATTTTGGTGAGGGGGAGGGAGAAGAACACTCAAGAGGAAGGTGTCAAGGTAGGATGGGAACAGATAGGAAATCAAGGCAAACCTAGCAGAACATGAGCAAATAGCTGAGGAGTAAACACGAGTGGGCTTTGTACCCGCTGTAGGTCTCGTCTCTCTCGCTTCCTCAGAGCCTTTGCCAAGCACTAACTTAGAAAGCAGTGTTTGTGGACATCAAGGGCTTCTCCCCACCAAGTCCAGATTGCAGGAACTGGGCCCATTTCTGCAGTGGGAGTGGGAAGAGTCCAACTTCCCACTCTGGTCAGCGTGATGGCATCAAGATCTCTCCCTGCCCTTGCACGTTGAGCAACTCACGTGCACCTTTGTATGTACGTCCTGTTGGAGCACAGCTTCGATTGTGTGGGTCTGCACGTGCAGTACTATTTGGCCCCTTTTTTTTCCCTTTTCTGTCCTATGACAGTTACTCAAGTCAGTGGTATATAGCTATGTGAGAATTAGATGGGGTGCAGGAGAGGAAGAGGAATCAGCTGCTCTTCTGCACCGAGTGAGTGGGAGGTGAATATGGCAGAGTGGGAGTTAATAGCATTTCTGCAGCTCCGAGGGAGTGTAGTGATGGCTCTGGGTTGCAGTGGGGAGGTTGGAGTATGGCAGCTTTGCTGATGCTCTCCCTGGAGCCAAGCCCCAGGGAATGGGCTGCATGGATGCTCTGGGAAGGCAGTGGCTATGGAGGGAGCTGTGTTTCTTGCCGTTATTTGCAGGGAGATTTTTGGGCAGAAGGAGACCAGCTCTCCGTGGGAAGGGGGCTGGCATGGCTGCAGTCTCTCTCCTGCAGCTATTGCTGATGGGGAAGGGCAGGCCTTGTGCTCGCAGCGGGGAAGGGCGGTGGCTGCTGACATGCTCCCTTTTTGCCGCAGAAGGATGCTGAGTCACTCCTGCAGCGCCTGCTCCTCCTTTTGAACTTCCAGCCTTTCCTAGTCTCCCGCAGTGAAAGTGATGAAGGCAGCTCAGACTCCTCTTTTCCTCTAGCCAGACTTTTTTCTCTCTTTTCTCTCTCTTGTGCTCTCATTTTTTTCCCCTTTCTGGGTCCCAACCAACAGAAGGCATTGCTTTAAAATTAAAATTTATCACTGTAGCTACATAAGGTGATGCTGAATATATTTCTCCTTTGGTAATGGATCTTCCTGTTCCTCTAGAGAGCAGCAATTATATTTGATGAATACAGTGAATGCTGCAGCAATTTTCTTCTTTAAAGGAGCCCTCCTGGGCATTGAATCAGCAATGATTATCCATCGGGCAGACGTTTCTTGGAAGAAGGGCTAGGGCGGGGGAAACGTGATTTTTTTTTTTTTGTGTGTGTTTTGCTGGAATAGGCAGCAATAAAGCACTCTGTACTGCTACTTTCCACTGCCTGCTGTACAAGCTATTCCTTTACCCTCTTTTTCCTCAGGGATTGCTGCAGAACATCTCAGTAAAACTCTCAAAAATTGCCCAGCGTGCAGCTTTTGCGGGGATGCTCTGCAGGAAAATAGGAAGGTGAAAGATGAATCTCAGTGCAGGACTGTGCTTGTTTCACAGAGGCAGGGGCTTGGGGAGAAACGGGTGCTGACTGAATACTGGCATAGAAAAAAACCCTGGCATAGAAAAAACCCCTTCCATCAACATTTCACTGTTTGTCCTTTCCAAACATAAGTGGCAGCTAACAGCTGCAGTACCAGGTAGGAATTTATTAAGTGAAGGGTCCCGGTCTCCTAAAAACTAAAGTACTTGTTTGAGCGAGCTTTCTTGTCAGTGGATGATGATTCGTTGCTTCATGTCTTACAGCTCTATGTTATTATTCCTATGATCTTATTTCCTTCATATTACTACAAAGAGATGTTAGCACTGAATTTTTGTTAAGATTAGCTCATACTTCCTATTTTAAAATCCCGTTTCTATTTGTTCAGAACTTTAATATTAGAAACAAAAAACAAACCCTAACTTATCCTTTAGAAGCTCTTTTGTCTTCCCATATTTTAAAGCAGGGTCTTGAAATTTAATAAAGGTGGGCATTATTGCAGTCAAATCTTGTTCGTTATGGTACGTTATGATGAAATCTTTTAATTAAGTGATCATGCACAGTTTTTTCTAGAATACTTGTAGATTTATACTGTAAATTAAACTTTACATTATTAATATACTTTTTTATCCTCTTCCTGTAGTGTTCAACCCCATGTACTGTTTACAGCATGCAATACAAATTCTGCAGTGAATACCTTTAGTTTTTATGTTGGTTTTTTTTTCTCCATGGTGATTACACTGTAATTAATACTAAAATGCATTAAATGGTGAAATATATGCAAGAAGAAACATTTTACCATTTAACAAACCATTGCAAGCCAGTTCCTCCTCCTTCACGTTTTAGGACGAAGCAAGGCCAATTGTGGCCAGCCCAACAATAAATCTGTCTCATTGGCTCTTCCTGGCCTGAAATCTAACTATAGGCTTAAAAATAGCTGTGAGACAGCAGGGTACATTAGCTACACACAAAAAAATCTTTATCATTAGTCCCTGCAGCTTCTACCTCTAGCATTTATTTTAGTCCAGTGGCCACTGCTAGCCACAAATCTAAATCCAGGCAGCTGTCCTTGGCACAGACCTGCTCTAAATCTCATCGAGTCCTAATCCTAACTTGTTTCAGAACATGACTTTCAGGGGGAATTTACTAGAAGGATAAAAAGTGGAAAACTTGTTTCTGAGCTCTGAAATCCTGGCTTCTCATGAGCTGCTGGTCAGACACAGGAAAAACCTTCTCTTTTTTCTCAGCCTGTGTTCCAGAATCTGCTCACATACTTATTGTTTCCTTTGTCAAATCTGTTTTTAGCTCAGCCGTTCCTAGCTCGACGTCTTTAGGGGATGCAGATGTTACATAATGAGTAAGTTATTTTTCTTGTAGAAAGACAAGAGGGTTAGAGTGGAGCCTCGGAATTAGGAAATCTTTTTTGTCAAGTCCTGCAATTTTCATAAAGCTATTTATATAGACAGAAGTATCTATCTGCCTGCAACAACAGTTACATCAGGCTTCAAGATTTCATTGGAATAGCTTTAAGGGGATTACTCAAGTTAAAAAGGAGTGTGTGTAGGAAGACTGCCGGTCTTCCCTTCCCTGTGTGTCTCTGTCTTCCTCCCACACTTATCATCAAAGTCTCTGAGCCTAGTAAACTGCTTTAGAACATTTGGAACTGATGCCCGTGAATCTTCTCCGGTAGCTAATGGGCAGATCGTTCCTAATGCACTTTGTGTAGCTATAAAAGGAGTATTAAAGACCAGGCTCTTGAAATATAATAGTTTATCAAAGAAATAGAATTAAAGGATGAAGCAAAACAAAAGCGGAGAGGAAGCATCAAGGTTTTTCCAGCGACTTAATTTCACTGTGCGTTTCTGTATGTTTGATTGACTAATAATAGAGTAAAACATTGTCTTATTCTGGAGCTTTAATCTACAGATCTCAAGATGCATCACAAATACTAATCAGTAAGCTTCAAAGGAGATTTGGATTGTCCTAGCTAAATAATAGTTAAAGAACGTTTAAGCAGTACTGGCAATGTTTTCTGAAGGTGGTCCTATTGCATTTGCTTGTTTTAAAGACGACAGTCACTTAATGGCTTCTCGTGAGTTGCTACAAAATGACACCACTGCGAAGTGAAACCAAAACGGGGATGTTTTTGTTATTGTCTTATGTTAATACATTTGATTACTGATTCCGGTTAAGGATCTGATCAGTGTCTTTCTGAATGGAAAATACTAGCTGTGTCTTTCCTGCAGTCTGTCAACATTGGAATGATTATGTGCAAAATGAAAACTCTTATTTCTTCAGGCTAGTACACCAGATATGTAAACCCATCCTATTAAAGGAGTAATTTACTTAACAAGGCACAAAATTGGCTTGCCATCCCATGAATAATTGGAATAAATATCTGCCATCTGAGCCCTTGCTGCAGCCACTAATACAGATTGAGATTTGCAAGGTTTGGCCGGACTGTGTGCTAAAAGCGCTCCCGTGTACAGACTTAACTGCCTTCTGGGCCGGGGAATTACAGATGGGCCCCATCAAAATCCCTCAACATGCCCAGTGCGCTTGTATGGCAGAACAGGCAGACGTGAAGAGGGGGTGAGCAGGAGGTAGAACAGGCCATGTTTATTCTAACCTCTATCAGCCCAACTTAGAAAAAGCTTTATATTCTGTTGGGGTCTGAGGATTCTGTGTGTAACCGCTTTTGTTGTGGAACAGTATATATATGATCAACTATGTGGGGGGATATATTTACTCTTTAACATCCTGATCTTCACACTTTATGGGATCAGAGGTCTGGAAAATGGGACAAGAATGTAGAAATGATAACTTTTCATTACATGAATCTTTAATTTCAATAATAAAAAGGTAGCTCTGTTTTCCATAAATCATAAATCCATTACTATGGTCAGGAAGGAAAGAGAATATGAAATTTACCTGAGGTATGGCTTGCTCCCACCCTGGCGCTTTATCAGGATAATATTGCTTCACTTAATATCATAAAATGTTTAGCACATGGACCTAAGTAATATTTACCCCAGGTCTGGATTTCTTCTGGGTTACTTTACACTGTGAAACACTTATCTTCCTGTCTTGCACCACTGCAACCCACACACCGGAGACCCACTCTCTAGGAACTGTATTTAAAAATGATTCACCACATGTGTTTGGGTCTGACAGGTTTAATTACAATGCTCCATCTGTATGAGATAATACAGAAGAGCAATTGAGAAGAGTCAGAGACGTGCTAGGATTCACACTGGATCCCAGATGTTTTGTGTGTGACAGCACGATACAGGTTATCAATCGCGGAGTTAATAAATGGGCATCAGGAGGCACATGGTGATTGAATGTAATTACTTCATTAGAAAAGAAGGAAACATGAATTAACAGTACAAAATTAGGGGGGGTCTGTATATCAGCATGTTAAAGAACATTCATTTATTAACACCTAAGGGTGTCTATCTGTTATGAATATGATGTTGTCTGTTATTACCTGCTGCCTTGCTCGGGGCTAATATTTGAATCTGTGAGCTTGAGAGCCAAAGGTGTCAATATAAGTAGTTCAAGGTAATGAACTTGGTCCCAAGGTGGGTGTTACCGAAGATTTCTTTCTGTTGATCAGGCTCTCACTGAACAACAGTTTTACAAGTTTGAGTAGTGAGATCAAATCTTCACCCGTCCTCCTCAGAAAATCCAATCACGAATAGTTATTTAGGAATAGCAGTAGTATTATATAGGGAAGCTTTCTAGACAGTAGCACCCCCCTACAGGGACATAAGAATTTCTTCTCGACCTCATGACCCAGACATGAGGGGAGTCTGGCAGACACTTGTAAATTAGTTCTCACAAAGGCTGGGCATTCGTTTGGTACCCTGGCTAAATCTTTCCATTTATTATTGTCATAGCAATAAATAAATACAAAGGCAGAGACTCAGCATGATTGTTTTTTTTACAGACAGGTTGTCTTCCAGTTCTTCAAATGTTGCCTTCCATGATGAGATCATTCCAACCTCAGTGTTTTCAGGATGTGGCACTTAGAAGTCACATCGCTGGACTAATCCTGCATCTAAGAAGATAGGTAAGTGCTGCAGCTTTGCTGCTTTTCCTGGTAACATACTGTGAATTACTTATGCCAATTCTTCCTTGTCCTGGAGGCTTTGATGAAGGGAAGAAAATGCATGAGTATGCAGCTTCACTTATAGACTACAGTAAAATGGTTTATGAAACAGACGCGTCAGCACGTAGTAGAGTTGGTTACAAGTTGTAAGGATATGCTGACCACCTACATGGATGCCATGTATTAGTTGAAATTGTAGCAAGAGGAAATTTGCTGGATCCTGTCATAGAGAATCTGTTATTACCTGGGTATAACCAGTATATTTTTCTATCTCCTATATCTCTGTGAATCTGGTGTTACATTAGCAGTATAGCTTGGAAAAGCTGTCATGCACGTCCTGGTTTAGAGAGATATGTAAGCATGCGCCTGACTTGAGAAAATAATGTAAAACTGTTAATGAATACTTTCCATCAGAGCCTGAACCAGCTGGCTCCCAGCTGGTATTCTGTAGCGTCTGAACTTCACAAATAGCACACGTATCCTCTGTCCACATGTGTCTGTAATGGCACATCATCCTGTTTAGGAGTTGGGAATGGCACACATATTTACGGACTTTCAAAGAGAGCTAGTCACATAACACACTTTTATGCATTCCTGTGAGTCCCACAATGCACCTTCTAGCGATTTTGTACTCCCAAAGGTCTTCGTAGTAATGGCTGTAAGTGATTTTCTGAGATGTCCATGGGAAAGCAGGAACCTGACTTTGGTTACTTTGTTACCCCAGAAATACCCTGTTCTTACGATATATAACTAATGGTTCTAATAAAAAATGAGAGAAGACAAATGACTGCGTAGCTGCATTTGTCACAGGGAGAAGGTAAGTGCATTTAACTGTTTTCATATATGGTATTATAGCGAAAGGCAGCTGTCATCTCGGCCATCACCCCAAATTCTGCATGTCTTTGCTTGTGCACCTTCTATTACTGCCTAAAACAATAGCCCATAATAAAGTAGGTTGCTGAAGAGCATGTAGATTCTATTACATGTGCAGCTGCTGCAACATTTTTAATTCAATTTGTTAAGGGATATAGACATCAGCTATATTAAATTATCTGCCTATGAGAAATGTGGGATGGGAGGGACCATTAGCAAATGCCATATGCTAACCTCAGCCTTGTCTGCACCATAATATAAGTTATGAACAAAGGCATATTCCCATTTGTAGTTACCTCATATGAAAGAGACTTATAGGGTCATCACATCCCATTGTTCACGCAGACCAAAGGATGAGGTTTGGGTGTGGGAAAGAGGACACAGGCAGATGCAAAGCTGTGTGATGGATATGCCTGATTACGGCATGAACAATAGCTGAGGAGAGAGGATCACGCTGAGCTTGCTGCTGTGAATTTACTCAAAATTTAATGAGGCCAATCTGCCACCTTTGCATCCAGCAGGAATTTTGCCATTGATTGGAAAGACAGCGGAGTAAGCTCAAAATCAGACATCAGGTAATGTCATTAGTGCACAGTTTTGTTGCCATTCTTTTTAGGAGATACAAAGCCGCCAGTAACAACACTTGCACATGCTCTTGTCAGTACTTCACAGAAAGGTAAGCTAGGGTTACAGCATTCTGTCCTCTGCTCGAAAATGACTGCTGTACAATTACACCTTGAGAAATACCCATCAGATGTCATGACTTTCAGTTTGCTTCTCCCACGTAGTGGCCTAATTACTAGTCTACCATCCTGCCCAGAGTGTAAAACATAATCAGAGGGTTCAGAGGCTGCTCTAATTAGTCCTTACCTTCTAAAAGCTGGGAATAAAATCCAAATTTTTTTTACTAGCAGACCCCTGTTCTATCTGTTTGATTATACCATTTCCTTCAAAATCTTTTTATTGGGGTGTCCAGTTTAGACTACTTCTTTTCAGATCACCTTACCTTGCTTTTATTTTAAGAGGTATTCAGTGTCTCACGTTACCGTTTCCCAGTTTAGGACTAGACTTCAATGTACCTCCATAGTATAAATAATATATAATGTCAAGAAGGAAGCTGTCTAGAACATAATTACTTGCAGTCTTTCTAATAACTTGGAGTAATATTTAAGGTTAAATTTCATTGTAGGTAGTCATGAAGACCAATCTGATTAGTAGTGTTAGTAGCACAGAAGTCATCTTTGATATTAGATTATTGCTGCTTTTCCCCTATCAAATTTTTTTGCCAGTGTTCATTGATTAAGCGTGCTGCTCCAGGCACAAATAAATAAATAAATAAAATCACATCCTGCAGCTAATCAATGAGCTGGTTTTTAGAAGTCTGCAGATCATATTACAAGGGCAACTGCTATTGCAGGTTCAGCAGATGTGACTGCAAGCTGTGATTTTGCATGCAAATGTGATTTAAAAATAAAACAATGTCTGTCTCCCTTTCAGCCCTCTGGTTTCAAAAATGGCCTGTTCACTCAAATGCTAGAATGCATTTCTTTAAACACCATGTTATGTGATGAGGTTGGCACAACCAAAAACTTGTTTCAGCTTTTCTTACTATTTGGTCCTTTGCACAAGGCAAAAAGAATTTCACATCACAAAACCCTACTTTAGCCCATCGCCATTGATCAATATCATTGGACGCAGTGCCCTAATATATACTGGCAAAGCAATTAACTCTCATTATTTTGCCTGATTCCCATCCTGAAGGGACTAGGTGGAAGCAGTGTTGACTCAGTGCAGTTTTAATGGAGATGAGCATTTCAGTGGATCTTTTAACATGCCACAATCGTAATTTCTTTCCTTTAATTTGATGTGCAAAAGCGTACGTTTTATTTTTGTCAATATGGCTCTCTCTTGTCACTAATTGACATTTTTATATGTGGCACTTTGACATTCTAATAATATTCTTAAGGGTCCTTCCAATGTTAAGATGATACTAAAAAGCTGAGAATGAAATAAACAGATTTGTGAAAGTTTTGTAGTAGGAATTGTACAAGCACAGATTCCCACAGAGATAATGTTTTAAATTGATAAGGTGGGTAAATAATGGAAGAAGGTTTGTCCAAAATGGCACAGTGCAGTAAGGAAGACCAATCTGAACCTTGCTGTTATTTTCAGTTATCCATTAGCTGATGCTACTGTTCCTCCTTACAATCCCACATAATAGTCTGTGTAAGAAAGCAGACTCCAGCGCTTGCTGTGATCTCACCCGTAAGTGTTTAACTCCATCTTTATGGGCAGTGTGTGCTATTACTATATCCTAAAGTGGCTAAAGAAAGTGGAACTCCTTTTTATTGATTTCTGTGGACTTTTAATTAAGTCCTCATGCAAACCTGCCTGAATCTCTTAAGAGTTACTGGGAGCTTTATGAACAATTCTGCTCAGTTCAGAAGAATATTTATGCCCCTAACTTAGTAAGTCAGCAGGAGTCCTGCTGTGGAATGGGGGACATCTCCGCGTACCTCCATCCTCCTATGGAAGGGTTATAAATGCTTAGAAAATTTTGAGCTGTCATGTGAGTGCTTTTAAGTCAGTAACAGCACTGGCTGAGGTCCACAGACATTAAACTAACCTTATGTTCTAAATATCTACTTATTAAATACTGTGTTTCAGTACTCAGTGATGCTTATTTCCGCACGCCTAGATGTCTGTCCTTTCTTTCTTTTCCACAGCTAACGCTTCCTAGATTTTACTCTTTCACATTTATAACAAATGTGTTCTTTTGAAATGCAAAACAGTGGCAGAAACCGTTGTGTGGAGAGAACTCTTGAGTAGATTCTGTAGCTGTGATGAATCTTTATTTTAATAACGGGTGGGTTAACAAACATGAAAGGAAAAGCTTTTGAGGAAGTGAGGCTTGTCTCTTTCCTACCAGGCTGCTGATATACTCCTTCTCAACCACAGCTGCTTTGAGCCATTGTGTTCCTGTATACATTACATTTCAGCCTGCGCTTTTTATAGATCCCGTGATTTTTAAAGGAAGGGGATATCTGACCACAGGACCACTGTAAGGTTATAAAATGTTACATAGAAAAACAAGAATCATCCTATAGGATTTAAATTTTTAGTACCAAGTCACCATGGGCAACATCCTGCTTACTTTACTTCTATTTTAGCCAAAGGACGTTTTGTAAGGATAGGTTCAAGAGGGATTTGGCCTTGTGTCTTTCACAAGGTCATTTTTGTCCAGCCTAGCTGTGGCATGTCTACAGAAGTGCCAGCGTCTGTGACTTGTCTAGCGATCAACAGTGACAGCAGAACATGACACTATTGTGCGTTGGCAGATAACAGCAAACAAATTGACCTTATGTATCGTGCATGTCAATAAACCAAACAACTCTATTCTTTTGAAAATAACTGCCCTTACTTTCTCTATTTCCTGCTTTCTCTCTTCCCCCTGCCCTCCCCCCCTCTTTTTTTTTCCCAGTAGGTAGAACCAGTGGTGTGTAATGTAGACATTTCAGTTTTGGTTTAGATAGTCTTCGTGTACCAAGCTACAAATCCCGTTTTGAGTGCTTATTCTGAAGATGAGAAGCCAAGGGCTGCTGCATGTTATTCCAGGTTCTGAGACCAATAGTTAAGTATATCACCTGCCCTTTGGCTATCTTGGAGCAGAATCCTTTGCCTTTAGATGTCCTTTATTCCTCTATGGAAGACTTACAGAAAAGAGGATGATCTATCTTGTGCAGTGCAGATTTACTCTTTCATTACCACGTTCTCTGTTTCACGATATACTCCTTTCTGTACCAGTCACCTCAGTATACTACCTGACTTCTTCCTGAATAGTTCCTATTTTAAATTGAATTGCACAATGTCATGCAGTTTCTTTGGGATTTTTTTGTTTTCTTTTTAGAACAAGGATAAGTAAGGAAAAGGCTAAAATGCCTGAGAGCCTGCATATCCGAGACTTCAGGCGTTGAGCACTGAAAGGCATCTGCAACACATTATTCAGAAAATACTAGGCAGACAACATACCCAGTGAGTAGGATCAGGGTATCTGAACTCCATCTTTAATGCCAGTACCTTTGTGCTTCTTGCAAGCATTCTTGCAGCGCCTTAAATGAATTAGTACCTGAGCTTCACTGGTCTTGAAAGAACACCTATGCATCATCTTACTTTGACAGAGCAGCTAATCACATCCAGGAGAATTAGCAGACACGTAACCATAAATTCTGGCATTTAAACTTCAGATAAGGATTGGAGGTGAAAAACTGGGTTGGGAGCCAAGTAGATGGTGTAGTTTACAAAACACATCCTAGGCATTTGGGCAGAAATCTGGAAATCACAAGGTCAAAGTGTGCAGAAGTTGGTTTTAACTCAGATGCCCTAATCACTTGTTTGCACTCCCAAAGCTTACTAAAGTAACCAGAAGTATTGATCTCTAAGTTTCTTTCCTCCAAACATTAGATGTGTGTTCAGATAGACCGCTTTCCCATTCATCTTGCTAGTGAAGTGACCAGAACTTCCAGTGGTCAACCCCACAACGTTCTCATGCTGGCTGCCCAGAGGTGAATTATCTAGTAATGGAAGCCAGCTTTTCCAATATCCAGTCAACAACTGAAATGAAACAACGTAAGGGTCTCAAGCAGAGTATCTTTAGCCAGCAGATGTTAAGGATGCTATTTTTATAGTGTCAACAGTAGGAAGAAACCACTTTCTAGTCCAGTTAGCTTTGTCTAGTCCCATCTAGAGGGGAAGCGCCAGTAATAGAGAGCCTTTGAGGAAGGAATAAAACAAGATGAAAGAAACGTAACCTTATCTTTGCTTTCTACTCATAAATCATTAAAGGTAATAATATGTGTCATCAGCTGCAGTGAATTAGGAAAGCTCTGCAGAAATCCTCTTTATACCAGCTTGAAGACGTGGGACAAAACACAGGTTCTGCGCAGTAAGTTTGTATTGCTCAGTACCAGATAACTCCCTGCAAACGTCCTTGAACTCTGAGTCAGTTTGGATCTCGATTTTTCTCTCTGTAAATGGTAAAGGATCTATACATGCAACAGTAAAGGTGTATGTGTAGCCTGGATTGCAAGTGCTCAAGGAACCTTCTGCTATTTTGTTTCCTACTATTCCACCGTACAACATCAAGTCCTATATCCAGTAGTTTCTATTACTAGACCAGGGATTTGCTTTCATTGGCACGCTTACTGGGAAAGGTATCTCTAAATACAGGTATAAAAAAAAATGTACAGCAGTCTTACATGACATGGACTGCTTTGAATCTCTTTCTCATATAGATATATACACACATATATATGCACACACACACTGGTGTCTTTATACCCACCGGTGATTCCACTGGCTTGAATTGCTAAATTACCTGAGTGTAAAGGGAAAATCAGACCCACCTACTTAACAAAAACCATTGTACTTCATTTTTGTTCTGACTGACGTGAGAAGGATTCAGTGCTTCAGCTGTCAGCAGTGAGACAGTAGATATCACCCTTGGAGCTGCTACAAACAAGCAAGAGCACTGAAAAGCTACTGACAGATTTTTATTTCTGTTAATGGGAGGTTTAGGCATTGATGTGAATACAAAAGAGCATAAGTTTTCTCTGTTAGGTACGTTTGCCTGGCTTATGTGTAAGGGCTCAAAGTCACTCCTGTTTGCATTTTCACATGGCATTTTTTTTTTCATCTTTCCTCTATAACCGGACGCTCTCTGAAAGGGATGTGTCACTGATTTCCTCCACGCTGTACTACATATTGTCTTGATTTTTCTTTTCTTTCCTGCAGCCTCAGCCAATTAGACTGTTAACATAGTTATTTGTGATGAAGGATGGGAGGAAGGCAGGAATCTAGGCTCTGAAACAGAACAGCAAGCCGTATGATTCTGCAGTGCATCCCTCCTGTCCATGCTGCATAGTCATTAATAAAGCCCCATAGGTTTCTCACTGCGTGCTCTCAGGCTCAGAATCTGGGCTGCCCTTCACAGGGGAGTCAGGATAATGCTGGTTTGGCTCTTCCCAAATTCAAATAGGTCTAACCTCTGGGACTGCTCTAATTTATTTTCTACAGCAGCTCTCCTGCAAGCCAGTGACAGACAACCTAGAACAGGTGAACTACAAAATGTTTTGTCTGGGTTTCCTCAGATCCTTGCACAGAAGCTTTATTCAATGGCAAGGAGGAACAGCAATCAAAGATAAATATTTGTGTGTAACAGATTGATTTGTTTAGTAATCTAACGCAGACAAAATTTTGATCTTGGAAAGAAATTCAGGTCAATTGTGAAATTAAAAGTCAAGGGCATTCCTTTAGAAAATGTTTCTCTGCTTTAGCTTCAGCAAAGTTCCACTTTTCCTTTATTCTTCTGACTGAAACTGTTTACTGAAGTTGACCTGGATTTACAAATAGCCGGTTTTTCATCAAAAGTTTAATGAAAGCCTGTAAGAGAATTTGTGTGGAACCTGTGCCTCGGTTTACCATATAACCCAGATGGATTTGGGAAACTGCACTGTCATGCTTGCTTTGTGTCGGATCTTTGCAATGAGATGCAAGAATCAAGATTCTCAGGCATTTGCAAACCCTCTTCTCTGCGGCAAGCACTTCCTACGTGAAAAACAGCAAACCAAAATATTCTTTACACACATATATACTGAAACTTTGTTTTGAGGAAAGAGGGTATCTATAGTGAATACGGATTGCTTATATCCTAAGTTTCTAGCTTAAATACTGCACAATGTGATGCCTGCTTTTTTGAGGCAGTTTGCTTTAAAAGGGTTAAGCTTTGTGTTTGTCGACAGCATTGCAGCAAAGGGGATGAAGTAAGCTTGAAGGGCAGAAACGATGTACTGCATCTTTAACAGGGTGTGTCCGATCCACTTGCTGCAGTCTCTGCTGCAGTGAGGTTTAAATTGGGCTCTGGCTGTCTGTCTTGTTAACCCTCCTTATTTAATGATAATTGGAGACAGTCATCATATTCAGACATCGTGCCAGAATGGCTGTTGATCTGAAACCGACAATTAGCCCGTGAAGGATGGGAAACTTTGTACAGCACATATCCCCAGCTTTGTCACCCATGACTTTGTCCAGAAAAACTTTTTCACTGATTCTGTGCTTTAGGGAGTTAAAAGGTTGTGCTGCCTATAAAAAGGAGCCAGGCAGAGATTTCAGCACGCTGTAGCGTGTTGCCCTGTTAGGAACTTCATATAGTCATCAAACGTTTTCTGCAGCAGTTGCTGAATGTTGCTGAATCAATTTGGCACTTACAAGAAGGAGATTATTAGGCTGTTGAGTATCCTTGAGATTTTTAACAGTCCCTTAAACTTACTTTACATGTAGTCCTAAAAGATGCTGGCTTTTATAAGTACTGAGAAGCAGTTTTTAGAGGATTAAAAGACAGAAGTGATTTTGAAATTGGACACTCTGCCTTCATAACTGCAGTGCTGGCTCTGCTGTGCTGGGCAGTCATCGATGGCGTGTTGGTTTAGTTATCCAGAGCTTCCCATGGTCTCCTGAGTGCGTGTGTTCTTGATATAAAAACATCCATCCGTAACAGAAATACCATATTCAAATCTTGTGAATTTGTGTATTACAAACTTGATAGACAGTGTTTGCAGTTATTTTTATGTAAAAAGAAGACACTTTCTTAGCCTTCCTTGTAATTTATTACTACTCTGACACAAAGTGCTGCTATAAGAAGACTTCCAATGTCACCAAATGTACTTGCTGTTTCATGCTCAAATCTCATCCTTTTTTAATTGAGGCTTTGATCGTAATATGCGTCCAAGGCTTGATCTTTCTTCTAAGAAACTGAAGCAGTGGCAAATATTTTGCTAACCTAAATCCAAAAGTAATATTTAACCAAAACAAAACTATAATTTAGGATATTGGTTTAATAGCAACTTGCACATTCTTACAGATTCATGCTGCTAGCTCATTTGTATGCATGGGCTCCTGCAGAATATGTGGAATCCAGATAAAACCAATCAGGCTTCCCGCTAATATTAAGGACTGATTGCAAGATCAGCCTCTGTAATTATAACATGGCAGACATAATTTCTGCTTGTCTGTGAAGTGTTCGCTGTACTCTTGGTACTGGAAATGAGATAAGTTGTTCAATTTCCTCTGATGTCGTGAGAATTCACAATTCTAAATCCTCTGGAGACTTCAGAGAAGATTGCAGAGAACTGTAAGTGGATAGCATTTCACTTAGAATTATACAGCACGTATATTTTCAAAGAAAGTGCAGAGCCAGGCTTCAAAGCTCATTGAGCGATGTTACAGAGCAAACCGTTTTATACGACACTGTGCATCAACTATATGAACAGTGAAATGCTGCTGATTCATCTGTATCTTTACTTTCACTTGGATGAACTCTGGTGCCACCAAGTGTCAGCCCACAGGAAGAAAGCAGCCCTGCCTGATTGACACAGCCAACTTAACTGATCTTTTTCAGGGAATGCAGTGATCTGCAGCAGGTGGGATCAGAGCTAAAATAATCTCTGAAATATAGAAATACAAAGGCTTGAAGTTGGGATTTACAGCATGGATTCTTCCAAAGCTTTAAAACTTATTGCAGCTTAGCTATTTATAACTGATTTAGCCACATTCTCAGCTTAAATTTGTTGACTGAAAGGACAGAAATCATGATTCAGTTATTAATATACCAAACATAGATCCTACGGCACAGTTTAGACCAAAAAAAGTACCAGATGCTTTGTTCGTGATTATGTCCTTTTCCTCCCGAGCCAGGGATTCAGCAGACGTCTGAAAAGAATTTTGAAGGGGTGGCCTGAAAGCCAGCGTGAGGTTGCTGGGCTGGATTTTGCATACAGGGAAAGAGCTGGAAAGGACCTTATTCTGTTGGCCTCCGAAATGCTAGTTCTGCAGGTGACAGGAAAAGGAGACAGGATACTAGTACGAAACTGTGGCAGCCTTAAAGCAATGGTGGGTGAGACAATACCTCATATGAATACATTAACCTTATGTAATCTTAGAGAAGCAAGCTTGCCAGAACTGACGTAAATAGAGAACTGGAACATTTTTAGGTATATACTCTGCTTGATTCTCAAGTGGACTGTATCTGCCAGCACTCACTGTGCTGGTATTTTTATATGTTTTTTCCTATACTACTCAAGGTGATCCAGGTTTGTCCTGCATTCCTTCTGCTGTGCTATGAGAAAGGAATAACGCCTAGGTTTTAGAGCTTGGGTGATAGAAACTCTTGCTGTCCTCATCCCATCGGTAAAGCTTTACTGAATTGCAGCATCTCTGGGAGTTGTATTATCAAGAGTTGGGTCTTTTTTAGTCCTTGTTTTCTTTTGAACAAAATTTGGAAGATTTTACACTGGCTAATTATACTGTACTATTACAGCAGTCCTGTTAAGACTGTAATGCTTGCATAAGAAATTAAACCTGTATGAGTAGATAGCCTTGAGTCTTTTACAGGAGATCCCTCTTGGACTGGGGACTCTAGCCCAATGGAGAATTGTTCCCTACAGTGTATTTTCTAATTACTATTTGCATATGAATCTTAACTGACAATTCCTAAGTGGGTGAAAACTGGAAATAGCCAAGCGATAGATAAGGTTCTATACCTTTTCCTTTTCTATCCTAGAAGAAAGACTGCAGAGCCCCGTAGCCCAGGCAAGACAATCGTGCACCTCCCCAGGAGATGAGCTGGTTCCCTGCAGTGCTGAAACAAACGCTTCCGTGTTCATAGGGCCGGGGATGGCTTCATCAAATTGCACATCAAATCTGCATCTGCCTTTCCTCCCATAAAACAATACATTGAACTGCTACCTATGAATCAGTCATCCCATCTGGTACTCACTGAAACCAGAGAGAGCTGAATCACCAAATTGAAAAGAGTCAGAGCTGGTTCCTTAGTTGATGGATTTATGTCGCAAGGTGTGAGAAACATTCAAAGGCCTGAGTGGTGTCAGCATGTCACTGAAGGCAGCAGAGTGGGGCTGATTTACAGCAGCTGAGATCCAGCGTTCTCATTTGCTTTCTAATGCAGACTTTGGACTAGTAATTACAGATTGAACAAGAGCACACATAAGAAATGCACATATTTTCTCTTAGGACAAAAGGCTCATCCTTTTTGTGCAGTTTTGTGGGGTTTTGTCTGTTTAAGTGGGGTGTGTCTCTAATTTATATTTCAAGACTGAAGTGATGTTGCAGGCTAAAGACTGTCATCTCTCTTATTTCTGTTACTGCATAGGCTTATAAAAGAATGCCCGCCTGATTCTGGAATCCCCCAGCGCTTAATCCTCCACCCTGAAAGCTAGTGTTGGATCAAGCACGTTGTCTTACTCTGATTAGTTTTTGATGTCAGTAGAGCAATAGTATAATCAAGTCTTCCTGCCTTTCTTGCCGTGCAGCTTTGATGAACAAATTAGTTAATGTTTTTAGACTGCTATGTTAGCAGTAAGTATTATTTGGGCTGAATTACTTGGGCAGGGTGTTAACAATCTGTTCCTCTTCAATGTCTGTTCTAAACTCACTAATTAAAATCCAGACGAGTAGGAAGACAGAGGGAAACTTTTTCTTACCTATTACAGAATAACCAGTTACCAGCAAGTAATTTTTTTTTCTTTTGCTTGGTTGGTTGATTCTGCTTTGCTACAGGCAGTGCATGTATTTCCAAATGCCTGGCAACAGTGATCTGACGTCAGTCCAGGCTCACTCCTGAGCTGCAGAAATAGAGTGCCTTGTCAACGTGTTCTCCTTGTGAGAGAGCTACATTATGCTATTGCAGGGATAGACTGTGTCTGAGATCCCCTGGCTGCGCAGAGAAGTGAAAACACGATGGCTAGAGAGGGGGGTTATAAACAGGCTGGTGATGGGTGCGTGGTGTGTGCTCCGTGTTTAGGGCATGGGTCCATGAGCACAGCAATAGCTGTTTCCCCACAGGAACAAGTGACAGCTTGTCACCTGATGACAACTTCTGTACAAGGCAGAGTGGCAGAGCCACTGTCTTCCATAGAGCGAAATATTATTCTGTGCAAGGCAGTGGTTCCCCATTCCTGTAGGACCTGTGGAGTGATCTACTGTAGGGAGTTACCACTCAGCCAGTTGGCAGTATCCTTACTTGGTGACTTCAGGTTCTTTTGGGCTCCCACAGAATAGGAAGTTTTACTGGGGAAAAAAAAAAATAAAAAAAATATGAGACATCTTCAAAATTAAGTGAGGTTGGCATAGTATACAGGGGGAAGCCTGCAGAGGGTATTTGTTACATCACTATGAAGTTTATCTTTGGTGTGGATTTTAAAAACTCAGTGACCACTTAATCACTTTTAAAATTTTGGACTGCCACTTATGGCTTTGGAAAGTGAAGATGTTTTGAGTTGTAGTTCATGTGCACATCTATAGAAAATCCTTATAGAGCATGACTCTGCAAATGCACTTTTTGTTCTCACACGGCAAACACTGAGAGCATAACTGAATGACAGTTTCATCTCATCTTATGGCTCTGTGCTGGAGGAGGTAGTTTTTCATGATAAGAAAATTAAGTCTCCTCTTGTTTGCCGTTGATGTTAGCTGCAGAAATATTTGAGGCAGGCAAGGACTTTTGTAGGAAATAACTTTACAGAAACTGAAATACCGTATGCTGACTCTTCAGCTGTGCAAATTGCGCCATCTTTATGGATTTATGTGGAGCTGTTTTCATTTGCTTTTCTTGTACTACTGCCAAGGAACCTGCCCATTGGTCCCAAATATCACAACTTGTGCTGTCACCTTGCCATGAAATGGGCCAGGGCTGTTTCCATGCTGCAGTGAAGAGCGTTCTCTCCTTCCAGAGGTTGGACTACTCCCTGCGAAGTCTGGGCTAGCACTGTTGTTTTCCATGCTGATCTCTTAGTGGCATCTAGTGTTTAACACATGTCATAGCGTCTTCTCGCAAACGTTTGGGGCTTCAGTAACCTTGAGGACTTCCCCTGAGATAAAGCATTTGTAGATCTCTCTTTATGGAGAATATCCACTCCCACATGAGGGCTGTAGGCTTAGACCTTTTAAAAGAAACCATTTCTAATACCCTCCTTCTCCCTAGATCCCAGTGCTTGCCTTTGATTTTGGTATTTAGTGAGTCTTTTCTTAAACTTTGATATATTTGTCATTAATTCTCACTCTTACGGATTTAGGATCTCCACAGCCCTCAGTGCTAATTTCCATTTCCCCACAGCAGAGATTTTTCTCTCCCAGTACAGTTGTAAAAGTTTTGCTTTTCTGGAGGGATGAAACAATCTAATGGATTCTGTGTTAGAACAAACCTCATGCTCTAGGAACATCAAATGACATAGAGGGTGTCTGTGCATGTCACTGGCAGAAAGTCTGTGTTGAAGCGCTCTACCCCTTTTGTGAGGTTTGTATGGGGAAGGGAGGGGAAAAAGCAGGACACGGAACAGCCGTGAGCAGCAGGGTGTGAGTTAAGAGATACCTTAACGGTTAATGCCAGAGGTCTTCAAACCCTTAGACTATACTGCTCATAGGTGTTCATTATTTTGGCTGTTCCACCCCATTCCTGCACGCAGTGAGAACCAAGTCTACTATGCTTCCTTTATTCTCTTTTTTTGGTCCCCTTTAAAAAAGAAAAAAGCTCTATATTCAGTATATTTATGTGAGTGGTGCTCTGCGCAGAGCCAGCGTACTCTCTTGAAGGCCTACCTGTGCAAGAGAGGTGCAAAACTTTGAATGTCATCTGTGCTTTTATTTCTAGAATGGAGGGGTTCCCAGGTGGTGAAGCGTTCTACCTCTGGAGAATTAAAACCGAATGAGACATCACAAGAAATTTACTTTAAAAATGAAAGCCTATTTCAAGCCAGAGAGAATTGACTTACACAGAGGACATTTAAAGCTCTGAAGACAGCCTCTTATCAGCAGTATTGCACGCAGCAGGCAGTACCCTAGAAAAAGTGATTATTGTATTGGTATTGTTTCTCAGTTTTGGTTCTTCATATTGCAAATATTTCTCTTTCCTCTTTTTCAATGGGAGAAAAGGGAAATAAGAAAGTTGAAGAAAAAAATTAGAAAGATAAAACTCATAAAAAGAGTCAGATGAATGGAGAAATTCTTAGGGCTATGAATTGAATGTATTGCTCGTGTGCTCATTTATTCCTGTGCAAATGGAACTGAGTCATAAGAAGCATACAGTCTTTATTTTTTTTTGTGTGTGCATTGCGTAATAAAACTTAGTGCTTGTTCAGAGCCTTTCCTATAAAGATCTCTAAGCTGCTTATGCAAATAAATCAAGCCCTGCAAGTAAATACAGGGGAGTTTGTCTTTATTGAGGATGCAAAGAATAAGCTGTACCCAGAACCCTTAAGTTGTAGGTTAGTACTTACGAAGAATTCCATATAACCATTAATTGTTTGCAACAAAATAATGCACATCCACATCTTTGTAGGTCCATACTTAGGTCCATACTAAGTAGAGATTAGTCTGAGTCACAAAATATGTATCTGGGTATTAGATTGGGTGACTTCTTGGCGCCTTTATTGTTTGTGAATAAGTCTAGAAACTGCAGCACTTAGTATTAGCTTGAGCTCATCAGTTCTAACACCTTGATTTGATTTTTCTTTTTATCAGCATTGATTTATTATTTGAGAAATAATTACATCTGACAGTAGAGATAAGCAGGCATCAAACTCCTGTGAGGTCAGAGTCAAACCCTTCCACTGTTGCTGCTCTCTCTCCATCTGAATCTACATCTCTCTGTCACCAATCAAATGTCTGTGACTTTTTTGTAAGGAAGCAACCTCTGAGCCAAGGCAAAACAATTACTGTTTTTTGTGAAATGCACGTGAACTCCCAAGGAAAAAAACCCTCTGCTCCTGCACGTAACAGGCTTCAGACTTAAATAGGTGGTTTTAGCTTTCTGGTATCCTGACTGCCAAAATCAGAGGCTTGATTTTGTAATAATACTTTTCACATAGACCTCCCAGGCGCAGAGGAAGAAAGAGTCCTGCCCATAAAAAACGAATTATTGATTGCAGTCTGCTGAAGACAACTCCTAAGAATTATTGGAAGCTCATTTCCAGCCTTGGAAATTTTGATTAAATCTGACCGTACTACCCCCTGCTGAGGACACTTTCGGGAACAAGCTCTTCAGACATTAAAGATGTAAGAGATACATTAAATATAAAATAGTCGATAGGCACGACTCGGCTGTGATGGATAGATACCACAGGCATTGCAAGAGGGCTTCTACTAATAGGCACTTTGGAATTAGCCAGTGATTCTTAATGAAAATGCCTGCCAGCGCTTCCTCCTTTTAATCTTTCACATGATCTTGAAGAGGAGGGAGGAGCAGGATTACTGGCACAAAAGTAAAATATAAATTCAGAGTTTGCAGGTCTCTTGGTACCTGTTGCTTTATCGCAGTTGTGCCATAGTGGCTCCAGATGAGGGTTCTGGCCCACGATAGCAGAGAATCTGGAATAAGAGAGAGAAGAAAAACTCAACCTGGATTCCTACTGGTGTAAATAAGCAGAGTTTCTGTCTAAGATTTTAAACTACTGTCCAGAGCAAAATGTATCCTTCATTAACACCACTTGCAGTTCATGCTGTTACACCAAGAATTTTGGTGAAATCTTTATCTTGCTATTCGTCTCTCAGCTCCTTAAGTGTTGGCAAAACACCTTTCTATCTGTTTTTAGTGCTAAAACAAACTTTCATCACAGCTTTCCTCACTGCTCCATGCATTGTAAAGATAGAGTAATTATGTATTCAGTAATCTCCTTTATCCTTTAGTCTTTTGCAATGAAACGTCTCTAACAGGTAGGTGAAAAATGCCACAATAGCAGCAATAACAAAGTTTATTCTTCTATCAGGAAATTAACTGAGCTCTGTTGTATCTCACTGATTATAAAACCGGTTTAATTTTCCATAGTAAATGGGAACAATATAACATAATAAACCCCACAGTACATTGGCATTGAAATTAAGTATTTTATCAGCAATACATTTCTACAAAACATTTATCTCCACAATAATTATTCAGTCAGGTAGCACAAGGGGGCGCAGGCATATTCACGGTGTGAACGGTGTCATGAAACAGATATTGCCCTGGGGACGCTTCTTTGCTGTTCCAAATCCAGCAGAATCCTGTGCTTCCTTTTCACAGTTCCAAACCATTCATGGAGCTGCTATACGCAGTTGCTTACATAGAAAATAGTATTAGAAAGTGTGTGAATATGGTTTTTAATAAAGTTAGGAACAAGGGGCTGAAAAGATAACCCTGGAACCATTTAGTTCTGTAGAAATCAACAAGTAGATGAAAGAAGACCCATCAGTATTACGACTTTATCATAGACAAATACCAGTTTGAAAGAGAGAAGTTTAGATCAACCCACCTGTTGTGAAAATTATCTTTCTTGAATTCTAGAGTTCTTTGTCCAACATCAAACATTCTTTTACTCTAATAAAATAGGAAAAGAATAAAATGATTAAAACAGAGTGTGGGAATTTGGAATCCCTAGGTTATGTCCTAGGGTCTGAAAATTTCTTTAACACAAAGATTGAAAAAAAAAAAATAATGAGAATTTGCTTTTCCCTTCACAGTAATTAGCCGTGGAATATAATTTTAAAGAGCAATGCCACCTCAACTGTTCTTCCTCTACAAGTTAGAGTGTCCTTTTAAAAAACAGTGAAATCAGTTCCTTTAAACCCATTTTCTGTATTTTCCTGGGCCTTTTCTTTAGGGTGATTCACTGTGAAGAAGGAGAGGAAATGACTTCAGTATTTTTGGAGGAAGAGTCACTTGCTGCATGCTTTTCATCATTCTTAATTTGGAAAGCTCGAGTCGGTAGCTGAGGGAGTTTTAAATAACCCTGAGTTTAACTAGATACCAAGACTTGGACACATACACAGATTTCCTTGTCTAATTATCTCATGATAAGTTGATAATGGTCATTTCTTGTGGAAGGTTCTGGTTTCTTTCAGTTACCTACTAAAGAGATCGTGTGTCTGTCCCTCTGGCAATAGATCAGAACCTCATTTAATGTAATTTGTGGTAGAAACACTGGCATTGGTGGAGAACTGCTCACTCACAGCAGCTGACAATGTGTATTCTGCTGTTTCCTTTAATCTGCTGAGTTTGCGCAGGTAATTTTATGGCAGGCTTCATTTGGGTAGCTCCTACCTCATCAGGTCAGTTGTTGACAGGATAGAGTAACAGAGATCTGTATCTCACTGCACAGGTTTTGTAATAAAAGCTTGAAGTACTAAAGGTCTATTTCTGTCAAACTTTCTCTTCCTGTTATTCCCTAGAAATAGTCACAAATTCCAGTCCAGCAATTTTGCTTATGAGATTTTACCCAAGGCCACTGACTTGCAAAACCTTTCATCAGACATGCAGCCGTCTTTCAGACAAAGGGAATTGCAAGATAACCTCTGCCTATGCCTTCTGCTGACCTTTTTAAAAGAAGCTCAAAAGCAAGATACAACAATTTAACATCCAGCTGTTGGGAAAGATCTTGGCATCATGACTGGAAATATATCAGTCAGATGATCTACAACTGAAATTAATGTTACAACCCTTTTTGACATTACTGAGACCAACATTTGGTGCATGAAATGTGAAAAGCGAGCAAAACCATTTCTTTCAATGAGGCTGTGCTGATGTACATTCATTGAGGATTGTGACCACTGAATGAGTTACTAACATGAATAACAAAGTCTGGCTTCCAGCAGTAATTCATTCATGAGCTGAAGAGTTGAATTTGCTGCTGGCCCATGAGGCTTTTCCTCAGTGCATGTGGCAGCAATAAATGGACTCAAGTGAATTATAGATGATGAAGATAGTTAAAAGCAATTTTACAAGTGAGATCTCTGAATGTTCTACCACTTGAGGTATCATTTCCCATTGTGTTTCATTTCAGGAATATTGGATTTGGGACTTAACAGTACCTACAGGAGTACGGTGTTGGCCTTCTCACGTTGAGTTGGTGCAGATAAGTAAATGAAGGCATGCATCATGCTGGCATTTGTACCATTGAACATACTCTTGAGCGCTGCAGATGTGGTGTTAACACCTTGCATTTTCTAATGAAGCAAATAACCCTACTGAGCTTTGCAACTAATGCTGGAGTTGATTGTATGATTGATGCTTTGATTTGCATGGATAGAATTCATGCCTGAACAAAGGGAGAGATCACCATCTGGATAAAATGCAGACTAGATGGGAAGATTCTTCTGTCTTTCCTTAAAAAGAAACAGATGGAGGAGGGGTACAGAAGCTATGCTTTGAAATTTTAATAAACTTAGACATAAAAATACAAAGCTATTAAAATGGAAACGCCAACTTACTGATTACTCAGAACCTGTTCATCTGACTTAAGGATACATCAAGGCAGAAATTTGCAAAGCTGCCTGAGGGCTGTTATAGTCCCCATTCCTGTTTAATTGAAAAGGAGTCAGGTTTCAGTAGTCAGATGGCTTTGGAAATATTTGCACAAAATCATGAAACAGAGATATTATATTTCGTCTAGAATTGCTCTTGAGAAAAAGTGATAAACCTGTCTAACGAACGATTACCCTACTCGGCACCGTATCACCCCAGCTCCACAGTGGCAAAATTGTGCTGGAATCAACAGCTCTACCCGATTAGGACTGAAGGAACGCAGGGCTGACTTGGAGGGAATGCAGGGGAACTGCATAGCACCGTGTCTGCAGACGTGTCCCATGCTAGGGATGCCAGTCATGCTACTTGCTGCTGATAAGGGGAAGTCAAGTCCTCCTGACCTCTCCAAGAAACCTGTGCCTGCCTATTACTTGGATGCAAATCCTGAAGCCATTAAAGCTGGGAGATTTTGAACATTGCTGAACCCAACTGAGTAAGCCATGTGAAGACAGTATCTACGCAGCTTCTGAATTTGAGCTTATAAGCTTGGGTGGCACAGGGCTGGGTTCATGCAATGTTGGGTCTTTCTTACCTTAGACATACACTAGCAAATCTAAGCCTGAATGGCTTGCTGAGAAACTTAACGTTCCTACATTAATTTCACCAGGAATTAGCTTTTAAGGTACTTCTAAATTCCTACTAGGCACCTTTCAGCATCAATAAGCATCTTTATAAATCTGTCTTCAAGACATACCAGTTTTGGACAGGAAATCTGTCCAAATCATCTAATTGCTTTTGGTATTTTTATACAAAAGCAACGACTTTTACATAGTGTCTTCTCCATTATTGGTCTTGGCACAAACATCGTTAGCCACAGTTCTGCTGCTTTGTCAGCCCAGAAGACCATGCAGGACAGCGGGGTGTGATCGTGGGCAGTTAGCCTCCTGGGGAATTTGCTACTCGGTTCTGTTCAGAGGAATACTATATGCCCTGCTTAAGAAGCAACTCACACTGTATGTAAATAGAATAAGGAAACAGTGAACACTCATTCATGTCAGACCTTGGGTCAATGTGGTGTGCACAGAGCTGCTATATATTTCTTCCAGTGAAGAAACTGTTTCCTTCCATCATTGCAGGAAGACGGAGCGTACCGAAATGTATTTGCAGGAGAGAGAGATCTTGCAATAATGCGTGAGCTGGTGTCGGTCACGCGGTCCTTGGCTTACTCTTTAGCTGTAAATCGGAGAAAGTACTTCTGTACAAGTTTGTCATGCTTTAGCTCCATGTGATACTCAAAAGGCGAGTTGTAGTGGCTGTAAACCTCAATTTAGTTAATGAGTGTTTGCCCTTTCTCACAGCTGTGCTGGTGCAGAACAATCCAGAAAAAGAGTGTCAGTGAAACTGGTGGCAGGTAAATAGTTGAAAATTTTTTAGAAATATCCCTGTTATATTAACAGAACAACAAAATGAACTGACAATAGAGTATTGCAAACTAAGTAACAAAACGAGCATTATCATACGAGCGTTTGCCTCATTTGGGTAACGAAATGTGCAGTGAAATATTCAGCTATAATGTATCTGGGCTGTGAGATTTTCAGATAATATGTTAAATATTGTTTCATGATAAAACATGTACAGGCAGATGGATAAACCCACTGTTTTCTTCTATTTGTGGTGTATGTATGCATTTGCATACTTAATTGCTTATCTAGCTTACTCTGCTGCTTTTTATTTCTGGTTTCTACTGGTGATTGGAAAATAAGACTCCAATTCTTAACCAGACCTGATCTTTCATCAGCTAGAGGGATTGACTTATTAAATTAATGAACAGATGGCTTTAGTTGTCGTAGTAGTGTTTCAGTTGGTGTGCTAAAACCACTTACTATTTTGCTGAACAGCGTGGTTTGGTTATCTTATGGTTTTTTTCCACGCTCTTTCCATATCCTTTCTCCTGCTTTGAACGTAAACTTGATTCAAATGCCATCTTTTTAGTTTGTATACGCACAGAACCTGGCTAGATAGGATCCGGGCTGGTGACTAGAAGACTTCTGAAGTGTTATCACAGGAAAAACCTTTTTCCTTGCGTTTTCCATTCATTCAATGAAGGTCGGTGTATTCTTTAGCTATTGCAGTTCTTATCTGGAACGCAGGAGGGCACTAGAATTACGTTTCTTAAACTTGAATTGTGCCACAAAAAGCGGCGCAGTTAGTACTTCAGAACTGTTTCTAAGGACGCGGGCTTCTTTCTAACGACTCTGCTGACTTCACTTTTCGAAATGCTAAGTTTAGATAAAAGTTTTACTTCAGCAGTCTGATAATCTGCAAACATGCTCTTCTTTCAACTATGAAGTAAAAGACCCAGGAGTAATATGACTTTCTTAGTGCACTAAAACTATGAATGAACCTTAGTCACCCAAAATCTCCCCAGCTCTGACCTGTAACATGACCTCAGTATTGTGGTTTTGATGTGGTACTTATGCAAACTGATTTAATCTCCGATGTAACCTCAATTAGAATTTAACTATCCTGCTCCTGTTTGGGACAGGGAAGAGCAGGGTCCAGACTGCTCATCGTTAATGGCCCTGTTCAACAACACTTGAGCGTTAAAAGAAAGAAAGAGAAAATGAAAAAAAATATTTGGTGATATTATAAAATTAAATTAAAGGCTTTCTGAAATAAAAGCTACTTTCAGTGATAGCTGAGATTGCTTCCTTCATGTGCCCCTGACAATAACGATTTACAAATCGTTATATTTAATGAAACATTCACCAACTTTCCCCACTTCGGTAATGAAACCAGATACTCTAGTTGCTACTTGTCTGTCTTTCATGCTTAGCTCTGTTTTTCATTTGCTGCCAAGAATTTGCTTTACCTGGGTTGGAAAATACCGACGCACAGCTCAGCCAGCGTAACTACAAAATCAAGAGTCTTAAAGTAAAATCAAGGTTCTGGGCTGTCGGACTCTTGATGAGAGAACCTCTAGCCAAAGGCCTTGGCAGCCAGGATACAGGTGGTCTTTCAAAAACTCATTTCAGTGTCTCCATGAATACTTTTCTTCTTTAATAATCTGGCCTCAGATCTAAGCGTGTTCCACAGCCCCTCTCATGTCACCTACAAGATACTACTCATCCAGCTGTTTCTCTTCTTTATTTGGGATGATGCTACAGGAAGCCATGGTTAAGCATAAGTAAAATGGAAATAACGAAAACTATCTTCACTGGAAAAAGATGTTTTTCTCTTTCTAAGGAGGGTCATTTTAACTAACCTTGGGTGTTAGCACACACACAGCACCTTGAATCGCAGCAAGGAATGTTTAGCTCAAAGCATTATAACTTTGACAAGGCTAACACTTCAGGCATTGCTGGAGCAGCCCTCCAGGGGTGGATGGAGTGTTCCCTGGGCAGGAGGCAATGCAGGGTGATGCAAAATCAGCAGTCTCCTCTGCATCGCTCCTTCTGCCGTACACTGCAAAAGGGCCACAGAAGAGCCATACCCCATTTGTAGCAGGGAGTATTTTGGAATCCAGGTGGTCCAGGATCGGAGCAGAGAGGCCTAGAATAACCATCACCCTGTTTAATTGCCTCGATAGCCTAGTTACATTGCTCTGTGTCTTAAGGTCTTGAAGCACTTCGCAATATTAAGCTTCCTTAAAAATAGTCTGAGTAAATTTTCCAAAGAATAAAAATTAGTAAAATATCTAAATATTTGCTCTTCATACAAGCGTGGATGCCCCCATCCTGTGGTGAGGGGGCCCTAGGCAGTGCCCAGTACTCTGTGAGCCCTCAGCTCTCTACAAAAACACGACAAGGACTACATGCGGTGGCACTACACAAACTTCAGCGAGAGGGTTTTGTGCATAAAAACAATGACTTCACATATGCGCCAATACAGTATGGTTGGCTGGGTTGAATTAGTGTTTTACAAATAACAAATTAGTTAACCAGTTCCAGCTTGCAAATATTTTCTTTTTTTTCCTCTAACATGTCCTCCGTATTGACATACTCTGTGTTGAAGTTTCAGTTGCCATTTAAGTATCGGCAGAGCCCCCCGTGTCCATATTTGACCCCTAAGCCGCAGTGTTCTCGTGTTCAGTGGCGCAGATGGGCACATCTGACTATCGCTGGGAGCATCTCAGTCATGGCATGTGCAGCCCTTTGGGAGATCAAAACATCGTTTTAGAGAAGGGTTTGGCCGCCTGGTGGAAACTGGGTGTAACATTACTCACATCACGGCCAGATGAGTAACGCGCTGTGTGTGTAACAAATTCATGGGCTGCACATTCTTGACACATGACGGATCACCACGTATTGTTAAAAAAACAGTATATTGTACAATGATACTGTGGCTAATAGTGATATTGTGGCCTTATCTTTAAAATTCTGGCTTGCAGAGAACAAGTTTATTTGTTAGAGCAAATTACCAGTAATTAGTTCTTATTTATATTACTTTGCCACTTAGAGGCGCCAGTGAAGATCAAGGCAAATTAAACTTATTAGAAGCACAGGTGGGAGAGCCGGTAGTATGGAAAGCTGTTCTGAACACGCAAGAGGGATGTAGGCTGGGAATCCAAGAGATGAAGTGATCTGCCCAGGGCACCACAAGAGCCGAGTGATAGAGCTACCCCTAGTGCTTCTACTGGGACTGTAAAATGATGAAAAAGAGTATCTCCCCAGGTTTTCATGCTTAAGTGCAATTAAACAGGTGGTTAGGTTTTAAGATATTCTGAACAATCACAGTTCTCATTGCTTTCCACGGGAGATGGGCATACAGCAAAGATCAGGCACTAACAAAAATCAGATCTAGTTATTTACAGCCCGAGAGAGATGATGAGAACCTGGGTCTCCTTGGTTTGGACTGAATGCTTTGTAAGGAATCTGCCACTGTGATTTGCGATGGTGCTACTTAATTAAGGGCATAAGTAGTAGGTGCTACGGAACATCCCTCTCCCAGACAATTTGCCACACCACGGCTGATATAACTACAGAAGCCAGCCGGTCTGGTTCAGGTCAGAACGTCGGACTGGCCTTGCAGGATCCAGGAATGTGCACAGCTCGTGTCTCTATCACCAATCTGAAATTCTTTATCGCGTCCCCGTTCACAAGGCTGGAGTCAAGTGGAAGTTTACGTCATGGAGTGCCAAGTCAATCTGACAAACAAGAACATTGCGTCTTCTGCCAAGTGCAGCCCTGTGACCATTCTTACAGATGCTCGGAGTACCTTTAAAAGAACCCTTTTGTTTTCTTAGTTATTAACGAATTACTTTTTAAAAATCTGTATTGATGCTCAGAGCAGGAAAACCTCTGCACGCCTATCCCTCAGCATATGAAGCAGCAGTAACGGGAACCGCTCACCGTGGCCGCCCACCCTCCTCATTAGCGTTCACTCATCTCTCCCCCTGCCCCATTAGCACCTTGCAGCGGCCCCGGCCGAGCGCGGGGGCCGGTTCCCCGGGGCCGGGGGGGGGCGGGCCGGGCCGGGAGCAGGTGATCCCCGCCGGGGCGGGGACGAGCCGCCTCCTCCCCTCCCCTCCCTTCCCTTCCTCCTCCCCTCCCTCTCCTCCCTCCTCTCCCCTCCCTCTCCTCCGCTCGGCGCGGCGGGGGAGGCAGGAAAGTTGGGCGGCTGCCGGGAAGTTTGGGAGCATGGCGGAGCGGCCCGGGGCGGCCGGCCCCCGACAGCGCGCCGGGGCGGCGGCGGGCGAGCGGCCGCGCTGAGCCCAGCCGATCCCCCCCCTCCCCGCCCGCCGGCATGGCCCGCTGGATCCCCACCAAGCGGGAGAAGTACGGGGTCGGTGAGTGGCAGCCCGGACACCCCCGCCCCGCACGCCCTCCCCTGCCCTCCCCTCCGCTCCCCTCCGCTCCTGCCTCCGGGCCGCCCCGCGTCCCCTCCCGCAGCCCGCGCTCCCTCTCCGCGGCGGGGCACGGCGCCCGGCTGCCCCGCTCCGCCGCTGCCGGCTCCCCTCCGCCGCACCTCATCGCTTCCCCCATCTGGAGTTGTTCCTTTCCTTCTGCACACCCTTGACTCGTTTCTCCTCCACGCGCTTTCTTATTTATTTATTTATTTATTTATTTATTTTCTAGTTTGTGCTCTCTTCCCCTTTCAGGTTTCAGCAGCGCCTATTCACTCTTTGAACCCTTAGGGATGGAGGCAGCGGCGTGTGTCCAGCTCACGCCTTGGGAGCTACGGGTTTCTGGCAATTCGGGACTGACCTTTGTAATTTTGCCTCTCTAGCATGCTTTACAGTGAAGAGTGCTCTAATGTAGCAGCAAACATGAAGATGTGGCTAGAAAAAGCGATGACAGGATAAAGGTTGTAATGAGTGAATTCAGGATTGTGGGTGACATCTTTGCAGGCGGTGGAAATCTTGACAGTCATAGGGAGAGGAATGGTGAATGCCTGACTGTCACCTTGTACCTTCTGCCCTGTCCTCCCCTTTATGTTTAAAAGGAGATTGTTCAGTGCTAGCTCGCTTCTCTCTAGGAGGAACATAACCAATGGTGGCGCTGACAAGTTCTTCTTGAGAGTTTGACAAATCGAAAGCCATACAATTTTGAGGTTGCTTGTGAGAATTGGGCAGAGAACAACAGGCAGGAAACCACTAATGACACAAACGACTTCTGATAGTTTATTTTAATGAAGAGTGAACTTCTGTGCCCCTTGTTTTACACAGTGGATTTCCTGACGTGAGGAAAATTTTAAATTTCATGCTTGCAAAGTGTTAATTGCCCTGACTCCCATAGGTTGTTTATGCAAGTTCAGTCCATGAGTTTAAAGGTGAAGAACCCCATCCTGCACAATTTTTCAGAGAGTGAGTTTGAAATAAGTTACCTGCCTGATTTCAAAGTGGCTTGGCAGCGAGGCAGCCCACTTGCAGAGCTGTGGCTTAAGCTTCCGAGATATTATACGCTGCACAACGTTATCTAGTTTCTGCTCTGGTAGCTGGGAGGGTGTGGAGTATTCTACGCCCTGAACTTTGTTTCTTTCTGTGTAGGTAACAGCCCAGGCTATTTATACCTGGGAGCCCGTCTGTATGCCTTGGTGAGATTCCTCTGAGCGTCAGGAATTAAAAAAATTTGCTATTATAATTAAGTAAACTATATAATGCTAGTCTGATTGGCTGTGCTAGGTTACGGTGGGGTTTTTTTAAGCACACCTTTGAGCAAGGCTCTCCTGCCTCAGGAATGGCCTTGGGCAGTGGGATGAATCAGAGGTGCTCCTCTCGCTTCCTTTTTATTAGCTTCCGGGGTGAGTTTTTCGTGCTGGCCTCAGCCAACTGCTGATTATGACAGCTCCTCTGCCAGAAAGGGCACTGGCTTGTGAGTAAGCAGGGTGGAGGGGAAAATCTGCCTCTTCCCTTACGTTACCAATCAAAAAGTGTGCTGGTGGGAAGTTATCTCCTTATTTCTGCGTGTTCAGGCAGCTGTGTGAAAAAGATACTTATTTCCCCTGGACCAAACTGACACAGAATTTGCAACGCTTCAGCTCTTGCATTTAGTTTGCAACCAGAACTGATAGGGTTAATCCACAGGCAGTAAACAGAATTATTTATGGAGTGACTAGCTTTATCAGGCAGTGTTTGATACGTTAATGGAATGATAATTTTGCCAATTTGATGTTTGCAGACGTGTCCGTTTCCCATCTACAATTGCATCCTGTGCTGTGCTCGAGCTCTGCGCTCAGGTACCAGTCCTCATTGGTTTTGTGCTTAATTTGAAGAATTCGATGAGGATTGAGAGGAAATTGTGAGCTGCTTGGGCCGTTAATCTGCCTGCTAACCAAGGTGCCTGTTAGTACCAATTATGAAGGTGGCTGTAATGAGGGTAATGTCACTGGTGTGTATGGTACAGGCCGTTAGATGGTAACAGCTTGGGTTCACTGGTAGCGTGGGTAAGGTGATAGTTATGAAGTGTCAAGATACAAGTTCATCCTTTTTGGAAGGAACACGTACATTGTGGCTGTTAGTAGTCTGTGCTTTGGAAACTAATGTAGAAGTACTTGCATTTATTTTAAACACAACCCTGTAAATCATACCCATGCAGTAAGAAATTCCAAGAAGTAAGCAATGTGATTCAGTGTCACTTGTCTGATTTTTGTATTTCAGTTCAGAATCGTTTAAGTCCTGGATTATTCTACAGATTTGTTGATTGTGGGTTCAAACTGATTTGTTGCCTTCTAGTGTTGTCCTCAATTGGTTAAACCTGGAGACTGCTACCTTTACCATGGGTAGTACAGGTGGCATATGGGCTGAGTTTGAAATGGCAGACAGCAGAGAGTACAAGATTGGAAATTGTAGCATTTTTAGGGAAGCATACGTGAGAGACAAATGGCTTGCAGTTTCTCACTTGCAATGAATTTTCAACCCGGTAACAGATGGGATTTTGGAAGCTTCAGCTTCGTAGAGGGACAAAACACTGCAGATCATCTGATGGGCAGCATCTTGCCTCTTTAAGCAACAGCATTTTCTGTGTCTCTCAAAGCTTCCTTGCAACATGCTTCACCTGTAATTGGGGAAGGGAAGATGCTATCTGGTGCATCGTCTGTGAAAGCTGGTCAGTTCTTGGTCTGAGCTAAATGAAGTAACCTATGCTTGTGCTTCTCTCAAAAAGGTGTCGTTTGCGGAATGCCTTTCGTGCAGACTCTTTTCAGTCACAAGAGCGTGCTCTGAAGGAAAGAATAGTGGAATGGCTCCCCATGATTTTTCACTTTTACCTGCTTGTTTTAAAATTATTAACTTAGGGCATAAGGAATCAAAATGTAATTACTTTCTTTTTCTGCTGGCAGTAACATGGGCTTGCATTAACTTCAACTTAAGCGTTACAATTCAGTTGTAAAAGCAATTATTTCTTTAGTCATCATCTGTTCCTAACATGTAAGTGTCCTTTGTGGACTGAAGAAGACTCTATTGATGGCTTCAGTACCAGGTATGAGAGAATCCGGAGCCTGTGGAATCGTAAGCCGTCCTGGTGTGAACCCAGGGCTGCTGTCAGAACAAGTGGTCGGGCAGACCCTTTTTCCAACTCCTTCCTGCAGGCAGTAGCAGTGTGGGAAGCCAGGTCAGGGAACGCACCCTGCTCAAAACCAATTCAGAAATGCAAAGTGCTGAGTTTTCAGCCAGAACGGTTTCCAGGTGACTCTGCTGAGGCATCAGGTACACACATGCTTTATATGTCACCTGTGGCTGTGAACTAACAGGATAGGAAGTGTTTCTTGATAATTCTGTAGCTTGATCTGTGCATGCAGCTATTGTTCAGCCAACCCACAAACCTGGTCTTCCAGTATAAGCCATTATTAACTGAAGTTTTATTGAAAGAGCTCTGAGACGAGGTCCAGAGTAGTTTGCATTTTGGTGAAGATGGCAGCTTGCACCTGGATGCACTCATATGACTGTCTCTTGAAATGTAAATTTACCCTGATTTTTGGGGTAGTGGCTATTTCATAGAGCTTGTATGGTAGGGCTGGGGAAGGACCAGGCAGACTATCGTGGCTTGGCCTTTGCAGTTGCAGGCCACAATGGACCATTCATTCCACATACCACAAAGTGCTTCAGCCCAACAACAAACTTAGAGCTTGCAGCGAAACACTGAAAGCCACAAATTGCGATGTCCTGCTCAGAAGGAGCAAGGGAAAGCTTAAGCGATATTTGTTGCCTGTGATCTCTCCAAATTGTTAAATTTATAACTTAAAATATTATTGAGCCCACAAAAACTGCACTGGTCCGTGAGGTATATCAATGCATTCTTTGTATTTTAGTGATCTTTATAAGCTCTGAGTAAAACTAGAGTCATGTTTTGTTTAGAAAATGTCTTAAAATGTTGGCTTGAAGGGAAGCTAATTAAACAAAGTGGTTCAGTCACTCTGTGGAAAGTGTTTTGATCTGGTGCATTTTTAAGGCAGGAGGCTGGGAGAGAAAGGTTGAGAAACTTCTGGGCAGCTTTAATTCTGAAGCTTTCTCTGCCTCCTCACATCCCATTCTAGGGATTCCCATTTTGCACGTCAAGTGTGCAGATACATAGGTGGCTCTTCGAAAGGGGATGGCGCGATTTGATCTGGTTCCAAAAGGAGTGTGGCCACTTGCTATGGCGAAAATACCTTAGCCATAGCAGCAATAGAAACCTTGTTACAGTGGCAAATAGCAGCCTTTGAGTTTCAATCTGCCATCTCTTATTTTGGTGGGTTTTTTTCTTTTTGACTAGATTATTTTTTTTTGTTAAACTGACAGGTAATTACCTCTAATAGTTATTGGTGGCCTTTTAAACCCATTACATTTTTCCCTGCTGGAGGGATCGGAGCATAGGACTATTCTTGTCGCAAAGAAGTATTTACTTTTTTTGAAATACCATGTGGTGGTTGAGTTACAATCAGCTGCGTCATGTCTTAGGAATGGCAGTAATTTTTCAAATGTAAACCAGTGCCTGCCAGCTACGTTAGTGATTTATGTGAGCAGAAATGCAAAGGATCAGAGAGGAAGAGAGAGTGCTGCAGAATAAGATTTTCTTACTAATGGTTTGATTTGTGATAACTTCTGATATGCTGGGCCATCAGGTCTTGGCTTCGTGTTCAGACCTCATATGTCTTCTGCAGAGTTGTCTCGAAATGCAGTCTGTGATCAAAGGAGTTTCACGGTACTGATAGTAGTATATCATGTCAAATTAGAGCAAAATTCATATTTGTTTCAACTTGCTGCTTGCCTTATGCCTGCCATTCCTGTAGGATGCTTCTGATTTGAAACTTAAGTCCACGGTTGTGCAACAGGCTCCTGACAAGGGCTCTAGAAGGATGGAGGAGCCCATTCCCACTGCAGAAGTGACTGTCTTCCTCTCTATTGACAGAAACACTCTATAGCTACTCATTCATTTCCCCTCGTTTGCGTTGTTATAACGTGTCTAAAAATTGTCGCGTTGATGGCAATACCAACAAAACTTTCAACAGGAAAAGTGAAAACTTGGTATTGTTGACAGCAAAACATTTTGAGTCTTCAGAGTAGTATACAACACTTTCTTTGTGATTTGGTTCCCCGGTTTTTACTGCTGTGTGTACAGTTTATTTGATGTGAAAGCTGGCTGTGCTACTTCCTACTTCCATAGTCCTTTCTATTTTTTGTTAATCCGTATTAGCCCCAGTCTGTCTTCCCTTGCTTTTGGTGATAACTACTCTACTCCTTAAGTAGTTCCCTGTGAAACTAATCCTGTGGACTTCAAAGGCATTGCTGACATGGACAAGACTTGGAACCATTTCTTATTCTTACTTTGAAAAGCATTATTTCTAGAAGTGTCTTGTGACTTCTGGGTGCTTTATCTCTTGAGTAGCCACCTTGAAACATCACCAACAGTCCTGATGTTTAGGAACTGTCTTACAGTTCACTGTACTAACAGTCAGGTCCCTTTATGGAGGCTCCACATCCTCTCTTGAGGGCATCCAGAACTGGTAGTTGCCTTCTAGAGTTTTGTTTGGGCTGTCTCCCGCTGATGAGATGTGGGCCTAATTGTTCAGAGGTGTCAAGAGGCTGTAAGTACGTGTTTTCACTAGAGCTGGGTGTGCCAGCCAGGTCTGAATTTCACACCAGTATCTTCCGTGTTCTTGTGGTACTTCATTTGGCGTAGGACTGTATTTGCTAGCGCAAATGCAGACAGGGACTATGTTTAAAAGCAAAATAATAACAGTTCATGAACTGAAAAAACTTAAGTCAATAGCATATTGGTCACAAAGCAGTAAATGTGTAATAACCTTTCCCTGTCATTCAGAAGTTGAAAAATGTACGCCCCTTCTACATGCAAGCTTGCCGAAGCTCCTTTAATTGAAAGTCAATTTTTTTTTTTTTTTGCTATTTAACTTGCACTTAACTAGACTGGTAGGACATTTCTTTCAATTAGTGCTTTTAGGGAAAAAAACTGTATTTATGCTAGCACGTTAAAGACACAACCCTGGCCAAGCTTAAAACTACCTTAGTCCAAAGTCATGAACGCGTTTAGCCCCTTGCTACCAGAGTGAGACTGTGCTTTCAGCCCCAATGCAGTTAACTTGTGATTGCATGCCTAAAATACGGTAATAAATTTGGGTGCATTTGCCAGGAAACATGTGCTAATAAAACTGGAACATAAATAGGAATTACTAAATAGCTTGCTGGGTGGCCAGTTCATGGTTGCCTTCAAAAACTGAAGATGTTACAGAGTGCTAGTTGGACCACTACTTAAATGATAAAAATGTCTTTTTGGTACAGTACAGACTGTACCTCCTAGGGGGATCTCCCAGGAATAGAGGGGGGAGCGTTCTTTAAAGGATGAATTGCTCTGGCAGCCTCTTGAAGCTTTCACATAGGTGTCTGGCACGTTGTCAGAATATATCTAAAAAAAAGTAGTGATTGTTTTGTGAGTTATTCTTTGGCCACTTCTTATACTCTCAAATTTTTGGAGGTGTTGCTGCAATAAAAGTGGACCTCATCCTGCAAAGTGCTGAATCTGGGCAAAAAGCTCATCGAGATACAGTGGAGATGATAACAGTTTCTGCTCTTAGCCAGGCTTGGTACTTTGATCCTCCATAATAATAAAGTAGTTTATAACTTCAGCTCTAAAGCTCTAATACTGTTTCAGAATGTCACATGCAAATAGTGGCCAATTAGTTCTGAAAGACTACTTTTTTTTTTTTTTTAAGGTAAGGGTAACTAGCTTAAATATTAAGAGACCTGAATCTTGCAGCATTTCCATTCTCACTGCTCTGACAACGTAGTGGGGGCTTCAGGCTGCAGAGAGATGGAGCTTAATGGAAAGGAATAAAGTAGCTCTAGAAAACGAAGGGAAGGCTGCAGTGCTTGGTACCCAGTTCCAAATTCTTCGTCTCCTTGCACCTTGTGCAGTTTTAATTAAAACTCATCTGCTGACTGCAGTTTTTTAGCTTGTTCTCCATTCTTGACAGCAAAGGGATTGATATTCCTGTTTGGCTTTTTTCTTTCCAGGGTAAGACCCTTCGTTCCCAGCCAAGATTTCCTGTTCCTTCTTTCAACACTGTTCCCCTGTTTGCCATTTGCTTGTTACCTGAGATAGGTGGTGAGATAAAAATGCTTTGGAATTAAAGGTCTCTGGAAATGTGAAACTGTATATCTCGCCATGCAGTGCCAGTTCTCTGATTGGGGCTTGTGTCATTTTGCAGACAGGAATCAATGAAACCACAGGCAGCCATTATGGGAGAGTAATCTGTTACGAAGCTTGTGTTGAATGAGAAGGACTGAAGGTACAGAGGCAACTGAAATCCCTATGCTTATGCGTATTAGAAATTCTACTTGTGTTAGCCCTGCCAGCATGAGTTAGCTCAAGTGCTAGTTTCCATAGAGGTTCTATCCAGTGGAGGTAAAGAGGTTTTTGGCAACACATCCCAAGTTTCTTAAAATGCAGTGGGCCAAGCCACGCTATGAATTCTTCTCATGCAAATTGTGGGAGAGCCTGTCTGTCTCTTCCTGAGCGCACGGATGGAAGGGGGAAGGTGCTGGAGGCCTGAGAACACTCGTATAAAAATCTGTGGCTGTAATTCTGGTGGGTTACGTTTGCAGCTGATGAAATGGGATCCCTTAGCTTTATGTTCTCTGTGGGTCTGTCAGCTTGAGTTTAGTGTTGATATGAGTAGGTGCGATGCTAGCAAGAGACAATGCTGAAATTTTAACTCGAGTGAACTTTAGGGTGAAGACTAGCCTCTAGGCACAGTTGGACTCCATGCCCAAGTGTTTTACTCATTAGACCTCCTCTCATCTCTCCACCCTCACTCCCTCTGAAAGTAATGCATACAGCAAAACTCATTAGATAGTAGCGCTCAGTTCTGTACAGTAGTATTTCCAAGTTTTCTTTCTGCTTCCTTTGATGTTTTGCCCAGTAAGAACTAGGACAGTAATTTAAAGCCAGTGGCAAATTCACTTAATTCTTTTGAAAGTGCCACACGCTTTCAAGTTGGGAATTAGCTGAGTAGTCCAATTTATCAAGTGACGGTTTTGGGGTTGTGCTTTTACAAATCTGCTTGAAAACTTCATTGCAAAAGTTACTCTTGTACTTAATGTGTCCGAGCACAAGTGTCTGCAGGCTTGGAGGAAAAAGAAAGGTGACTGCAGTTGCAGTTGTATGTGTATTGTAAATGAGCATCTATTTCTTCACAGGCCATAAAAATGGAAGCATTCAAAATCAGAGGTTACTCTCTGAAACTAGATTTCAAACCTCTGGTTGGTAATGAGTTGTTAAAACTAGAATGTAAGTACCAAAATATTCAGAAGGTTCTAGGTACGAAGCTGTTTTTTTGTAGAGGACAACCCAAAGAGTGCCCATTTTCTTCCAAGTCTCTTTCTCCAAAATGCACAATAGAGAGAAGATGCATAATATTTTAAGTTTCTTGAATTCCCGTGATACCAATAGGCTGGCCTGAGTACAAACCAGGTTCTGATACAGCTAAAGCCGGTGGCCAAACCGTAGATTTCTGTGGTCATACAATAGTTGAAACGGCGTTACAGGGTTAGAACAATTGCTCTAAAGGACAAGACTATGATTTAATATAGTTTTGGGAGAATACTAATCGTTCAGGCTAGATGTTACTGCTCAGATTTCAAAGAGGCAAAATATAAAGCTGCAGGGCTTGGAAGATATGTACCTTACAGTAATATCAAGCACTCTTTAACCTAATAAGATCTATAAGCCGCCTGTCATTATGGTATCTAGTTCTTGTAGCCTTGCCAACAGATGAAAAGGAGCAGTCTTGTCTTGTATCCTGCACGCTGAGAAGGTCATTGTGTCACAGTGAAAGCAGCTGAATGTATATCTTGGTAAATGAATGAAGTATTTAAACACACTAGGTGGATGTGTTTTGTGAAATTGGAGCTGGTAAAAGATGCAGCTTTGATAGCACCAGGATCTGAGGTTTCTCTGTAGTAATAACAACATTGGCAGCTGTTGCTGCACCTTTCCTCCCTGAGCCAGCTTCATACTGCTCAGAGCTGAGTACCACTGAAACAACAACGGCAATGTGCTGTCACTGGCTTCTTTTCTTCTGTGTCAACTAAAGGAAGGTTGGCTCGATGAAATTGCAAGATACTCCAGCAGCTGGATTGAGAACCATTAAGTCAAGGCCCACCTTCCAGACCCAACGAGCAGTGTGTATCGTCATCTTTTTGCGCTTGGAAGCTGCTTTTGGCACGTGAGTTCCAAGTTGGGTACTCTTGCATCTATTCATTCCACTTGAACGCTGACATGCTATTGCATGTTGTTTAATTTGAAGCAGCCAGACCTGAAACAGACTGTAGCCTTAAAAACTGTTTTACACTGTGGCTGACACCTCGTTATTTTATCTTCTCTTTTTATGTTTGAACACTGTTAGGCAGGTGCTGTTCTCACTGACTGCAGGACGCAGAGATGCCAAGGGCATTCCTCTAAACCACAGCCTAGGGAATCTCGCAGACAGCCTTAAATAGTTGTTGTAGAAAGATGTATCAAGGCAACCTGTTAAAAATTTACACAAGTGTGAATCTTCAAGAAGAGAAGCTAGGCTGTTGGGTTTTTTTCCATCTGTGTATTTGCAAAAGGGGACACTTCATGATGTTCCAAGGTGACTAAAACCGCAAGCCTAGTTTTTTTGAGGTTTTTTTTGTTTGGTTTTTTTTTGTTTTGTTCTTTTTTTTTTAATCAAGTACTGGATTTAGTTGAGTGTAGTATATTCAGGAGCAGGTTGGCTCCTACGCTGCTAGTACTGATTTATTCTTCCATTGGCTCACAGCACTCCCTCTTACTCCAGACATAAGCTGAGACAGCTAATGTAGATTAATTCTTTATCTGAGCTTAAAATCCCTAAGGGCCCTTTAGAGTGAAAATAATAAAAGGAAGTAGAAAGCCTAGAGAAGATTGCACAGCTAACGATATGTGTATGCGTTACCCATATGTAAAATAAAATGCATACTTACTGTTCTGTACTGTGTGACTGCTATTCTGGTACGTGTTTTCAGGAAAAAGGTTTAGAAAACTGCTGCGTGTGTAAAAACAGCAGAGCTTTAAACTCTCCTTTGAGATGGGCAGAAGGGAAAATGGGACTTTTGGAGATGGGGGGCATTTGTTTAACTTCGGAGGTCAGATTTTTTCCAAGTGTTATATCTGCTCGTGTGCAGCAAGGGCTGGGTTAGTACGCCATAATGCTATAAGAAATGCACTGTAGCCTGGCTCCGTAGCTACTGACATAAAAGTAAGTCCGAAAAGTCACTGGTCGCCAAGAAAACTTACTGTAGAGTCTCATAACAGAGCATTTCTGCATGGTTCGGATCACAGAAGCAGCTACAGTTTGGCTGCTTCTACCCTAAGCACACTTACAGAGAGACAAACCAGCTTATGCTGTGGTGACTTTATTATTACTGGTGTCCAAATCCGTGTGTGTTTAGGATCGCTGTCTCCGTCCTGTGTTGCAGCGTAGATGCCCTCTGAGAACAGAGTAGCTTTTATTTTCATACAGCTACTGTGTTATGAACACTTTGAGATAAATAATTGAGGGGAAAGTGACTAATGGGAATTCTGTAAACATGAAAAGATAGAAATTATTTCTTTTTCCTTTATAATCAGTATGTCTCTTGCTTCAACAGTTCTGAATCATCTCAGTTTCCCTGATCTGAATCTACTAAGAAGCTCTAATTAAGATACATGGGCTAATTTCTCCTTGGGTCTGCCACTTGCTGCAGAGCATTGCTGTGGAGCTGGCTGTGGTTTTAGTCTGTAGAGTTTAAAGCCATAAGAGACCATTAGATCATCTAGTCGGAGCACTTGTGTAACACTCGTGAAGCCATCCATATTCCCATGGGCTGAGATTGTTGTTTTTTTCTAAAGCAGTCCAGGCCTTAAGGGATTAAACCATTGATAATAAAATCTGATCCAGTCTATGATAGAGAGAGAGAGAGAGAGAGAGAGAGAGGAATATCCAAAAGTTGATGATGGCATGACTGAAAATCTTCCCCAAATGTGGAAATTAGTTTCATTTAGACTGTTTGTGCACAGCAGATTCTGCAAAACCTCGGATTATTTGCCTATGCCGTCTCCAGGATAGTACTCTCTTATTCAGGGGAAATCACAAAAATCTTAGCAGACTTTTGATCAACTGTGCATGTGGCAGACACGCTTCCTTCTCCTCAGAAGGTGAGCGGGTAGCACTCTTATTTGGGTTTGGTTATTGGAATAGTCTTAGGCTGGAACTGCAGGTGTTGGGAGCATATTGAGGGTGTAGATCTTCCTGATTTTCTCACGGTTCTCAAAAGAAAGGCATGAATATAGAGTTTGACAGTACAGAATCTAAATAAGAAAGGCCATGCCATACCATATTCTCCTGCATAGGCAGACGGTATAACTTCTCCGTTGATTTAATGTCCATTTTTAAGATAACTCAGCTTAAAAATTTTAAGGATAAGTAAATTCCTTCCAAGTATATTCACGTGTGTGAGGTCAGCCTGAAACAAGGTGTTAAAGCTCCATGTCTAGCTCATCAGATGTTTGACTCTGAAGCCTAATGATGTCTGTTAATTAAAGCATTTCCATCCACATAATGCTGTTATTCTGGATTATTTGCGTTCAAAATGCTAAGCAGTCACTTGGAACTTTGTAGAACTGAGACTGAATGTCAGCATCGACCAATTCAGGAGTAGTAATTTTTGTTCGTAACAATCAGTTAATGTGCATGTTTCACAGTGTTGAACCATGACTTACTTTTCTTGAAGAAGCAGTCTGACATATGAATCTTAATTATGCTATTCTCAATTTTTCAGACACAAATTCCTGAGAAGTTACTAGAACGTTTTTGCTCAAACATCAAAAAGCCTTTGTTCCTATTAAGAATTAATTCCTTGGGCAGTTCCTTGTTTTTTAAATAAAGCCACTGTTTTTTTGGTTATATCTTGGCACCAGATAGCATACCAGGCTTCTCCAAATGGGGCTGTCCGGCATAAATGCCATTTCTTAATACAGGGTTTTTGCAGCGTAAAAGCACATACTTCTGTTTCCGTACAATAGTTTTTGACTCTTCAGTTGAAAGATGTAATGAGATGGAGTCTGGTTATTGCAACAGCGCTGAATGTGATCCTTTGTTCAGAGGAAGCAAGGCACAGCCCTCTCCTATCAGATAGTGGTGAGGGCAGACCTCGGAGAAGTGGGACGTGGTATTTGGAAGCGGGTATCGTGTCTTTGTCATGGGTGGAGGGGTGGTTATTTTGAGCCAAGTGAGAGATAACGGATCTTGCAGTGGCTGTGTTTTTCAGGCCAATAATCCGCATTTCAGATGCATTTAAGCAAATTATTGAGGAAAGAATTCCATTTCATTCTGCTTGAATCTCACACAGAATAGCATGTGACAGTTTCTGCCTCGTTCACTTTCGTTTCAGACATTTCAGATGAGCTTTGCTTTTAGAACATAGTCTTGAAAATGAGTTACAGACTTGTGATTAAAATGGGTCTAGGAATTAATATTTGGTTTCCACCTTTGGATATGCTGCAGATGAACAGTATGACATTCAGGTTGTTTGTCCTCAGTTTCTCTGCTTGCAGAAGAGAACAGTTGCTCCCTTTCTAACACGCGACGGTGGTACTGCGTGAAAGACACTGCGCTAGTGCAGGAGATCACTTGTCCAGATGTTTACTAGGTCTTTAAGGTGTGGCCAGATCCGTATGTGGCATCCGAGCTGACTGCACCATCGCTTTACTTCCAAAATGATGTTGTTGGTAGGCACTGAAGACATAAGCCTGCCACGGCTTTCACAGCAACGTGTGCCAGAACTCCCACTGGTTTTACTAAAAGCTACATCGGGCTCAATGAGTTGCTGACAGACCTCTTGCAAATTAAGGCTTCTCCCAGGACTCTTGAACAAAGTGAAGCTTTGTGGGTTTTCAAAGTGTGTTTTGGGGTTTTATACATTATAATTGCGCTGCTTCTCATTTTCTGCCCCATCCATGACACTGAGGCTTCTTACTGTTTAAGTGCCACTGTCTGGTGTTTCACAGGTCAGGAGTGTATGCTGTGATTAATCTTCTGTCTTCATACAACCGGAGGGAGTGACATAACTGAACCTGCTCTTCCCATCGTAATACTGCCGTGTGCCAGCTCACATCAAACTCTGTGCCTTCTCAGAAGCTTCCAGCTCACCATTAGCTGTTACTCAGAGCCCTGGCTACCCTGGAAAGCCCAGGCTCTCTCGGGTTTCCTTTGCCATTCCTGGAATCTTTGCTTCTGGTGCTGACTGTTGCGTGATGCTTCAGACCAGAGCAGTGCATCCCCCGAGATCCAGCGTGTATGCCCAGTTGCGCAATGTCTCTGAGTTCCTTGACGATCCATTTTGAGGACTCACCTTCTGCCCTGAAGCATGAAAATTGCTTCTCCTTATCTTCACCTACATTACTCTGGCTGCTGTCATCGTGTTATCTGTTGTCCTTTTCAAACCAGCCCCAATGTTGACTCCTCTGACCTTCCCTCCCAATGAATTCCACAGGCTGGATGCATCATTGAAAAAGCCAGCATTTCTTAAGCTTACTTTCTGCTAATCAAACTGGGGAACTGCCTTCACGTTTAATTCATGTAAATTAAACAATAAGATACCTTGCCTGTAGTTATACTCAAAGAATATGATCATTAAAACAGAGTCAGTACCTCTTTCTTATGGATCATGTTTTCCATCTCATCCTCTTTGTTTAGATTATATTTGCGAGACTTCAGTGCTGCTTTTCATTCAGGATGATAAAAGGAACAAAATCACCGTTCCAAAGTGAATTTCAAGGACAAAATCTCACCTGAAGTATAACTTGAAGGGGAAAGACTTAGCTTCAGATATTCCTGCAGATTTGGGGACAAAACTCTGTATTTTTTTAAATTTCTTTTCTTCCTTTCTAGCTGCAAGGATGAAGGATTTTTATTTTTTCATGCCCTGACCATGTTTGTTATGTGCAGCTTCCTTTAAGTTTGAAAGAGGTCAGATTAAATACACAGGATGCGAAAGAGGTTAAGCAGTTGAAATAACTGCAGATGGACTGTTTCGGACAGGACTGACTTTAAACAGCAGGAAGCATCAGTTGCAGCAGCAAAGCTCCCAGGGAAAATATGCCAGCAATTTGTCTTTTATAACCTTGCGCATAACCATTGGGTGGGAGATTTTATACACAGTGGCCCTCTGTTCTTGCTTAAGTCAATCTAGCAAAGCAAGATGCTACAAATCTCCCCTTTTTTTGATGTGCAGTGGCAGGAGCGTGTTCCTTCAGCTTCTAAATGCTACGCATCAGGATCTGAAACCTTGCCGGTAGAGTAGGGAAAGAGAAGGGAAGGGAACTGGGATGTTTAGTTCTCTGTCTTGCGGCTGTTGTGATCTTTGGTGGGGGGAACTGCAGCGTTTAGTTCTCCCTCCTCTTGTGGCTGTTGTGCTCTTTGGTTTTGAATTAACTGTCTGTGTTCTCAAAAGAAAGGCTTGTCTGATGCCCGCCCACCTTTCTGTTAGGCACTTGGTGCTGCTCAGACTGCTTTTGTCTGATGCTGAAGCAGCATTTTATGGAAAAATACAGACTGATATTTATATAATGTCTGTCCCAAAGAAACCCAAGGCATCTAGAAATTGTACGTCGGAATCCCTAGACGTATAAGCACACATGCCTTTTCTAAACAGCGGCCGTTTCTCCTGCAGAGCACAGCCATGAAACAGGAATCCCAAACAGCACTTTAAGACAGAAAGAAAGGCAGCCCAGCTGTAACCACGGGAGGAAACTTCAGTAGACAGAATGACATCGGCCAAGTTAGAAATTGGCTAAGACCCTGTGCTTTAAGTCTTCTAAGTCTGTTGACAGCGCTATAGGATTATTAATGTCCACAGACTGCTTGCTGCCTGGGCTTCACCTGAGGAATGACACCTCCTGTGTCCCCGTAGCACGTTACGGGCCAACAGTTCAGCAGGGACTCCAAAGGAAGCCCGGGTTGTTTTATCCTTCCACACCGCTTCCCGCTGCGCCTTGGGGAGGTTTGGAGATGTCCCATCCAAGTAATGGATTGCGACATCCCTGCTTAACGCTAACGATCTGGCAGGTTTACTGCGGCAGGAGGCATGGCCGCGGGGAGCTGACTTTCCTTTGGGTTGGGCGCTGCACTTTTCTGCTGACCTCTGCAAACCCTTGCAGAATTATTTTCTTTAACTGGCAGAACAGTTTCTTTTTAACTGAATCAAATACAATATTAAGCAGTTCTTCTGTTATGATCTCGGCATCTGTCAATACAGGGAGGTTCTTGATGGATTACTCTGACGTACTCGTGTATGTTCACATTTGTCTTTGCCCATAAACACAATACAAATTTTTCTGCTAAAATGTTGATGGGATTTTTACTTTTAGGCCTATTCAGGGGCCTTTAAGGCGTCTAAACTGAGTATCCACACCATCAGTCAGTTTTTAATATCTTGGCTTACAACACCGTTGTGGGAAGGGAGAGAAAACTGGATGTCGAACCAGCCAGTGCCTTAGGAGCAAAAGTCCAGTGACATTGGTGTAACCCTCTGGAAAACGTCAGATATTCCATACGTCCTGTGTGTGTGTCTCTGCAGGCACTGAAGTTACGGTAGGCATGAATTCGGGCCACCGTGAACAAACGGTGCCCCTGCAGCATCGGAAAATAAGTATCTGTTTGTGATCAGGGTCTATTTCAGATACTGCAGGGAATTCACGTTCCCTGCCTACTTCTGTTGGATTATTTATAGTTACAATATTTTAAAGAAAGCTAGTATATGTGAAATAATTTCCGGTGTGGTAAGCCACAGTCATTTGCTTATTCTGGATGCTTGCCAGGATGCAATATACCTCATCTTGACGGAAATGATAGGCATTTGATGCGAATTTCCTGATATAGGAGCTCAATTCTTTTTATTTAGTTAATTTTCAGAGAGAGTTCTTCAAATACAAACCCTCTGAAAAATTTTCCCAAAGCCCCCCTGAAAATGTTTGCATGATTTATTTCCCTTCTCTGTAAAAATAAACATTGGGCTTACTTCACGAATACATTTTCTCGGGGAACAGATTTGGAGACTTAAATGTGACACTTATGTGTGTGAGAAGACTACGTTGCTGCATTCAGGATGCAATCTGCACTTAAACCAGTGTTTTAAATAAATACATAAGATAATCTCGTTTTGGTAGGGGAGTGGTTCTGATTTAGCCGATCAATTTATTGAGCCAAAGCATTTTCCTGACTGCATTATGTCTTTGTGCTCACATTGGTTTGAAAACAAATTCAGATTAAACATTCTTGGCTTGACAAGGCTTCGGCAGCTCTAAGGAGCTCTTCTGCTTTGCCTGGTGAAATTGGGCATCTCAAGAAAGTTCCAGAGAAAAGGCAGTTTAGAAGCCTGGTCTTCTGGGCTTAATCCTATTCCCACTGGAAATCCGATAAGCATTCTGATTAGCTTTGCCTTTGGTAGGGATTAAATTTGCAGAGAATCTCAAGTTTTCGTGCTAAGATAGCTCTTGTCTGGAAAGAGCCTTTAGTAGCAAATAGTTCAAGGCATTTAATATAGAATAGTGGCATTTTTTTCTTATGACACCGAATTTATGTATTTTTTCCGGTGCTTGTGAGTGCTACATTGCAGTTAGTCCTGTGAAACACTAATAAAAAATGACAATTACCTAATTGATCCATAACCCCTGCCTGGGGTAAGAGTGACCTTTGCTGGGCAGGTTGTCAGTAAAGTGGGAAGATGCAGCTTCTTAACAGAGCGTCCCAGATCTGCGTTCTTAAAAGTGAAAGACAAACTTCGTTGGCTGTTAAGAATAATGTTTTTTATCCTTGCAGGAACCAATGATAGAATCTGGAAATACATAAGCTTTATAGTGCTTTTTCAAAATCATGTTCTGCCTTTGACAGGTGCCACGATACCAGATTTCAAAATCTGAAAACCTCACAGCTTTCGTGATTGTGTTTTTCATCTTTGTCTCTTGCCTCTTCCCTTTTTCAGCAATATACAATTACGATGCCGTCCAAGATGTGGAGCTCTCCTTGCAAGTCGGCGATACTGTCCACATTTTGGAGATGTATGAAGGTAGGTTGCAGATCACTTCCCAGTACTTTGCAGTTTTTAAAAGTAAATACAACAAATCAAAATACATATTTTTTTTAAATAATGCAAATTTCAGGTCTAGAATTTCATCCTCTGGTATGTCCAAAAGCACAAAGCTTGCTCAGTCGTGTTTGCTGTATGCACTTTACTCTTAAATCTGTATTAAAAATGCATAAAATACAGAAGCGGCAATCATATCTACACCGTTTCTGGCAGAGGTTTGTCACGGTAAGTTTTAGTAGTATCTAGAGGCAGCACTGCAAGAGAAAGAAACACTTCTGGCTGTTTATTCTTGTTTTCACACCACACCTATTTACCTTGGCTCCTCCTTGTGCCAGGCCAAGCGGTTGTGTAGTCATGTGACGAACTGATCCAGCTGGAAAATAATAATAATTTTTTAAAAAGTAGCTTTTAACCTGCATTAGTTCTTTGATCTGAGACAACAGAGGCAGTGGATGAAAGAAAAGGAGAGGGCAGGCCTAATTGTTTCAAAAGTAATGTTGCTTTAAGCCTTAATATCGCGAATTGGCATTATGTGTTTTAAAAAGCCTTCAGTTACAGAGCTTCCATGCCCTTTTTAGGCTGTTTCTCCCAGTAGTTTACTGGGAAGTTTTTCATAATACATACTTTAATGTAAAACATCTTGCAGAAAGGAAAACAAAATTCCAATTTTAAACAAGATGAAAATTACACTTGTCTGTTTCATATCTACTTATTAAACTAGACTGTTTAATGAAGATTTCAATATTAAGAATGGAACACGGCCATTTAATTCTTTTAAAGAATGTAGTAGTCACTGCTTCATTTGGGAGGCTCTCCAAAATCTAAATTCTCTTTCCAAAGTATAAATCCACTTTCACAAGCAGCGTCAGCTTGAAAAAGACTCAGTGTACAAGAACTCTGTAGCGTCTGTGCTGGGAAGGGCGAGCTGCTTGTTCAGCGGTTTGTTCTTAGCCAGTTAGTGTCTTTCCACTTCCCTTTGCCCTTGACATTGGACACAGCCAGCCAGTTCCTACACGTCCCAGCAGATTGTGTTGCTGATGTGTGTTTTTACACTGATGTGCGTGGTAGTGGTGAGTGTGTTTGGCAGGGGGAGAGAGAGGGAGGGAGAAATGGGGAAAAAACCCCTCTGTAATAGTGCTGCTTTGCGAACTGGTTTTGCAAAAAGACACAAGGAAGAGAGAGTGTTGAGGATGAGAACTGCCCTCATGAAGAGGATGCATCTTGTACTCCCAAAACTGTTGGTTATTTCTTTCTCTTTGTTTAAAGCAGCATCATTGTGTAGTCCTACTGCTTGGTCTGTAATCAGCTGTTGAACAGAGACAGTCAAGAATAGGAAATGAATACCCAAATGGCATCCCTTTCTTACCTGTACGTCCCACTTTGGAACTTCAGCCTGAGAGGATTGATTGTAAATTGCTTGGGAAAGTGAATGTGTTTTGATTGTTTTCATAGCCTGAGCCATCAGCATGGCATCCTTGTTTGTGACTAGAGGCACCTAGGAATTCCTGCAGCACAACGAAATACTTCTCCTGGAAAGAGCAGCCAAAAATTCAGGCCAGACATTTGTGGATCTAAAGGAAAAGATGCAGATTGTCTCTGAGGTGGTAACTCTGCTGCAGGTCTGGTCTGTCTTCCCATGAATTCATCTTAGAAACTCCAAATTCTGATATTCTTTCTGCTTGGGAGAAAATTCTCATGTCTTATTGTATCTATTTTTCTTTCGGGACATCAGCTTTCAGCTTTGTTTCCAGACATCTGTGGGTTGTGTTTTTGAGAATCAGTGTTCTCACAAGAAGCCTTTTTCTGTTTCTTCTCATGCTAATGATGTATACTTACAAATACAACTCCAGTCTGATAAAAGTGGATTTTTTGTTCCACTAATCGCTGTTCTTATCTGGATACCCAAGTCTCAATTTAGAAAAAGGTTCTATTTAACCAGGGTGTTGGCTTTGCAAGAAGAAAGGCTCAGAGATGTCCTGTGAAGTCTTTCTTTCAGTCGGTGTGAGTTATCCCTGCAGCTCCTGGCTGAGGGCGTTCCGTGGGCTATCGGTAACATTCTTTAGGGAATTAAGGATTGGTTTTTTTTTTTTTCAGGATTGGCCGGAGGTTCTTGTAAGGGTATTAGCCACTTGAAAGATCTTGCTCCTTGCTGTTGTTCCCTACCTCAGGATGCACAGGAGCATCTTCTGTGAGTTACCAGAAGGTTCTCAGGGCTGTGGCATCACAGTTCGCTTCCCACTCTGTGCGTGATCTAGAACATGCCTCCTCTTTCCTCCTGGTCGAAGTCGGCAGGTTTTCTTTCCTCAGCCGTGTTCAGTGAAGGCTCTCTGTGTCTCAAACAGCCTTCACTTGAAAGCTCTTTGTATTCTGCGTCTGGGGCTGCGGCTGGCTCCGCTCTGTCTGTAAGAACTGAAGTGCACGGTTTGTTCCTTGACGGCGAGGCAGCAAGGGTGAAGCTTGGGCTGGGGTTTGGTGTTAACAATAAATGTTATCTGACTCTCAACTGGCTGAATAGCTCTGAGGCATAACATTGATACAGCTAAGCCACGGGGGGAGGTGTGTGAGAAGCAAAGAGCAATAAAGTGAATTAAAGTGCAAGCCAGAAGGTATGGGTGCAGTTTGGTGCAGGCCTCTGTGCTATGAAGACTCCTCGTGTGAAGTGGCTTTGCCACAGACTGGAGTTTCTCACGAGGTGTCTGCCTGCAGTCAGGTGCTGCTGACGCACAAGTCTCTCACAAGGAGAGGAAGCACCTTTAAATTGCAAAATCCCCGATCATTTATGCTAGCACACGCCATCAGGAGTTAGAGGCCTGTTGCAAAGGCTGGAAGTCCTTGGAAAGTTGGCCAGATTTGGGGTGAGACTCCGGCATCGCACTCCTGTTAGTAAACCTCTCTCTTCCCGTGCTCGAAACAGATGCTTTGCCTAATGTTTTGTAAGTCCCAGTTACAACTACACAGTTAGGCTGGGATTGTGAGTGCACAAAAGAAGATAAGGGAGTGATAACGTGGTAGATGTGTGTTCGCAGTGCCGGACCGCACTTGCCTATGTCAAGGATCGTCAAAGGGTGATCATCCCTGTAAGTGGGAACTTCAGCTTGGGCAAAGTATGTGACATGTAAGTGAAGGTCATCAGAGCTGAAACCACAGGCTGAGCAGTTTGAACTAAAGGTTTCAAATGTTTCTGGTACAAGCTGTGATGTACTGATGTCTAATGCAGCTTGAATCCGTACAGGGACAATCTGAGAGCTGTTTGCTGTAGGGTTGAATAACTCCATAGTCCAGATGGTGCAGCACTTCCTTCAGTCCAGGAAAATGGAGATTTGTGGCACGCTGCATCCTTGTCACGTTGCCATGACGTGCAGTTGTAAGTGGGGTTTGTGCTGCAGGTAGGGACTAAATTTGCACGTTCAGTGTTTTGCTTTGAGACTGATTTTAAATAACTTTTGAAATGTCTTAGTTGGGCTTCAGGCATGCTTTGAAATGCCATGGTGTATTTGTTATACATAAAGATGTGGAGGATACCAGTTTCCTTAGACTTACCTTCCCTTTAAAATAAACACACGTATACCCTCTGCAAAGCATGAGTTTGTTAGTTCAGGTGTCTTGGTCATGATAGACTCCTAAAAACTGCAAAGCAAGGTATTTTTTTCATCCTTTCTCTGGTTGACTGCCTGGTTGCAGAAAGGCATGAAGACTTTGTATAAAATTACTTTTTCTAGTTGATAATAAGATAAGCAGTGCGTGCTTATCCTCTTGTTTACCAAATACTGTCAAGACTGGGCATATGCTGCAGAATCCAAACAAAGAAGGAAACTTGCCGTGTCCAATGGTTTGAAGGCTGCTTCAGCGCAGGATTTGCTTACTCTCTGGGAGGCTGTCCTTGAGGAGTGAGCTGGGGAGGATACATTTCTGTTTAGGGGCATCTCTTCTAATCTGCAGCATATATTATTCTTTCCTGCAAGCTGTGGGAAATAGCCAAATTGTGGATATAAGGAATGTGTGCCCACGTACTGTGATTCCAATCAGTTTCTTCTCCTGGTGAAAATACGTTTACATTGAATTTGTTCCTGGTTTCAGTATTTATCTTGTCTCTGACCACTGTAGGTAAATGAAGCAATCCCTTCTTTTATTTTGGTGCAGTGCAGCAGTGTGGGTTGTGGTACCAAGAGCCGGTACGCGACAGTGGAAGAGGAACAAAGACCTTGTGGTTAAGCATGTGGTCTGGGATTGCATCACTGCATATAACTTTTAGTTGTCTAAACTATAGTAATTTGAGTAACTTTTTCTTGGATTTTTCTGATCTTTTATGTAGTGCATAAAATCCATTTAATGAAAGGTAAAACTGAGGACCTGTGTTCCATAACAGAACACACCCCAAACCTTTACGATACCTCTTTGCGAGACTCAGTCCGCTATCCTTACGTTCTTGACCGGACTTCGGTTTGAAAGTGTGTTGTAGTAGCTGAAATTTGCCATGTCGTCTTCAACTGAAAAGCCTTTCTCCATTTAGCACATCTCTGCTTGGAGAAAATACTCAAGAGACACACTTAAATAGTCTATCGTTCCTCTGAAGCTTTAAGCAGATTTTTTCTTTTCTTTAAAGAAGAAATCAAGTAATCAATTGACCTCTGCCGAAAGCTTTAGTTCCTTTTAAAATGATGAATAAGATTATTGAAAATTGGAGCAGAATTCTGAAAAAGTTGCATGAGATGCTTGCTGAAATAGTTTTGCATAATAATATAGAACATGCTTTTATGCAATGATTGCAAAATATTTTACAGGAATATGGTTAATGCCAAGAAGCCATTTTAAATATGAGGAAGCTGTGGTGTAGAAAGGTTGAGAGACTGCGTCAACTGGAATTGAAACCACTGGGAAAATACTCTTGTTAAATTCCATGAGCTTTGTATCACACCCTAAAGAATTTGTACTTGACCATTCAATTAATTACAACTTGGGTAAAAATAGAACCTAAATCTTCTCATCCCTAATCCAGTACCTTATCCATTGGTCCATGATCGATGTATAATCCTATCTTCATCCTGTGGAAGGAATGGAATTTCTTCTTTCCTCTTAATTTACTACTGGAATATCGGGGATTATGTGGTCAAGTTGATTCATGTTCTCATTGCTCGAGAAAGGGCACAAAACTGTGCTTAAAAAAAAAAAACAAACCAAAAAAAACCAAAACCAAACCCAAAACAAAGCAACCACAACCACACACACACACATCCCTACCCCTGACAAAACAAAACCCCCATCCTAAGCTCTAATTTATAGTTGAGGGGGTTTCAGACCTATGGTTCTTCATGGACCATCATCTCTTGGAGGGGAAAAAAGAAAAAAAAAAAAAAAAAAACCAAAAAAAAAACCAAACACCAAAGCCTGCCCTCCCATCCTCTCTTCTTTGCCTGATTATTCCTCTAAATCCCTTTGCCTTCCTGATGCTGCTCCCTCTGCCACTCGGCTGAACGTAATCATCTTGGATCAGCGATGTCTGTCTTGATAGCTCTGGACATCATTTGCGCACTATAGACCGTAATCTACACCCTTCAGGTTTGCGAAGAGGTAGAGTCGGAGTTTGCACTTTCAGTGCCAATAGAACCTTAGGAAAAGAGTCAAAAGCTGGAGCTCTAGGTTAATTAAGGTGGTTAATTGAGAGCTGGGATTGCAGAGTGTCTCGGCATTTGGAGTGATGTTTTTAGTGGTAAGAGTCAGTGAGAAAGCGTGAGTCCTATCCCAGAACAATACAAGGGACGTTATCAGTGCACATCAGCATTTCAAATGGAGCAGATTCTTCATCTGAAATGTTTAGTTTGTTATTTCCACTCCTGTAACTTCAGGAGGACCAAAGGTGATGGAAACTGTTGGTTATGGCAGGGAGGAGGCACGCAGTGAAAGAGCGCTTGATCTCACACAACCGAGACCGATGATGAAGGTGGGAGTGTGAGAGAAAACCCCGTTCGGAGGCGGTGGAAGAAGACTGGGGGTGACTTGCCCACAGCTGTGCTTCTCTCCTGGCTGCTCATTGAGCCAGGCTCGCTTCAGGACATGAGAAGTACAGCAGTTTTTTTTCATACCCTTGCATTTCAGTGACCTTGAAATCAAAATACTCGTCAAACCCAGGTGCTGAAGAGAGAACAAATGTACATCTGACAGTGACACATGCTTCTGAGTCTTGGGGATCACAGTTATTACTTTGGATCTTATACTTTACTAGATCTTGTCAAGATAATATTGAGAAACAATACCTGTACCAGGCCAGGCAGTTCAGAGTTGGGTTTGGTTTTTTTACCTTATCTAATAAAACATTTTCTTTGAGCCTTCCTTGGAAGAAAAGCTTTAGACTCAGTCACAGAAGAAAATAAAGAACCTACACAAGGTGGAATTCAACCGCAATCTATAAGATGATGTGAATGAAAATGCACTTCATAGAAAAGAAAATTGTGGAGGAATGGTTTGGAATTGGACTTGGGACACTTGATTTCTCTCTGCGGGATAGATGCTGTATGGCCTCAGGCTGGTAGTTGTGCGTGCGTGGCTGTGTGTCTGCCTCGTCGGACAGGTGCTCGTAGCAGTACTTCTGTGCTGTCTATATAACTTGTAAGGTTTATGGGGCAAGGATTGTGACTTTCAAAATGTATAGCACGGGGTGGCCTGCTTTTCCATTGGGGCCTCCCCGTACAACCCTAATGGGTGTGCGGAGTGGAGTGCGGGTGTCAGCTCATGGTGGGAAGAGACACCTTCTGCCCTGCTCCTCGGAACCGAGCCACCCGCAAACAGCAGAGGTGGCTTCACGACTGCAGATCTCAAATGAGCAAGATCAGTAGATTTATGTTGTAGAAACGTAGTGAGAATGATGATGTGTGTTTAATTGCTGTAGAGAGGGGGAAAAAAATAATTTTTATTTCCCTTTGACAGGCTGGTACCGAGGATACACACTCCGAAATAAGTCTAAGAAGGTATGACCTCACTTTTTGCAGTAACTAATTTTTATTTCACACCTTGTCAGACCCCATCTGGTGCCATAATCTGCTGTGCTTCTGCTGCATTTCTTGTCTTAATATTGTGCAGGTCTCCTGATCCCTGCGTCCTTTTCCTTAGCGATAGAAATAAATGCCCTTGAGCTAAACGTTTCAGAACCATTAAGTGGCTACTCCTCCATTGTAAGCATGTGTAATGTCATTTGGACTAGTAAAATTGACTCTTGCATATCTGCATATGCTAGCTTATTGCTTTATTATTATGGTCTTGGGCCTGTACATGTCCAGCATTAGTTATATGTAATGGTAAGATCAGAGTTTTGATTTGGCTTGGAAAATACTCCAAAAATTATGCATGTGTGGGTGTCAGCCAAACTTGAGGTTTGTGAAACCAATCTGAAAACTGCATGGAAATCTGGTTTCCCATAGGAATCCTGGCACCTCTAATGTGGTAACATCCTTCATAGTCTCCACTTTCAGGCGTAAAGGGGAATGAAAAGAAAATAGAAAAGGATTGAAGCACTCCTAGAAGGTTTCTGTTAAATAAAGGAAACTTGGGACTGATGAATTCCTACAAATGTTGTGAAGTGTGTGAGGTTTTTTGGAGAACCCAGGGCAACTTGGCAAATGTCATTACAGTGAAACAAAGAATTGACTTCTCTGAGGTGCTAAGATCAAATATAGTGCTCAGGAATGCAGCCTGATGCTCCTTACGCTCCTTTTTCCTGTGATACTGGGACTGGTGGACCTGACACGTTTCTGTCATAGGTAAACAGTAAACACCAGTCACAGTTACTGTTCTGCTGATCGTGCTCTTACCCGTTTCCCCTGCTTTGTTGAATGCATTTTTGTCGTGTCATATCCTACTGTGTGATTTATTTTATTTCTGAATTTATTTTCAGGGCATTTTCCCAGAAACATATATCCATTTAAAAGAGGCGATCGTGAAGGACCGGGGGTAGGTTGGCACTTCTTGGGATGGTAGCAAAACCAATGGGATGCTGTTTCATTTAAAAACCAAGCAAGTAAAAAATCAACTGAAGTAGTGGTGGTTGTGATGAATGCTGCTGGTCTGTGCGTGCAGCAGGACGGGCCACCTGTGCGAGACTTCTAGAGCTGCAGAACTGCTTTTTTTCAGAGCATTGCACACAGCAAAACAGTTGCAGGCATAGGTGCAGGAGAATACTATTTGCAAAAATAAGAAAGCTCTGCTAGACAAGTTAGTAGCGAGGCAGGTCAATCAAGTTACATTTAGCTCCTCTGGGGACTCCTGCAAGTCATAACACACTCCCGCTCGCAGCCAAGTAGCCAGCAGGAGTGTGGATTCCTTCCTGCCTTGGAAAACATTTAAGGAAATGACTCCTCATTTGATTCTTAGAGCTGATTCTGTGATCGTTGTAGTGAGAGGAAAACAGCAGTTGCAAAGGAAGACACTTTAGAAAGTACTTTTTTACTTTTTTTTTTTTTTGAAGAGCTGTAGCCAAGTTACCGTTGGAAGCGGTGATTCTTCCAAATGTAATTCCTGTCTATTTAGCATGTTTCTGGAACAGATCCATTGAGAAGAACAAGACTGAAAGAAACTTGAAACGCGTTTGCATTAAAAACGGATGATGAATGTGCATGTATGTGTTGGAGAACCAATTGAACAACTTAAGAATCTTGGCATCGTGTGTGAGTGAATTGTGTGATTATCAAGCCCTCTGAAATTTCCATTTACATATTTATCAAAAAAGGATGTTTACTACTAAGTTTTAATACCTTTTTTCTGTTTTCTCCTTTTTTCTCTAGACAACATGAAACAGTGATTCCAAGCGAATTGCCCCTCGGACAAGAACTCACTTCTACCCTGAGGGAGTGGGCAGTTATCTGGCACAAGTTATATGTGGTGAGTTTTTTTCAGTGGTTGGTATTTTATTAAATGACCTGAGATGAGACGAGACTGGGCTTTTTGCGGGGCTCTTTAAGACTTTGAATAGAAGGTTATGCAGAATTGTTTAACGATCCATATTGTAAAGTTGGTCTTAAGAGAGGTTAAGAATGTTCTGTTCTCGACTGAATGGGGTGCGTGATCACAGACAGAACTGCGGTTTAGTCCAGGCTACAGTGTTCGCTGTTCTTGAATAATCGTGTGATGACACAGCAGTGATGAAGCATTGACTGGCACAAGTCACACTCAGCGTCGTGTCAGCTGGTTGGGGCTGCGTGTGAGTCACAGTTCACTAGTCAAGTAAGTGTTCCTGCTTTGCCTGTCGTGATCTGTCCTGTATGAGGGCAAAATATCTCAGCTGTGTCAAAGTTGTGCGAGAAACCATGATGGTGTTTTAACAGAACCTTTAACAAGTGTGAACCCTGGATTTTTTAGAAGTTTTGTAGGTACTTAATAGAACAGTTGATCCTCACACCAGCTCAACAGGCAAGATAGACAAAGGATGGGAAGGGAATTAGGGCCGTGTGTTGTGGGGCAGATTTGACTTCTCAGAAGTCCCATATTTAGTTCTCAGTAGGGCAGGGGAGAGCCCTCTCATCTACTGAATCTGTTTAGTAGCTTGGCCGTGTGATAGCCACCTCGGAAAAGTCAGAAGCCAAGGTAATGCATGGATTTGGTGGGTTTGCTGAGGTAGGCGCATTCTTGCTCAAAGAAACACAACTGGAGTTCACATGAATTGCCTTCTTTCAAAGGTGATTATTAAGGCACATTAAAAAGAGTCAAACTTGATTTTTTTTTTTTTTTGTTAGTACCAAGTTCAGCCTGCATACTGTGTGCTCTGAGACTTTAATTAAGATGAGAGAATGGTTTGAAATTAGCTCTAGCCATTCAGTTTATCCAGAGCAAGTTCTCCTATTGGAAATTTCACCAGGCCACAAGTACGTTTTGTTTGTGCACCACGAAACCACAAGAATTTGTTCCACCCTCTTAATTTAATGAGAAGCTGTATGTGACGTTATTACTGTGTGAAAAGAGAGTTTTGTTCCTGGCTCTTTTTTTTTTTTTCTGAATAACTTTAGGATCTTAGCCTCAGAATCTATTTTTCTTAAGAGCAGAAATCTTTCATGTTCCTGTGCTTAACCAACATAAGTCTTAAAATAGTCTTGGAAAATGTTGTGGTTTGAAATGGATTTGAGTTTATTTTATTTTCCCCTGTAGTATGTATAAAAAGAAAAAAAAAAAGGCACTAAAGGAGGAAGGAGGTATTTGAGGAGAAAAAGGAAATACAGGAGATTTTTTTTTCTTTGGCAGCATTTCATTTCACTTCTTTAATTTCTGTGTTTTTCAGCAAGCATTGCACCAGTGGGTATATCTCCACTGCAAAAGAAATATAAAAATGGGTGAGAGTTTTTAACTTCATTCAGTTAATAAGAGTTAGCTAATGTAAACAGCTGTAGAGATAACAGCTCTAGCTAACTCTCGAGTTCGGGTCTGCGCTGTATTTCCCTGAAAGCTAACCCAAGTTGCCTTCTCTTTGCCATTATTTTAACGCAAGTTGAGAACACACTTTTTTCTTTGTTTACTAAATATGCCTCTAATATCTTCCCTATAGGAACTGAAAGACTCATCTAGCTTCCGTCAGCCCCTTCACGTTCCCCAGATCAAAAGGAAGACGGCTATTTATAACTCCCTTTAGATTTGTGTTCTCAGGGGGCAAATCATGAGTAGTTTCTATAATTCGTGTTCTTCGCAGAGACCAGAATGGGGAAATAATGGAACCGAGTCTCTCTTTCTGCTGTGTGGCAGCAGTTGGGGTTCACGGTTAAACATTAACAGCTTCGGCACAGAGAACTGACGCTCGTCAGCTGCTGCCTGCACGTACCAGCAATACACCATTGGCCAGTTCCCACTAGCTGTTGGATGAGATGTAGTCAAAAGCCTCTTGACGCTCGTTTTGGAGCTGCATAACCATAAACTTTGCCCCAGTAGATTAAAGTTTAATATCCTTGGATTTGTGGCACTTCCCTCTGAAAATGAGCAGCACTCGACACTCGGTGCGAGTCAGGACCATCCTAGTGACTGGCTCGCCGTGCAGTGGTACAGAGAGGGTGGGGCCTGGCTTCCCTTTTGGATGGTATAAATTGTGTAGCTCGTGCTTTTAAAGGCTTAATTACTTATCTAAGCACATACTGCTACAAATAGGGTAGGTTACCACATAGGTATTCACTTTTTAATTACAGCGTCAGCCTTGGAACCTGAAACTGTAGGAAAGAGGTGTATAGATGTGTGACTAATTTTATTAGGGTGGAACCAGTAAGTAGCATGAGAAGTATTTTCATTAATTAAAGATGATAACAGTAGAAATAGCAGGAGGAAGCTCTTCACGAAGCAGCTTTTGATGTCCTGTTCAGTCAGTGCTTTATAATTACAGATGCTGCATTCATTGCAAAAGATGAAAATGCAGTAACTGCAGCAGCAGACTCGAGCAAGTAGATTGGGACAATAGTCTGGTGTCCAGACGTGATACTTTTATTGCAATTTTGGACGACCTCTGGCAGGATGGGTTCTGAGCAGCCACTGCTGGGGTGGTGCTTAAAAGCATGGGATGAGTCAGGACAGCGTTGTATTAAGTTCTGTACGAACGTAAACAAAAATGAGTGCTCTGAAGAGCAGATAATCTTCAGCCTTATTTGCTGATAGACGCCAGCCAGAGAAGTTGTTGTGTTTCCACAGAGCTACTCTGATTTCCATGAAACTCTTGTCTAGAGATCACACGTGGACATGGCAACCCATGCGTGAGTTACCAGCGGGTAGAATAGGAACCTTGAAGTATAATATGCATACTGGCAGGGAAGCAGCGTATCACAGATATCACTGCATTTTGTTGCTATTCCTTTTTTTAATATAAAGGATTTTGAGTGTATGATGGGACGAGATAAGAGCATAGGCAGCCGTGAAAACGGACTCATTTCACTTAGTGTTCTGGCTTTAAAACATAATTGCTAACACCGTAAACAGTGGTGAGGGCAGAGATTCCAATTCACCATGTTGTTCATGTTGTTCATGTTGTAAATGTTGTATTCTGGTGACAAGAGACCTTTTCTATACGTAGCAAAGAGGCTGAAGAGTTCTTTAGGCTGGTGAAAACTATAGGAGAAACAGACATGAGAAAAAGCCTGTGTTGGCTTCAGCGTTGATCATCTGTCATTATTTATGTTTTGGTGTCGCCTTTAGACTTTGAAAAGCAAATAAAGTTTGGGGTTTTTTTTTGCCTCAGAGTCTTACAATCTAAATAGGCGAAACAAATGAGAATCATGGATTAAAAAAAAATGACTTGCCCAGTGTCCCATTCTGAGAGTGACAGGGGGAAGGAGAAAGGGCCTTTGTGTATTTGGTCGGCATTCCTGTCTCAATCTGCCAGAACACAACTGCAGTCACTTCACATCATCTCTCTGTCCTGTATATGTATAAAAAGCACCCATCACAGCAGTTTAAGTGCTGGAAAACACCAGGAGTCTATTTTTTTGTCTGTGACGTTTTTCTGAAATAATGTCTTGAGGAAATGGTGAAGACCCCAGATCTTGAGACGCTTAAACCTTGGCAGTGTAGAATTTGTTCCGTGGGTCTAATCTTGTAGTGTCATATGGTGCCAGTTTCTCAGATATTTTTAGTTAAATACAACTTATATGGTAGATTCAGTTGAGTACATTTCAGAAAGCTTAGTGAGCTCATTGTTTTCAGGCTATCACTGGCTTAAAAATGTCCCTTTTTTCCTGTAGGATAACAAGACAACGCAGTTTCGGCATGTTCAACAAATGACTTACAGCCTGATAGAGTGGCGGTCACAGATACTGTCCGGGACGCTTCCCAAAGATGAGCTGGCTGAGCTAAAGAAGAAAGTCACTGCTAAGATTGACTACGGCAACAGGTAAACTCCAAACTGTGTCTTGAAGGTAGGGGACAATCCCAAATCCCAGTAAAGGCTCTATATGACGATTAATAGAAAATGGTGTAAATGACGGTGCAAGGGGAACACTGAATTAGGCTTTACATTTTTCCTTGGAAAGGGGATAATTACAGCTTTCAGTCCCCATCAGAATGTGGCTAGCCTGGCAGGTGGGCATGTAGCAGTTGGTTCTTCATATGCCAGCAATCTCTTTGACTTGGCAGGAAACCTTACCTGTCTTAATTCTGCAGAAATGCTGGCACATGATTGTTTTTCCCATGGAGCACAACTTGTGCCTGGCTAGCTGGAGCCAGGACTTGGATGCTGGTTATGAACTAAACTGCTTTATCAGCAACTGCGTGATACAACTCTATAGGCCACCAAAAGTCCACCTTTCATTGGTTGGTACAGAACAGGGATTGTCTCCAGAACTCGTTTATCTGCCTGTCAGACTTGATTCAGGTCAAATGAGTCAATTAAGAAGAAAGCTTATGGCGAAGAACAATAATTAGCCATAATCCATAAGCCTGATAGATATACGTACCTTTAAAAAACCACAAACTTTAAGCAAGAACAAAGAAGATGTCATTTTAGAATTACATTACTTGACTAATTATTTTTCTCTTTAATGGGAAAATGAGGAGTGAGAGATAAGTATTTCAGGACAGGAAAACCAGCAATGTGGTTGTTACATGGAATGGAGTTAGTGTGCATTGGGTGCATAGTGCCGTCCACAGTTTGATCTGTGGTTTGTGCTCTTTCAGTCACCTTCTTAAATATTGTGTTGCTGCTTTTATCCTCGTGACTTGCATGCTGCTCAGGATCCTAGGTTTGGACCTGGTTGTACGAGATGACAATGGGAACATCTTGGACCCAGATGAAACCAGCACAATCTCTCTCTTCAAGTCCCATGAAACTGCATCCAAAAGGATTGATGAAAGAATCCAGGAAGAGAAGGTACGTCTCTTGTCACCGTCTTTTTTGTCTTCAAGTAACTAGTACCCACTGTATTTGTACTTGCCTCTTACGGATATTGTGCTACTTTGGCAGCAGAACTAAATTCTTCCGTGTTTGTTTTTAATGGGAGTACTCTCTTCCTTTGCAGTCCCTGCAACAGAATTTGGACCTCCGAGGGCAGCCAATATTCAACACAACACATACATACAGCCTGTATGTAAACTTCAAGAATTTTGTCTGCAATATTGGGGAAGATGCAGAGCTGTTAATGAGCCTCTATGATCCTGATCTCTCCAAATTCATCAGGTAGGGTTTTTTTGTTGGTGCATAAGCAATTTAGTCGTCACGGCGGTCATTCTAAAGAAGCCAGCAGAAGTTAGAAAGGAAGATCCAGCAGATAAGTTTTTCAGTTCTATTGGTTGCTGCCCCAGAGGTGATTCGGAAGGGGGTTATTTAATTTCAGATGAGATAGGAAGTCAAGGTTCTGAGCCCATGCACTCCTCTTCTTAGAGCTGGCATTTCTGTAATACATTAGTCAAAATCACATATTGTCTTTTTATGCTCTTAAATTTCCCTACTGTTGTCACTAGACTTGATGCATTTGATTAATTGCGTGCTGTCGAATCATGTATATGCATGATGTTTGCTGTCAAGTCAGTGCATGCTCACACCTAGGAGTTGGGGATCTTGTACTGGTAGGAGAAGAGATGAAGAACTTTATCAAGGAAGCCTGTATGTGTCAGGCACCCTCTGTCTCCATCGCTGACCTTATCAGGTGTGGACACGCAGTCAGAGTTCCGCAGGGACAGACTGAGGGCACCCATCACATTGTGCCTGCCTTCTGCCATCACTGAAATGAGTCACTTCAGAATCACTTCGCGATAGAAGATTTTGGCAGAATTTTTCAAATATTCTGAAAGATCAAAACGCTTTTGAGCTTTTGCCCAGGTGATGGGAATGTCAAGTGTTGATTTATTTATTTTCCCCCCTTCCTTTATTTGCAGCGAAAATTACCTGGTTCGTTGGGGCAGTAATGGGATGCCTAAAGAAATTGAGAAACTAAATAATCTTCAAGCAGTCTTTACTGTAAGTTATTGTATTTATGTCCTGGAAATTCTTCCCTGTGCTGCAGACATTTGAGTTTTGGGTTCTTTCCCTCTCCCCTTCCCTCTCCTCATGCAGCAGGGAGGGGTCACGTATGGCCTTTGGGGGTGTTTTCATGGACACTTAAGGTGTTGTAGGCGGCCTCAGAGGAATGCTGCTGAAAAGTAATCTTTTTGTATGTCAGTCCAAAGCAGTAGTAAAGGGGGATTATTTAGCAATAGTACTGTCGGTGGATGCTGTTTACCCAGACGTTTCTGAAAATCTTATTAGACACTTCTCTGTGGAGCCTAACTGTACCGAAAGTCTAGGCTTGAGATCATAGTTGTTTGACTTTGTTCGTTGCTTTGATGATCCTTTTCTGTGTTAGTTATTTGTAACAAGATATTAATGGAAGAATTGCACATGAGTGGTATAACTTCTGACAAGCAGCAAAGGTGGCACAAAACTAATTGCCTGGTCATCAGGATTTACTACTTTGGCAATTAACATCATTTACTCTCCTTTCAGTACTGTTGCTGGGCTGTGTTATCAAAGCGTAGTGGGATGTTTATAAAACGCTGTGTGGAAATTGGTAGTGTTTTTTAGTTTTGGGTTTGTGTTTTTTTTTTCCACTAGGGCTCAAAGGGAACAGGTTTTACTCTTTAAAAAAATAATTTCCTTTTGTATGTGTGTACAGTCTAACACAAAAGTCTTACTCTCTCTGTCGTCGTCTCTTCCTTTCATAAAGCAGATTGATATAACTTTATTTTAAATCATTGCTAGGATTTAAGCAGTTCTGACTTGATCAGACCGAAAATCAGCTTGGTGTGTCAGATCGTGAGGGTGGGGCATATGGAGCTGAAAGATGGGAAGAAGCATACCTGTGGACTCCGGAGGCCCTTTGGTGTGGCAGGTATGGCACCTTCAATCCATGGAGGAAACAGCACGGCCCCGTGGCTGGGACAGGGGGCTAGGAATTGGGAAATACGTGCTGTATTTCCATTCCAGCCATCTCTGGCTTCCAAACGGAGATGCTGATGCTGAGCTGCACATAGTACCCCTTTGAGACCTTTTAATGGAAGTTGTATGTTATTGTTCACTTTTTGTTTTGTCACCCCCTGAAAAGATGACGCACTACCATCAGTGCAGTAGACTTTTTCAGATCTTTATCAAAGAGGGATTTGCTCCTCGTGACTAATGGGATAAAGCTGGAGTATTTAAAGGAGCCTTGGTGAACACATCCAATTCCTGTTCAATTCCTGTGATCTCTTGTGAAGAGACTTCCTTGAAATTTGCGGTGGAAAACAATTTCAAGACAATCAGCATTTGAAATCTGAGTGTAATTTCTTTGCCTTGATATGCCCGAGTCCCAGCTGTTTTTTATCAGAGAGTATATTCACATTCACTCCCATAGGCTGACTTGAGCATCAATGAAACGCCACTGTTTAAAAAGTGAAGTTGAGAGTGGTGCTCTCTGTGGCTGTCACGAGGGGCACTGGCCCCAGATAAGCGACTGTTGTTTCCATTCTGGCAGGGGAAAGCTCTCTTTGTATTTTTTAGCAACTTGGTAAAACTATGTGATGAACTTGTGCTGTTGCAGTGATGGACATAACTGACATCATACATGGAAAGGTGGACGATGAGGAAAAGCAGCATTTTATTCCATTTCAGCAGTAAGTACTGGACTTCAGAGTTCATCGCATATCTGGCTTATTTAAAGTAGTTGTCCTTTGGAGAAGGACAAATTTGTATGGGAGCCTGGCAGTGTACCAAGGTCTCTACAAATAGATTAGTTTATGGCAGTAGTCAGCTCTTTGAAGGAAAAGATTTTTCAGTCCTCTGAAGCCTTTGTTCCCCTTGATTTACATGTCTGTATGATAGGCTAAATTGCCTGGGGAGTTTTGGCAATGCAGGTGAAATTGCTTGGTGCCCGTATCATCTGAGGTAAGAAAGAGGAGCACAGTGCAAAATAGTGTTGTGGGATCCGGGGGATGTGACCTTCAAAACTATTAGGGGCTTGAGAGGCAAGATTTTTAGAAACACCTGAGCATAGAGAACACAGCTCCTTGTCACTGTTGTGCGGTACCCTCTGCGATTTCTCCTTCTTCCTGGGAAAGAAATTGAAGCCCCGATGTGTTTTGCATTTCTGTGTTGCTAGTTAGACCTGTGTGTTCTGCCTGCTCTCTGATTGCTTTTTCAGCACATTACAGTTACTGAAATGAAGCTTGTTTGGGTAGACTCAGCCATGTTGTTACAGTCCTAAATATAGCAATCCATTTGGCGTAGCCATATGTTATTACAAGGTATTTTCAGGGGAAGTTGTGTGGCGTTTGGGGTTGTTTTTTTTTTTTTTTTTCACCTACCCTTTCAGGGCCTGAAAGGCTGGAAAGAAGGTCATTTTCTTTGCAGAGTAATGTTAGTCTGCTACTTTATATGTTCTTTTTTTGTTATTTTTCTTCTGTTCTAATGGGGCTGAGTCTAGGTCCAAATCTGGACATCTCTACAAGGATGGGGAGCCTGTGGAGACATCTCTCTGTATGTGCTTTGGTTCATTATTGATGGGGTAAATTCAGGACTGAAGTCGGGTTCAAGATCCAAAGCTCAGTAGATGTATTTGTGACCAGGGATAGGTTCATCATTTGTGTGATCTCACAGCAGTCGTTAGTTATGTTAACTTACCACTAGGCTCTTAGGGGCAGCTCTGAGGCACACCTGAAGACAGGGTTCAGCTCATCACACAGGAGTGCAAAGCCCTGGGTGCTGAGCTGTTCCTGCGTGGTGGCCCAGAGCTGGATGTGTTCTCATGGGTCTGGAGGGAGGCCTGTGGATGGGGAACAAGAGCAAAACAGAGCTGGGTTTGTTTATGGTTGTCCTGAAGGGTGATATTTCAGTATGATACAAACGTAGTCATGGAGTCTTTAGGTCAGTGTTACTTACAGAATCACAGGATGCGTTGGGTTGGAAGGGACCTCTAAAGGCCATTTAGTCCAACCCCCCTGCAGTCAGCAGGGACATCCACAACTAGATCAGGTCGCTCAGAGCCTCATCCAGCCTGGCCTTGAATGTCTGCAGGGATGGGGCCTCCACCCCCTCTCTGGGCAACCTGGGCCAGTGTCTCACCACCCTCAGTGGAAAGAACTTCTTCCCAATGTCTCATCTAAACCTGCCCTGCTCTGGTTTAAACCGTTGCCCCTCGGCCTATCGCTCCATGCCCTTGCAAACAGCCCCTCCCCAGCTTTCCTGTAGACCCCTTTAGGGAATGGAAGGGGCTCCAAGGTCTCCCCGGAGCCTTCTCTTCTCCAGGCTGAACCCCCCCAGCTCTCTCAGCCTGTCCTCACAGCAGAGGGGCTCCAGCCCTCGGATCATCTTTGTGGCCCTCCGCTGGACCCACTCCAACAGGTCCATGTCCTTATCCTAAAGCTGAGCTAGCACTGTGATGTATTTCCTAGTATGCGAGTTTAAATGTATTTCCATTGGGTTTGTGCAGGTGAAAACAAAAAAAATATTCCCGTGGAATCCTTTAAAAAAAAAATAATTTCTTTGGAAAACAGTCAGCTGTTGGCCAGCCTTCTTCATGCAGAGCACATATTTCATGTTTGTGTGCTTCCCGGTCTCTATTGTTGTTCTTCTCAGGATTGCCATGGAAACATACATCAGACAGCGACAGCTAATCATGTCCCCACTGATAACTTCCCATGTGATCGGAGAAAATGAGCCCCTCACTTCTGTCTTCAACAAAGTCATCGCTGCAAAGGAAGTGAATCATAAAGGGCAAGGTACAGCAGCTGGGCAAGAAGCTAATGTGAAAAACTGGTGCGGGGAAGGATTCCCCTTGCTTACAGAGGAAAATAAATGGCTTGTGAAAGGCTTACAGGAGTTTCCAACCTTCCCTGAGCCAAACGTATGGTCTTTGTAATGGTGTCACTCCGGCAGATTGGGAGCTAGAAAAAAAAAAAGATAAAAACAGGAGCTGTTCTTACTTGTATGAAAAGAGCTTCCCTAGGTGGTGACTTGCTTGCTAGTCATGTAATATTTTTAAGATAAAACTGTTTATATGGACATAAAATACTTGTAAGTGAACATGGCTGGTTGCATACTCCAAATGGCTTTGGGTTTAAACTGCGTTATTCAGCATTCTTCTGCTCTTGCTTGTGTGTCTGGCCTTTACTCAAATACACTAGAGGATTCATCTGGGAAAGTTTGTGTCTTACTGCAGAGGACCTACTTGCCAACTAAGGTCTTATTCAGCATCAGGGAGGTAGAGAACTGGGCGAGTGAGAGCCAGCTTGGGATATTTAAGGCATTTTTGCATGGAGATCACATAAAGAAACAGTTTTCTGTTAAGCTTAGGCTTAAATTTCATGGTTTTGTACTTTTTTTTTTTCAGTAAACAAGTGTTACCTTTCTTTTCTTAGGTCTTTGGGTCTCCCTGAAACTGCTTCCTGGCGATCTAGCACAGGTGCAAAAGGATTTTTCCCACCTTGTAGACAGATCAACTGCTGTGGCTCGCAAAATGGGATTCCCTGAGATAATCCTTCCTGGTAGGTCCCATATGCCTCCCCACTTCCGTGGGGTGAAAGAGCCAGTTGAAATTCTAGAATTTCTGGTATGAACAGGTTTATTTTAAAGCTATCTGAAAACTCGTTTTCATTTTTCTTGACGTTTCCAGCTGATCTTTTGTTTCTTGTTAAAGAGATAAAAACATAAGCTTCCTTTAAAAATGATAGTGTGTGTAGTTTTAGGAAGAAAATTTCTGTTTAGTCAAAGAGACATTTTTGTTCCATATAGGTTTGACCCTGCTCTATTTAATCCATTCAAAGTGGATTTAGCCCTATAGAGCTCATTACGTTAAAAAAAAAAAAGTTGAAGACAGAGGTTTATAAAAAGGAGAACTGTACATTTTAAAAGATTTTGTATAATTTGAGATGAAAATGAAATGGTGTGATGTTGGGTGTCATTGATTAGCTGGTATCAGTAAAGGCTAAGAGGAAGATAAGGATAACGTGGTGCCCAAGGGTGTTAAATGTTAACCTGTGAAACTGTCTGTATGAGGAAAACCGACTCATTAAGCGCTATGAATTTTAGGTGATGTTCGAAATGATATCTACGTCACCCTGATACAAGGGGAGTTTGACAAAGGGAAGAAGAAGACTCCCAAGAATGTGGAAGTCACCATGTCTGTACACGATGAAGATGGCAATCTCCAAGAGGTACGATGGCCTTTGCAGGAGGTCACAAGGCTGCTGTGCTTGCTAGATGATAGCTTCGGTCTGTAGGATCTTATTTAGCAACTGTATGCAAGAACTGTGTGATAATGACCGAGAGATATTATGGGTGATCTCAGCGGCCAGATTTGAATAATCACTGTTTATTTTTCTTAAATTAATAAGAGGTGCGAGCAGATCTTTAAAGATTCTGTAAAACATGGTTTTACAGGTGACATGCATTGAGTTCCCTTGACTGTGAGGCATAGACTTCGAGTAACTCTGACAGTTAGATGCTCTGAAAATTCCTGACTCAGAATACTTCTTGCTTTTATTCCAGACCTTACCTTTTCGTTTTCCCCCATCCCCTTGTCTTTTTGTCCAAAGAAAGCCATCCATCCTGGTGCTGGTTATGAAGGTGTCTCCGAATATAAGTCTGTTGTTTATTATCAAGTCAAGCAACCGTGCTGGTATGAAACTGTAAAGGTAGGAGTGTGTAATTTATAGTCTCCCTTCCTTTGTGTAGAAAACAGAACTAATTTAAAATCAGTAGATGCATCAGTAACAGAATGTCCTGTAAATTGACCGGAGATAGAGAATGCTGCTGCTGCGTTTTTCATTGTGCTATCATCTGCAGGTGTCCATTGCAATAGAAGAAGTCAGTCGTTGCCATTTAAGATTCACTTTCCGTCATCGGTCATCACAGGAGTGTAAGTATCAGAAAAGAAGATCCGCAGGAGTACTGTGTTCTTCCTGCTCTCTTTGAGATGTTCCAAGTAGCCACCAAAGGCGTAGTGCTTGCATTTCTACTTATTTCCAGCGTTGGGGATTTTCTTGCAAGCAAAGAAAAAGAATTTAAACTTTTCACAGCCTTAAAAAAAAGTTTGGTGCTGGTTTTGTTCTACAACTGAAATTAGATAGGGAGCAACATGTTAGCCCCCTTGAAAGACAATTGTCAATGCTTATTGCTGCTTCGGCTTCTCAGTGTATAGTGTTGGTTTTAATTTATTTCAAGGCCTTCCCAAAATTCAGTGCAAAGCCTGGTGGGTTTCTAATGGTCTTCCTATAGGAGGATTTCTAATTAGGTTAATGAAAGGCTAATGAGAAAGTTAGAGCCAGAAGTTTCATCAAAAGACTTCAGAGCCCTGAAACAAGATCAATAATGTGAGACTAAGCCCCTTGAAAGGCTCTCAAAAAAAATTCTCTTCAGTTACCTGGGAGATGCAGGATACCTCCACATCGCAAGCAGATTTGTAAAATCCCAACCAGAATATGTATACAATTATGCATGTCCACCTAGCAGCACAATTAACCACTAAAATTGTGTGGCGAGAGATGCGTCAGAGGATGTTTTTCTGTGTAGTGGCAGGTACCTGCTGAGTGCCTTGAGATGAGAGGGAAAGAGGTAGAGCTCTTTCTACTGTGGGTCACAAAGTTTGCTAGCTCCGTCACGTTACTGTGTGATGTTATTAAATAAAGAAGAAGCTGCATGTAGTTAGAGAGCTGCATTATGAATAACATGGGCATAAATAAGTCATTCCTAATAAAGATTTTTCTTTCTGTTTGCAGCTAGGGATAAGTCTGAGAGAGCTTTTGGCATGGGCTTTGTGAAGTTGATGAATGCAGATGGAACCACACTGCAAGATGGCAAACACAATTTGATTGTTTATAAGGTAGCTTGGGCGTTTGCAGTCTTCACTTTCGTTTAACTAATCAAAACAACTCTTGGCTGACTTTTTTTGTAGCAATGTAAACATCATAATTGCAGAGATTTTTAGTAATTCTTCTAGGATAATAGGACAGTCATTTTATTATTTTTTTTTTAATAAGTCACCCTCAGCTCTGCTCTCACTGGTGGGTTTTCTGACTGCAAGTACACAAATCTGGTACATCTTTGTATGTATCTGTATAGAGCATTTTTCCTCTAATATCATTCACCTAGACAGCATTCAGCAAACAGGCCTGGTGAACGCCTGCTTTGGAGGGATCAGTGTGCGATGGTGAAAAAGACCTGGTGTCTTTAATCACAGTGAGAGGAAAAAGTTAATTGATTGCAGTAGAAAGCTATGAAATGAGGGGTGTGGGGAAAAAACCCTCCCAAACTCTATGGCTTGAATCACTCTGAAAAGAGGTTAGTTCATTGGCAGATGGGCAGCTTCTGTTCCCTAAAGTTAGAGACCCAAACGGACGATGTGAGTAAACAACAATAGACATAAAAAGGTGTTTAAAGCCCTCTGTGCTGTCCCGGCGTTGAAGCGTCTGCAGAGGAGAACGGCAGGAGGTCAGCTGAGGTGTGCTGGGTGTGAGATAACCCTTGTCTTTGCTGTGTTCAACCAACAGGGTGATAACAAGAAAATGGAAGATGCTAAATGCTATTTAACTCTTCCTTGTACCAAAACCGAGATGGAAGAGAAGGAGGCCCCCTCTGGGAAAAATCTGCACCATCTAGCCAACTTCACACCCACTAAAGACAGTACAAAAGACAGCTTCCAGATTGCCACTTTGATCTGCTCCACCAAACTTACCCAGAATGGTAGGTCTTGCAGTAGCAGCCTAGCGGCATCGTGCTGTATATTTGAAGTAAAGAGGGCGCTTTCTTTATGCAATTTTTTTTTGGCACTGCAGCATGTGTGGGCAGAGCGCTTTAGCTGTAATCTTGCTGTTTGGTGTGTCAATGGCAGCCCAATCCCAGCATTGTCGGCATCATGTTGCCAGTACAAGCTACAGAGGTTTATGAAACCACTAGATACCATGCCACATGAATATTTTATCCAAACTACCAATGTTAAATCTAACAGGTTTGTCGGCGTGTATAGAAATGTCACCTGTCAGTGATGGTGTATATGTGTTTTCAGAATCCTTTATGTTTAAGGTTAATTATTTTCTTTCCTCTGCCTGTTAAGAATGTAGCAGTTAGTTAGAACTGAGCTCTTCGGGGTGCTGTTATGCATTAATTCCGCTCTGCATGCTGCCAAAGTGCTCAAAATGAAGGACGGTGTATGTATGTGAATGAACGCAGTAGGCGTTGGTAAATGATGTGAGATTTCCAGTAGCTCTGGAAGGCTCTGGGTATAATGTACTCTCTGGCTTTGGGGAAGAAGCATGTGATAATGACACCAGCTGTGGCTCCATCACGGTGTAGCTGTGTAGCTGCTGGGAGATGGGCATGAGCTCTTCTGTCGCAGTTTGAGCTTGGCCAGTTAGCGTCAGGTCAGTGCCGTACTGATACATCCATGTGCGTGGGGACTGAACCTGCCTTCCGTTATCCTGTCCGATGTGCAGGCCAAGCATGTTTGCATCGTTCTGCCCTCCTGCGTGTAACCTCTGTTTCTGAATGTGGCATTCTTTGTCACGGCTGTTAAGTTTTACAGGTATTCTTACATCTGAAGACACAAAATGAATTTAGTTTCAGAACAGAGACGATATGTACATATTTCATTATCGTGGAAGATGAGTGTGAAACCTGACAGACTCCTTTAAAAGCTTCAGCTGTAGTTTGTAAATAAACTTGAGGTCCTGGGATGTCCCAGAACTGTGATAAACAGCTCTGCAGCTTAATGTCATTTATACAAGAGGTTTCAATTTTAACTTTAAGAACCATCTCCAAGAAGCTGCTCTAAAGTAAACACAAGCTTTAGTAAGAAAAGTTATGCACGGTAATGAAATTCCTAGCTTGAGATGCCTTCTCTTGAGTGAATGAGAAGCCTGCAAAATTGTCTACCAAATGCCTTGCGTTATCAAATTACACCAGGGTTTCCATTCTAGCAAAACTTAACTTTCTTGCCAAGACAAAAGAACCATTTCAAGATTATGTTCTGTACCTCAGTGTGACTTTTCCTTGTAAGCTGATTCTAAAAATAACCTCTAGTACTTGTTCTGTATTGTTCTGCAGCCATTAAGTCAGCTGCATTGTTACAATCTGATTCTAATTGCTGGTGTTCTGTCCTTGCTAGTTGACCTGCTGGGTTTGTTGAACTGGCGTTCTAACTCTCAGAACATAGCTCACAACCTGAAGAAGCTAATGGAGGTGGAAGGAGGAGAAATTGTAAAGGTATGCATAGAGATTTGAGTCTCCTTGTTATGCAAACACTTAAGTGTGTGCTTGGTGTTGACCTTGAAGGGTTGTAATTGTGTTGTACCCAAAAGCTCACTGTATAGGCCAGGAGAGGCTGTTCTAGCTGCTGAGCTGCAGGAGAACAAAAGGTATACTTTGGCCCAAGAGCTCTCATTAGTGGAATTCACCGGAATTCCAGAAGTTAAATGTTACCAGGATCAGGGAGATAGTGGTGACTTTATTTTCCCCTGTCTCCTTAGGAAATACAAGATACATTCAAAGCCTTACTTTGAATTTTCAGTAATGGCCCTGGGCCTCCTTTGTGAACAGGGACATGCTGTGGATCTGGGAAGAGAGTGCAGAGGAGGCCCAAAGAGCTTATAGTCAGAGTATTGTGAGGAATAGACCTGACACGTGGGGAAGTGCCACAGAAAGTACTCTGCTGAAGGATTTAGGAGGCGAGGCATCCTGTGAGGTTCCAAGTGTGGATCTTTTGGGATTATGCAAGGGCATGGTTTTACTTAACTGCTGAACAACTAAAGTAAATGTGTGTCATTGCAAACCGGTCGTCGTGTAAAATCTCATGCCTTAGCACAGTGTACGGGGTTGATTTGTCCCAGTGCAAGCTTAAACTATATGGACAGAATTCAGTGTATTCAGTAGGTCTCCTGCTAGGTAAAAAGGCAATAGGACAGAAAAGTGGGGCCATTCAGAGCTGGTAAGAAAAGATCCTCCTTGCTATAGGGAGGGAGAATAGCGTGGTGATCATGACAAGCATGTGAATTAATACAGGACTTAGATCCCTTTTTAAATGTTCTTTCATGGACAGCTTTTACAGTTCAACTGGGCTAGGCTGGAAGGGGAAAAAGGATCCAAAAAAGTAGGCTCTTGTGCAGGATTCCAGAAGCAGTTGTCTTTTCCCACCCTTTTACTATTCTTTTTTCCCCCCTCTAGTTTTTGCAAGACACCCTTGATGCACTTTTCAACATAATGATGGAAATGTCAGAAAATGAAACCTATGACTTCCTTGTGTTTGATGCACTGGTGAGTGAGTCTTTGCTTGTGGATTTAGAGTATTTGTTTTTCAGCCACATTTTCAGTCCGTTTCTGGTGCCCCCTTTAGATGAGTGATTGGTATTTTGCTCTGAGAAATAAATTATATTTAAACACTTAAGGCATTTTCAGGAGCTCACACTGAGATACTCATTGAGTTTTTCAGTAACCACAGTGAAAACAGTAATAAACATTTACGTAATTTATAGTAGTTTATTCAGATAACATCTTTAAGGCTACAGAAGAAAAAAGCGGTATTATCTATCTGCAGCACAAAGTGAAATGATTTGTTCAGGGTCATGGTGGTGGAGGACTTGTGGCTGTGGTGGCATCGGGACCTATGCACCCTAAATCCTAGTCGAGTACTTAGGCAGTGGGGATGAAGACTCCTCTGAACCTTGATAGAAGAGACATAATGACTGAGTAAAAGACTTCACAAGTTTTCTGCATCTTTGGAGAGGTTGCTTAGTATGTGTGTGAAAAGCACAGGCTTTGGCGTGCAGTGCAGTGACAGAGCTGTGTGCTTCGTGCTGAGGAACGAATACATACTTGAGAGTTCAAGAAGAAATGTGAAGTCAGATGTCTCCAGCTGACGTTGGCTGGAGGAGTGAATACAGGAGGACAGAATGTCCTGGCTCTAATACGTGTCATTGTACTAAGAGGACTGAGTGTTTGCTATGAGTATAAATCATCAGAATCTCAAGTTCTAACTTGAAAAAAATAACTTCTTAGCTTTGAAAAAGGGCCTTTATTGTCTCTGTGCCTGTTTAACCTGTGCTAGGACAGTTGTCACGTAAAGGCTGCGAGTGGTGTCGCTTCCTGCATCACCGTTGCTGCTTTGAGAAGTAGCTCCCCTTATCTCTAATCCACGTGCTGCTATGACCTGCCTTCCCTCTGAGCAGTGGTGTAGTCACACACACTGCAGTGTTTAGTCACTATTAGAATACGAATAACACTATTTGTAGCATTAATGCTATTAGAAAAACAAACAAAAACTATGACCCAGCAAAATAAATGACATGCAATTAGAGACAGTTATGGTCCAGTTAGTTAGAGGTTGTGCAGCTCTGTACATCTGTTTCCTTTTGAATCTTTGGCAGGTATTTATTATTTCTTTGATCGGAGACATCAAGTTCCAGCATTTCAACCCTGTACTTGAAACTTATATTTACAAGCACTTCAGTGCAACCCTGGCATATGTGTAAGTATTGGTAACCGCAGACCCACGGGCTGTCGTGCACACAGACTCTCCCTGGTACTTCCAGTAAACTACGCTAATGCAATACAGGCAGCTTAGACCAGGCAAGAGTGTTCCACCCTATTCTTCTCTGCTTTCGGGAGGGAAAGAAACCCTGTAATTACTCTTTTTACCCTGTAAAAAATGTCGGTTGTGAGAATTGCTTCTGTAAGGAAAAGACACCGCTATCACAGAAAATCCTGTATCAGGCTGTGTGATTCGGACTCTCTTTTGACCTGTAGCCCTCTGTGCGTGTTTGTGTTGTAAAAGCATCTTCATGTTTTCCAGCCTGATTTCCTATTGAAAACAGGTTTAATGCAGCCAGTCTGTATATATTTATATCTCCCTTAAAGCTTTTGAGTGCTTTTCTGCTAAAAGATTGGCAGGGTGGGGTAGGAGTGGTGGTTATGGGTATATGCAGAAGGAAATGGAAAATCTCGTTAAGTCGGTATGTGGTGGAGGGGTGGAAATTGATGAAGGAACACAAATTCGTAAGAAATCTGGTCTGATAGGTATCGCTGCTCTCGGAACTGTTTTGGCTTGCCGGTATCTGCCTCAACCTTTTCAATCCACCCCAAAAGTACTTTGAGCAGAAGAAAGTTTGAAATGGTCTGTATGCTTTGTACTCTGTGCTGCGATTTTAGGGCTATGTTTGAACAGGGAGTAGAAGCAGAACCATACGTGGCTGAAATGACATAAGACACTGTGGTTGATGGTAGCAGAGATAAGAATGATGTTCACTTTCACTGTCTGCCTACCACCAGGCAGGCTGAGGAGGCCACAGACTTCAGAAAAGGGTTAAATGTATGTCATGGTGGGTTTTAAACACACACGCTGCATGAGGTTACGCTTACATACTGAAACTCTCTGACATAGACCATCATTTGTTTAGAAGAAATTTGGAATTCTTCACATTTGGATGTGTGGGTCTGGAGAGTGGGAGTAATTCTATTTCCCTGGAGCATTTTCATCGGTGGAACTCAAAGCAGTTTAAAAAAAATTCAGCTCACAACCGTTAGTCCTGTTTTATCAGGGAAGGAAGAAGCTGATGCATAGAATTTATTTAGGGACACGTGAAAACTTAGTTTCTTTCAGTCAACCTGTTGACTTCATGTGCTTAAAAATGAGGTATTTGTTTAAGTGCTATAGCTTGTCATGGCTTACGTGCCCAAGGATAGCCAGGAAGTCGGTGGAGACCAGGAACAACACCCAGATCTCTTGACTTTCCAGCTTGACCTGGTGTCCCTCAGCCCGACGGTCATTACGCTCATGGTAACTGGCAACTAAAAAGCTAAAACTGAGGCCAATAGGGAGGGCAAACCCAGAAACCAAACTCCTTTTCCCCTCTAAAAATCTCTTCTTATATTTACTGGCATGCATGGATTCCTAGTCCTGAGTATCCAGCCCCTTTTTGATGGCTGTCAGCCTACAGCTAATTCTGTGAGGAAACAGGGTTCCAGAAGGCTCTGATGTCCCCATCTCCTGGATTGCTTTCTTCTTCCCTGCCCCAGGCACACAAGCACTGCCTGCATATGATTTCCTTTCCTTCTTCCCTGTAACCTATGGAAGAATCATAATTCTTGTTTCTCTTCACTGTAAATAAACTTTTGTCTGATTAATGAGCAAACTGTATCTTAGCTTTGTTGTTCCCTTGCCTTTCTTTCCAGGCAGTGTGTTATCTGCATAATGCCAAGTGGGCTCTAATATTATATAGCGTCCTTCGTGTGCTCCGCATGCCAGGATTTGACAGAGCAGGGAACTGGATGCTGGCAGGGTGGGAAATAGAGCAAGCGAGTGCAAAAGCTATCACACACCGCTTTGGGTGCTACCAGTTGTTTAAGGAAGAGAAGAGGATTTTGCCTGAATATTAGCTGCCATAGCACACTCAGAGGGTCCCGATCTTCTGATTCGGCAGAGACTAGATGGCAAATACTCATAGTGTGTTTATGCCACTTGTGTCCTCAGTTCTCGAAGCACTCAGTAAGTATTGCTTCGGAAGAATTCTGTGCCCCACACATCAGAATGCTAACATGTGGAGAAGGTGTCAGTCCACTTCCAGTAGTAATGGGTTTTCCAGCTTCCTGAACACTTCATTTTAGGAAAAAAGAAAAGCAGATTAAGAAGCTGGAATTTGTAGACTTTTCTGAGAATTGATGAACTAGTTATGAAAATCTGGCATCCCATGAAGCCCAATTTTTCAGAAGGAAATAGGCTATGAAGAGGAACCTCTGTCTGTTATCTATTTATTAGGCTGTAGTTCCTCTCTGGGATAAGGAAGCTGGACTTACACCAAAACTTAACTGCGTCTATATTTATTCTCCTTTTTGTTTTATTTCCAAAGGAAGCTCACCAAAGTACTGAACTGTTATGTGGGAAACGCTGATGACTCCAGCAAGACAGAATTGCTATTTGCTGCTCTGAAAGCCTTGAAGTACCTGTTCCGATTCATTGTTCAGTCACGAATATTGTACCTGAGGTGAGACCAAGGTCACTGCTGTCCTTGTGTCTCCTTTTGGAAGTTGTCAGAGTTCCTTCCAGTTAACACCACTGGGGGGAAATTCTTCGGCATATCTGCTATCCTTGAATTATTAAAAGTATTTTTCTACCTTTTGTCTACAGGGGGAGAAAATAAGTTGAGTAAAAATTGAAATACCTAATTTGAAGAGGAGAATCCTTTTAGTCACCTGTAGCATGCTATAAGCAGCATACGGTAGTGCGGAAAAGGGACCTGTTATTTATTAAAAAAATTAATGCGCAGAGTGACTTCCTCGTTTTAAGAAACAAATGCACACAGGGTTAAATATTAGGTGAGGTGAAGCTGACGTGTCCAGTTAGGGCATGGTCCACGACAGCGGTTTTACCGTAGCCCCAAAACATGTTTCTGAAGATCTACAGTGAATGTTTGGAATCCTTTCTTCATGTTCATTCAGGCTTTTTTGTTTAATACAGAATGAGCTACTTATTTTTTGGAACCCAAGCAGAATTTGATGTGATGGCAATTTAAGTGCAGCTTTTTCCTTGTAACAGATTTCACCAGGAAATTACTGCAGAATCCCCAATGCCATTTTTACACTCAAGCCTTTGTAGAAGGAGATTGTGTTACGATGTTGTTCCACAGGATAAAATCGTATTTCAGCTGCTGTGACACTGTTAGCCTGGATTTATGTGTATCACTATCTCTTTCTGTTCTTTGTAGGTTTTATGGGAAAAGTGAAGATGGGGATGAATTTAATGATGCAATACGCAAGCTGTTCCTCTCCTTCAATGTCCTCATGGACCGGCCTTTAGAGGAGGCTGTCAAGATTAAGGTATGCATAACTTTCAGGGAGAGATAATATCTTTTATTAGATCAACTGATACAGTTGGGGGATAAGGGGGAGGCAGAAAAAGGGCAAGCTTTGAGGCACGTAAAACCCATTGAGATGAGTCACACCAGCTCTGAATGTCTGTTGTAATGAACTGTGTGTGGCGGGAAAGGAATATTTAAACCCCAGAGTTTATCAAATAAAGATAGGAGAGCTGTGGCCTTGCTGAAAACCCTTCAGCACTTGCTAGGATGAAAGCTGGCAACCAATGAAGATGCAATCTACTGCAGTGTGGAAGACACTTCAACCAGTAACATCATGCTTGAGGGTGTTGGAGGTAGAAATGTTAAACCACTGCAAAAATCAATGTAGTGCCGGCAATGAAAGTAATAAAAACCCCGAATCGTTTCTAAATGTATCTTAGATTTTATATTTGTTTGTTTTTTCTGGTGTCAACTCGATTACGAACTTTCTGTGTATGCTCTGAGGAGGAGCGGAGCAGCCGTGCAATGAGGCTGCTGAGTTGCTAAAGGCAATGAGGCCTTGAGATTGCTTTCTTCCTTTCAGTTCTTCTAACCAACATGCTTTTCTCTCTTTGAAGGAAAGATTGATTCTGAACTTCCAATAAGCAATTGGGTGATTTAAAGCCCAACTTCGATTCTCAGTACCTGCTGCCAGCAGCCATAGAACATCACCGAGAGACCTTTAGTTGCTGTTGCATCTAGTTGTCTGGATGCTGCATTTCTCAAAGCCATATACTGGTACCTAGAGAACTGCTACTGTGGCTGTGGGCATGCTAAAGTATGCAGAACACCAAGTCAATTTAACTGACTAGTGCTTTTTACGTCAGGCTATAAGGAGCTTAATCCCTGGAACGGCAGAACGTTTGCAAAAGCTAAAGAACTTGGCTATGAATCCTTCCTCCTTCAGCTCTTCCACTCAGCACTGCAGATGGGTCGTTGCTGGAGGCTCTTCGGGTGCATAAATTTGATCTTAAGCCAGTTCTCTGCAGGTGTCTGCATATTTGCTCTTGACAAAAGCTAGGTTTGCCATGTGAGCTATGGGCATCATTGTTGAGACTTTGCACCCTTTTAGAATGAACTAGCTACTCTAACTCCATTTCCATGTGTGTTTTATGTCCTGGTTTTTTTTTTTTTTTTCTTGCAGGGTGCAGCTTTAAAGTATTTGCCAAGCATCATAAATGATGTCAAACTAGTATTTGACCCTGTTGAGCTCAGGTAACCATATTAAATTTGTTTGTCTTCTAAACCCAGCTCATGTATTGGGAAGAATTTTGCAAACTTTCCTAAAAACAGCCACTCTGAGTGTGACCTGATGATGCACGTACTGTCCATGAATTTGAGGAAGCGCTTGCAGGGCTTTAAAGAAAGTCATTTTAGTTCCAAGGAATCTGTGCATCTCAGCTGCTCTTTCTTAGGCACTTTGAGATTTTACTGAAGGATAAAGGAGGACTGGGGAGTGATATGTGGAAATTTTTTGCAAGTTTCCACCAATTCTTAGTGATTGCTCCTGAGGTAAAGCAAAATGTGTGACAAAGGCATAGCCTTGGTCAGGAAAGCAACAGTAGAATTTATTCAGGAAATTCACAGCACTGTGGATTTCTGTTCTTTAGCGTTCATATCTTTGCCCAGAACCTCCCAACCATGCCTCCTCCTTCTGACACAAATAATTTGCTCATAAACAGTGGACAGACAGCAAATGTACATGGAATTTAATTTAATGGAATCTCAGATTGAAGTGAGTCATCACTCTTGATGAAAGGGGCATCTGGAAGGATACGCTCTTGCCACTGTATATAGCAGTGTTTCAAGTTTCAGTAGTGGTCTGCTGAAGCTTTGCAAAATTCTGCTTTCATTTTGTGTGAAAGTAAGTATGATTGTCTCATGCTGGCACTGGAGGGCAGGTAGTATTGTCTATGTATAAGCTTTTGTGATATATCTAGTGTGTCTTGGGATGCAAGCTTCGTTTTAAGCAGTTTAAGCCTGCAGTTTCTGAATACTGTTCAGTTTTACTAAAAAACTGCTGCAGAGTTTCTTGTAAATAAGTTCGAGCTCCATAGTAATTTGCTTGGAGATCACTTCCAGCTGATACCCACCCAGTGACAAAACTGCTTGACCTGCCCAGGTGCAGGACAGCATCGGTGCAGGGTGGAATCACATTGGGGGAAGATGCTGACCATCTGCTTACTTTGTGGTTTGCACACTAGTGTCCTCTTCAGCAAGTTTATCCAAAGTATTCCCGACAACCAGTTAGTTCGCCAGAAGCTGAACTGCATGACCAAGATAGTCGAGAGTGATCTGTTTAAACAGTCTGGTAAGTAGCGAATTGAAGTCTCTGAATTCTGCACGGGGCCACGCACCCTTAAAAACAAAAGTGTCTTTCAAGTTCGCATGTACTGTACATCAATCATCAGTGGTAGTCTGCCGTTACATCCATCTTTAAAAATATTCCTTGCCATGGAACAACTGAAACTTTTTGCTGTTCAGTCTCTATACAATGCCTACTACTGTGGGATCCTGATCCAGCGTGTTGATTTAGGAAGAGGCAGAAGGTGAGAGTGCACTATTTGATGCAGTACGTATAATTAGAGGTTATTTATGATCGTCTTTAATCTGTTAGTGGTAACTCGAGTGGATTTAAGCATGTTTTGGTGTCTAGGATAAAGTCATGAGCAGAAACCTACTGCGTGGTACCCATGCGTAGTGAGTGCTGAAGAACTTTGAGACCAACAAGATGTGGTACTCTGTTTCGTTTTTTAGAATGCAGAGATGCTCTTCTGCCGCTACTGATAGATCAGCTGAGTGGCCAGCTGGATGACAATTCAAGCAAGCCCGACCATGAGGCCTGCTCACAGCTACTTAGCAGTGTTCTTGAAGTCCTGGATCGGAAAGATGTGGTGAGCGTGAACTGCGGAGGGTGTAAATTAAGGTTTAATTCTTCTTTTGAGAAGTTAAGGCAAAGAAATGTTCTCAACTTATGCTTTGAAGAATTACGAAGTTCTGATGTTTACAGCAATCGTGTTGCATTGCCATGTAGTTCTTTGAATCTCTTTGCACGTGAAGTAGCTATGTCTGAAAAGGAGCCGTGAAAGGCTGAATTAGTGGTTATCACTACAGTACAAAGCAAATTACTTCCCTTTCCAGGGACCAAATGTTATTCCCAGTTACTTTGGTGGCTTGTTGGAGCAAGTCATAAAAGTATTTGGTTTCGTGTTTTCTCTTCTGTGCAACAGGGACAACAATCATCATTCAGTCAGGAGAATACAGTTATTTGCCACATTAGTCGTGGAAATTGGTTCTAAGTTGCTGTGAAAAGAACAGTTTGAACTGCGGAGCTGTTGAGGGAAAACAAAGCCAAATCAAAGCGCCAGCTTCGGTTTAGCTATGCAGGATGAACTAATGAAGCTGGTGTAGATCAATCATGTTAGCTCTCCACTAAGTGTATACCTCCAGTATTCGAATCGATTGCTCATGTGTTTTAAATCTCCTTTTTCGCATCCTGTAATACCAATTAACCACTGTCAGGGCAGTCCTCTTGCACAGGGAGCGCTCTCTAGAGCAATATACATTAAGAATTGTCTCAAATTTTCCTTACTGAATATCCCCAGGGGCCCACCGCTGTGCACATCCAGCTGATCATGGAACGCCTGCTAAGGAGAATAAACCGCACGGTGATTGGAATGAGCAGACAGTCTCCGCACATTGTGAGAGCCTTTTACTTGCTTCAGTTATTACTTTACCATTTGTTATAGTGGAATTTGTTCTCCTGGGAGATTTCAGCGTGTAGCAGTGGTTTATGAAATCATCTTTCCGTTTCCTGCAGGGCTTCTGTGCCACTAAAACATGGCTTTTGGTGGTTTTCTGAGGCCAGGTATTAGGATACAAATTGTCCTCTTCCAGCAGCAGTTTGAACTGAGTCACAGTTGGCTTGGCTGTGATTTCAAGTTCCTTTGGGCTCTTGTGCACAGAGAATTTGGTTTCGGTGCAGTTCCTAATACGCAAAGAGTCTTTGCTGAAAAAATACTCTTTTGTCACCTTGGCTGAACGGGATTAAATGCTGAAGGATGAGGCATCTCTAAGGGGCATTTCTGTGTGGCACCCTAGAAGGTAGAAGCAAGTTGGGAAGTTTTAATTTGCCACATACAGGAAGATGGAAAAATCAAGAGCTGGGTGTATATAGCAATACCTTCGTTTTGATAACTCTAAGGTCAAGTTAATAGTATCACCAATATGTTAGCCATGAGAATTACAGTTGGCCATAGTGAATTTGAAAGTCATAAAACCATAGAATCGTTTAGGTTGGAAGAAACCCTTAAGATACGATGCAGGGATTCTTATATACAGTCAATTGTTTCAAGGATGTGTTTTTTCTTGCAAAATGTGATTCCTGGGGAGAAGGAAAGCTACACCCAGACTTCCTAGCTGGAATTTAGGAAGTCTTGACTGGCTTGGGGTAGAGGACTGAACAGTCACACAGACTGATGCCAGGACATAGATGAGCAGGACTGTGATCAGTGATATTTGATTAGGCAGCAATCTGCCAAGCTTTGAACTGACAATACTTAATGCAGAAAAATAATCAAATGTTTTGTTTTTCCTGTTCTAGGGTATCTTTGTGGCCTGTATGACAGCCATCCTGAGGCAGATGGATGATTTCCATTACAACCATTACATCAATACTTTCAAAACCAGGCAGGACATCATTGTAAGTCACTGTGGCTGGGGCATTAGCTCAGCCCCTAAAGAATTATGCTCTGCTTCTGAAAGGTCATTTCAAGTTGCTGTGTTCAGTTTGGGAGTGATTATACTGCATTCATCAGCAATAACTTAGGGGCACCTAATGCCGCAGCCACTGGGGATATATTCACATCACCCTGCTGGGTACACAGGGGATGTTGCTGACTCAGTAGAGCCTGAGAATAGCGTTTGTAGCACTGAGTAAAAACATGTTTAATGACTATTTAAGTCTGGGCGAGTAAAAAGTCAGGAACCAGAAGAGTGAATGAAGATGAAAAGGAAAAGCATTTTCTCCTCCCTTGCTCTCACTGTATCTCTTTGTGATCCTGGTCTCTGTACTTCTTTTTAATTCTTTCTCCTCCTCTAGAGTTTAATTAAGTGCTTTAGGGGGCAGCAATGCAAATAGTTCCCTCCATGTTAAAAACTGTGTACAATTCATGTCCCCAAAGACTTTCAATACAAAACCAGGTGAAACATTAGGGTTTTATTTTTTTTGAGGCCATTTGAATGAACAGATTTTTCCCCAGACTACCCATGACAAGTCGTAACCAAAACCTGTATTTATGCAAGTCTCTGAAGCATGACACAGCAACTGTTCTGGCTTTTTTGTCCCCATACTCCTTGTTTTGCAATTTAGAAGTGCTTGCTTATTTAAATACTGGCTGGGGAAGAGCCTGGAGTTGTGTTCTTCCTCTAAAAGCTAGCTCAAAACCCACAAGAAGGTGTTTGTTATTCGTTTTGGATGACAAGGTGATCTCTCCCTGTGCAGTTGGAATTGCTTGCAATCTGTTGAGCAACATAGCCACCTACAGGACACACACATTTCTGTCACTTCTGCATTAAAAGGCCACTCGACTGCATTGTCTATAGAGAGCACTCATCATCTAGTTTTAGAACGGCTTTTTATATTTCCCAAATAATTTTTTGTGAAGGAAGAAAAACCAAAATCAAGTCGATTCAGGAATTCTGCTGGTGTTGATCACGTAAATGAGTGACAAGGTTTTCAGCAGGGTTACATAGCGATACTCTGTCTGAGGAAGAAGGGTGCTAGGAAGACAAATTGATAGATTTTGGAAACAGGTGGATTCAAGGCAGAATTGAAACTAAATTTTGTTGAGTGGGCCTCAAGTCAGGATTTTTTCTTTTTCCCCGAAGAGCTGTTGACTTTTAATCTGATTTTTACAAATCCGTATGTCTACAGAAGCAAGCCCATGTTTGTGGTGGTGTAGTGGTTGTTAATACCAATAGAACATTGCATTTTCCTTTACTGCGATAATTGGTTTTATTTATTTTTGCTGTTTATTGTTGGGTTTTATTTGCTTTGGTATTTACAGCCCTGGCATTGCATCATTACGTGGTTGGTTTAACACTGTTGTAGTTAATTCATATCTTCAAGGTGCCCCTTGTCAAGTCCAAACCTTTCCATCAAGCTCTGATTTAATAATGCCTAAAAGACTTTTACTGAGGCAGCACCAAATGCCCATTTCTCTCTCTACATCGATGTTGCTTGCCAATTCTTCAGAGCAAGCTGTTCAGCTCAACAGAATTTTATTTTTTTTTCTGGTGATCTTTGCAAGGTGGCGATTTCTCATGTGACCTTCTTTGTGTCCCCCTCATTTTTGAATGCTGATGTGTTGGCTTTGTAGAGAATAGAATCCATTTAAATGCTCACAGGTACCATTTATATTTGTAGAGACCACAATGTAGGAATCAATATCCTTGATATTGCCCTTTTTTGCTCATCTCTCTTCTTTTTTCCTTTTTTCTTATTCTGCAGTTCAACCTTGCCTTGCCCAAGTCTTAAGGTGTGATACAGCTTTGTTTGGAGCAGTTTAGTGTTTGTGCAAAAAGTGTCTTTTCTACAGCAATGTTCTAAACCATGTGTCTGATGGCATGTTCACTACCTCTGTTTAACTGTCCTTAAACGGGACCAGAAAAGACTTAACTAATTGGGCAAGTGAAAATGCATTATTATTTCCATCTTTATAGAAGATGCTGCATGGGGCTGTTACACTGCCGTCATTCAGACGTTTGGAAACAAGTCCTCGAATATTGGATTTGCTTTTTAATCCAGCTTGTGCACCAGAACTCCCTACAACACAGCTTAATTCAAAACAGTAAAGACAGATTTAATTAAACAGATCAGCATGTTCTGTGGAATTATTTCTCCTTCTGTAATTTAATGAATGAGATGTCAGAAATAATGCAGTTATTGGAATATACCCACACAATAAGAGATCTTTCTTAGGAGGTACAGTGTATTGATTGCTGATCAATGCAGTCATTAATCAATGCAATTGCAAACATTTGCATTTCCCTGTGTTTTCATGTGGGTAAACGACTACCATGTTCAACCTGATGGGCTGTGGTTTTTATTTTTCCAACAGGACTTCCTGATGGAAACATTCATTATGTTTAAGGATCTGATTGGAAAAAATGTCTATGCAGCTGACTGGATGGTCATGAATATGATGCAGAGCAGGTACGGAGTTGCCGATGTTTTAAGTCTTGCTTCTGCTTTGGAGCCTTTCTGGTTCTGAGAGGAGGGTGACTCACACAAGCAAGCTTGCAAATCACTGGAGTTACAGAGGCTTATTTTCTTTTACAGTTTCAGGGTGATTTAAATTAGATTTCAGTAAATCGTAGTGCCTGCGCCTTTCTGTTGACAGACTGGAAATCGTTCTTCTGCCCAAAGGCACACAATCAAAACCATGCAGTCTTTCATCCAGTGACTTATCTGCTGGAGAGTGTAACGTAAATCAGAGAAGCCATTTTGGTTTCAATTCTGGGGGAATCATGTGGCAAACGTAAAGCTAGAGTTGGACGTAAGTGTGGTGTAGGGTTCAGTGTGCTGGCCTGTAGACTAGAACTAACCAGATTCACTTCTGTCCTCTGCTGGGGGCTTTGTTTGGCCTTGACACTGCGTTATCAAAGAGACTGGATGACCCAAAACGTGTTTTGTTTTTCATCTGCCTGCAGTCAGGGTTTCTTTTGTTCATAATAAGTCCCTGTACTAGGAAAGAGGTGAAATAGCATTATAGAGGAATATCTGTCTTGTGTGGGAGCATCTCTTGTTTTCTCTTGAGCTTACATGTAGGAGTCGTAAACCCAGAACTGCAATGTTGTTTTTTTCAAGAGCCACATTTTATTTGATGTCTTTTATCTCTTCCAGGGTTTTCCTCCGGGCAGTGAACCAGTTTACCTCTGTACTCAACCGTTTCTTTCTGGATCAAGCAAATTTTGAACTCCAGGTAATAGTTCCATTGTTTCTGGATTTCCTTAGGGACCCTAGTCCTGAAAGGCAGGAAGAACAAACAAATCCTGCTGTTAACAGATTTGTTGATATGGAGAATGCCTGTGGAAAATGCCCATAGTCTTCTATAGCAAAGCAATTCTGAATTACAGACCTGTGAATAGTGCAGCAATAAGCTGCAAGCAGACAGAACTGCTGCAGGCTTTGCAAGGTCAAGTTGAGCAGCGTGCTGACTATAGCTGATTTGTGCTTGACTAGTGAAGAACAAAATACCGTATTGGGTGTACCCACTGTCACTTCCTTTAGTTGGAATGTACAAGCTAAAAAGAGTGAGAAACTTGAAGCTGCTGTATGCTTCCGGCTTGCCTGCCGTGGCTGAGGACAGGCTCGCTGAGTACCAGCTCGCTGTTGGTACGCTTCCTCGTTAACACTTGGGAGACTCGTTAACCTGGGAGACTGCAGCATTTGGGGCTGTGTAGCTCTGTTGTGCTGGTTGTTGCTTTTCCTTTGTCTTTTCCTATTTTAGACTTGTTTCTCTTCCACAGCTCTGGAATAACTATTTCCATTTGGCAGTGGCCTTTCTCACTCATGAATCCCTCCAGCTGGAGACCTTCTCACAAGCCAAACGCAACAAAATTATCAAGAAGTGAGTTTACATTTAAAAAGTCGTCAGGCCTTTTTGCTTTTAAGAAAGCCTTTTGCTTTTAAGAAATTTTTACTGTTCCAGACATACCTCGTACAATCTCAGAATGTGATGACGCGTGCTATGGAAGTGCTCGATTAATGAGTGATGGTAAAGGGAGGAGGGGTGACTAGGACAGACGTCAGGTCTTCACACTGTGGATGTCTAAGTCTGGTCAGATAGATCCTGAGCTGTTTGAGCTCAATTTAAGCACCTTGCCACAAGATTCTTTCCACTGTAAGGTCCGTAATGGAAGGCTTGTCGTAGTTCCCAAAGCAATACCTTATGCAGTTCCTCAGACATCCTGGAAGGTAGGTAAGCAAGAATCCTAAAAGCCCTGCCATTTCTTAGTCCCTTTTCTTTGCTTTTCCTGTTACGAAAGTGAGAGCACTTCAAAGGTGTTCATCAAGCCAAAAGTAGTAATTTTTAGTAACTTGGCAAAATTCACAAAGACACTGAACAGCTTTTACTTCTGCATTTAGCTGGAATCAAGTCCCTATAGATCTTGACACAGAATTTTGTTAGGGCATACACAGTTAAGGTTTGACACCTTTTTTTCTGCAAGAATGTGGGCTTTTAGAAGCCTCATAATTAAATATTCTTGCATTCTCTCAGTGTCAGCAGTTAAAGCTTTAGGGGAAAACACTGAATACAACAAAATTCTGTGTAGGATTGCGTGAAGCAGCAGGACTGCAGCTTTATTCTGCTGTCGGAGTCTGCAGTCTGCTGCCATAGTGGCACGTGGCCGTTGTCTTCCTCTGTGCATTGAGCATTAGTGCTGGGCAGGGTAAGGAAGGGAAAAAGATGAGCTGAACATCTAACAAAAGGTATGTAATACTGAGGAACTGCTTGGTAGACCCTTAGTAGGGAAGACGGTCTGTGAGACCCCTTGGTATAAATGCCCAGCGTATTCAGGTTTGTGTGTGGTGGGTTTTTTTAAGGAGAGGGTAACAGATTTTGTAGTGCTGCCATGAAATTTCTTCCGCAGCTTTGCAAAATTAACTTCAGTGCATAGGCCTCTTTCATCTTTTTCTTTCTAATACTTTTTTTCTAGGTATGGGGACATGAGGAAAGAAATTGGCTTCAAAATAAGGGATATGTGGTACAATTTGGGTGAGTTCCAGCAAAAGAATTATCTTCGTTCAAGCTGGGTTTCAAATCCTTTATTTCTTTATAAAAGCTGCTCGTGTTTAATGTGGGGAAATACACTTAAGGTTCAGCTGTTTCAGAGCACAAAATCTCTTTTCCTTTTTTTGTAAATAGCTTGCAAAAAGTGATCTTTTCCCACATCAGCTGCTGAGATAATTTCTTAGATTCCTTATAAAGGATGTTCTACTATACGAAGGACGAGAGCAGAATTTTTCAGAGCGCCTTTGTGATTTGCAACATTGCATGCAATTCAGTTCAATTATTTTCTTGGACTGTTTCTGAAATTTGGAGCTGTAAGATGTTAATTCTACATTAAGTAGCCATTATCTTTTTAAAATATGCGTTCTAAGCAGAATATCTGTCTTTTATGGTCTTTATATGAATAATGTGCTTAAACATTTGGATATCCAAATCCTGCCTTTAGGATGTGTATCTGACTTTGACTTTCTTGCAGGTCCCCACAAAATAAAATTCATTCCAGCAATGGTAGGCCCCATCCTGGAGGTAACCCTGGTCCCTGAGCCTGAGCTACGGAAAGCTACAATTCCCATCTTCTTTGATATGATGCAGTGCGAGTTTAACTTCAGTGGGAACAGAAACTTCCATATGGTAAGGGAGCTTGGTATCTTCCGTATTGATGTTCCACAGTATGTGTTGGGCAAGAAGGAGAAGAGAACATTTAAACAAAACCAAAAGAAACAAAAACCACACAAAATAAGCATCGCGCCAAACACTTTGGGAAGTTATTGTTAAGTGATTTGTAGGAGTCAGGACTCTCCAGTTCTATCCCTGACCGTACCTTTGCACAACTTTGATAATTAATGAGTTCCTGTTTTCGTACTTCTCTGCGTTTGCAAGTATGTGAATACCCACATCTAAATTGTGAAGCAATTTGGAGACCCTAAGAGGGTACTCTAAAAGGAGTGTCTGCTTACATTTATAATAACAATATAAATTCCCCCATGGCAGATCTTTGTCTGTACGTGTAAGTCGCTATAATTAAAATCACTGGACGGTGAAGTGTTAGGACTATCTAGTTCCTTAGATATTGACCAATCCTTCATTAATTTTAAAATTGACAACACATTTGTGAGTACTGATGTCAGCGTTACGGAAAGCAGAACAGTGATCCAAAGGACAGACACTATTTGCTTGAGGCTACACAAGCAAAAAGTCAGAGCAGGGAACAGGACGCGGATCCCTGAGTTCCAACCCTGTGCTCATTTCTCCAGAAGTTACCTTTTGTTGCTACTGAGCAAGCACCAGAAAGTAAGGAAAAAAGAGGAGCTTCGCTTTTGCCCTGAGGTTAAGTTTTCAGTGCAGTTTCTAAGGACTTATTCTTCCAGCTTTCCTCTGGGGATATCGGACATTAACATCTCAACTGGCAGGCAGGGGACACTGTAGTTACGCTGTAGACAGTCTTCTCCCTGGAGATAGGTAGGAGCCATCCATCCAAAAGGCAGCCACCTTGGCATTTCAGACTGTTGTCAAATGTGACGTGCATCTCCCTAAGCACCATCCTCACACCAGCTTAGACCCAGCTTCACTGTGCATACGGGATCTTTCTTCCCTTGGGGTCGTCAGTCTTTGGGGTGGTTGGCCCCAGGGTCTCAGGGTTTTTTGGAATCAATAGAAGGAAGCAGGATGTGTGTGGCATGGATTTTCCATTCCAGTGGTGTTTATATACCGGCTACAGTTAAAACTGAGACTATGTACTTGACCTGCTTGCTCATAACAGGGCACGTCTTTATGGCTAGACAGATAGTCACGCAGGACTTGGTTCTTGCATCGTGAGAAGTTGCTTTAATTACTCGTGCAAGTGTTTATGATGGCCAGAGAGCTGTGACTTGCCCGTAACTGACAGTAGTAGTTCAGTTTCTTTAGGGTGGGTGAATGACCATTATCATCTGTAAGCTGGCTGCTAGAACACTTCTCCATCCTTGCAAAACTGAACAGCTAATGGATGGAGGAGAAGGGGAAGAATCACCTCGGAGAATGACTTTGCAGTGCTTGTAGGGTGAGAGGGAGGACTTGTATTTTCTTGCTCCAGTCTTGTTGTCCTGGCTTCTTACGATTTTTATTCTGCTCCAACAATGAAAGCGTCCTCTAGCTTGGCTCATAAAACCAGTGTCTGATGGTGGAGGCAGTTCAGAAACGCCGGCCACAAGCATTACTAATGTTCACACCACACTCTTGAGAGCCGCTGTCTATTTGATTGTGGTTTTTTGCCTTTTCAGTTTGAAAATGAGTTGATAACCAAGCTGGACCAGGAAGTGGAGGGTGGTCGAGGAGATGAACAGTACAAGATATTACTGGAGAAACTGTAAGTTTTGTAAAGAACACGGAGACTCTTTTTTTACAGCTTAGTTGGCTACTTTTTAATACAGAGAAACCTTAATTCGTTACTCCAGTGAATAGGGAGACAGTGTAGTTGACAGTGATCTTAATGCTATACAGGTACTCTAAGGATATTTGTCTTAAAATGATGCTTTTATTCTGGAGCAGCAACTTGCACATCTACCCTGAACTTGGAGGTGAAAGCCTAGAGGCAGGTTCCAAACTGGGAAGGGGGCTGTACGTCGAAAAGCTTGAGAACATCAGGCTCTGAGTTAAAGCAAAATCAGGGCCACCTTTTAGCACCAAAAGTAGAACACAGGTTTTTGATGAAGGCGGGCGTTAACCTGCCTGACTCTGGTGTCTCGGATCTGTGGGTGCAGTGGGCGGTTCTGCACCAAGCGTTGCTGTTCTTGAAATATATTTGACTCTGTTAGCTCAGTGGCTGTTGGGGTAATTTACACTGAAGTTCTACTTAATACCGCTCAGGACTGTAACCGAGAATTCCCTTCCATCTCTCTGGGTGTACCTGCAGCCTCCTGGAGCACTGTCGGAAGCATAAATACCTCTCTGCTTCTGGAGAAGTGTTTGCTCTGCTGGTCAGCAGCCTTCTAGAGAACCTGCTGGACTACAGGACCATCATGCACGATGAAAGCAAGGAGAACCGCATGAGCTGCACTGTCAATGTGCTGGTATGGGGAAGGCTGAATTTGGATATGAGTTCTTCTTTACTCACATGACTTCTGCGGATTCTGAAGGATTATTTTTTTTTTTTCTTGTAGGGTTTTAAGTAATTCTTTATGCCTTTTCTGGTTAATGATAGGCCCAAATCAGGCCACCAGCTATTGACAGCTTTTCTAGAGGTGATAGTAGCCCTGCCTTATGTTAAAGGGATGGTTGCAGGGATGTATGCACCTAAGTAGTCAAAATCACAGCTTAAGTTACTTGTCTAGAGATGATTATGCAAATCCACAGCACAATCCATCGTAAAAGTTTGACTTTTCTCTATTCTTGGCAGAATTTTTATAAGGAGAAGAAACGAGAGGACATTTATATCAGGTAGGCTATTTCCCTGCATAAACCTGTATAGAAGCCTCTGTTTCTCTTGGTGTGCTGTACACTGGTGCAGGAGCCCTTCACATCAAGTAACAATTGCTTTTCCTTTATTTAGGTATCTGTATAAACTCCGGGACTTGCACACAGACTGTGAGAACTTCACAGAGGCAGCATACACTCTCCTCCTCCATGCAGAGCTGCTCCAGGTATTACACTAAAGCCAATGTTAGTTTCCACTGTCAGGGTATAGGTTTTAAATGAAGTGCCAACAGCTCAGAATAAACAATCCATATTTTTTTCTTAATGTGACTTAGCATTACGTATGTTCTAGTGGTCATTAAGGAGCTTCACAATTTTGCAAATAGCACTGCAGCTAAATGGATAAAAGCAAAAATGTTATTAGCATTGATTTTTTATGTGCTCTTGGTGAAACAGAGTGCTATAGTGAGCTGGGAGAAAATGTCCATATTCAGAGTCATAGTACAGGGTTTTTTTCCACTTCTGTGTGAAAGCCTAAGACATCTTAATTTGGATTTAAGTCAACCTCTTCATGCCTGCCACAGATGAATAAAGCATACACATTCAGTTAGTGTCTCAGCATAAGACCTTAAGCCAAAATCACACCTGTTTTGCAGATATAATTTAACATGTATTAACATTTTAAAGTGATTTTTAAATATGACTATAAACATTGCACAAGTTCAGATCAATTCCTAAACTGATTTAAAATGAACTTTTAATGTAGAAAAAAATTTGCACATAACTGAAGTTTTGTGGCTGCCTATGTGTGTAGTGGGAGAGCGTAACCAGATGTTTTCTGAGCAGCTGGCTGCAGCGGTTTAAGAAGTTACTGCTTACTGGCTACCTGTTACTCTAACCGTGCTGCTGAGATGAGTGTTTCTGTGGGCATTCCTAGTTTACGTTAGTTAGCCAGCTCAGCTTACGTCCGTGCAAAACTTCCTTTGCGTTGGTGCTGGATTTGTCTGTAATGCTTCCCTGCAGAAGCTGAGCCTATCCACTCTAAGGAGTTGTTAATCTGAAAATGTTCCAGTTCTTTCAACTTTGCCTTTTTTTTCCCCTCTGTACTAGTGGTCTGAGAAGCCATGTGTCCCTCACCTCCTGCAGCGGGACAGCTACTACGTCTACTCGCAACAAGAACTCAAGGAAAAACTCTACCAAGAAATTATCTCCTTCTTTGACAGAGGCAAGGTGAGTGTGTCTGCAGTGTTCATACGATTCACTGGTAAATACTTGGCTTGGTGAGTGTAGCTGCCCGAGGCTGGCTTCAAGGGTAGCATCAGACGTGATTCTGTAGCAGGCCTTTGATGCTGAAGCTTGACTTTTTAATAGGGACCACAGTACCGGCGTGAGCAGGGCATGTATTTGTCCTGGTGGATAATTGAATCCTTCTGTTTCCTTGTGAGTCGAAGAGCATCTGAAAAATTAAGCCTGTTCAAGACACTGGGTAGATGAGAAAACTATAGGCGTTTTCCTTTCTTTTCTGGGTAACGGCTTTTGTCAGGTTTGTTGCACTGCAGTAAGCGGGGCTTGTCTGGCTGATACTGCACGTGTGGTAGCTGCACTTGGGATAGATGGTTCTACCAGGGCAGAATGAGGCGAACCCCAGGAAGCCTGGTGCGGGGGATGCAGTGTTACTGTAGGAGTAGGTGTTACCACCTGGGCTTCTCCTTCGCTGTTCAGGCATCTCCTTCCACCTCTTTGTGCCTCAGTTTTCCCTATCAGCAGTAACAATAGAAACCTTGCTTTGTAAATCACTTTCAGGCCTACAAATCCACGGAACTGCATGACTATAATAATTACTGCACAAAAATGTACAGCATGGAGTCTCAGGGAAAGTTGGCAGTGCATTAAAGTACTGCCTGAATTAAAAATCAGCTGAATGTTTTGTTTACCTATCTGTGGTAACGAATGCTTTTAACTGAGTCTTTTATTTTGTTTGTGCTCTTCTTCCCCCGCCCGCCTCCCTTCACCCTCCATGGAGATGTGGGAAAAAGCCATTCAACTCAGTAAAGAGTTGGCTGACATGTATGAAAACAAGGTCTTTGATTATGAAGGACTTGGTAATCTCCTGGTAAGAATTTTTTTTCTCCATTTTCAGCAGGCTGCTGACTGCTTAAATTAGTATTGTTGAGCAGGATAAGCCCAAAATACATTTATATTAAAGACAAGCAAACCAACATAATGCCAATGGTTTTGTGAAGCTTAGTATTAGAAGAATGTTTTCGTAGTTTTGTTTAAAGCATGTGGGTTTGACCTTGTAATTAGCATGACAATATTGTGTGCAGATGTTTAGCATTCTTAGTGTTGATCAAATAAGGTAACGTTTGCATGGTGTATTTTCAGGCTCCATAAATCTCATCACCTTGTTATTCCTGTGATAAAACTACTGTGCATGAACACAGAACTATAGAATCATTGTGGTTCTGAATTATGGTTTTTAGTGGTTAAAGATGTAACCAGATGGTCTTTATGTTCTTTCATATGAGATTCATCTGCCCAGTTTTACTTCTGCCAGTTCTCTGACATTTGTCACCATTTGTGTCTGCTCGGTTTCAGAACATATTCATTTTTAATTTGTGTTGCAATAGTTGAGGATTTCAGATATCCTCCTGGAATCCTAAAATACATGGCATTGTTCTCATGTCTGCAAACCAGGAAATGAAGTTGATTCTGGCCCAGACAACCCAAATATTTAACCAAGTAAATGGAGAAGTATGGGACACTCTATCAAAAAAAACAAATGTAAAAAGTGTTCGGTACAGGAGAACTAATAGATTGGGTACAGGAGAACTAATAGATTGGGAATTGTCACTGGGAACGTGAAGTACAATCTGGCAGTCTCCTTGAATACTTCACAGTGAAAATGTCTGGTGACTTTTTCTTTTTCAGAAAAAACGAGCTACTTTTTATGAGAATATTATGAAGGCAATGAGACCTCAACCAGAATACTTTGCTGTTGGATACTATGGTCAGGGTTTTCCCTCTTTCCTCCGGGTAAGAATTCTTCAGCACTCAAGTTCTGGAGTGGTGGGTATCCTAAAATCACAATTTTTGCAGAGCTCCCAAGAACATTCAGACGCAAAACTCCTTTTCCTTTGACACCGAGCGATCTAAATCCCTTAAGTATTTCAAAACATTTCAGCATATAAAAACAGACAAGTGAGAGACCAGATTTTTTGTGTTAACAACTTTAATAAAGTTTGCGTGTTGCATAGGGTTTGTTCAATGATTGTTGTGTTCTTATATGGACTTGAACAGAATCTATGTTTTGTATTTGTGCCCTGTGCACATCTCAGAAATACGATTGTTGCCATTAGAAAATATTTAGCTTGTAAAGAATTTATCCCATTGCTTTTCAGCCTGAATCAACCTAATTTTCAGGACAGGGATCATTTCAGTGCTCAAGCACATTAGTGAGAGTCTGTCCCACGCAGAAGAGCTAAAATACAGAGATGCTTCCTGTTTGAGCGAGGTCCAGCAATGCTTAGCAGCGATGTAGCCATAATACCAGAATCTAGCCAAAGTGAGTCAGATGGGCAGGGTGCAGCATACTAGAAAGTATTCCCAACTATTATTTAAAATTAAGGAACGTCTACATTTTCATTTGTTTGAAGTTGCTGGCCTTAAATGGAAGCCAAGCTTAATAAAAAAGAAAAATGTTAACTTAGGACGGTGGAACTGGATGGCACAAAAGGCTTTCACCTCCAGGTCATGTTTTCGAATCCATCCCTTCCAGAAACCACTGCTTGGTGGCCAGTTTGGAAAAATAATTGGCTGTGGTCTACTCTTAAGTCTGTAATGCGAAACTGCCATAGCTGGCTGTTTTGTTAAGGGCAGCTGAAGAGAGTCAGGAACGGAACGGAGGTAAAACTCATGTCTTTGTGCATATGGAGATCCCCGTTAACTCATACCGTAAGGGCTCTGGCAAGGAGCATGCAGTTCCCTGCATTAAAGAACTTCTTGGGACACATGTAGGACAAGAGGAAACGGGTTCAAGTTATGTCAGGGGAGGTTTAGATTGGATATCAGGAAACATTTTTTCACTGAAAGGGTTATTAAAGATTGGAATAGGCTGCCCAGGGAGGTGGTGGATTCGCCATCCCTGGAGGTGTTTAAAAAAAGCGTGGATTTGGTACTTAGGGACATGGTTTAGAAGTGGTTTTTGTCAGGGTAGGTTAATGGTTGGACTTGATGATCTTAAAGGTCCCTTCCAACCTCAGCGATTCTGTGATTCTATGTTCTCTTATTTAAAATCAGTCCCCTGCCTGAGGCTTCGTGTGTTGAATGTGTGAGTTCTTAGAGTGCTAGAAAGCACAAACATGTTCAATAGCACTTGTATGTGGAACAATGAATTTTTCTAGGCAAATATGAGGATGCCATTACACGGCCTTGCTCCCGAGAGCTGCTGGGTGTATCTCCAGCCTGTGTTTATTCCCTCATGTATTCTGACCGAGTTGAGTTGGGAGACAACCTTTCATATAAACTAGAACTCTGAGACTACTCTGTGTATATTTGGAAAGCTCTTTCTTTTTGCTTTGTTTAGTGTTAATTCTCTTTCTTCTGCTACCTACAGAATAAAATTTTTATCTACCGTGGCAAAGAGTATGAACGAAGGGAGGACTTCAACCTGAAGCTGTTGACCCAGTTTCCCAGTGCCGAGAAGATGACCAGTACTGCCCCTCCAGGAGAAGAGATCAAGTCTTCTCCTAAACAGTGTATCTTTTTCCTAGAATAAGAGAATTGGTAAACAATAATAAGCAAGGAACTTGCTGCTCCAGGGGGACTTTGAAGGCAGGCACTGGGCATGAAAATAGGACTATCCAGAATTGCAGTAGTGAACTTAAACATATTGAAAAAGAGAGACACAGCTGGATACAGTCAGAGTTAAAATGGGTGCTGTTAGGATGAAACCTGAACAGATTGCAGGTCAGGATTTCTTGTGCCTTCTCGAGCAGGTGGTGCTCACTGCTGTATTATATGTGTGTGATCAGTCCAGTTTGGTATTTCTAGGTGCAAGAGGCAAAATGCAGGTGGTGAAAGTGGGATGTAAGGAAAATGGAAGTATGCTCTCTTCTTGCTTGCAGATAACTAGCATTTATGAAGTGGCTGGTTGTTTGTTGTTTTTTTTCCCCCTAGAAGTCACTTTGTAAGGAATGTGAAGTGGTTATTTATGTTGATGAAGGTTGTTGTGTGAACAACCCTTCTGCTTGTTTGTTGTGGTTTTTTTTTTAAAGTTTATTTTTTCTTTATGCTGGTGAAACTCTAGCCTGTGTGCCACAGCACACCATTAGGCTTAAGATTCACTTTCTCTTAATTGTGAGCGCGGCCAAGTGCAGCCTAGTGAAGATGCTTCAGGTTCTTGTTTGTGACTTCCAGTCAATAGCAGATGTGTTTCTGGAAGATGTACATCGGTAAAAAACAAGTTACTGGGCTTCTGGCCTGTCTTATAGAGGCCAGTGTTATACAGGCCAGACTAGAGAATGTGGTGGTCCATTTTGGCCTTAAAAGTCTGTGTACAAAGGCACAACTCAAGCAGTGATACCAGATGCTTCCCTTGCAATAAGCCTGCCAAGCACTAAATCCACATAGGAAATTAAAATTCATTCAAGACCAAACTTGGTATCAAAAAATGCCTCTTCTATTGCTGCTTTGTTTCAGCTACTTCCTTTGCATCTGTTTGTGTTTGTTCTAATGTTTTTGGCTCACGATGAACCTGAACTGCAAAATTTGGATCCAGATCTGAACTCTTCCAAAAGTTTGGGGGTGTTTGGTTCCGGGTCTTTGGCATTGCCCCATTGTAAAGAGGAGCAGCTGCATAGCTTGGATTTGGTACAGGTTCTTCTCGGACTCTTACAAACACCTTCTGAAAAGATGAGGAGTTTGAATGCCCAAATCACTGTTGTATTAGGCAGGCGTTGATGGTTCTGTAGTTTGTTTTAATTTCATGCTTTTTTAACCTCCTTTGTCTCAGGCTCTTTTTTGCTTTTGCTCAGGATCTGTTTCTTCACTCTTTCATGATAAAATGCCTTGTTCTTCCTTTGGTTGTTTCATAATAGTGTACTGGAGATATTAATTGAACTGTACGTGGTCTCAGGGAGTGCCTACACAGTCTGGTTTTCCACCAGTTCTGAACTGGAAGCTGTATAGCATGCCTAGCGTGGCATGACGCCCAAGCTAATAAGCTCTCCTGAGAGAAAGAATATATTAGCTTGGGCTCAGTGCTCGATCTAATGTGGCTGTGCGGTTTTGGGTTCGGATTTGGCTGGTACCCAGCTGGCTCTTCAATGCGGGCAGAATGACCTTGCCTTTGCTTTCAAAATACTGTTTAGAGCTACCCTCAGTGAAATAAAGGATGCACGGGGCTGCCCTACCCAGCAGTAAAACCTTCCCGCTTCAGAATGCAATTGGCAGGTGATTCACAGAAATAATCTATTAATGTGGGTCAATTTGTTTATGCTTTCCATGCGGGTTTTTACTTCTGTAAAGCCTTCAATAGAGTCCTTAAAGCAGAACTCGGGAGGAACAACATCGTAAGCCGTGGTGCTTGAGGATACTATTAATAATTTTTTTTAATTTCTGTCATGGTTCACAGGTGCACAAGCAGAAGATGAAGTTAGGTATTGCCTGATAATTTCTTCAGTTAGCTTTATTGATCTAAAAATTGGGAAGGAGGGGCAGCTTCAGAGTACTGGAAGAATCTGACAAATAACCGTGGGGTGTTGGAGGAGAGAGAAGAGACAGAAGCATCCGTTACAGAACCCAGTACAGAATCTTGTTTTCCCGTCCCCAAAGTAGAAATTGGTAGCGCCCGGGCTTCCCAGCATTTCACCAGGGAATTTCAATAGTTGGAAGTATTCTTAGAGCCTTATCTTTTGGGGCTTTTAGATCATGAGTGGCATACAAACTGCAAGAAGCAATATAATGGCTGTGATTCTTGATAAACTACCAAGTATTTTTCTTCAAACATGACAAGAGCACAGGGGATTGTTGAGAAGTCTGACATTTGATGAAAACAGGAAGGGTATTTCTCTCCCTCTCCTGTTTTCCCAAAAGGATTCATGTTTTTCATCCTTAACTATAGCTGCTCAGATGTGCAGTGCTTTATTGTGAAGCCTGTGATGAACCTGCCACCTAATTATAAAGATAAACCTGTTCCTGAACAGATCTTAAAGTAATTTCTTTTCCTTTTCCCTCAACATTTCCTCTGTATTTTTCTCAGCTAGCCTAGGCACAAGGTGAAGTGCCTTTGTCTCTTGTGTAAATTTATTTCGCAGTCCAGTCTAAACTTGGTTGGTTTTGAGAGGAAATAGAGGAACGTTTATGTAAGGAGGACGGGAGATGAGAAAACTCACCGTTTACTCTGCTTCTTTCTAGCTACTACAGAGCAAACGAGGTACAGCAGTTCACGCACTCCCGACCAGTCAGGAAAGGAGAAAAAGATCCAGACAATGAGTTTGCTGTGAGTCCTTTACTTTTGCTGCCGGCGGGCTTAGGTGTCTGCGCTGTGAGGAAACGGTTCTGTGCATTGATTTATTTTGTTGGTGGCATTTTGAACAGCACTGCCACAATTTCTGTCCTCCACCTGTTGCAATAGAGTTTTTCTATTAAAATGTAGGAAAGCAAAGGGCTGCACTTTGCATTGTAATATTTACATAAAGCCAATGTGCTAATGTCAAGAGGCTCCATAGCTGAAGTTGTAATGCTCAAAATCCTCGATCTAGGATCCATAAATATGGTGCTGCCTGCAGCTTCCTACAGAGCGCAGCTGTGTGTCTGGTAGATGGTGGATGCTGTAGCCATCCTTAAGAAGGCCAGCCTCTAACCATGAAGCATCAGTTCAACCTCAGACCAACCTTTAAGATTTGCTTCTCACTTAAGAGAGTGAGCCTTGGATGCAGTGTAACAGCATGCTTCCTTGCGGCCTGCAAGGTGTACTGTTGCTCATGTGCAGGGGTTGGGCATCTGGCACGTAACTCTGGCTGAATACGCCGTAATCGCAGTCCTGCTAATAGCGATCCACAGGGAAGGTAACAGCCTACTGCTGCTAATGTTGATACCATTTAAATAGCAGAGGTGGTATTTGTTGCGGTGGAACACAGGGTTTCATCGCAGCTAGTGAACGTGAAAGTCATTGTGTAAGTCCTGCCAGCTAGTGCTGGAAGCCTGGGTCTGTGCTCTGCTGCAGAAGAGAATTGAATTGCAAGACCAACATTTTGCTCACATCTGGGAATTTTTTTCTTCTCTAACTAGAATATGTGGATAGAAAGGACAACCTACACGACAGCATATTCGTTTCCAGGCATCCTCAAGTGGTTTGAAGTCAAACAGATCGCAACGGTGAGTTCTGCGTATGGGCTGGGTCTCCTCCCTTCCAATCTTCCGTGGGGTAGAGAGTCTTGCAACAATTAGGACTACTAGTCCTTCCACTGTTAGATGTGGCACACTGATAATTTCTGCCTGAGATAAAACCAAATGTGTATCATCTTTGATGTGCTTGTCTTTTTATGCCATTCTGCAGACAGCTCTACCCAAGGCAGCAAAGTTCTGTTGACTGTATAATGCTTGGGAGAGTTGTTACTTCTGTAACACACTCCACAGTGGGCAGCCAAGTCCTAAACTGTTGTTCCTTCAGGTTAAGGTATAAGATCATTCTTGCATTCATCTCTGAATGGCAAGGTAGTTAGCACAGGGGTTCCAAAATCCTCTGCTGGAAACTGTTGGGCTGCTATTCATATATGAGGAGTTACTTAACTTCATAGTCAGTGGAGGCAAGGTTTATTCTGTTTCTTCTTTCCATCAGGAGGAGATCAGCCCCTTGGAGAACGCCATAGAAACGATGGAACTGACCAATGAGAAAATCAGCAACATCGTCCAACAGCATGTCTGGGACCGGAGTCTTCCTGTCCATCCTCTCTCTATGCTCCTGAACGGGATTGTGGACCCAGCGGTCATGGGGGGATATACCAACTATGAAAAGGTCTTTTTCACATTTATCTGTAGCTCAGTCTGTTGACCTCTGCAGTGTTGAAAACCTGGATTTGAAACATGGGAGGTTCAGGTTCAGTTTTCAGCTATGACTCATAGTGCATTCTGTAGCTGTATCTGTGTGTTCGGAGCTCAAAGAGGAAGAGAAAAGAACAAAGATTTTTCACTGGACTGCAAGGTGGAAAACCCCCACATCTTTAGTGTTTAGCTTTAGTGCTGTGCGTTGCCACGGAGAGGAATGATCCAGCCCTTTTGGGCTCCATTTACAGTGGTGATAACAACGTGATCCTGCCTCGTGGGGGCATTGAGGTGCTTGGTCAGCCCAACGAGCAGTGCAAGTAACAAAGACAAGCAAAAGAGTTAAATGCTGCTTCACTGTATTACTGCAGAATGGTAGGGCAAATGAGGATTTCTCTTTCCAGCAGATAATCTGTCTTTGGAGTCTTGCAGCAAAGAACATGTATGTCAGGGAAAAGCAGTATTTTCTATCCAGATTTATTCAGTTGACTTCAGTTGAACAGTGTATGTTCTTCCTTTTTTGTGATGTTTAACTTAAGCTGTTTATTCCCAGTATCTAATGATAATATTCCCGGCACAAAATATATTACTTATTTCCATAAACTGAATGGATGGTGTTAAAACATACTTAATTCTTTTCAGATGTGTTCTAGTCACACGAAATGAAGTGCAAAAGTTAAATGGGAGAGGGTCTGATTTATCTGGGGTCTAACTCTGCTGATTCCAGAAGAGTTGCATACTTTGCAGGGCTGAATTTGGCCCTAAATCCTCCCATTTTATGAATTAAGGTTGACATAAAGTTTAGAATTACGAAAGTGGGAAAACAGTTAAAAGTAGGAAACACAAAGTATCTGTAACCACATCTGGAAATACTCATTTCTGGTTCATATTTTCCTATTTCAAACTGAAGAACAGTACAGAACATTTGGCTTTTGTGGGCGGCTAAAATCTTGAGTTTTAATTGTTTCATTGTAGCCAAAAGCCAAAGTCTGCGTTTTTAACATGCGCTCTCTTCTTGCAATAATTAAACACTTTCAAGACGAATCCGCTGGGACCTATCCGGCAGTCCTTTCGCAGGCTAACCTCCTCTTGACATCAGCCTTTTCCAGAGTCATAGCACCAGGCCTATAAACACTTGTACATACGGTCCAGTTAATGGAATGCAGAACTAAGAAGTGCATGCAGAGGCTGAAACGGATCAGAGCCGCGTTTTAAAACCAAATGAAAAATTATTAGGGATTTTATCTAGGAAAAAGAAAAAGGAAATTCTTCTGCCCGGGAATTGTGATACATTTCAATGCAATCCGATGTAACTGGCACAATTTTAAGGCTTTAGTCCAGGAAAAGTGTACTTGTGCTTGTCCAACTTTAAACCGATACCAGATTCTGTGGATTAAAGGTAAACACAGAAGAAGTGTAGACTAAAGGTGCTTTGTTGAATCAAACTGTGAGTCAAACTCTCAACGCAGTCTTTATTTCGGCTGAATCTTCCTAACAAGCCCCAAGTGAAAATGTTGAAATAAGGGCCTAAATCATAGAACTTAAGGAAATTGCGGGCAGGTGATGCCCTGTTCACCTTTCTGCAGATGAGGTTTGTGTGTCACTGTGCTGCGGGGCACTGAATGCTAAAAATGAAAGAGATTTTTTGAAGCGAGAACTCAGAAGCTGGATCTGCTGCTCGCGCTTGAGCGACAAGTGGTGTGACCTTGGTTATTCCCATCAATACTGGTTGATGAGAAGGGATTTGGAATTGAAGAAAACTCTTCCAATGAAGTAACTTTTTCTTTATGGATCAGTGTTCACTGAAAAAATAGTAAAATTTGAGTTGTTATTTTATTAAAAAGTCTCTTTTCCCAGTTCTCAACAAATGGTTCTTTGTCCCTCAGCTTTGTGTCAGGGAGATATTAAAAACAAACTTTGCTTTGAGGAACAATGCCAACTAATTGCTTTTAAAGCACAGGGATCTTTCACTCAGCTGTGAAAGCAACGTAGTGTCTATGTCATCTTTTCTCTGCTTTCAGGCTTTTTTCACAGAGAAATATCTTCAAGAACATCCTGAAGATCAAGATAAAATTGAGATGCTTAAGCAGCAAATTGCTCTACAGGTATCATATTGGGAAAGACTGGGGAGCACCATGTGTGAGTGCAGATGGGTTTTCCAGCATCATTGTTTTGGAGAGATAATGCAGATAAATACTGTAAGAACCATCTGGATGCGTGTACAGTTGTTTGCTTTGGGTTTTTTTGGAGGAAACTGTCCTATACTAAAATTGTGGCCTAGACTGTTCCATGTACCTCATGTTGCTCTGAAATGGCATTCTGGAGTATTTGCCAACGTGGCATAGATTTTTCCCTCATGAGTGTAACAAAATATCTGTTACCTTTCATGAAAACATCAGACCTAATGTTTTGTCAGTCTGACCGTTGAAAGTTGTCTATTTTGACCTGCACAGCACTGAAAAATTGCTCTGTTTCTTTGGTAATGCACAATACATCCCTGCAGACCAGTTTTTATGTATTTCCACACAAGAGAGCCCGGTTAAAGCTACCTCACAACCGTACAGTTTTGGGGGCTGAGAAGTGATGCTCCAAAATTTAATGTTCTGCGATTTCCAAAGGAGAATATAGAATCTGAGTAGGGAACCATAGGTATAGGTTGGGGAAGTGTTCATGTTTCATGAACACATGGAGTTCTTCAAACATCAAGTTACTACAGTGTTACAAGTTAGTAGCTGAGCTTCTGTACTGTATGATTGCTTTTTTTGCCTCTGTAAGCTTAAAACATATTGCTTTAAGTCCTTTGATTGTATTTGAGATATGTAACATGCCTAGAAAATCCGTTCCTGGAACAGGAGAGCTGATTTGTCCTTTCATAGCTTAATTTTGTTCCTCCTTTCAGATGCCGTTGTTGGCAGAAGGGATCAGGATCCATGGTGAGAAGCTGACGGAACAGCTGAAGCCTCTACATGACAGACTGATAGCCTGCTTCAAGGAGCTGAAGAAGAAGGTGGAGAAGCAGTACGGTGTAATAACTTTGGTAAGCGTACCTGGCTGTTCTGTGTTTCGCCTTAAAGAAACACAACTTTTCCCTTTCCCACTTGTGAGTGGGTTAGTGTTACGTGATTTATCACGATCGCATCTGTCTGCAGCCTCCTTCCCTCACCGAGAGGAAACAGAGCAGGTCAGGCTCTGTCGTGTTGCCCTATATCATGTCTTCCACGCTGAGGCGGCTCTCTGTCACATCTGTGGCGTCTTCTGTGGTCTCTACATCTTCCACATCGTCTGATAGCACTTCCTCCAGACCAGGCTCAGACGGGTTAGTAATCGGCCTTTACATGGGATTTACAAGAGTGGGGGTGTGCCTTTGCTGGAATTAGTTACTCTTAAAATGAAGATTTATTCCGTACACAATAGTAATACCTGTGCGTTTTAAGCTTCAAATGGAGGCCAATGCTGTTATTCTACTTTGTAGACAGGGAGTTTGAAGCACAGGTAGGGATAATTCTGGGAACTAAACCCACAATTCTGTTCCTGGAGTCCTAGTTATCTACGTGATACTGAAGAGGGATGGAGGCAGTGTATTTCAGATGCACACTATTTCTGTTTCCCGGGAATGCTGAAAAACAGAGGTATAACATACTACAAGGTAATTTAGTTTGTGGTCTGCAAAGAGGTGCATAGTCATATGGTACTTGTTCCACCTGCCTGTTTGCAGCTGCATGCATGGCATTAAAAGGAGCTGCTACGCATGGAAACATTCCTGTTGTTACTTCTCCGTAGGTCTAGTTTGCATCTGTGATGACCAGGGAGTCTAGGTGACTTGCTCAAGGTCACAGAGCAGACTCAGTGGCAGGGTTCAGCATCACATGCAGGTCTGGCTCCTTCCCAAGTAGATGACACTTTATTTGGTTTGTAAGGCATTATACTCAAAATTGCTGGGGTAACTTAGGAGCAGAAATCTTACTGAAAAATCCACGGTCATAACTCAGTTTTTCACATTAATCTCTTATGCAAACTAAGAGAGCAGAGCTTTTTAACAGACAGTGCTTTAAATGTCTGATGGACTAATGTTTTGTGTTTTTTCACTCTTTCGGTGTGGGCCACAGATCTATTCTGGAGCCTCTCTTGGAGAGAAGAACATCAACAGCTTCCAGAGCTGAGGAACTGCCCATGAAAGATGATGGTGATAACCGGATTAGCAAACTGAAGCGGAAGGAGTGGAGTATTAGCAAGTCTCAGGTTATTGTAGAGAAGGAGCCAGAAACGGAACTGACTTCCAAAATGGTAAAAAAAAAAAAAAAAAAAAGGCAATAATAAAATCCACAGCAGGAGATTTTAGTGTTTCCGTTGCTTTCAGCCATGCTTGTGATGGGGAACTTCATTAAATAGCGGGAGGGGTTCAAATACCAAAGTCCTTGGTCATCTGAGTAATTCTTTTTTATTTGGAAAACTTGTGTCACAGTCGGAACTGCAGCTTGGCTTAAGGTACAAACTGGAAGCAGCAGGCACTGATGTTTCATCTAGGTGCTTGGTGCCCTCCTTTCTTGCAGGAGTGGGGGACTGCGGGGTGCACTCAGGACAGCGTAGAATTGTTCTGGTTTTGTTGGAGCAAGCAGATGCTGCTAGCCCACTCAGAAATCCAGCTGGCAAGCCAGATGTTCAGCTGCTATCAGTCAGCATCACTGCACAAATCAAACGTCCTGCAAGGTGAAGATCAGTTTGATAGATCCGGGAGTTGAAAAGATGGTCTTGGTAGTTAGGTCACCAGCTTGGGAGTTGGAAAAACTAGTTCTTCCAGTCTGTACTCTGCTCCAGACCTCCTGTGTGAGGGCAGGAGTGTTTACTCCTTGAGCAAATTATTTTTGAAAGAGGAATAAAAGAGAATCTATACCCCCACGGGAGTGTTGTAACGAGGAATATGTGGGAGACTGTTAGGCATTCAGGTTGACAGTGGGATTCACAATGATCATCTAATGCAAACGAATAAGTTTCAGCCCAAAAGTAGAGTCGTATGACCTTGGAGTATTATCCTGATTTATGCTAAGGGTACGTTACATTATCAGAAGAGTATGTAAGAATTTAAGCATCTGAGTATTTAAGCTGGTGGCTCAGTCATACTAATTTGACTTAACACAGGCTGCCTAAATAATGAGAAAACATGAGTTCTTCTATTTCCCTTTCCCTCCCAAGATCTCAACTGAGCCTGGCAGGAACAGGTTATGCTGCTATATATATTCAGGAATTCTCATCAAATCTGAGTGATGCTGCCAGTACTCGGAGTCTGCAGAATATTTATAAAAAGGGGAACCGCGGTTCTAAATCATGTCGTTGGTATTGACAGGCTTTCCACTCAAGAGGAAAATCTGGGGTTGTAAATATTAGTGGTTCAGGGGGCCTGGCCTTCTGTCTCTGGAAGAATTCAATGGGTTTAACCCACAAACTGCGATGTCAGCTGCTGATCGCTTTATTAAATAAAACTAGAGGGAAGAGGTCTGGGAGAAAGCCCGCTTATACCGACAGTTCGCTAGGACAGCGAGGCATGTCTGTCCCAGACTTTGCATTGCAGATAGCTGAGGATGCGAAACAGAACACCCACCCTCCCCTCTCCCCCCATATCTCTGAGGGCAAATTAATGTGTGATCAGCTTACTGAAGTGAACGAGCCGTTAAGGGTTATATTCATGCTTAAGAACATTGCGAAGTACAGAAAGCTGTTTTTTATAGCTGGTCTGTTCCAAAGCTGCACAGTGGAGCACGAGAATTGGACAGACTGATTTTCTGTGGCTCTTGACGAAGCTGCTCGGGAGCTGGAAAACCAGAGGGGATCCAGGGCTTGCTGTATGGCCAGCAGCTTTCATCTTTGAGTTTTATATTCACTGTACACCAATGTGTGGTCCCTTCTGCGCAGTGAGAAATACCAAACTGCTCAATGATGGAGAATTGATCTCTAAAAGTAAGCGACAGACTTCTCTGTACAGCAGTAAACTAGTATTTAAAAGGACTGTAATACTCATAGACTCTTGGGACCATGGTCTGATGGTTTCACCATTTCAGTGAAGAGCACAGAGGACACATGTGACACTGGAAGGAACTGGAACAACTCCCAGGTCCCACATGCAAGGGATTTGCTCTGTAAAGCCCAAAATAGACTTTTTTCGCAGCCCTAAGGAGCTGGATGATACTGGCAGTTCTGACTTGCATCCAGAACTTAATCTTTTTTTTTTTTTTTTTAATTCTTGTAAAGACTTTTTCCCAAAACTTGTTCACAGAACTGCTAGTCAAATCACAGCAATTTTTTAGCTTGACGTCTTCCCTTTTTAGTTAATACACTATGGTCATTAAAACCAGTTTACTATTGCTAGCCAGTTAGTAAGGTTCCACAGCAAACTGCATGTGTCAGCGTGTGCCTTTTGACATGGCTGAGCCAGTGCAGTGCTTTCACTCTTACGTTTCACCTGAATGCACCTTTCTCTCTTACGCGTGGCCTTTCTGGAGCACGTCGATGCCTTTGTGACAGGTCTGATTATCTGATACGTGTGCAGCAACCTTCCTGGCTTCTGACAGTTTTCTTTACTCTTTGTTTCAACCAGGGTATGTCAGGAAAAGCACAAAGGCCAAAGAGTCTTCAATTAGGAGACAACAGACTGACTTTGCTTCAGGGTTCTTCGCTCCAGCCATCAACGCCTCGCAGCCCACCACCCATCACTCCCAAAACCCCAAGAACCCAAAGTAAGTTCTGTTTATAGAGCAATCGCCACATCCTTCAGGGCAGTATCTGCAGCAGTAGGAATTACTTTATATTTGCTGAGGTAACCTCACTGGGGGGGGAGGGAGGGAGGAGCTGCTCTCAAGTAGTTCACAGAAAGTGACTCTAGGCTGTTAATGTTTGTAGGTGTTTTTGTCAGATAACAGAATTTGGCCATGTTACAAAAGGCTCTGTGACCATACTTGTGACTCACATATATATCACGGTTAAAATTAGTATATCAGATTAATTCCAGAGAAGCAGTTCTATCTTTTTCAGTTTCTTTCTTGTTTTCTCCTGTGTTGTGAAGAGGTACGTTAAACCTCAAGGTGAACATCACATCCGGTCACCGTAGATGCTTGTAAATGCGTCAAGTCAGAATGCTATAGCACATATAGAGGAATATCTTCTGTGAGTTCACTGCGTGGAACTGCAGCAATCCAGCATGGTATTTTTGATCAGGTCTATGACAAAATTATCTGGGCAAGCCCTGAAGGCTTTGTTAATTAATGAACAACAACTCCTATCACATGGCAAAAGTTTTAGGAGAAGTTGCTCTGCAGCTTGGAAACTCAGCTAATAAATGTAACACCTGAAAGAAAAGTTTATCTTGAAGAATTAGCAAAGTGCATATCCAGTAAGCTCTGTAGTTAATTTTGAAGCAATATATAAATATGGCTAAGGTAAAAATACAACTGTTGTGTCACCACTGACAACCTCCTTCCTTGCCGTTACATTTCTCACTCTGCCACTCTTTTAATAAAGGAACAGAAGTTCATATGTAGGACCTGACTGTCCTTCATCTTACGTTGATATAAATTCAGAATCCAGTGTAGATAATGAACTAAACTAGCATAAAACTCTGTGAGAGGATTAAAACCAAAAAATACCTATCAGGGTGGGTGGGGGACAGGGTGAGGAGACAGCCAGAAACCCTATAGGAACACCATATATAAACACAGGAATGCTATATGAAGAGAGATCTGTGAAAGCAACGTGAAACCTCACTCTTCTACTGAGCAAGTGGGTTTAATGGCCATTAGTAGCAGGACAGCTTCCCAGGAATTCTTCTGAAGTTTGGGTACTTATCTACTCCATCAACTGCAGTTAAAATCAAAGTGAATTCTCAGGTTGAGGCTCAGGCTGAAAGGAAACCCCATGGAACATGGCAGATGTGATATTGGATTCAATTTTGCGTTCTCTCAGGCGTGCATTTTTCACATAAGCTTAGATTCATGTGATGAAGATAAAACTCTTCTGGGCATTTTGAACTTAAGGGAGGTGACAGCTGTGACTCTGCTTTGACATATCCATTCCGATTTAGCTGCTAAAGCAGTGAGCTGTTAGCAGATTGAAAGCACAAGATATTAAATGATTCTCCCTTAAAATTCTACATGGTCAATCCCATTTCCCATTCCTGTTCCGCCTACTTTAATGTCTTTTCTTATTATTGTTGTTGCTTCTAGGTTTTCCCTCATTGCAAGCTGATGGATTGGCAACCGCCAGCTTACAGAGTACCCCACCTCCACCTCCGCCCAAAAGCAAACCCTATGAGAATAGCAACCCGAGGAATTCTGTGGAGGTAAGGAAATGAGAGCTGACATTTTTTTGGAGAACAGCTTTTGAGAAAAAGACACCAGTGGAATTTTCCAAGCTGCTTCAAGGGTGGTGCTACTCAAAACTTGTCTAATCATTTTACTGGTACACTCCCTGAAACCACAAAAGAATAAAAAGTTTTTTGCTTCAAGAGAAGGCTATCAAATGCAGTCCCATTTTATTTTTTTTTTTCCCAAGTGGGAGTTGTGTTGTCCTTGGTTAGGCAAACTGTATGTGGGGGTGGGAAGCTATATTGAAAACAAAAAAGTGCAATGATTGAAAAGTTTCAAAAACATGATCAACATGAAATAGCACAGTAATCTGGTCCTGAAAGAGAAGGGGGAAAAAAAATAATCGCACATTTTTAGGAATGATAAATGTCTCCTTTTGAGTGCTCAGCTCAGAAGAATCTGATTTTTCAAGGTATGAATCATTAGTCACTTAAAACAGCCTGTATTATATCACCATTTAGCCACAGCTTTTTTCTCAACTTCATGATGTTTGTTTCCTTCTAGGAACGTCATATTTACACTTTTTTTTAATGCTGTGTCCCTAATCTTTCTCTTATGCTGTGGGATTCCAAATGGCTTGCAGATATTTAACATGCAGGTACCCTGGTCATTACGTCAGAATCGTTTCAGCTGCCTCTGAAATGTAGGTGCTTCTGTCATGAGGCTGGAATTGCTTACCAGCGCACAGCAACAGAAAGCATCCTTTTGTAACGGTGGAAGGGGTGGATGTCTTCCCCAGTCCAATTTGCAAAGAGGATTTACGAGTGCCTTAGTGAGATGAACTGGAATTTGACCAAAAAGAATTTAAAGAATGATCGCACTTAACTTACCTCTGACAGCACAGGAAGACAACACAACAGCTGATCACCTCGTTCTGTTAGAGAGAGGTGACACTGGCATAAAGCCTTGAAGCTTGGGTAAATAAAGAGGTTTTCTACTTTGCCCTTCATTTGGTCAGGGCCGACTGCCCTTCTGAAAAGGGGCAGTGTAGCTTCTGGGGGCGGGGGGGTGAAAGGCGGAAATATGCCAGCTCTAGGTATGCTGTGGGGAGTCACTGGTTGAAGAGGATTAATAAAAGAGCCTCCTTCCCTGGAGTCTTGTAAGAAAACTAATTACTAACATGTTGTGGCTTGCAACATTGACCTTGGCTTGCAGCCAAATGAAAAGGATTCAAAGGGCTGTAAAGAGAGATTGTGAAAGTATTTTCTGAAGGGTTTTGTTATGTTGTTGTTTGTTGTAAAGTTGACTCTGTTCTCCTTGAGTTAAAATAATCCTGAAATCTGGACAGTTTTGGCCAAGGAAGTGGTGACCCACACGAGCTTCTTGTTCGCTGGGCCTTTCGCATCTCATTCATTTACAGATGCCCCTTAAAACAAGCAGAGAGCCAACGTGAGAGAGCCCACTACTGCAGTTCTCTGCAAGAACTTGGAGTTCGTTGTACCATTCTGATTTGGAAGCGTTTTACATCCTTTTGGCCCCTACTCGGTGCAACTCATCAAGCCAGCAAGATAAAAATAGTTGAATTTTGAAACCTTGAGAGAAATGGGTTTATTGCCATTTTCCTGATAAACAAAAGGTGGGACAGAGGGACAAATGGCTCTGGCTCGAAGTCAGGCTGCAGGTTGGAAGCAACTAAAGCATATTCTAGCAACTGAAATCTATCTGCTTTTGTTATCTCCTGGGGATGTGTCCTCGTTTGCCCCTGTCATTGGTTGCATGTAGTGCTGAGAGGATATTGAGCATCTGAATTCAAAGATTTGGTCCTGAAAGATACACGAAGTAGTACAGGACCTTTTGGATTTCTTGCTTGGTAAAACAAAATGTATTAACTTGCCAGTAATGGTTCATTTTTCTGTGTGTTTTTGTTTTATCTTCTCAGGTTGCTCCACCACTACCCAGCAGACGTGAAGCCAAACCTCCCCCTCCACCCCCAAAAACCAGAAAATCCAGCGTTGCCTCTTCAGAGCAAGGATTGCAGTGAGGATCACATCTTGCTGGTGTAACGGCGAGCGCCTAGAGTCAAACGGCTGCTTTCTTTTTACTGACATGCTGGGGCTCTCTGACCCTAAGGACTAGTGATTTCACCTGCCATTCCATTCCCTCCCCTTGGAGTTTTCTTTGGGAAATACCAAAAGGAACTGTTATTGAGACTGTATTCCCAACCTCTGGTTTACCTTTCCAGTACGAGACACTAATCACGGAGCAGGAGAAGTCGCCTGACTGGAATTCTTGTCTGTCTTAGTCTTGTCTGTCCCGAGTTTTTTCACTGATGCAATTTCAGCAGCTCATTCCTAGTGTAAATCTGTCACAGTAGTGATTTGAAGCAGTGTTTGAACCAAGGTAAGCCACACCAGTATGAGGAGAGTCCTACAGCATTTTCACCCAAGTTCATTTCAGCTTTCCAGCTGTACTCGCACACGGATCCCTCCTGCCCCTGGAGTGTAGCCAAGCCCCGGTTTGCGCGGAGTGAAACAAGTCGCAGCCGTTCCGAAGTCGTGAAGTGTCGGCTCCTGAGATGTCAGGTGCCGGTGTATGATGTGCAGTCTCCTAAGATTCTTGATTGCAGGCAGAGACCTGAGCATTGTTAGCAGAATAAGAAGTCTCTTACTTTCTGCTAGTCATCATATGTATTTAAGATGCAGTGCAGACGTTCTGCCTTACACCGTCTCTGCTCGAGTGGTGGCGGTTGCTCGCTCCCAATGGAGAGCTTAGGTTCCCCAGTACTTTGTCGTAATTTCGCTGTTGATTCTGGTTTTAACGCTAAGGAGGAATTGATATTCCTCCCTGAATTGTGTTACCTACTTGGTTTGTACTTGCATCTGGGGCTTGGTGCAGTATTTCGTCGTTGTCCTTTTTAATAGGGTGTAAGAAGCTGCTTCTCTCCTCTGACTGTGTGAGAAGAATAGAAGCTGCGTCGATACCAGCGCTGGACTGGTACCAGCAACATGGAGAGGATGGAGTGTGCAAAACTAGTTATACACCCTGACCTCAGAAACAAACTCTGGTGGTTACTGTAACCTTTACTTTGCTGGGCAAATTCACACAAATATAAATAATTCTAATCCTCTTTTTTTTTTTTTTTTTTTTTCCCCTGCACCCCTTTGTGGTGATACTTGCACTTTGTTTTCCAGCCTTAGGTTTTTAACAGCCACTAGGCTTTAAGGAGCCATTTACATCCGAGGTGCATGTGAAAAACTTGACAATTAACCACCTACTTTCCTGTTGCTTGGATTACTCCAGCTCTGCAGCTTTTCTCTCCTTGGAGGATAGGAAAATCTATTTAAATTCTTCTTTTAGTTATTTGTTCCCTGCTTTGTCCGGATGTCAGCATCAGTCTTTCTGTTTGTATAGAGAAAAAATGACATGATCTTAGGTTTTAATGTTTTCAAATTCACGTGATCCATGCAGAGAAGGGCTGTTGCCCGCTGTTAGAATAGCCTGTGCTCCCAGTTGCATAGTGACCAAAAATTCAACATAAATATTATTGTTATTTATGAACCAGATGGGTCTTAGACACAGCACTCCTCTGTGCCTGAGCTGCCACTGGAAGCTTGCTGGCAAAAAACGGGACATCACCATTTGTGATTAATACTCCTAATGTTGGCAGATGCATTTTGCACCTTTCCGAGCTGCCCCCCTGGCTGGGGCTTGCTCTTCTGCAGCAGGTTTGCGGGCAGTTCCTGCAGCACTTAAGCAGAAGACAATTCAGTTTAAAATTCTCTTGCAAAGTCTATTTCTACTCTGTGCTACTCTTAGGGGATCTAGATGACTCCAAAGATAGTTACAGCAGCTCTTTTTTTGCTGTGTGGAGCAGGACTTTCCTAAACTGCCTGTTCCAAAATGGTGAAGAACTTCACTGTTGTCTTTCCAAGCTACGTAATTTAAACTTTCTTTATACATCCCCCAGAGTTGCAGCTGTTGGTGCCACATTCCCAGCAGCTGAAAAGCCAGTGGAGTTTGGGATTTTCTTGATTTGTAAGTTATTCTCTTGTCACATTCAGGCAGAATATTTTGCCGTGCTATTCTGCCTGGCCTATTTATAAACATCGCTCTGACATGGCTGTTGTTTTTCACTGATGTTTTCCAGGGAAGGGGGGGAAAAAAAAAAATCACTCGTCATTGTTGTTCCCTCTCACTATGGAAGGCAGGAAACACGGGAGTTTGCTTGTGAAGTTCATATTCAAACTTTTTGGAAAGTTCAGCATTTTTTAAAACTCATCATGAAGAGGGACGAGCTGAGGAATTTGTGTCCAAGTTTATTTCTGAACCTATACAAAATTTTGGCTGTTTGGTTACAGTCTGTGGCCTGTTTATTCATCAGTGGTATTGATGAAGATTCTGCCATGGGCTCGCTCTTCCAGGAGATGATTGTGCTTGTTATCGGTAGCTATCATTTAGCTTCTGATTATCTGGTAGAAGTTGGAGACGCACTGAAAACCCTGCTGAGGATGCTGCTCACAGTAGTAAATACAAATACTGTTGCACTGGGGTTTTGTAGACCACTGCACTGTTATTCTGCTCACGTGACTTAAATGGGTTTCATCACCTTAGTGAAAAATTGAAGTTCGTTAAACCTAATGAAAGCTTTTCTCAGCAAAGCCTTTTCCAGGGAAAAACCAAGCCAGTGAAACCCTAGGTGTTTTGTTCGGACTAAAGTAGTCCTTTCTTTTCGTCTTATGTGTTCCTTTGGCTTCAGTGTGACTCCAGTTAAAGAAACCTGCAGAAGCTGCGTCTGCATTGCTGCCTGCGGGGCTCTCTACAACAGATTTGCTTTCATCAAAGGGTCGTATCGGATTCACATCACAAACCGGGTTGGAGACATTTTGGAAGTTGCACTGTAGTCACATCACATACATCCGCGGTCACGTTGTACTACGGTGCACATACAGCTCTCTCCTGGGCTCTTCCCTTCTCGGGGGAAATCTTTGAAACCTTTCCGGACAACTTGACCGTGGTTCACCCCCTCTCTCTGGTGCATTGTAGGACTTGTCAGCTTCACATTATGTTCTTGGACATAAACGCTGCTTGACTTGAAAACCACAGGGTTTTCTTGTGTCTCATTTTTTTTTTTTGTCCACTTCTTCCTCTTCTCCTGTCTTCCTTCTGCTGCACATGCAAACTAAAGGACCCTCTGAAACTCTTCACTTGAACAAGAACTTTTGTCTTCGGTGAGAATTTTGCTTTTGGCAGAACGGCAGGATGTGGTCTGAATTGTAGAAAAGTACGTATTAATACCACCTATTGTTAATTCAGTGCCTTTCCCCATTCTGCATCTGCCTCATTCTTGGGTGCATTTCCTTTTCAGAGCAGGTTGGCCTTTAACTCCTTTGGTAGGTCAGCAGAAACGGAGGCGGCTGTGTAGGAATCCCCGCTAAAGCTTTGTCTGTCGTGGGTAAACAAACTAGCTATCAGGTTTGGTTCCAAGTGACTTTTGAGTCTTATTTCCCGACCATTTTGATCTGCTTTAATAACTTTAACTCGTAGATGTACCTTGTGCATTCAGCATTCAGTTTTCTTAAATGTGTTACTGACTGGTGTGGGGAGGGTTCTGTTCGTGGCGGCTGTAGGGCAGCATAGTTTGCCTAGACGTACAAGATGGAATTTCTGTCCTGTGCGTGATTTAGGGCTTCATGCCAGTTTTAGAAAAAAACACTGTCTTCTACATGTCACATTTTTAAAGGCAATTGGGCGTTTAAGTGTGTCAATAAGATGGGGCCTGACTGATTTTAATTAAGTGGAATTAAGTGCCCACACTTATGAGAAATCCCACCAGACCCCTGATTTATTTTTTTTTTTCAAGTGTTCTGCTCTTTGCTACAGGACCTATCTGACTTAAGTTCTGAGATTTCATTTTCAGAGACAATTTAAGATCTCACTGCTTAGTTTTCAAAATGAGAATCATCTTTCCATGTTAATTAGATGCTTTTGGGAACGTCGTCTGATGTCTTGTAAACGGGAGCAGGAGAACGGTCCATAATGATGTCATCTCTGCATACCAGAAATGAAAGCAAAGAGCAGCCTTTCTACCCAATGCATAGTTTTGAATAAAACAAAATCTCAAAGTGAAATATCCACTCTGCAGAGAAGCCAAAATCTAATCCCATTTCATAGCCATGCTGTTCAAAGCCAGTGTTAAATTTCAAGACTTTAGAGGATTTATTTTTTTCTTTGGAGAAATATGCTCAACACTTGTTTTCTGGAGCTTTTAATTAAAATTTGTCATGCTGTGATAAATTCCTTTAAAAATGTTACAGGCTCTAATCCACATCAGGGGAAGAGAGAAACAGACAGCTTTCCATTTCAGTGGATTATTGGCTTAGGAAAGGACACCGATTCCAGTGAGAGCAGCTCTCTGATCTGCAGTGGCAGAAGCTCCCGTAACGTATATGCAGTGGTTGTTGAGAACCTGCGTCTAATAACCTTCCCACTCTGCAGCCCAGCGTGTGCTCCCCAGATCCACAGTGAGTTAGACTTGTAGTGATAACGGCTCAGACTCTCACATTTTCTCTCCTTATTTATTTTTATAATTGTAAATGGAAATAAATAAGTTTAAGACATCTGTAATTTAACTGTAATCTTTTTCATAGTGAAAACATTCCTGACCCGTTACTGCGACCTTCTTTCATTTTTCTTTTCCTTTCAATTAAAAGCTTCTCTATCTTATTGTTGCAGACCAAATTATCTAGTGGACCGGGGTGAGCTTTTTGTAGGACTACATCAGAAAGAAAAAGTAAAAAAATAATGTGATTTCATTGATTGCCTGGCAGTAGATGGGCTTTTCAAAAGCACATGAGGTTCAGCTAATTCTGCTCCTGTTAACATTGAAGCACCTTTAGGAGAGTTTGGTGGGCGCTGTAGCATGCAAAAGAGAGTCGCGAATTCGGAAGTAGAGGAGCTTAACAAAAAGTGCAAAGCAGCTGCATATGCTGTATTTTTCTGACTGTTCTCATTTAAGGCTGTCGTTGAAATCTCTGGACGTGCGTGACTGCGTACTTTGGACCTGTTTTTCACATGCATGGTCTGCAGTTTTTGTGGTGGTTTTGTTGGTTTTTTTTTTTTAAACAGAGGTGTAAGTCCCTCAGCAGCTCTGAAAGTCAGCCCCAATATGCATGGTATTAATTGATGTAGCTTTTCATTGTTGGTATTACAAAGGTTTAATGACATGATAAACCTTGGGACATGTTTGTCTTGAATTTGGGAGAATATGGATGTTGTGTAACATGTTTTTGTGAGTGTTTTGAGATGCTGGATGTGACGGCTTAGTTAGAAAACCCACCTCTGCAGACTGCAAATACCTTCCCTGTTTTTTTTCTCTTTTCTTTTAGTCCTCTGCAATTGAATCAGCAAAAATACAGCTTTTAAACTGGCTCTGAAGGAAGAGTAGGAGCTAAGCTTTGGAGAGGGATTCTGCATCTCTCTGGGTAAATGACACGTGATTCACTAAGTCTGTAAAGCAAGGTGTATAAATTTTCATGTTTTTTAAAATGTATTAACTGTTGTAAAGTTTGTAAATACCTTTTTAAAATAAATGTAGTTTTTATGAGTGAATGAGTGAAAAAAGAGCATGGAAAAATCTTTTGTAGGTGGACTACTGAAGCGCGAGTGGAATTACATTGCAACAGTAAGTTTATTATTGATTTTTAACAAAGTTGTGTTAGTGTTTAATCCAGAGTGAGATCAGACAGTTCCTTTGTCCCGGCATTGTCTGTACGTGCGAAACAAATGCTGTCGCGTCCGAGTTGTCGTTGCAGGACACAAAGCAGACCCTGTGCTGCTCAGTCCCCTTTACATACAAGCTAGCGATCTACACAACAGTCATCTTCTACTATTAAATGCAACTTCAGAGTATTTATTCACATAATGCAATCTAAGCAAAGGCCATTTGAAGAGGAATTGATTTTAACATCGCTTTGAAATTTTATTCTGGGTCCATTGTTCCGTTTGGCTTTGTGGGTTTAAATCTTCTTGCGTCTAGCTTCTCCTTCCATCAGACTTTCCTGTAAATACACATCATAGACGTCTTTTAAAGAGAAGAAATAACTTTGATGATGGAATGTTAAAGCCTGGTCAGATGCTAAAATATTCATGTTGTGGCCTCCATTGGAAGGAGGATTAGAATGACATAAATCTGACCCGAGGCGATCTCTCTGCCACCTGCCCGTGGATCTGATCATGGGGTATAATGTAACTGACACTTAGAATGGCCCTTTTCATCCCAACGTGCGTGACCAGCTTTACATCTGTTAACGGCTCCACCGCTGCAGCAGGGCTCGGAGTGCAACCCAGCAGCTGTTGAACCCTGCGCTTCGACAGCAGTTTAGGACAAGAAGCACGAACTCGCACAAAGCGTCAGTATGTGGAACGTCTCTGTGAGCTTAAGCAGTTGGCCAAGAGAGCAGAGACAAGAACGCTGTGCTTGCCAGAGCATTACAGGGGCGTTATGGAGGGGCACAGTTGTCCTGTCACCGTTCTCTGTGTACCTTAGTACTGCTCGAATGGAAACCGCGTTCCTCTGTCACATCCTGCTGGATTTGGTCTCCTACTTGAGTATTTATTTACGTTCTTACCTCAGAGCTGAAAGCCTGAGGTGTTTTGGATAGATGCGCTGTCTGAATATGTTATTTTTTCCCCTTATGTGTCTCAGCTAGGTGTGTTTTTGTTTGTGCTCACTACCAGCTTCTCCAGGAAACGATGAAGATAATTTGAAAAGTTTTTCCATGGGGTGGACCATTTCCAGACAGCTCCCCTTTCATGGCATAATGTTCCTGTAGCAACTCCAGGAATGTGTTACATTGGAAAAGCTGCATCTGGAAAAGGTTTAATTTGTTTTCAATGTCATTAAGCAGCTAGAAGTAAGAAGGCCACATAGTTCAGACTATGCTACAGGAGGAAGTCGTGCAAACTCGGTGGTTGATGCAGAGGCTTAGAGGTTTTTACATTTATGTGCAAGATTACCAGCAATTTTTGAGCAAAGCTAAGGATCTGATTTTGGGGGGGTGCCTTCAGCTCTGCAAAAAAAAGGCCAAGTTGCCCTCAGTGAGCAAGAAGTATCAAGGACTCATTTCAAATATCCTGATAAGTATTCTGGTATCTTTTCCTGCCTAACATAGTCTCTTGCAGTAAAACACAAAAAAAAGTCGAAACATATTAAGTTACTGTTGCTGGATCTTCATTGTGCAAGTTAGTGCTACTGGAAGCCACGGTCATGGACAAAGATTCCATTTTATGATCAGTACAAATGGGATTAACGATGACCTAAAAAACAGATATATTTTTAGGTAGTTTTGTTAGTTTCTGTACAAAAATCCAGTGGAAGTCAGACTCTGACCTGTCTGTGTTACTGTGTTCAGGAGCCTTGATTGAGGGCAGGTTCCTCAGCGAAAGGCTAGCGTGCATACTGGAAACTTTGGTCTTGGCTTCCAAAACGAAGTAGAGATTGAGCGTTTCAACGTCTAGGACAGCGCAGAGACACTTCCCACAAAGTGGTGACCATCTGGCCTGATCGAGTTGTTGCTATATTAATTCAAGAGCACATTTTTTGCTTGAGAGTATTCTTTCTATGGCAGTTAGTGTGTGTGCGAAGTCTCTGCTGTCACTGCATTAGAGCATCTAATGGAAAATGCATTTCCCAGTCTGGGGATCTTGGGAGCAGCAGCTTCCATATGGCTGGATCCTTCAGCTGGCAAAGTGCGCCTTTGAAGTTAAGCATCTGCGAATGCTGCATAGATTTGTACTGAGGTAGAATGGTGCTTGACTTTATTTTGTTTTTAATTTAGTGAGTAATGATGTTGCTACAACGGGAGCATAGAATAACGTAGCCCTGTGCTAGGACTGTAACTCTGAGGAATGGAGGGTGATGCAGACAATAAGGGCAGAGCCACTATTGCCACATGTGAACTAAACTTACGTGTCGCCTCCTCCTCCTCCACCACCTTTTTCTTCTTCCCTTCATGGACATTCTCAGCCTGGACCAGTCCCCTAATTTTCCCATAGCGATAAAAGAAAAAACGTATTACTTACCATGGCTTCCATCAGCTCACCGAGCCTGGAGTGCTGCTCCGAGCCTGGGCATTCAGTCCTCTGCGCTTCCCCTGACTTCTCCATTTCGTTTGCAATCTGAATTGGGAAGTGATACAGCTGTCATGAACGGAGACTTTTCTGCTAAAGCAGCTCTACCCTAGTTACGGGTGAAGATGAAACTCTTCCACTGCACGACCTGAATTCACCTCTTCCCAGGTTCTGGGCTCGCGCGACAGCACGCTCCAACGCAGGGTGCCGGAATGGCTGCTGTGACGGACTGCACACGGAGTGGGAGAAAGGATGGGAAAGCCACTGGTGGAAAGAACCTTCCACATCTGCTTTGTCATTTAATTGCATACCATCTAATCGGTTACCACGTGACAGCTGCCCACTGGCACATCCTCGGTGGAGCGAAGGAATGTTGTCAGGAAACAGCCCGTGGGAGCGTTGGGTGGAATTTTGGGAGAGGGTGAAACCAGGTTGAACCTGGAACTCAAACGCCCGTCTCTCCTCTAGAGCAGGCTGCCCAGGCGCTCCTCTCTTCTTTATGCAAGGCTGTCAAATCTCATCTTACACTAATGCCAATTACTTTCTAATTACTACTTTAAAAAAATGTGCGCACGTGTGTTTGGAGGGGAAGAGACAGACGTTTACAGTAAGGCCCATGTCACCCCCTTTTTGCTTGCATCTTTTACAGATACGGGATCCCAGCTAAACCAAGGGGCTTGGTTTTACAGTCTTGACCTACCTCTTGAAATGATTCTACCGGGTTCTCGGCGTTCCTTTTTCCTCCTGGCTGCAGGCCGTAAGACCAGTGTTGACCCGAGCAGATTTCCACAGACATGACAAACAGGAGGATGCTGACAAAGATCTTCCTGAACTTCTCCATCCTGCGAGAGAACAAAACATCTTTCTGATCGTAATGACATTACAGCTCCCTTTTTATCCTATAGAATTATGGAAATGTTACGTTTCTGGATCTCCAGTCCTCATCTTCTGCACCCCGGCAGCCTATGTGTGAGCCACAGCTGGATTTTGAGCCTGTCAAAGTGTGGAGTAGCTCATTATGAAGAGATTTAGCATCTGAAAAATTTGGATGAAGATCTAAATTAGGATTTTTGAACACCCTTTCAGTGTTTGAGGAATGTCTGGACCTCAAAGGTTCCATGAAAGTCCCTGTTGATATTTGACAGATGTGTTCAGTTTAGCCGCTTTCTGTTCTAATGTCCCTGCTCCATTAAAAGTGCACTTTGCAGCCTCTTCTAATGCAAGTTTCTTCTAATTCAAGCATCTGTAAGCACTGAATAAGTAAAAAGGGACCGTGGTATGTTGTTCAAGCACGTTACCTGCTTGCTGAGAGAGCTTGCAGAATAACTCCAGCTCTTCTCCGTTGGAAAATGTCCTGCAAAGTACGCTCGTCGTCTCACTTTATATACACCCACCCCACCACCAAAGCTCTCTCAGCACGTGACTTTATCTGATTCTATCTCACAGGCTGCAATTTTGTTCTTAAAATTGCTGTAATGCAGCAGAAGTAAAGCACATAATTGGAACACCCCTGGTGTAAGCTGTTAAATTGAGCTGTTTTCTCCAAGACCCATAAAAGTAACAGCCTTTCTTTTAAGAGGTTTTAAATCCGACATCCAAACCCAGCTGACTGCTCTTGCCCTGTGGAAAATACACAATCTTTTCTTTTGGCAACTTCTGATTTTTAAGTAAAATTTTGGGGGTGAGTTTGAATTTGTTGAGAACTGAAATGGATGAGGAATTCAGCTTAGGCTCCGTCTCTGGCTGGCAGGCGTGAAGGTGCGTCACAAGCGCAGAGAGCGTTTTGTGTGCTCCTTTCCAAGCCCTTAATGTTTAAATTAAAGCGCCTTGATATTCTTTGCTCTATAAAATGCAAAGTAGTATTAAACCGATCAAATGGAGAAGTGTATTAGACTGTAAACTTGCTTTGTTGTCACGATGGAGTCTCTCTCATAAATAAGACTCCCAGACACTGTTGTTATTTTGGATTTGTATATATATGTATGTGTCTGTGTATCTGTGCTCTTCATTCTTGAGAGTCTATGCGCTGCAGTTTTATAAAGGAGCCGATAGCTATTTGCATGCAGGAGTTAAAGTCAGGAATTTTGACTATACAGAAATATAATTTTTTAATTTTTATTTTTTTATCCACCCGGCAGCTATTTTCACTTGCTGTGCACTCTTCTACGTGCAATTGAGGGTATCATGTTTAGTGTTCTTCAGACAGCTTCTCTTCCTGCTCCCGTGACCTCTTTGAGATTAATGGATTGAAAGTAGTTTAATAAGTAAATAATTTCAGGAGGATTTAGTGACTCTGGCAAAGAGTAATCCTTCCTGCCCTAATGCTCCTCCTACTCATGGTGAGAGTGGCCAACGTTGAACTTGGGCTGAGAAACTGATCAAGCTGTGAAAATAGTTTGTTTCAGTGGGAGAAGTGTCACCTGGGCGTGGGCGTGTCACTTCAGAGGTGAGATTTTCCTCTATCGGTGGTTTAAGACGCCTTCCTTCCCTGATGAGCCTAGCAGAAATTAAAGTTACTTAAAGATAAATAGACGACTTTGCTCATCCTGAGGGATGACATTTAGAGAGAGAAGGGGGCCTGCTTAGCCCATTAATTGCGCCTTTTATCAACCCACCATTTTAAGCCAGGCGTGATGACGGCAAACCCTTAATGACAGCCAACCTGTAACATCTCCCAGCAGCTGCTTCTGCAGAGGTTTCTGTTCCAGCTCCAGAGCTCACCTACCAGAAGCTGGGTTTTATCGTGTGACCTCTCTTTAGTTTGCAGACACTGGAATAGTTATACACACTTTTCAGAAGAGCTCCCAGACCTTCAAGTGCACTAGTTTTTCTATTCCGGGGACAGAAGCCTGAATGCCTGCCATTGCTGTTAAGGACCTACGTGGAAGTCTAGGACTTATTAGGAAAACCTGCGTTTGTGGATGCCCATCCCAAGAATCAAGACCTCTCTTTTATCAGAAGTGTTGGAAAGGGATACCTTTACTGGGTCTCTCAGGCTTTTGAGACAGCATTCCTAACCCAAAGAAGTGTTCTGGAGGTGAGAAAGTGAAGAACTAACTAGATTTTTTCCCCACTTTTGTTCTCAAGGAGCTCTACAGCACTTACAGAGACGTGCTGTGTTTGTGTTACCACTGTTGTGCCAGTCTGAGACTGAAATCATGAGCACTTTCTCCCTGGGCTTTCCCACGTCCTTTTTAAGGCGGTTTAGCTGCTTGTGCTGCGTGATGGTTATCTCCAACGCAGAAAGAGTGTTTTAAATAGTGCACACACCTATGTGAATTGTGGTTAACAACTTCTGACTCCGACTATTTTATTAAGCAAATATGAAGGGTGGGGCCAAAGAAAAACTGAAGTGTTGGGGATAAATGACAGGTCAAAAAACCCCATGAAAGTTCTCAAATTGAATGTATGAGAAACGCTGCAGCCATCCCCACAACAGGAGGTATGCTTACTCCTCCTGCGAGCAGGTGAGCTTTAGTGCAAAAGTAGGGACAGCTAAAACTCCGTCTTCTTATAAAGTAAGCACTCAAGCGTGGACAATTCCTAGTTTACAGTAAGTAGTCCGTTTGAGAAAGCACTGGTTACGTACAAGTCCAACTGAGCTGGGCAAAACCAACTTCAGCAACAGTATTTTTAAGTTTGTATCCAAGGAGCTATCAAAGTTAAAAGCTAATTTTTTTCTTTTTTTCTAACTTGCTGCCCTTCCCATAGAAATCAGGTAAGATTGAGATTATTTTTTTTAAATTAAGACAACCAAGACACTCTTACATTTCACACTTTTATTAATGCAATTTAAATTAGGCTGGAACCTGCAATTTCTGAATAGGCCGCTTTGGGCTATTCGTACAGCTTTGTCATAGCAAAAGAGGTACCTTAAATTCATCTGTGAATGAATGATGCCACATGCTGTGATTATTCAAAACATAGTGCTTCAGTGAAAGTTCAAATATATTTTATACACAGTGATTATGAAAATAGATTTTTTCCATACAATATTTTACTTCTGCCAGCTACAAAATATGGTAAAGAAAAATAATTCATTTATTTCTCTAGCCCTAAGAATCTTCTTCTACTGCAACATATACACCACTCTCAATGAAAGCGATGAGGTGGGAGAAAGGACTCCAAAATCACGCTGAAATATTTCCCTTGAATCTACAGGTGCATTTCACCAGGATCCGGTGTTGTCCTAGAGCCAGACCAAGAGGCCTGGGAAATCTGGAGGAAATAAAATCCCAATTCTGAACTACACGGCGGTGGGATTTTGAGTCCTGGAAGTTCATGTCGTGTGCCTGAGTCAACTCAACTTGAAAATAAGGGAAAATCCTGCACTTTCCCCCCAAACAAATCATTTACTGGTTCTGATCTCTCTAGATTGATGGCAAAGCAGCATTTTTTAACAACTACTGAGACACAACTGGAACTCTGCACTTGCAGACAACCCACTGCGTAACCGTGGGACTCAAACCACTGCTACCAGTGTCACATCCTTCAAGTTTTAGGATACATTGGTTCTTAACTTCCAGTAATAGCTGTATTTCCTTAGATTCAAGGTTAGTTTTAACTTTGGGGTATTTTCAGTAAGCATCTGAGGTAAGTGTTCTTGATGCACCTTTCTTTTTTTTTTTGGTATAGTTTCTTCATGTGCTTTTTGATTGTGTCTAAAATAAATGTTTTGTTAGATGAGAACTAGATTGATACTACACTGGAAACAGCTTATGAAATGAAGTGCACCACCACTGAGAGAGATGCTGTGAGGTTTTTGTGCGCTGCAGAAGTCACGGCCTTCCCTACTTGCTCACAGGTAAAGCAGTCGTGGAAAGGGCGCGTTGCCCTCCACGAGACGCTTTTACACTCACTTTAAGCAGGCCCAAAGTGGAATAGTAAGTTCTGGCGGGGAGAAGGATTATGCCCATGCTTTCAAGGATTCAGTGTACGAGAGTATTTGCATAGTACATTGAGGGGAAACAGGTGCCATTTATTCATATACTGGAGTAAGGACAGGACAGTGTGTGCTGTGGCCCCAGTGCCTAGCTCTACTTTGGTGACAGTACTGTATTTCCTATGTACATTTAGTTCCCCACAATAAATGAAAAAAACTACAGGTACTCTAGTTTGGAGTGGTTAGGACGTTTGAAAGCAAGAGAATTTTTCTTACCAGCTGTGACTGATACTGCAATTTCACACTAATTTGGAAAGGACTGAATAAGACACACGATTTCTGAACAGGGATGTTTTAGTTGTAACAATCTGCTGCGTATGCAGATCCCTTCAGTGGAAGAAGCAGCTTTCACTGGACACTTTAGAAGATGATAAAGCTGTTCTATACCTGCATTCAAACTTCTACAAGGCAATATATTACCTGTGATGACAGTTAACTGCTGTTTTCACCCCAGAAGAAGAGAGTACCTGAAAACACATCTGTCAATACACTGTGCGTGACTGAGGAAACTAACTGTAAATACACTAGTCTAACTGTAAACCTGAACTTTGTTGCTACTAGACATGAATAACATTTTCATATTGCAGCTACAGATTTAATAAATAGAATTGCATATATTGTGCTTCATAAATTAAAATGCATTTCAAAGTGAGGCAATGCTAAACAATGGATCTATTTAACCCTCCCCCCCAAACCGGCCACACATCCTGGTTCTAGAACCAGCCCGCTTCCTCGCTCTGTTCAGAGGTAGAAAGAGTGTCTTTCTACCTCTGAAACAAAAGCTCCCTCCCCCAAAAGTGATCAAAAAAGAGTTTACTTAGGCACTACTGCAAATGTAAGTTGTCTAATAACCATTACTTCTAACTTAATAAGGGGAGGAGGTGGAGAAAGTCACAATAAATGTTTTGATTCCTTCCTCTTCGGCGTATTCTCTTCCCTATCTGACGCTCTGAGACATGTGCAAAGGTGTCAGCATCTCTTCAAAGATAGCTCCTTTTACATTAGATCCCCTCAAGTTAGCTTCTTGTAGATCACAACCTGATAGATCACAATTCTAAAGGGTAAAAGAAAAATGTATGTTAATTGAATAGACCCAGAACTTAGTTCAAAAATTTTACCTCGACTACATTTATACAGAAACCACGTATACTTCCACAAGTTTTGGTGTAAACTCCCAGTCTGTCACTCTAGTTTAGAGTTTTAGTTATTTCCTGTGAGAGAGTAGTTCCTTTTCACAGTAACAGCTGGATTTATTTTTAAGTTGTTAGACTTACACTCTTTATATCAAATTATGTTCTAGGAGTTACTAATGCTTGCTGAACAAAGCTAGGAAGAAGCCACCTACTTGCAATCTCACCAGACATTACTCCAAATACTTCTCTACTACTTGAGGAAGAACAGCCATGTACGCAGCTTGCAAAAAGAGCTGGTTTGTCTTTCTAACTAATAGAGACAGCAGCGTATCACGTGCCACCGGTCAGGTACGATTCCAGCATTGCTCTACACATGATGTCCCAGGATTAAAAAGCCCCCCCTCCCCAAACCCAGGCAACTGCATTTCTCTTCAGTGCCGGCATGATCTCACACTCAGAGTTAAGTTTAGCAGTATCTCCATGCATCACTTTTGAGATGATACAAGCCTTTCTGGTGGCTTTGAGGTGCTGGCAAATCCCAGACTTTAGACTCACCTTCCAAACTGAGGCTGGAATGAAACGTCATTCCTTAGATCATCCATAGCTCACTAAGAGTGAAACAAACACTAATTCGCTCTGTTCAGTTTGAAGCTGGAGAACTTGGCCAAAAGCCAGCAATCCCCAAAATTTTATCAGTTGACTAGTTAGTATTTAGCATGAATCATAACTCACTTCCAAATCAGTTCCTGCCAAAGTTGCTCCTCTAAGATTACAGTTTTTTAGTTTTGCGTTCTTCAGCGTTGCGACTCTTAGATTAATTCCTGTCATTTGACTGCCTTCCATGTCAACACCTTTCAGGTTAGCACCTAAAACACACAAAGAGTAGTTTTATGAGGAAAAGCCATCAGAAACACATTAGCTCCGCAATGATGCTTCCTCAGAGCCATGTAAATTGATAGACGTCAAGGTTGAACTTGGAATTTAGTGATCATACAGTCACACACTCAGTCCAGTGTTCGTGACCTCTTCTCCTGAAGACATGGACTGCATAAACCTCAGCTAAACCTCTCACAAGCCAACAGATTTACAAACATGTGGTTCTGTTTCCACAGGGTATCTAACAGGCAAAAACTTCTTACCTTCCAAATTAGCTTTAAGGCCTGATGGATCTTCAAAATTGCACCCTTTTAGAGATGCTCCTTCTGCGTTGGAGCACAGCATCTTTACGCCTTGAAGGTTTGCGCACTGATAGAGACAGATATGTCAGTGAGAGTCATAAAAGTGCGAAGATGAACAATACCAAAAATGATCAGAGTACAGTTTTTGTCTCTCTTTTGGAAGTGAATCCTGTTAAAGCACAACAGCCTTGTTACTGTGAGGAAGTGTAAGAACCTGCTATAGAATTACTTCTCCATCCACAGGAAGGCAGGTAATTCTTAGCCACTGCCTTTTTTTTTGCTTCTTTAAAGTTAAGGCAGCTTCAAAAAGCTTTTGAAGTGATCTAAGTAGAACAATTGCAGAAAATATTGAAGAACTACAAGTTTTACACTTATCTGCTTGTTCCAATTCCTCTTCCCTTAAAACAACTAAAGGATAGCTCAGACTTTCCAAGACGCAACAATTCTTACGTCAAGCACCGATCCAGAGAGGTCGGCTCTTTCAAGATTTGCGCAGCACAGGTTGGCGTGTGCCAGGTTGCAGCGGCTCAGGTTAGCCATCTTGAAGTTTATGTATCGAAGATCTAGACGTGAAAGATCCGCTCCACTGAAATTGAGACCCTAAAAACAAAACAACAAACCCCCAAAAGTTACAGAAGGTGTAGCTTGAACACAAAACAGCTAAAAGAGTCAGGTATATGTACATATGTATATAAATATACACAGAGATACAGGCTTGCACACACACACACACACACAAGACCATCTACTCTACTATATAAGCCTAATGAAATGTAAATGCAAAGCTATCACGCGTTGTCCTTGGTTACGCTGGCACATTTTACGTTTCAATAGAATGGCTTAACAAATTGCTCCTCCAGGAAACCTTCAACCTAAAGAAGGAAAACAGCTCACACAGCACACCTGAATTTTGTGTTAAGGTCACTCTGCCACAACTTGGAATCAAAACTCAATTAAAAAGCAGGGGGGGAACACACACAGTTTGAATTTCATGTCACACGATGCTGCAGGATATCACCACCAGACACTGACACCACAGATCCAGACAAAGTCTGGATTTTCGCACCTGACATCGCAGCTCAGACTTGGTTGGGGTTGCCAGTAGGAATCGGACAAACTCCTTTCGAGATATAGGAGAATGATCCTCAGCTGGCTGTGAATTCTGTTGAGAGAGTTGTTTAAAAGCTGATACGGACAGGACTAAATTATATATTGCCTGGAAGAACAGGACACATGCATTCATGTACTAAAGAAAACAAGTTACCTTAATAGCTATTTCTAGATGTTCAATTAGTGAATCGATACCAAAAAACCTGGCCTCTTCCAAAACACCTAAAAAACCAAAGCAGTATTTGTTATTTCCAGGGAGTCGTCAGACAAGAGAGCCCTCTTCTTCCCTTACTGGAGAAGGCAGTGTGCAGCCACACCAAGAACATGCCAAAAACTTTGGGTTAATCCATCCTTACTATTGGAGGAGCATCAATTCAATCGACTTTCCCTACTTATTATACCTTTTATATATTTTAGCTACACTAGCAAAGATGAATAGATCACTTGCACACACATTACATTAGAGGTAACTGGATAGAGGAAAAGCGGGCTTGCTTGCAGCTAAAAGGAAAAAATAACTCAGAAAGGATGTTTCCAGTACCAGTATTAGGTTAAAGACATCAAATCCAGAACTACAGCCAGATATTAATCCAGTACAGAGAAATTTTAATGCTCTCAAGATAGCTAAGTTTAAACAGTGTATCTTCATTAAACCAAGCATGTGGAATTGCAGTGCTTGAGAATAAATTTCACCAAAGAAAAATCCCAAACATTCAGATGAGCATACAGAAGCCCCACTGACTTTATCATGTTTACCTCAGGGCAAATTTTAACTTCTAAAGAGTAATAATTTAGGAGATGTCATACAGGTAATACCTACCTAGCAAATTAATGCCATCATTTACAATGAGCTGTCCGTGACGCAAATAGTTCAAAATTGGCTCAAAATACTCTGGACTGCGGTCAATTAGGAATGCTCCTCTATGATCTTGCTTATTTCCCCAAGCATCTGTTTCCACAACATATATATATAATTAAATTTGATATATTAATAGAAGAGCATTTGCTTCAGTTTCAGATTTTTACTACCAAAGGGTACTGGATTATGAAACATTCCACTTGAAAGGGAGTTTCTTAGAGAAAAGGAAGGCAAATAAGAGTGAGGGGGAAAAAAAAGATCACCTTAAAACAAAGTCACTCCTGCTATAAATAACTAAATTATTTTATCACATACGTAAGAATCATTGCTAGAATAAAAGCAGCAGCAAGATTTTAGTCTGTCCCCGTTTTCTAAAGGCTGTCTCATACAGGGTTTGCCCATTGACTCTGTTGACAAAACTGAGCAAGATGCAACAATTAGATGAAAATCTAAAAATCAAACAAACGAGAAAGACCCCACAGTATTAAGTATGGATGGAAGTTATATTTTCAGTTTGTGAAATGATAAGCGTTACATGGGCAACACAGAAAGAAACAATTACAAAAAAAACAATTATACGTTCTGCTTTTTTACTTTAGGTACTTTTAGTATTTTAACATAGGAACAAGAGTCTCAACTTGATAGTGTCTTTTGGCTACTTTGCTAATTTGTTAGCTTAAAAAATACAGTTTATTTCAATATACTAACCTTTATCTTTAAACATGTGGGCCAACATACTGTCAGGTTCTTTATTAACCAAAGTGCTCCTAGAAAACAAAGGCAATGCAATTTTATTTTTACGTGGAACGTTTTCCTCGAGAGACAAACTTGCAGGTTGGAGTATATTTTCTGCCCTTGCTGTGCGATACGCATTCCAACAGCTACAACACTGTACCGATTTAATTTCGTATAGTGTGATAGAAATACGTTTCTGATCTGCAGTACAGTAAAGGTATTTTAAATATAAAGCACTTAGTTAAATGAAATATTCCGGGGATAAATCCAGGTCCGTTCAGGCTTTTTGCCAATTTTACTTCACGTGTAAACAAAGAATTAATTTGTTGCGAAACTGTAAAGCAAATCCAAAACACAGAGAAAGCTGCAAAAATCAAACAGCTCCTACTCCACAGTAAGTTATCTTTCTAGCTCCTTTGCAGGAGTATCTGAAGCCTCCCCAACTGAATGTACTGTACACTACCAGCTGCTCTAACTACCTTACTGAAATCAAGTCCTTTAAGAAAAAAAACAACTAGTGGCATTTTTACCGTGTAGTGGTGAAGTATCGGCCTCCAACATTGAGCGTTAACCAATCTGTGTGTGACCCTGTTAGTTCTTCATGAGGTCTCCCATCAGTCTGAGGATCTACACAGATGAGACAGACACAGTAACTATTAGAAAAATTGTGAATGTTTCTGAATCCATACGATAAGAGGTATCTTCTGAAAACACCAGAAAATACTATTTTAGATTTACATTAAAGCAAACCCTCTTTCCATTAAACAGAAGGTTAAACATTAAGAATTAGAGACTTACCAATGAATGGTTCCCCTTCACAGACAAACAAAACATCATCATCCCTGAAGGGGAGGGGGCAGGGAGGAAAAGAAAAAAAAAATTAATCGCGATTTTTGTTCACCTAAGTGACAGTGGGAACCACTCCTGAATAGTTTCAGGTAAATGATAATCAGTTGCCATTAGTTAGAACTTCAGTATCTGATTTTTATCTTAATTTTGCAGGTTCCAGTGGATTGTAATACGACTGACTTCGCTAGAGATGCTATCTGTACCAACCAGGTAGGGATCACTTGGTACTCAACCGGTTTAGTTTTACAAAATAGTTGCTTTTCTCCCCACTCTTGGGAGTATTCTGGGAAGCCCAAGCAATGCTAGAGTTTGTCTCCTTTTCAAAACAACTTCATCCAAGTGCTGACTAGAACAGTGGGATTTTCCTTGCACATACACTGCACCGTAAGTCAACACAGGAGGATGTTAAGAGGCATAAGATGCAGCTTGTATCAAGTTCCGATTCATCAAGATAGAAATGCTCTGAAGTTCAAAAGACAGTATTATTTTTCTTTGAGGCGTGAAAGCACCTTTGCTGGCCGTCAACGTTAAGATTGGATTTTAAGGAAAGCACTGGTTATTGATTAAGGTCAGAGGATTAATAGGCTAGTAAATCTCTTAATCTGCGTCTGTGATTTGACTTTTATTGGATAAACCTTACCTAATCAAAGCGATATCATCAATGAGTCCACCTTTTCCATTGTAAACACTGGTTGCTTTTATTCCAAGCTTATTACTAGCCACAGACAGCAAATCTGATAAAGTCCCGTACACAGCCACAACCTGCGGGAGAGAGAGGTAGCTACAGGCACTGCCTTCATATGGTTTCTGCCATTTCAGACTTATTACCAGGGCTATCAATATCTTCTCACAGGGGGAAGGAAGGTATGTACGGATCTTTACTAAAAAAAAAGGAAACAAACAGACCAAATTTGACACATAGATGCCTTAAAAATGGGATGACTTGCACATCTCTCGCCCAAGGCTCAGTGTACTGAGGTAGCAGCAGCAGTGAAAGAATGAATGTTGGTACTAAAATATTATGATTGAATGATTTATTTCTCTAAAGAAATACCGCTATTTCTGTGTTCCAAGTCTCTCCCGAATTTATTTCCCTCTCTAAACCCAAAGCTTACACTACCGTCACATAAACCGTCTTCACTCCAGAGACATGAATGGGAAAAATCAGTGATCATGGATAACATTTAGCAGATCTGCATCGCAGGGCCTTTTCCTGGGCTGTTTGTGCCCGGGTTGGGCCTGGAAACCTGAACTATTTTCACTCCCAAGACATGACCGCGTAGGTTTTAAACAAGCGAGCGGAGTTTAAAGCAAGATTATTTGTCGTCTGTGCCACATCGTACGCGGGCGGTGTTAGAGACGGCACAGCCCTGACGCCCTGCAGGCTCTCACTGACGCGCTTCCCCCGTTCCCGAGGACGTGTGGAGCAGGACCTGACTCGGTAACGACGATAAGGAGGAGACTTCAATCGCGACGCCGGTGACAAGTTCCCGGCTCGTCGCGATTCCCCTCAGCGCTCCCACGCAGAGGAGCCGGACGCCCGTATTTACCGGTGAGCGACACCGCGGGCCATGCGCGGCTTTCGGGCTCCTCAGCAGCCCCGGGACTAGGCCCCAGCAGCCACCGCCGAGCCCGGGGAAAGGACGGCGGGAGCGGCGAGGCCCCTCTGCCGCAGCCCCCGGCACCGCGGCCCTGAGGGGCGGCTGTGGGCTCCTCCCTCGCGCCCAGCCGGCGGCGGCAGCCCCGTCCCGGCGGGACCCAGACCCCAACCCCTCCCGCCCGTCCCTCACCTTCCCATTCCGGGGGCTGCCGTTAACGAACAGCGTGACCCGCCTCATGCTGCGGCGGCGGCAGCGGCCCGCTCCTCCTTGCCGAACCCGGAAGACAGCGACCGCTGACCGACATGAGCCGCGGCCAATGACAGCCACGCCGCTCTCGGCGCGCTGTCCAATAAGAAACGTGCGCCCGCCGGAGTGACGGGGAGAGGGCGAGTGGGCGGGGAAATGGCACCGGAGCGGCGGGGGACAGGCCGGCAGGGGCGCTGCGGCAGCCAATCAAAGGAGGAATAAAGCCCTATATTTGCATAAAGCATGACTGGAAGTGGAGTCGCCCCTGATTGGTGCGGCCTGTCACGTGGGCGCGGTTCGTTGACTGGACCTTTTTTTGTTTTTCAAAATGGCACTTCAGCCCGTGAACAACCGTTCGTGATCCCTCCGCGCGGGGAGCCAAAGAGTCCCCCCTCCCCGTGAAGCCCTGCCGCCGTCCTGAGGGCAGGACCGCACAGGACGGGCTCTGGCGAGCCGCTCTCCTTCCGTGCACCTTTGGCCGTGGTGCTTGGTGGGCGCAAGGGGTGGGCGAGGGAGGGGAGGGTGGCGGAGGAATACGCAGTGGTGCGGTCCTGTTTGAATGTGTGGGGCGGGAGCGGGTCTGGTGGTGGCGGCGGGGGAGCGCTGGGGCGGGCGTGAGGGGAGGAGGTGAGGGGGCGCGAGTGAAGGGGGACCGGGAGGCGGTGGGGTGTTTTGGTGAGGGGGCATGAAGGAGGGGAGAGCGGTGGAAGGGTGTCGGAGGGGGTATAAAGGAGGGGGCAGCGGTGGAAGGGTGTCTGAGGGGGTCGGCGTGCGCGAGGCTGAGGGACGGGGCTGAGGGACGGGGCTGAGGGACGGGGCTGAGGGACGGGGCTGAGGGAAGGGGCTGAGGGAAGGGGCTGAGGGAAGGGGCTGAGGGACGGGGCTGAGGGACGGGGCTGAGGGACGGGGCTGAGGGACGGGGCTGAGGGACGGGGCTGAGGGACGGGGCTGAGGGACGGGGCTGAGGGAAGGGGCTGAGGGACGGGGCTGAGGGACGGGGCTGAGGGAAGGGGCTGGGCGGCAAGGGGGGCGCGCCCCGGGAGCGGCCGAGGTTGGGCACCGATCCCTCTGACAGTCGCCTTTCGTTTGTATAACCGGGTGGATGGAGGCATCGACTTTCGGTGTAGGCTTAAAAAACCCCAAACAAACCGGAACAGCAACAAAAAAGTTTAAAAAAAAAAAAAAAAAAGTTGTGTGCGCGGTATTTAGCAGCGTAATTCGTGTTGCAAAGGATACAAAAAAAAAAAAAGGATTTACTTGTGGAAACAGTTTCAGGCTGACGTTGTTGAATTCTATGTGCTTAACTTAAAGTCCAAGAAACTAAATGCAAACATTGTTAGTGTCTTAAATTTCCCAGTTAGTATTAAACTTTTAATATTTCTTGCAACACTTGGAGCAAAACAATCACAGTGTAATTGTACTTAACGTGTTTTATGCTAACATGAAGCTTCAGTTTGATAAAGAGTGAAAGCAGAGCCTTATATTTCCTTACTCATGAAACACTTCCTGTGCAGATTTATATTGTTTTTCTTCCTAGTGTTGGACTTTTGCGTACTCTTTGCATAGCTTTCTGGATATGTGACATTCCCTTTCCACCACACTGTTAAACACCTTGTTCCAGGATAAAAACTAGATTTGGTAGATATTTGAGAATGGTAGCGAACTTTTGCTCTTACCAAATACCTACTAAAATCTCTTTTTCTTTTTGATAGGTGTCTGTAATTACAGGAGAGCAAAGGCTGACTGAATGTTTCTTAAAATAAATCGCTAACGATGCAGAGACAATCTAAGACTCTAAATGCTTCCCTGGAAGTTAAAGAAAATGAGACTAAATACACTGAAGAGAACGAAGAAGCCTCCCTCCCTGATCTCTCAAAAGACCGGAAGGTTTGCAAAGTGACTAAATCAAAAGTCGTAAGGGCATCCGAGAAGGAGAATTTAAATGATAGGAACCAGGCGCAGTTGCAAAAATGCACCCTGAAATACACCAAAGGCTTGGAGAAGGAATCATACCAGAAGAAGGAGGATGTTGTTAGCTGTCAGTTTGCTGAATGCTTTTCTGATATGCAAAAAGGGGATGTGGTTGGTGAACATATTTTGCGTTTGAACAGTAAGGAAAATTTTTCAAGTAGACCTGTTTCTTTGGAGGATGAATGCTACTTGACACCTAATAGGGACAAAGCAGAAGAAGAATCTGGTTGTGGAGTATCAGAGAAACAATGGAAAAAACCTGTTGATTTTGCGACTGTAACGGTTGCTGACTTTGGAATTACTCAAGAAAGTTTTACTAAACGATCCATAGGTAAGGCTGGAGTGACTAATGGCTGTTGTCCTTCTCAGAGGGACATCTGGAGGTCATCTAGTCCAACTTCTTATCCAAAGCTTCAATTTAGGTCAGGTTCAGGATGTCTGGCTGAGTTCAAATATGCCCAAGGATAGGACTGTGGTATGAGGTTGCTATAATTCACTGTTTAACTTTCTTCTGCCCGGTTGATGAGGTGTTGATGAGTTTCACGAGTGAGTAGTAAGACACATTCTGCAAGTATTGGTAGACAGTTCCTTAATTAGCAATTGAAAAAAAGAAAAGACAGACAGCTCCTCGCTTAGTATATAGTTTAGTTAAATATTAACTTACTTTTGGGAAGTTAATTTGCTTTTGCTCAGGTAGGTTTCTTGAGCTGAGTAGCTAACTGAATGTTTTCATGAATAGCATAAATCACTCTTAAAAGAAAAAAATTACCATTTTAAAGCTTTAGGTTTTCTTACCAAAAAATTTCTTCCCCACCCCCCCCCCCCATCCCTTCTGTTTTTATTTCAGGAAAGTCTCCAACTTCATTAAAATTTAGAAGAAGATCAGCAATTGGAGCACGGGGATCACCAGAACATAACACTCTTATTCAATACCTTGCTCAACAGAGAAGCAACAGGCAAAAAGAAGCTTTTACACAGGTGAGAGTCTGTCTCAAATATCTTAACGTGTCAGTTCGGTTCCCCCCAGGAATCAACATATGCTGGCAGAAAGAGAAGACAAGTCTCAGGAAGAAGCCAGTTGAAGGAATAACCACGGCCTTAATTTCGTTGACTTCCCTTGGACACCTTACTTTAGAATATGGGATGTTTGAGGTTTTGTTTGTGTAGAGTCTGGAGTCTTTTCTCCATGTCTATCTTGCTCATATATTTTAACTTTTGTTTACCATAACCTTTACTTTCCTGCGTTTGCCATGCTTGATTTTTGGCAAATTGAAGTGTTGATAGTTCAAAGTGAAGTAAATACTAGCATAAGTGACTTGGGTTTTAATCAGACTTGTTCTTAACTCAAACTAGCATAGACTGTCAGAAAACAAATTCTGGATATGGTCTAGATTATGCAAGGCAGTAAAAATTAACAGATTTCTTGATACAGTTCCTTTTTTGCATATTTTTGCTGTGCAGCTAAAATTGATTAAATGCAAGATTTGCTTGTTCTCTGAGTTTGTTTATGCCAAAGTACAAATACAAAGTGATAAAAGCCCATGTCATCTTGGGGGGAAAAAAAAGTCTCATGAGGTTAATTTTTTTTTTTAGCAGGTTAGTCCTTTTAAACCTGAAAACGTCGGGTCATTGAAGGACAAGATAGATGCCTTTCAGACATCGTTTAAATTAGTACAAGAAGCTGAAGAGGAGACTGGCTTCTCCGGACTGGCACAAGTGGATAATGCTTCCCAGGAAGCAGGCTCTTGTAAGTGGATTGTATTTCTGATCAATGACTTATCTTAAAAATGAGGTCTTCCTTTAAGCCCAAAAGTATGAAACTACAAACACTTAAGAGAAAACAAAACAAAAAAATGTTCCTTTATAAGGATTGGCACAGGATTTTTGTGTTTGGTTTGAGTTTTTTTTGTTTGTTTAAACCTATCTTATTTCTTAGTGCATCCTGAATATGTTCTCAGAATAACCACCGGAGAAAAATGAAAACTAGTATTTTTTGTGACTGTTTCCTTAGTTTTACTTTCTAGATTTGTACCCTTTAATTTACTTTTCACTAAGCGTTAGTGTTTTCACACTTTTTCCACGAAACCGAGAACGTTTTTTATGACAACAGGCTTTAGCTGTTGTAACTGTCATCCCTCTTGATTGTGATGTGCAGACTTTAGTTTAATAACTTTTAACTGTGGTAATTCTAGAAATCGCATTACATTATTGTGGTGTTAACATCCTTATTTCTTAAAGAAAATATTAGGTATTACAAAAGCAAGTCAGGGCAGTACTGTGGTAACTGTGAGATGACGATAGTATAAAATAAACTACAACGCTTTACTTCTTTGGTATTGGTGGTCTAAATAACATTTATATGAAAAGAATAACTAGCTTTGTTTTGAAGGTTTGGTAATGTTATTTTCAAAGTAGAACTAGAAAATGCGTGTCTTTTCTTTTTCCTGACTAGCAAATTACTTAGCTTTTTGAATCTCACCATCCTTTTGGTGAAGAAACACAAAAAGAGCATTCATTGAAAAAAATGAAGTTTGTGGTTTGTTGTTTGGATTTTGTTTTTTTTTTTTTAATTGATGCAGCTCAGAACAACGTACCATTTACAAAAGTGTGGAACCTGGATCAGTGCAGTGAAAAGTTCATGTCAGACAGCAGTGGAGCTGATTTGAAAGAAAATGTAGAACAAAATTTGACCGACAGCATTAAGTCTGATATCAAGATCTGCACCATCTTGTCTTCACGCCAAGATGTGACTGTCACTGAACCTGCTGCTGCTGCTTCAAAGGTACTTTTATAAGTGTGGGCAAAGAACATGGAGAAAGCAAATAGCAGAGCAAATCTTCCTTATGAGAATTTTATGTCTTATTATGATAAGACAAAGGAAGCAAAATCTGGCATGGAGACTGGTCTGTTTGGACGGACAGTGAATACAGCTTAACCTCAGATACCTGCTGCTGGCTCTTGCGGGGCTGCGCTCAGTGTTCTTTTACATGCAAATGTTCAATGTGGATGCTGTAAGCTGTTCTAGTCAACAAGAGTATAGTCTTTTCTGATAATCACATAGAAAAGCTTGATTTATGCTATTAATACAATTTAAATATGTCTTAATTCTTTTGAATCCGCAACTGTAACTGTGAGATGTCAAATTCACAGATCTGGCCAATACAACTTTTTCCAGATGTCAAAACCAACTTTACTGATCACTGGGATGACTTTGAATGGAATTTTTAATTTTCACCATATATCTGTTTAGCAGTTATTTGATGTTCCATGGGGAAAAAAAAAGGATGTACTTGTATAGAGATGGAGAGTTTAATTTGTCTTCTATATAAATATCTCTATCCTTTTTTTTAGTGTCATATATAAAAGCAGTGAAGATGGGGGCCACTTTGCTAGGTGTGTCCTTTGCTGCTGCTGGACCTAGCAGCTTCTGAGTTGTAAAACAGCTGTGATAGTGTAACAATTGTATGGAGGTTAGGAAGGAACTTCCTAAATTCGTGATTAAAATATACATTTTTTTTCATTCCATCTTTTTTTAATTTCTGATGTCTAATCCTTTTAAGCACTGAGCCTTGGTGTTTCGGGAAAATAAATTCAACTAAGTAGTGGATGATTGAGAAAACTCTGAAATCCTTGTCTATGGGATCAAAAACTCCATAGTTTATGGTATTTTAAAACGTAGCATTTGCAAGTAGTTTTTTAGTCCTTTATCGTGTTGTGTGAGTGTGTATATAAATAGATGCTATATACGTGTATATATATAATCCTATAACTTTTTCTCCAGGAATGGGTTTATGAGCAACATAATCCTACTAAGTGGTTAGAGACTGCTCAGATTAGAGATATCTTGGAAACAGGTCACGGTAAGAGGATTCATCATTATTATAATCTTTGCTATATTCTTATTAGAAAGTAAAAATACTTAGAATATTTGTAAGGAAGTGTTTCACAAGCAGTCATCCCGTGTCTGTCATCTTGTCTTCAATTTCTAATGCAGAAGAAACCCGATATAAGTTTGACATAAAGGCTGATGGGGAAACAAAAGAAATAATAATTAAAAAAAAAAAAAAAAGTACTGCAAATAACGATCTCTTCAAGTGCTGCTGCAGAGGAGGCTCAAGTCCCAGTTTAAAAACTGAATTCAGAGCTTGTTCAGTACAGTATAGCATCAAACATGTTTTTACTTAAGCACAATTCTTAGGAAGGAAATAGCTTTTATGAGAGGAGCTGAAATATTTGGAAGGTGGTGTAGGGCCTCTTGGGTGGTGTGTTAGCAGTTTGATTCTGATAGAAAAAGCAAGCTGAAACTGAGACAGGCTGGGAGTAATTGTTTAGAGTTTTCCTTAATTTTGCTAGTCAGTCCATTTTAGGGAAAAGTATAATTGAGTAGTTCATGCCTGGAAAGGACAGAGGGATGTTAATGTACAGAGTCCATCTCTGTACATTACAGAATACAGGTTTTTTTTTCCCCTAATTTACATGGATGAGAGATAAATCCTTATGCAAAATGTTTTCATGCAATGCTTCCTTTTTACTTTTGTACGCTTTGTAAATTTCTCAAAATACGAAACGTAAATGTGCCACAATAATAGTGAAACGTAGAAACAAATGGATGGTTTTTGTGATGTTGATGCACAGAATCTATGGACATGTGCACATTTATAGTTCATCTTGCTAATACTAAAGTCTACTCAATTTTACTTCAGTCTTTAATTGTCATATGTGTCTACTTGCTCTAAAGCTTTCAGCTTTGACCACATCACTAAAGACATTAGAAGTGATGTTGTATCAGATCTAAGCAGAAAAAAAGTTAGTTTTGCAGAGGAAGTGAGCCTGGAAATATTTGATGAAAGCAAGCCACCAGTCACACCAGTACGAACAACGGGAAATGTTTCATTAAATGAACATGCACAGAGCGGCTCCCAGCTGCGATCTGCATTGAAGAAAACGCCCATGAAACAACTAATGGATAAAATGAAGGTTGGTTAACTTGATTATATGGAGGTTCTAATACTAAGGATGAACTCCTGCAGTCATCATTGAACTACCAGAAGTTGAACTGTGGTTAAAGCCACTCTGACTAACTGGCATGCATTGGAAACAATTTAGTGCTGTCAATGGATATCTATTTGCTGTTTGGTCATCTTGGAAGCTTTGCTTGAAGCTTTCATGTTATGAGGAGATCCATATATATGTTGTTAAGTTTTATTGATTTGGAAAACAAGTAGGTTTTTTAAGCAGTAGGACAGATTATTAAATGTTGCTTACAGAAAAAGTTATTTTCACTTTTGATTTGAACAAGGACAACTAAATGGTATTGAATAGATGATTGTATCACTTAAATTTGATAGGAATACTCGAACGATGCAGTTGACAGAGGAGGAGGTGAATCTCTCGCAGTCTCCAATTGTGCAAAAATCTTTGAAGCATTGCAAACAGGTCAGATTCTCCTTTTGTTTTTTAACCAGGCAGAATATTATATGGGATCATAAGTTTTTGCCTCTTTGGTAAATCTGAAGAATTATATGCATTAGCCACCAATGAAGTAGCTCGTGTGTGACATCCTACGGCATGAGGTGGAAAATAAGGTTGCCAAGGAAAATAATGTCTAATTAAAAAAAAATAATCAGTATCACAGAATTCAGAATCACAGAATGGTTCGGGTTGGAAGGGACCTTAAAGATCATCTCGTTCCACCCCCCTGCCCTGTGCAGGGAATCCTTCCACTAGACCAGGCTGCTCAAAGCCTCATCCAGCCTGGTCTTGAACACTTCCAGGGATGGGGCACTGACAGCCTCCCTGGGCAACCTGTTCCAGTGCCTCACCACCCTTACAGTAAAGAATTTCTTCCTGATATCCAATCTAAATCTCCCTCCTTTCAGTTTGAGGCCGTTACCCCATGTCCTATCATTACAGTCCCTGATAAAGAGTCCCTCCCCATCCTTCCTATAGGCCCCCTTTAGGGACTGGAAGGCCGCTATAAGGTCTCGGAGCCTTCTCTTCTCCAGGCTGAACAGCCCCAACTCTCTCAGCCTGTCCTCACAGCAGAGGGGCTCCAGCCCTCGGATGATCTTTGTGGCCCTCCGCTGGACCTGCTCCAACAGGTCCATGTCCTTGTGCTGAGGACTCCAGAGTTGGATGCAGTACTCCACGTGGGGTCTCGCGAGAGCAGAGTAGCGGGGCAGAATCACCTCCCTCGACCTGCTGGTCACACTTCTTTTGATGCAGCCCAGGATGCGGTTGGCTTTCTGGGCTGCAAGTGTGCATTGCCTGCTCATGTTGAGCTTCTCGTCCACCAGCACCCCCAAGTCCTTCTCCTCAGGGCTGCTCTCAAGCCATTCTCCACCCAACCTGTATTTGTGCCTGGGATTGCCATGACCCAGGTGCAGGACCTTGCACTTGGCCTGGTTGAACTTCATGAGGTTGGCATGGGCCCACCCCGCCAGCCTGTCAAGATCCCTCTGCATGGCATCCCTTCCCTCCAGCATGTCGACCGTGCCACACAGCTTGGTGTTGTCAGCAAACTTGCTGAGGGTGCACTCAATCTCACTGCCCATGTCACCGACAAAGATGTTAAACAGCACTGGTCCCAGTACTGACTCCTGAGGAATGTCACTTGTCACCGGTTTCCATGTGGACATTGAGCCATTGACTGCAACCCTTTGAGTGTGGTCATCTAGTCAGTTCCTTATCCACCGAGTGGTCCATCCATCAAATCCATGCTTTTCCAATTTAGAGACCAGGATGTCATGCGGGACAGTGTCAAATGCTTTGCTTAAGTCCAGGTAGATGACATCAGTTGCTCTCCCCTTATCTACCAATGCTGTAGCAACATCATAGAAGGCCACCAGATTTGTCAGGCACGATGTGCCTTTGGTGAAGCCATGTTGGCTATCACCAATCACCTCCTTATTTTCCATGTGGCTTAGGAGAGTTTCCAGGAGGATCTGCTCCATGATCTTGGCAGGTACAGAGACTGTGAGACTGATCGGTCTGTAGTTCCCTGGATCATCCTTTTTTCCCTTTTTGAAAATGGGAGTTATGTTTCCCCTTTTCCAATTAGCGGGAACTTCACCAGACTGCCACGACTTTTCAAATATAATGGAAAGTGGCTTGGTGACTTTATCTGCCAGCTCCATCAGGACCCGTGGATGGATTTCATCTGGTCCCATGGACTTATGCACCTTCAGGTTCCTCAGATGGTCCCGAACCTGATCTTCTCCTGCAGTGGGTGGTTCTTCATTCTCATAGACCCTGCCTTTGTATCCTGTAACGTGGGTGGTGTGGTTGGAGCCCTTGCCAGTGAAGACCAAGGCAAAAAAGTCATTCAGCACCTCAGCCTTCTCCATATCCTGGGTGACCAGGTCTGCTGTCTCCTTCCTGAGAGGGCCCACATCTTCCCTAGTCTTGCCTTTACCCCTGACGTACTTAGAGAAGTTTTTTTTTGTTATCCTTGATGCCCCTAGCCAGATTTAATTCTATCTGGGCTTTAGCTTGCCTAATCTGGTTCCTGGTCGCTCAGCCAGTTTCTCTGTATTCCATCCAGTCAACCCGTCCTTGCTTCCACCCTCTGTAGGCGTCCTTTTTGCTTTTCAGCTTGTCTAGGAGCTCTTTGTTAATCCACGTGGGCCTCCTGGCATTTTTGTCTGACTTCCTCATTCTTGGGATGCACCGCTCCTGAGCTTGGAGGAGATGATCCTTGAATACTAACCAGTTATGTGTTTTATTAAAATAGAGAAAACTGAAGGACATAGTTCTGAAAAGCCAAAGAAGAAAAAAGTTACTTTTGGAGAAGCTCTAAGCCCAGAAATATTTGATGAAACTTTGCCTGCAAATACTCCATTGCGCAAAGGAGCAATGCCCATCCGTCATCCAGCATTACAAAGTAATAGCCCTTCTGTAAGGTCAAGTCTCATTGGAGAACCATTACCCCAGCTGAACTTTGACTGCGATGATGTAAGTTTTTTGTTGGTGTGGGGGTTTTGTTTTGTTTTTAACGATAAAAACAGCCTCTTAGTCTCTGTAAACGTTCAATTTTTGTTTAATTTTTTTCCACAGTCTGCTTGGTTTTGAAATTGCTAAAATATTAAAATACAGTCTCCTTGGAGCTTTAGAATGACATTGAGAACTTCTGCTTTATGAATTCTAAATAGCATTTTGGCCTGTAGAGCTAGTTTGAGTCCTGGTAGTACATGAAATGGTTTTGCCTTGGCTTATTCATATATTTTTGATTCTGTATTTCTCTTCTGCTGTTTATAGCAGATGAGCCGCCATATTCTTTTGGGGGCGGGGGGGGGGGGAGATCTTTCTATTCCAAACACTGATGGACCAGGGTTTTTTTCGGTATATAGCTGGTACAGTATATTGCCAAAAATTTAACTTTTTTTGTTTAAAGGAATGTGTTGAGCCTCTTCAAAAGTTAGCGGAGGGATCTGTTGCTGCGAAATACCTCTTACCTGCTGAAAATGCAGAAGGTAACCACAACTTGTATTTATGTCATTAGATAATGCATCTTTCTGTATCTGGAAATTGACAGGTGACACAGGGGTTTGTTGTTTGTTTATTTTTATTCAGGGGATGTATTCCAGTTGTGGTAAAATTTACACGCTCTTGCTTTCTTCTAAAGGTCTTTGCAGTAGCAGCAGTGTTTACCTGTTGTTTAGGTTAACTAGATACTTGACCTTGTGGTATTTTTCTGTGAAAGTGGCTGATCTAATTAGGCTTACTGCTTTAAGTAATTGGGCTTACTATCTTGATTCTGATACTGTAATTTTGATGTTTTTAAAATAGCAAGCAAGACAACAACTAAAAAAATTGAAAGGGTGTTGTGCATGTGTATGTATGTATCTCCATGAGAGCTGTGTAAGTGCTGACTCTTTTGTTACCAAAACCTCACAAGTTTTGCGTTCCTCTGTTTTGTAAAGCAAGGTGGTTTTTTTTATCTTGCCATGCTTGATAGTCCTCGAGACTATGTTACTAGTTACTCAAGACTAAGACGACTAAACACACTGTGCATAACGTTAGAAATTATGTGGATAATTTCCTCAAAATATTATTAACTTTTTGTGCTGCAACTGAATCAATATTCTTATTTTCTTCATATATAATAGCAGAAACTGACAGATCCGATATGGTAACAACTCGTTCTTCTACTAAAAGGAAGGTAAGTTTCTTTAGTGATGATGTTTGTTTTGTTTTGTTTTGGTTTTTTTTAACTTCTTCAGGCAGAATTGTTATCTTTTATACCTCCTAATGCTTATAAGAGTTTTTACAGCCTCAGGTGTGAGGATTGTATATATCGAGGTATATGGAAATATCTCATGTTAGTGCAGGTAACTGTCTTAAGGAAATCTCATTTTTGAGTGAAAGTGGTTTTCCAGTTATTAAAAATATTTTTGGTTATAGCTGATACTTAAATTTACTATTGAATTTTCCAGGAACTTTTCCAAATAGTCTGACAAAATTTTGAAGAGACTTGTTCATAGACTTTCATCCATAGGATCAGGGGCTTCAGTCACAGGAATCTAAAAATTTACAATCACAGAAGATTAAGGGGAATGGAAACAAAGTTTTATGTCTAATTCTTCTATTTGGTTTAATGTGAGACACAGGAACATGAGAGAGAGGCTAAGAAAGTCAAGTTCATTCTGCAACCTTTGGTGGCTTTCGGTATCGCTGAAAGTGTGGTTGCGTTCCCAAGGCCAGTGCTAAAGCACCTCGTCTGCTAGCCTAAGGCAGGCAGAATATCATACGTGTATCTCTTCCGCACCCCAATAACTTCAAATTCATGTTCCTCAACAGTGTAGCACCATTTCAGAGGGAACTGATTTTAGCATTCCAAGACCTACAAATAGTAAGAACACTAAAGATACTAAAAATCCAAGAAAGAACAAGTTTCAAAGTCAAAAGAATACAATGTCATCTGCTGCCAAAAAGACACAAGTAAGTGACAGCCCATTGCTGTTGGTGAACGCTGCCTTTATTTCTCTATCCAAGTGTCTCTTCTTTCTTGTGTATTTTATGTGATTATTTTGATTTTTGTCATAAAGATTTTCTAAAGGGTGTTACGTTTCCTGTTGCTGCCAGTATTCTCTTCTTCATGCCTATCTTGTTTTCCTACTCTTACTGCTTGTTAGGGCTGAGTGGTAGGGTTTAAATACTTGTAGGGCAAAAAGGATACTTTATGGAGGTGAAGGGGGTGTTACTTTTCAGACCTCAAGGACAGAAAGAGAGTTTATTGTTCTTCTGTAACCAAGTGTACATAGTAGTAGTTCTTTGAACTTCTCCAGTTATATACTAGTTAAGTATTGTAAAGTTGCGAGACTTCTAAAAGATTTTTGCTTTCATGTATTGGAAGGGAAAACACGTATTCCTTTCCAAACTAAGCATGAATGAAGAATATGTAGTTTTGAGCTGAAAGAGTAATTTCTTTGTCTTCTCAATTTGGTTAAATGAAACAAAAATCAGATCTGACGTTTGAGAAGTAATTTTGCCTTGCTTTGAGTTTTCAGATTAATTGGTAGATGGCAGAATGAGTGGAACCTTCATTTTAGGGGAAACAATTGTTATCTATTAAAATCCAGTAATGGTGTCACTTATTTGTTGGAAAATATTGTACAGGATCATAACCACATTGTGCTCTATTCAATCTTCTCAATCTTTTCAGAAAACAAAACAGACAAGCTATGGGAAAAGAAGAAAGAAAAAAGTAAAAAAATCTTTATATGGGGAAAGAGAGAGGGCTTCTAAGAAACCACTTCTCAGCCCTATCGCTGAAATTCCAGAGGTTTTCTCTTCTGCCTCATCTCCGAACCCACCAAAGGAAAATGCATTTTTTTCAGGTAACGTTGGTTTTAGTTTTGTTTTGCCTTGCTCTTTCTGTTGCTTCTAATGTTTTATATCAACAGTTAAACAGAAAAACTCTCGATAGTTATCTTGAGTTCTGTGCATAGGTAAAGAGCCCAGTGTACAGTTTTTTTACTTTTAATTGTTCCTGTAATAGTAGAGTCCAGAGGATCTAATGGGTTAATAATTTCCAACTGGTTAAATTTAAGTCTTGTTGGACTCCATGGTAATGCTGACAAAAAACCCCAAACAAACCAGCCTCTCTGTACTTTGGTACTTTGACTGGGTACTGATGTTTTCATAGTCTGTAAAACTAGTAAGTTGGACATGAATAGTTCAGTGATGTGCCGTAGCTTTCTGGGTTTTTTTTTGGTTTGGTTTGATTTTTTTACACTAATTATCTGGAATAGTTGTTTAGAAGGTTACTTTTATGTAAGTAAAATACCATAAAGCTTTCGATGGAATATTTAAAAAAAGATTTTGTATATTCAGAGGTAGAGTCAAGTAACCACGTGTTTATTCTAATTCAGAGGACCTACTTTTAGATAATGCCAAATCTGGGAATGCTTGCAAGGGTGTTCAACAAAAGCCAGTAGTTGAAGGAATAAGTGGGAAAAACATCTGTGCAGTTCATATGTATGCAAGCTCGAAGGACCTGGACATGGTAGAAGCCAGCAGCTCCAGCGATACAGCGTTTCAGGTGTCAGATGGTGATCTGAAGTCTGTATCCGGCATTGATCATAAGGTAACTGATATGCTTAAGGATAGTACTAGAAATTGAGTCATAATTGTGCTTGATGTTGTTGGATATAAAAAGAAATATTTTTGGGAAGAAAAACGCTAAATCTAAGAGTGATTAAACATTGGAACAGGCTGCCTGGAGAGGCCATGGAATCTCCATCCTTGGAAAGAGGTATTCAGAACTCAACTGAACAAGGCCTCAAGCAACATAAGTTTGGCCCCACGTTGGAAGCAGATTCCAACATACAGGGTTCTCTTGGTTGGTTGGGTTTTTTTTGAGAATGACTAGACTTGGTGAGGAAAACAGTAGTGGTTGTTTAGTTGTCAGCTGTTTGAAACCAGTGTTTTATGGATTACCTCTTGCCTATATTTAAAAAAAAATATATTTTTCTTTTCCCCAGCTTTCAAGCATTGTGCCAGATGCAAAGTGTGTTTTTGATACACCTAACTATTTCCAACAAGGTGAAGAGACTGCATGTGTAAAAGAGGCAAAAGAAGGTGGTTTCTTGATAGGACATGAGAAACTACAAGGAAATCTCCTAAATGAGGCAGAGCGGCTAACCGGGCTAGAATTTCTGGAACAACAAGACACTAGTGTACGTGAGGGTGGCCAAAGAACTCAGTCTACACAAAAAGATTCTGTAAGAGGTAGTCCACAAAAAAGAAGAAGAAGAAGAAGTAGTGCCATCTCTTTTCCTCCTCTTGAAAAACTGGAAGTAACTGGAAACAGTCCTCCAGTTTTTTATTTTAATGTGGAAGAGGTCTTATCAGCTCCTCAGCTGAAAAACGATTCTTTAGAGCCTTTTAGAAGAATGAGTGATAACAGTGGCAAAAAAGTGAGGCGCAGCATGAGATTACATAAAGATGCAGAAATTGAAGGACTTGCGTGGATTGAAGTACCCAATGAGATTGAAAAGAACCCTCCTCTGCTAGCTTCTGCTTGCAAAATCAGGAGAACCATAAGCACATCCATCCTTACAGAATCTGAGAATATTCACCACCGAGAACAAAATCTCACCCAGCCTTTAGCACCAGGGAAGGAGAACTATGACTCTGTTAATCTTGCTAATGATCCTTGCAAAAGGTGGAGGAGGTCTGTATTAACACCTCAAGAGACAAAAACTTGGTCTCAAACCCGGAAAAGAAGCATAACAAACTCTGTATATAGGAAGGACAGAAGTAACCAGAAACACTATGAAGAAGTAGAAATACCTCTTGAAAATAAGTCTAACATTTAGTGAGGTTTCAGCTATCTCCTGATTTTCTAAAGTGAAGGTCAGTATTAGATTCTTATGTTCTTTCTCTAAAGCGCTGCTTTCTTCTTCCTACTTTTATTTCCTTACTTATTATTTCCTTACTCATTTTCTGGATAACTTAAAACTGATTTTCCTTGTCTTGATGCCTAAAATGCTTGAAGGTCAGAAGTACGTGGAAGACCTAGCTTGGCTCGGAGCATTGGTCTGGTAGACAGTCATGGCAGGTAATCAAGAGGATAAATTTTTCTTCCTTGAACTGAATTTAACATCACCTCTCTATTGTAGTCTACATCCTTGCTTACATGTTTTCATACTTTTGTGCTGTCCATAGAGCAATAGCAATTAAACACTGCTAATATTATAAAAAAAATGACAAATGACTGACTTTTTCTGCAACACGACATTTGGTCATTACAAGAAGGCAAAGACTTTTTTCTCTGCTGGAAGGATTTCTCCAAGGGAGCTAGTGAATTTTGTTGCAAGATTCAGAGTAAGACAATACCTAAAATTTAAATAATGTTTATGCATGCATTTGTATGCATGTTATCACAGTCTGGGATTTTCTTGTGTTTAGATAAATGCTTACAGTTGTGGTACCTGCACAGTAGTGTGCGATTTTTGCCTTTCAAACTTAGTTGTGATTGTTAGACTGGATGTGTTTAGTAAACCATCTTGAGACACTTTCTCTGCCCTCCAGTGCACAATCAGCATTCTCCATTGTGAAATGAGACATGGCAGCAAATGTGTGACTCTCAGCTGTTTTAAGTAAAGAAGAACAAATTCGATAGTTCAAAAATATGGTCTGTGGTGACAAGTTACTTCTTAGATGATTCTGAGTCGATACTAATCCATATTTTGCTGATAGGGCTCTTTTTTTTTTTTTTTTTGAAAGAATGGGATTCAAGCTTATGAGTTTGTTATATTTGTGAAGTTTAATTGAAGTAGATAAAATGTGAATTTGTCTTTAGTAGTTAAACCATGATGTTGTAAAGTATGCCCTTTCAGCTAGAATTGCATGGAGTGTTGATGTGTGCTTGATCGTTCCTTGCAAATTGTTTTCGAAATCTGCATGAATTTTCTTCCAGATTTCAAAAATATCCTAAAAAGCCCCTTGAAATTCTATGCAAATAAGAAAGAAATCACTTCTGGCTTGAAAGGGAGGAGTAGAAGGCAGGGAAGCTGTTACCATCTTCTGAAAAGGCTTTGCTTTACCTTCGGGCACGAGCAGGGGTAGAGTTCCTATAAGTAAATTTTGCGTTAGACAGAGTTAATGAATTCTGCTTCTTTGGTGTGAAGGTTGGTCTCTTTTTTTTTTTTTTTTTAAAGTAAGCTTTTAAATCTTGATTGTATATAACATTAATTTTAAACAATTAAATTGGCTAAGGAAGGTGAAACATTCATCATACAATAAAGCTGTACTTTTTTTCTGGACACTTCCAATCTTCAGTGTACACGTACTAAATACAGTGCATATTATTCAGTAGTTGACCTGTCATCTTACTGTTTTCATTTTTCTAGTTTGAACAATGTAATAAAAAGTGATGTCTGTAGGTGGTCTACTTAAACATTTGCTGTTGCTCTCATTTTTCATACTGTTCTCATTCAGCTTTAGTGAAATACCTGCGCCAGCTTGGAGGAAATAGCTTTCTGTTGAAAATGATCTCTTCTGTGACCTTGTTTTTAACATTATTGATGTGGAATAAAATACTGTATGTACTTGGCTGCTTTTATAAAGCTTAAAAGCAAACAGAACGATTTCATTTGTATGAATGTTTTACTTTTCTCTAAAGACGACATCAGTTTTTCCCAAGACAAGAACTCGTAAGGCAACTTGAAAGAAACTTCACTACTTAAATGATGTTCATCTTATGTTGCTTTAGAAACATTACTGAAGTTATCAAAACAGTTTCCTTGATGTTTTATTTTGGGGCGTGCGTCACAATGAAAATTTTAGATTTGGAAACAGAATGGCAATAGTTACTTGGGTTGAATCTTCTTGTGGTAGCAGTATGTTCGCTTACCAGGAGAGGGCAGTCTGACATGAGTTTTTTATGGTTGTAACTGAATTTGAAAATAATACCATAACATACAAAATCTTTGAAGAGAAACTAGCTAAAGTTAAAATCTAAAGCTCCTTGAGATTAAAACTAATAATAGCTGGTACTTCTTATATTCAAAAATATCAAAACAGCAACTGAACCAGGCACTGAAATTAATCTAGAAAAGTGAAGCGCTTATGCACCGTATTCAGATATGACTCTCTCTGTGGAAATCACATTGCATTCTTAAACACAGTAGAGTACTGCAGTTGCGGCTGAGATGTTAGGGGTTTCCTAACAGGTTTTAGATAGCGAATCTAGCAGTGAGTGAAACCTTTGGAGACTGGGTGTCGGATACTGAATACCAGACTTGAATAGTCAGGTCAAGTCAAGAGTTGTCCTGGAGGAAGAGGCAATAAATTAGTATGGATGATACTAGGGGCTTAATCTAAAATGCTGCCTAGAATGTGCTTTGTGCGATGGTGCTGTCCTGTGCATCAGTCACAGCAGCGCTAGAAGAAAATGCGCCCTTGAGGTTTCTTGAGTGGGTAGGCTAAGTGCACTTTAGATGTGAAGTGAAGTGTAAGTAAAGTCAGAAACAGAAGAGCAAGGGTAAGGAGAAGAAAACAAAGCTTGGATTTTCCTCTTGGCACAGCTCGGTTGAAAAGGGGTTGTTAGGAATTATACGTAGACGCTGGATGGCGGTTTGCCTGGCTTACGTGAGGGTGAGGTTGGAAACTACAGAGAAACAAAGAGGGTGCAGTTAACAGGGCTTAATCTGGAGAGGACTTGAGAGGAGACAAGTCTTCAATTGTGCAGAAGGTTGTTGTAAGGGAGGGGTTATAATAATCTGTTCTCCATCTCTGTACTGAACTAGACAAGAAATAATGTGTTTAAATTAGAGAAAAATGTCTCTGTTAAACATTAAGGAAAAAATTCCAGCAGCAGAGATAGTTGAGCACAGGAATACATGGCCTCGGGAAGTTGTGGAATCTCCATCACTGGAGGTTTTTAAGAACAGATTAAACAAATATCTGTCAGGAATGACATATGATCCTTCCTAGGGGTAAGGATAGGGCCTGGATGGCCTCTTGAGGTCTCTTCTCAATGTATTTTCTGATTGCTAGAGATTAGGGTTGCAAGAGGTGATTTGGGACTTGCCTAATAGTTAAGACCTGAGATAGAATCTGTCATGGAATAGGGAGCTGGAGAATTACTAACACTGTAGGCTGTTTAGCATGGGAAGGAGCTGGGGAATTTGGGAGAGCGCTCTTCATGCAAGGCTAACAAAATGGTCTTAGTACTTTAAATGGTCAGGTCTCATGTGGCTTGCTGCTCTTCCTCAGAAGAGTACCTCTATAGACTCCTGAAATACAGTGGAACCTACAACTTGGTGGCCATGCTGTTATGCAGGAAGTGTGAGCAGCAGTGAACAGTGCTGTTTCATTTTCAGATTTGCTTTTCTAAAATTGAGTTAACATTAAGCTCTGAATGACCAGCAACTTCACTATCCCTATTCAGTCAACAGAAGAACTTTCTGAAGCGGTCTCTTGTCTTCATTGCCATGTAAGGGGGTAGGAATTAAAATTAAGGTATATTGTGTGCGAGCGCATACAGGACTCAAGATACTTTGAGTTTGTGGTTCTAGTTTTCATCTGTTAACTGCAGTGCTATCTGGAATAGATTTTAATGGTGTTCTGTCACATTGGGTTACAACGTAATACAACCTGCAGTTTTACTTGCAATGAAGTCATTGGACAGAAGAATGCACAGGGTCAGCAGCGTGAACTGAGTTGTGCGTTAGTTTGATGGGTGAAGCATCACTACACAGGTTGTTAGACTGGGGAGTTGGCGGGTGCAGTCTCCCAGTGTGAAGGCTAGCCTTTGTAGCCTTCAATTTAAGTCACTCTTGACTTTTTTTGTGCAGCACTGAGCTCCATGTCAGTCTGCGTGTTATAGTGGCATCAAAATACATCTATGGTGTTGGCCAGTCTCTTTCACCTCTCCTTTACTCTCCCTACTCTTCTAAAGGGAGGCTTTTTCTTGCTATAAAGGTTGCTTTGTGTCTAAAAGCACCTCACTAACGTTAAGTGCTGTATTGTATAGCCTTTAAATGGCTTCAAGTATGGTAATAGCTAGCATTAAGTGTATGTTGCTGAATAATTGCATTTAGCAGATTGGCATGTAATTATCATGCTCCAACTGACATAGAGGACAAGTGGTGGGTCCTAGAAAGACTGATTATTTTGCCACTCTGTAATTATGATGTCGTTAATAAGCAAGAGTAATTGCATATCACTTCTGCTTGCGCTGTCCTATGAAGTGAAGTCTTGATACATTTCCAGATAGTTGAATATCTGACAACTAGCAATAAGGAGTATTTCACAGTTGGAGCGGTCTTCACTTAAATTTGCTTAATGTCAGTGAACTGAAGATACAGAGAACAACAATACTTATTCTTGACTTCTTCAGAAAGTTTTAAAGTGTGAGTGTGCCAGGAACTATTTTATGCCAATATTTTGCCATAACTAATATGTTACAAAAGTGGAGACGATATGGCCAACTTTTCTCACATGTAACTTAACAGAAGGAAAGTTAGTTTTTTCAACCCGATGCTCATAGTAAGCAGGGGAAAGAAAATAACAGGAATAGTATATGTTTGGGTTTTTTTTTACTTTAAAATAATCAGTTGTAAATAAAGCTTCATCTAGTCCTCAGCTTATTTTTGTCTACTTGCTTCTGAGTAATTGGGCAATAGAAGGGGACAATGAAACACCCCAGTGTGGCATATAAATTTCGCTATTGTGTGTTCATCTAGTCTAGTTGCTGTTTAGAAATGCACTAAAATGTTTGTGTTTTACTCTTCCTCCTTCTCACTCTGAATCCTCTAGCACTCTTACGGTTCACTTAGACCTGGAAAGATTTTAGTGATGAACTGATCTATGCACAAGGAAGCAAACAGAAAAGCATTGTTAGATCTATGTACAAGGAAATGGAGAGAGAGAGGGGAAAAAAAAAAGCCACTGAAGTATGCCAAGTATAGCTTAAGCACACAGGAACAGGAGTGGGCAGTGAAAGAAATTTCATTTTCAAGCTGCTAACAGGTAGGTAAACAATGGAAATACATCTAAAAACAAACTTGAAAGTGTAATTGGGTATTCCTTCAAATTGCATGTTTTTAAAATTAGGAGGTAAACAGTGCAAATCAAAATATTTTAACTTGAAATAAGGTAAGGTCTAATTTCACTGGGTCCCAGTGGAAAAGATGAAGTTGTGCCTGTGACTTATAGACAAGAAGGCTAATGTATTAGTTTTGTAATTAAGTCCTGTAAATTGTGCATAACAGAGCAATTAACTACTTTAAGCAGGCTTTGGAGAGGGAAGAAGAAAAACCTGTGTGCACTGGGAATGAGGGCATGGAACATATTCCCTAACTCAAACCTGAAAAACCTGGTGTTAGTCTTGGGTTATTTCCAGTGACCCCTTGACTCCCATCTTCCTGCCCCCTGCACAGATTTGGAACTGGTCAGCCATTTTTGTTTTTGGAAGGGAGAGGAGACAGATATAATGAATGGCTTTTATTGTGCAATATTTCAAAACCTTTTTGACTGCATTCGGATGGGATGGAAAATGTTCTACCCTGCGCTGCAGCCAAAATAAACAAAACATATTCCCTAAACCTGGATGTGTGTTTCACTCAAACTGGCAGTAGTTAGAGCTCTACTCTTAAACAAGAATTTAGTTTGACAATTTTTAGGCCTTGTTCAGCTGAATGTAACAGCCAAAGAAAATACTTGGAAAAAATTAAATAATACACATATTTACAGCTTGCAGGTGGCATTAATTTTTGTGGTTCATAGTATTTAGTTTTAAGAATCCCTGTTAGTTGAGCTATATTGTAGATTTTTTTTAAAATATTCTTAATTGTCTTTTTTTTTTAAATTAGTTTTTTTATGAGAATAGTCATTCTGAAGGAAAATACATTTTATGTAGCTCCCTGATGGGTGATAAATAGTTGTGATTCAAGGCTTTAAAAGTTTAGGGTCTACCAAGAAACTGAAAATTCTACAAACACAAGACCCAGCAAACTAGCAGTAAAACCTCTTGACAGAAGCCTGCTATGGACTGGCTTCCAACTCCACTAAAGTTTAGTTTAAATACCCTCTTTATGGTGCAAGCTTACTGCTGAGTTTTAGCATTGCCAATCAGTTCAGTGAAGACCTTGCACCGTGTAACTGAGATAATTCATGTTGTGCAACATGTTTTATAGTCTGAACAACCATATTTATTAATAATAACTCTTAATTTAGTCACTTATGCCCAGAGGCCTCCAACTATTGTAAAAATGAAGGACTAAAACTAAATTATCAAAACAGACACCATGCTTGGAACACCCCCACCCTGCAAACTAATCTTATTCCTTACAGTCCCACCCTACAAGCAAAAATCCCCTTGAACAAATAACATGCAAAACTCCTAATGTTTTTAAGTAGATAAATGAGCCTCACTTTTTAAAAAATCATGATTAAATCATTAAAGATCTCAAAGTCTGAAAAGAAGTTGCAAGAACAAATAGTGGTCATTCCTTGAAAGTCCTAACGATGTTGTAAACTAAACAAGCGAGGAATTGGAAAACTGGGCTTTTTGTTCCCTCTGCGGTCTGGGCTTGGTTTTGTCCTGTTCTTGAATTAAGTTGTTACTCAGTTTACCTTGCTCTTTGTCTTTCATTTATTTGCCAGCGCTTGTAACATCAGGGTGAAAAATACGGATCTAATATCACCATCCATTAAATCAGCTGAGTTATACTGAAGACACTTTTGAAGCCACACTTCACTGTCATAAATAACCTGCCTATGTAAAAAAATAATAATGTTCGGAGAAACAAATGCACTTAGTTCCATGGTTAGAAGGTCAGTAATGCTGAGTTTTGGTAGTAAATAACATTCACTAATGCAAATCTGTTAAGGTTGTAAGGGAATTAATGTTTGAACTGTGACTTGGGTATGTTGAGTATCCTCGCGTGTGCTATTGAGGAAAAAGTAATTGTGTGGGTGCAAATATTAATGATGAACAAAAAGGTCATTTTATTCTCCTCTCAAGAAAAAAATCACAAGTACCCATGGTGTGTTTTGCAAGGAAAGCTTTGTGAGGTTTGTATAAGGAGTAGGTAATGTAAGTGTAGCTTATCTTAATGCTAAGCATTACATAATACAAGCTATGGAATATAAGTCTCAAATGTTCACTTTACATTTGTCCTTTGCATCGCTCGCACTGCTTGCTTCTCATGTTAAATAGAGACCTGTTGTACCTTGCTGAGTTCTCCTGCATCGCTGTGTTCCACTGCCTCGGGTTTGGAGTGTGCTGCCTTCTGCTCTGCCTCGCTTCTCTTGCTGCCGTCTTCCCAATGCTTCCTCCTCTTGCTTAATACACTCATGTCTGGCTCTTGCCAGTCACAAAAATGACAAGTTGATTCCTGGAGTGATCATCCTAAAAGGGAAGCAAAGCAGTTGGTAGCACGGAGAATGTATGTATACACAAGATACTGCAAGTTAAGCAAATGAAAGCATTGCTGCCAAGAACTTTTTCTAATGCTTGGCATAGTGCCTCTTAATAGAGCCACAAAAAGCCTTAGTCACAGCCAGATCTGTGGCGTTAAGTGCCTTGGAATTGCACCTTTGTATAAGAGTTAATTCTGTCTATAGCCTTATCATTTTCTATGAATATGTGGTTCCATACTGACACACAGAATAGCCAAAGCTTTAAATTGTTACTCTTTTATTAGCAAAGAAAATCTCTGCTTCTGAAAATCTCTTTTTCCTCATTTCACTAAGGATCAGCAAGGGCTGGGGACTTGGGGTGGTAGTCGAGGAGAAGTCTTAAACTAAATCCTAAAACTTTCTGTTTCCATATTTTTAGCCTGCATTTATTCTGCTTTCAGTACTGAATGCAGCACAACCAGTATGACCGTGCCAAAAGCTGTTTAAACAATATTAAGATGTTTTCTTCAAACTTCTCCCTAGGAAGATACTCTTTTTCGAGAGGAATGTTTTCCCTGGAGCATTACATCATGAATTGGTTCAGTTCTTGGAGTAAGAAATTGGACCAAATGGTGGAGAAGGTCTCCAGGGGAAACATACTTATGCTGTTAAGTATTCCCACCAGAAAGCTTAGAAACCGCTTACATATTACCATTCTGTCCACATTTAGCCTTTCACCTTACTGCAGCTGAACAGAGGGAAGGGGGGGTGGTTAGACTTTTTTAAGGAAACTTGAACCTTCTTTGTTTTTGTCATTACATTTTTCCCCGCTCTTATTGTATCTTGTGAACTGAACTCTGGTAATGGAAAGTCTCCGTTTTGACAGTAATGCTGCATAAAGATGCATTTGTTTTGCATGCAAACTGCTAATGAAATCTTAATTATGAGAGCTTCCTTGAAAACTCTGAATTTAGAGGTTTTTTGAGGATTAAAATGAGAGTAACCTCTGAGAAGACCAGAGGATGGAGGGATTTGGGTGGATTAAGGGGACAGCAGCCATATGAACAATGTCTGAGCTCTAACAGTATTGTGTTTCCTCTTGTGTACGGACTGGTTCCCCATCAAAAATGGAGGCACTTGATATGGTTTCCTATATCAAATGAAAATCTCAGAAAAAGGAAAAATATACTCCTTTAAACTCACTAGTGCAGATCAACAGATTTATTTTTTTTTAATATGGCTGTTCTACTCTGTAGAATTATTCTTTGAAAGCTGATAAGCTTGCAATTTCACAAAGGACCGCATTTTGTTTTGCAGACAGTTAAGGACTTAAAAGCATATTCCAGGTGCAAGTTGGATGTAGAAAGTTTTGAATTGTTCATGTTCAGTTCACACAAATGCCCTACAGGATGTAAAAGTGAAAATACGTACCAGTGTAATAAACCTTAGAAGAATAACTTCCTGAACAAAAATGTCCCAGGGCAGGAGACTTAGTGGTTCATGAGTGGTTTGAATTGGACCATGGAGCCGAATTAGAAAGGAGCCTCCTGTGATACTTCTGAGTCGTGTTCCCATTGGTATTGCGGGGCAAACCATGTTCTGCTGCCCCCAATATGTTTGATGGGCAAAGAGGATTTTCATATCCTAGATCTTTTGTTGGCACCTCCAGTCACTCCATAGAAAAATGAAAACAAACAAAAGTTTAACTGAATTTGGTTTTCTCACTCAAAGGGTATGATACACCACAATCCTAAGAGACTGAAGAGAAAGTCAAAGCCCTACAGATGTTTTCTCTATTCCTAGTTGATATCTAATCTTTCTAAAAGGTGGGAGTTTTTTAAAGAAAAAAATCACAGGCAACTTTAGCTGTTCCTAACAAGAAGGACCATTAAGCTGGTCCAGCTGCTGAGGGGCTGGCACTAAAATTGGTGACTGGAAATTGGCACAGGATTGTAAAAGACTTCTGCCAAAACATGTTTAAATTATGTAATCGTATTAAATGCACACTAATTACACTATGCATATTATTGCTACACTCAGGTTATGAAATCATTCAATAACGGTGTATAGTAGATAATGCAAGATTGTAAGAAGAGGGAGACTGTTCTGAAGCACGCTGAAATCAGTGGAAATACTCATGTTGGCTGCAGTGGGTTCTAGATGAGGACATGTAAGTGGTGCTGTATTACTCCAATCGGGGAAAAAGGCATGATTGTGAGATCAGCACTCGGACCTGTTGTCCAGAGCCCTGCTACAACCACCTATTTAGATGTTTCATTTCTGCCCTAGAACTGAAAAGTCAGTAACAGTCCAGACTTCTGATGTTGGCAATTCCCAGTGCTTCTGCAGCCTCTAATGCAGCAGATGGGCTGGTTGTTCTGCAATGCTTATGCCGTCTCCAGAGCAAGTGACAAGACATGTTAGTGTTCATTGGTGGTGGTGCTTCTCCCAAAATAAAGTTCAGTCATCTGCACAGCGTAATCAGCTAGGAGGCTGGACCAGAACTTCTACTGGAGTTCCCAGTATGATCCGTGCCAAATAGTAGTCCTGCAAATGTTTCCAATTACCTGGGTTTGGAGAATTTGTGGTTTTAGGAGTCTGAGAGAAATTATCACAAGCAATTAAGTTTAGATTCTACCAATACTTTTATTTTCATTCACAAACCCGTTCCAATTCAAAAATTGTCCTTTGCAGCACGCCTTTTCTTTTTTTTTATGTCTCAGAATATGTGTCTCATAATACACTTCTGCTTAAAAATTCTGAACTCTTATGAATATTTACTAGAACGGCCACTCAATCTTCCTGCTGCTGTTAACAAAATGTAAAAAGATATATTTACTTTTGCTTCCTTTCTCAGCCATTTTTTCACTTCAGAACAAACTTTTTAAAACTGATTACACCAGATGATTTAGCGGTATGGCCAAATAGTCCCTGCTTGATTAAGATGGATGGTAGCTGTATTTGGAGCAATAGTAATTAAGACTCCCATGGCAAGCAAGGAAAAATAACAAATTAATCTAATAAGAGCTTATGGGGAGACTCTTAAATTGAAAAGTGTTCTTAAAATCCAGAATTCCATAACACTAGTAAAATCTTAGTTTATTAAAGCTCACAGAATTATTAAAATCCAAATAATTTTTATAGTATTTGTTTTTATATTTTGATATTTGTACATCTTTAATTTTAAAAATTATTTAAAATGTAGCAGAAGCTTAAGACCTGGATTTTTCAACACAGAACAGAGACTTTCAGTTAAATTGCAGGACTTCTTTAACATGAGATTAATTATGTTCGTAGTCTATTTTTAATAGTCTTTTTACCTGATACACGCAGGTGACAAAGTATCTTTCTGTCACGCAAGCATTTCATTTCTAGATTGCATTGTCTCTCTTGGTCAGGAATACCTTCTCAGAAAACATTGAAAATAAAGACAGTTGGTCTAATAAACATCACAAGGACTCCTAGTCTTGAGCTTGTTTTGCTCGTGATGTTCTGGAGCTCTCTTGATATTGCACACATCCTTGCATAGTTCGGTGCCTCAGTTTCTACGTGTGTAAAAGGAGATGTCCACCTCTTGAAGGCAGGGGAAAGTATATTTACAGTGTGCAAAACCTGTGACACAATCAGTGAGCTATTACTGTTTTTAACTATTTCTATACCAATTCCGTCTCTGCGTACAGAGGTGAAGCATTTAATGTCTGATGGTCAACAGCATTAGTGTTACTGCTGTTCAGGTGCAACTGATGGAAAAAGCCCAAATGATTTAAGAGTGGTACTACTTTTAGAAGAGAGGTGGCTTGTTCAGCTTTTTAAAGTCCTTAAGATAATGTCTTTTATATCTATGATTGATTTATTTGATATTTATGCAGTTGGCAGTGGGATTTGAAATATAACATAAGCACTTCCTGAGATGTCAGTACTCCGATGTTAGTGGTCCGAACAAGGATGTAATTCATATCTGCAGGTGCTTACTCTGGTATCAAACACTTCAATAACATCATGCTTGTGGAATCCGGCACTCCCCAGTGTCCCATTTGTATCCTGATATGCCCACGTCTTTCCTATGTGTGTTTTTCTTTCTTAAGGAGCTCTCATTTCCTTCAATAGGATATGTTTTATTTCATCCTTTTTCCTGCATTTACTCATATTAATGTCACCGCATTCACTGGTAATAGCTCGGCTTGGAAATAACCCGTATATCCCTGAAAACACTGGGCCTGAAATTCAATGCCTGGGATACTTTATTAAGAAAGAAGAGATGTTTAAGTGAAGGGAGGTAATCGTTTCTTTTTGGACTCTAATTTGATCTAACCCGTTTAAAGGTGCATCAGGCATGCTCAACCCCAGCCCCATGGCCCTCTGCATTGTTCTCTTGGGCAGTGCTTGAGAGTCCTGGGATGGAAGTTTTCTGGGGCTTTTCTGGTAACTGGCCATACAGTTTCAAACTGGATGCTGTCAGAGGAATTTACACCTTTTCTAAGATAAGGAGACTGCAGACACCTTTCAGGCTTCTCTTACGAGAATTTCTTCAGAGTGAAACGGACAAAAAGTCAGGTGATGGGTCCTTGCTCGGGAGCAAGTTCTGGGAAAGGCCTCCGTCATGGAGGTTAGATGAGCTGATACTCTGGGGACTGCATTTTCAGCTACACAGCTGATAGGGAGTTTCGCCTGCACTTTTTGTGCCATGAAACGTTTTTTTGTAACTCCTTTTCTTCATCACTTTTTCCCATTTTGGTCTGTTTATGAAAAGTGTGAGCCTAGCTTACAATCTGTTTAAGGGATAGTAGTCGCTTTGCTTTGCAAAGCACATTTGCACATTTTGTGGGATCTAAGAATAAAGTCTTATGAAAAGAAGTGGTAGTTAGCACTTCTCTGAAACTGCATTGCCCCTTTTCCAGTTGCTTGGTAGATGTGAGTCTTAATAAGCCTCCTGTAGACAGGCAAAAAGTATCTGACATGGAAGGGCTTGAGACTTACATCGGTTATAGCGTTGATTACCAAATATGACGGTGACAGGAGGGATCTCAGAAGCTCCAAAATGCCAGAGCAAGTTTTTAGTTAGGAGGCCACTTTGGAGAAGCATTTTGATTAAATATACTGGAGTGTTCAGTGCACGAAATCTTTTTATTTCCAGTCATTATCTTGGTACAATCACAAGTGCCTTTTTTATTATTTTTATGGATGTGCTCATCAGCTGTAGCTTTTCCCGTCCCTGTGGGAATATCCCTGCCCTGAAAAGCTGAACTTCACAATATCTAGTAGAAACTAAATTTTTTTCCCAGCTGGTAAGTAGTGCAGCACTGCGATCTCTAGTTAACAGTGCTCTACTTGAGGAAATTTTACAAGCCGTAATCTGTTTGAACAACTCACTTGGGTAAGTTAGTGCTTCGTTGTAAACTCTCATAGGTGACTCATCTGGGAAATTGCAATGACCAGAAATGCTGCAGAATAAAGGGTCTTGCTTGCAACTTGAGCTACCCCCTTTACAAGGGGTAGGATCTATGTGTATACATTTTACTGTAATACCAGCCTAAGTTTAATGTTTGTTTGCAGCATGAAGTGATATGTGTTACTAATCTTTAGCTGGTGGAGTAACCCCATGTTTACAGTGGAAGCAGTCCTGTTCATTTTTATTGCCACAGCATTTATATTGCAGTGTCACATAGATTTTCTTTATGAGCCGTTTTTGCATTAGGCTACGTACAAACTGGATTGATTTAGAGATAATCCTTGCCGTGTTAGGCTGACTTCGCCTGAGACTGTATGCTGTGTTCTTATGTTGTGGTTTTGATATACATGAAGGTACAAAGCGGGCATAAGTCCAGGAGAAAATAAGCCCTGTAAACAAGCTTGTAGGCCTGCTAGGATTTTACGACTGTCATTCGACAAGCCACGTGGTGGCTTAAGTCAGTGCAGATAAAACAGCCATCTTGTTCCAAAAGCACCGTCTCCTACTTGCAATCAAGAGAACCACTTTAGCTGGACCTATACAGGAGCTATGACCCAAGCGGTAATTTATCCAGCTTAATATCACAGAAGACAATGGTGCAATTACGCTGAACCGTGTTATGGGTTGGTATGATGAGAATGCCCATATAAGATCTGAGAAGCGCACTCTGTTGGGGCTTATAAGATGCTTAAAACCCCACAGATGGGGATCGGGAGAGGCATACAGTATTCATGTTATTTTACTCTCACAGTTTATAAATAGCAAAAATGCAATTTCCTGCTTTCATTCAGGGCAGCTGCAAGTCACGCTGGCCTGTGGAAAATGGCCAGTTTGACTCACGATTAAGCCCAAGTGCCACATGCATCTTACCTGCTTCAGCCAAAGCTGTACTTCAGCAAAGTGCTTAATATCTCTCTCTGTCTTTCTCAAATTTCCCCCTTCTTTCCATCACCGTACAACTTGGTTTTTCATTTAAAATATTTTTTTTCTATGATCCAGCCTAGAAAATAGGTAATTTTCTGCTACCAGCAGGTGGGGACAGGGAATACAAGATGTTAGCTCTACTATAAAGGAGGAAGAAACAAAACAAAGAGGAATTAATTTCATTTCCTCTCTTCAGCAGGTGGAGCAAGTCTGCCTGCCTGAATAAAGTGTATGTTTCTATCCTCCCCTCCATGTAGCCTCTTCTTACTCTTTAGGTTTTTTTCTTTTAGCTGCCAGAACTTCAATTAATCTCTCCAGAGAAGTAACCAAATGCGATTTTTGTTTTGCTTTGTCTTTATAGTGTTTCAAATATCCTAGAGCTTCTAATTCTGGGAGAGGACAAAATTTCCCTTCGCAATTACTTACTGAATGTGCTGAAGGGAAGCAAAAAAATAAACAAGTACAGAAATCAAACTTTCATGATTGCCAAGGGTGTGCACTTCCTCCGTGATGCGCTGCACAAAGGCCACACCTCAAACCAGTGAATCTCTGTGGACAAAAGCTTCTTAAAGATTCAGCGGTTACTATGCATAGAGAAAAAGAACGTTGGGAGATCTCTGACTTTGTCCCTTCCAGACAGATTTAACAAAGTCAAAGAGTAATGCACAGATAAATGTATACACATGCATAGAAATCAATGATATAATGATTAAATGATTGTGATGAACCCAAAACTGATTAAAAAAATTCAGAAGTTTTTAACTCCCCCTTTCACAACAGAGGTGGCTGTAACTCCAGATATGCTAAAATTCAGAAAGCAAAGTACTATATTCTCATTTTCTCCTTTTTTTCTGCTTGAAAAAAGCTTTTGTGACTATATGTCCTTGTGGATGCTTTTCACAGCCGACCCCACCCTTTCCCAAAGGAGGGGCACGGCCAGGCCAGAAGGACATTCGAGACTGACCGTTGTGCTGTCACTTGATGAGTCACCTGTGGGGCAGGCTGGGCTCAGGTGCCTTTCATTACCCCTAATTGCAGTCTCCTCCTCAGCACTGGGTCTGCTGGCACTGGGCTTTGCAGAGGGTAAGTTCTCTGAGATGATTTTCCCCTCAAATTACTTTTTATATTTACCTTTTCCCCGTTTTTGTCGCTTAATGAATGTGGCTTTGATACCTGAATGCAGGAGGGAGAAGCTGGAAGCCTTCTGTTGTTAGGGGTGCCGTATGGGGGACAAACTGTCAGCCCAGAGCTGGCTCAGAGCAAGACCTGCTTTGTGCTTGGTGAATGGGATATGGTGTTGCATTGTGTGTGAAGAAAGCCATGGTTTCAGATAATAGCGATAATGCTTGTCTTCTTCCCCATAATGGTTCTGCTCAGTGGCAATGGAAGTTGTCTGAACGGTGTGGCTCTTTAGCTTCTTATGAAATCTGTTCCTTCAAGGGATTTTCCTGATGAAATGATGCCTGAAATAAAAAAGGACCTCAGCTTGGGTGGCAGGGTTACCCTTACGCGGCTTTGAGTTTCATTTGGATTCACCGGGCTGCCGAGGTTTATTTCTTTCTTGGAAGGTTGTAGGGGAACTGTGAAGTTTTGCTGGCCATGCAGTGGAAAAACTGCAGTGCAAAATGCTCTTAGACACTCTCCATAGCCAAGATAAGCCATGGGATGATCTGGACTTGTCTCCAGTGATTTTGCTCCAGTTGCAGTCCCAGTTTAACTCCCCGTGGGTTCACCGTCTCTTCTGCTGGAAGCTGTCTCCTTCCAGAGCAAGCCACCAAGTCCACGTTCAGATTCTGCCCAAATTTCAATCTGAGGTCTCATTACAATGTGTTTGCACTTAGGAGAGCAGGCGATTGGGGTGTTTGGTCAGCAAAGATGTGAGCCAAACATGACATTGGGCTTTGAATGAATTTCAAACATGAATTTGAGCTTTGAGGGTATATTTTTGCTTTGGTGGTGCACGTTGTCTGTAAAAGAGTAAAAGGAGAGGCCTGGTTTGAGTTTTAGCATAAGAGCTGGGAAAATTAGGTAACAAGAATTTCTCTGCACACTGCTGGGTTTGAGGTAAGCTGAATTCAGGCAACCATCTTGTCTTTCCACCCACCTTTTGTGCTGCAAATCACCAGCTGCAAAAGGGGTCTATTACTTCAGATTTAAGACACCTGGTGTGCGTGGTATTTTGAGGGGGAGGGAAGCAAGCAGACGCACAGCTTGTGGAGAACAACTTTTTTAGAAAAGAATTGCCATAACTAAGCAATTACGTGTATGTGGGAAGTGAAAATAATGAAACAGAAGATTAAGCACTAAGGTGGTGTAATGTTATGCAAATGTTAACTCCAAATACAGCCTGTAAACAGTAGGTAGCGTGTACCTGTCCTTAATTCTCTGCATATGCAAGAGCCAGACACTAATAAACAGGAACTGCCTTTAGTGGAAAGAGGATGATTTAACTATGTCGCCGTACAATATTGATGAAACTCCTAAAAGCCTACATATATCAAAGGAGAGCCAGCACAGAAGGCTTTATTTCCCATGATGTTTTGTAATGAAATGGACACTTAGAAGTCTCTAGTGGATCAACTTTGTAGGCCTCAGTGTTGCTGCCAGACCTGTAGGGAAGGACTTCTGTGGGTATTTTGGCTCTTCTACGTGGGCCTAGAGGACACATCCATGAGGACATGTCCACAAGGACACATTTTCTTGTTTGCAGCACCAAATCCTGAGTAAGGTGCAAAGTTGTGTTGCGTCTTCTTACAGTTGTCTACTTCTTACCTTTGTTTCCCTGTGCATCGTAATATTTTGAATAAAGTTGGTAGGTGCTTCCCGTTGGTTCATTTTCTCGCGTTGCTCTGAGGCACAGACACATTCCTCCAGTGGATTTCAGCAGAACGGCATCCCCCCAATTCTACTCATGTAGCAAAATAGACAAAAAATAACAACACTAAGTAGAAGTGCTGAAGATACAGTTCTGACCCTACTGGGTTTCTCTGGGTGTTCTTAAAAAGTATAATGTGATGCTGTTCAGTGATAGGTGTTTTAGCTTATCTTCTAAAAGCGGCAGAGCTGTGTTGGCCTGCTGCTCTGCTCAGACTAATTAGCCCTTCTGCCTAGTAGGTATGTTAGCCTGAGCAGAGTGCCTTGCTAGTGGGACTAAACTGCTTCCTGGAACAGTGAGGTTTTTAGAAGTAGTTCAGGTATCTCTGGACATTGTGCCATACGGACGTGACTACCGTGACACGGGGCAAGTTAATTCACCTTTCTGCCCATCTATTTTCCCTTTCGCCTCGTCTCGTAATGACTTAAACACGTGCTTAACTTTATGCACTGTGCGTAACCCTATTGATGCGCGTAAATCTTGCAAGAGTAGGGCTTACACATGTGCTTCAGTGAGTTCATTCTGTGTATAAACTCGAGCACATGGGTACGTTTTCACAGGATCAGGGCCTCGGATGCAGGGCAGGATGCTCTTTTACTGTGTGCCTGGACAATGCAATTTATCATAGCAGGGAACAAAACACGTACGTAAATGAGTGCAAGGTGTCTGCCAGCACAAATCCAGTTGCCTTAAATTGCAAAGGTGGAAGTAATCTTTGAGGATGGGGAGGGGTGGAGGGGAATGAAAAGTTATTAAAAGCAGAAGAGATCTCAAGGAACCCAACTTCGTTTCATTCTTATGAAGAAGCTTTGAATACAATAGGGAAAAAGCATTGGGAGTAATTATCCAAAATGGGTGGCATAAATCCGAGTAGAAAGTAATACATCAGTTTTAAAGCTACTCATTTCAAACTGTGAGTTAGATTTATTTGACCTGCATTTGGGAGCAAATATTAATGAAAGGGCGAAGGCAGCTTATGGCTCTTTCAGTTCTTTCATTTCCCACTAGATGTCTCCGGTGTAAAAACTAATTATGAATGTTCTTGATTTAATTTGGAAAAAAAATTGGATGAAGCTTTTTTTTATTATTTCTTTTAAAGTCTTGTGCTGTTGTGCAGTGTGCAGCTTAACCCTTGATCTTTCTTCAGTAACTACTTCAGCCTCAAGTATGACAAGAGGCCACTTAGAAACGATGCAGTTAATGGAATTTTTTTTTTTAATAAAGAGTTGTCCAAGTACTATGAGAATCAAATCTTTATTCCCAGCAGTTCTTTGGCTGGTATCTGTAACATGTAACTTATCTCCCAGCTCTGATGACACATGTTCAGTAGTCTGTGAAACTTCCCTGCTTTTTAATTTATCACTATATTGGCATGCTGTATTTCAACTTGGACCTCCTTTTGGAGTTACTCTTTTCAAGAGCAGCTTTATAAGAAAAAAACGTTCTGGGTGAATCTGCAGAAGCGATTTCTTTTGTCTCGCTGTTTGTTAAAATTAATGGGGCTCTAATTAGATACAAGGATCCACCCATGTGGATCTCGCTGCAGAGCTGAAGCTTCATCCTAGAAAAAAAGCAGAATTTCTGTTGGCATTTTTCAGTTGCCTGCAGGTGAAAACCCATTAGAAATGCACAAAGTGGGGTAACAGTGGTTTGAGTCATTGACCTGTTCACACTTCATTTAAAACAAGTTTGATTGAGTTTTCTTTTTTTCTTTTTTTTTTTTTTAAAGCATGGATCTTGGTACTATCTGCATAACATTTGTAGCCCGCTGCTATCTGCTGAATATCTAGCTAGAGAGGACTGAACAGTTTTATGTTTGGAACAAGCAAAAAATCCCTCTCCCCACTTGACGTGTTTGAGGTAAGGACCAAAATCAGAATGTCACACTTGGAGTAAAGCACAGTTATATCCATTCTCGTAGTCCTGCAGTTATGTATTTGCTTTAGCATTGTGCATGGCTTTCCCTAGTCCAAGTTGACAGATTGTCAGAGTCTGTGATCAGGTGTGAAATGTGTCCATTGAGTTTGGCCTGTACTGATGATACGCATTTTTAGGGAAGGTCTTCAAGGTGTGTTTTGGAAATTCATTGTTGAAACATTTCCATTAGCACCAACGGTGCCATTATTACTGGAGTTTCATTGTCCTCATGTCCGTTATTACCTTCAGCAGAAGAAGAATTAGGTCAGTAGAAGACACTTCTGGAAAACTTCATATTTGTGTCTTTCTTGCACCATTTCAGCATTTAGCTACAAGCCTGCTTGGTAGTTGCAGGTTTGAGCAAGACCCCCACAGCTAACAGTTTGTTAGTGTCAGAACCAAGGCTGGAGCTCAGCTATTACCGAGGCCCTTGGCCAGGCCCTACCAGGTTGGTGGCAGCTCCTCAAATGGAAAGTCGGGATGTGCAAATTCCTCAGCTGTTTTATTGTCCTTTCCAGTCCCCTCTTACTCTCGGCTATGCTCTCCCAAGATAGACATGCCATTAAACACAGTGTAATCACTGGCACAGCAGGTGTATCGAGATACAGACATCTAGCTATATTTTAAATAAAAGGCATGAGTAATAATAATAATAATATAAAAAAGCAAACAAAAACCCCCACTGCCAGTCACCAAAAGAAAAGGTATCCACTGGGAAATTAATAATTGCCCTCTGTGGACTACATAGCATATGCTGGCTGCATCCTGCTGCCATTTTCATTTAAAAATGTTGGAGTTAAATTATAGCATTATAAGGAAACACGCTTCAAAATCTATGCTTAAAGGTACAAAGGAAATAACAATCTAAACTGAAATGTCTTCATAGCTATTACATAAATATAAGACTTATGATGGATAGCAGAAGAAAAGTGAACAAGGTTTTTTTTTTCCGATTAATGACAATGAACCACAAACAAACATTTCAAAACGGCTGATGACATTTTTCCAATCACTTTATTTTACTCTGCTATTCATATTACTGGGTGCGGGGATGCAATTTGTAGGGAATGAATGTTCTGTGGTCAGTTCTGTGTTAAGCATCTCAAAGATAATTTCCCAAAATGGTCAGGAAGAAGATTTGCTGTCCCATCTAATTCCATATTCCTGAATTTCTTCTCTCTGAATTTAAGCCATGTAGTTGTGAGCAGTTGACTTGATTGAATATACTGGGAAAGGTATTTCAAACTTCTTGCACATTTTTCCATTTGTGTTTGCTTGTTTTTTAAAATCTGGCTGCGTAAATGGGAATGGAGTTCCTGAACAATCTAGTCTTTCCCCTTGAATGGCTACACTACTGTTTGCTTGTGCAAATATGTAATGAGGAAAGGTGATGCCTTCTAATCCATTTGCCCCTTCACTCCAGAAATCAAAGGGTTCATAATTCCAGGCAGCACGTAGGCATGTAGTTACATTCACATGGTGTTAAGACCAAGCTGACATACCCTGCCTCTTGGCAACACTTCTAGCTTGAACTGGGATGTGTGTTAGCAGTGCTTGGCATATGGTCTGTTTGAAGCATAAGCAAAGCAAGCTCCTGTCTGCGTGACCTCAGCTGTATGAAGCGTGTGGAGTACAGGTTACACCATGCAAGTATGACTGAAATCAGAAGCAAAGTATCTGTGGTTTATAGCCAGCATGGATACTCCACTTACAGGACGGACCTGTTACATGATGAAACTTTGGGTGGCTCTTCCAGCATGTGTGGCGCTAGTTGGGACATTCCTGTACGGTGCTTTGTTAAACAGAATAGATGTACACTAAGCAGCTTTATTTTCAGCTACTGTGGGGGGCGGTACTGATTAAATAGCACACAGTCAGCCTAAAACACCACCAGCAGGGACCTGTCCTTGTTTTGCTTTCTTTCTTAGGCTTACATACTTCTTTCGCTTCTCTACCCTGTTCTTCGGTCTGGCCTTTCAAAGTCATGGCAGGTAGTCACAGGTCTCAACACTTGCCCAGTATGCTACTGGGAAACCAGAGGACTGGGGATGCATCTGTTCTCTGTAGCACCCCACAGAATCCCCAGGCTTGAGAGGAATCTGTGAGCACTATTATAATTAGATAATAGAATAATTTCATATGCAATTGAAAGTGCTGCAGGGAAAGAAGAGGGGTGTTTGGGAAAGTAGATTGTAATTACTTGAGCTGGAATTTGGCCAGGATACAGAGGTTAGTCTTGTGAAGAGTACCGAGGGACCATCAATGAACACAACTAGTTAGGATCACAGTTAGATTTCTGATTTAAAAGACGCAGCCCTCACAGCCTGGTGCCCCCACAGTGTACTTGTTCAGGACTGAACAGAGCTACCAGAAGAAGCCACACGCAATTTTCCATGATAAAGCTGAAAAGGAAATAGAGGTGACTGGGAATGATTTTTATTCTGCCCTAAATTGTCCTTGGCGTTTTTTCCAACACTTCCTACATGAAACAAAAAATTTGATTCAATGTAAAATGGCGTGGGGAGGGAAGCACATCGCTGCTGTAGGGAGCTGAAATTTTAAGTTTAGTGGCTAAAGTGATTGCGTGGTCATGTGAGAGACCTCAAAAAATTGGGAATTTGACACCATTTTCAGTGGAAGAAGAGCACAAACCCTGCGTGACCCAATAGAAAATCCCAGCATAAAATTTGAGCTTTAATCAGACTGAGAAGTCCAGTAATGGTCCAGTTTTCACTCATGGAGAAGATGCTGGTGTCATTACGGGAAACACTGATTTTTACTCTCTGAAAAGGACCCTTCTTATTTTCATCTTTACTGCTAGTCAGAAAGATATATACTCTCCAAATAATAGCAGTTTCCTTGTGCTGGAGTTATAGTGGCTTTGTGATACAATAAACAGCACCCTGTCATAAGTCTTGTATAAAAAATGGCCTGACATTTCTTTAAAAGTAAAGAGAAACACTACTGCAGCGATGACCTCTGTGCAAGGTCACAGATGTTTTGCATGGTGGGGGAAACTATGGTTACATACTTATACGCTAGGATATATTGCTTACTTTTCACAAAGCGTTTTCCTGAGAAATTACAGTACATTAAAAAACGTCGGGTGAGCTCCACTCAGCCTTTTAGTGCTCATTTTTTAAATGATACAAACCAGAATAAATATGGCAGGGTGGGTTGCTAACTTTTTGCTCCCCATTCCTTTCACTCACTTTGCACTTTAAAAAAAAAAAAGTGTTAAACGCCTAACTGTCCAAATTGGATGGAATTTTGAAGAATAAAATGGAGCACGTCTTGAGAAGATTTGTAATTCAGCACAAGTTTGGAGAACTGCCTAAATGTTTGGATATTTATCAGGACATCTGCAGAAATTGAATTGGAGATCTTGCCACAGTCGTTTACTTATTAGATTTCTTCCAGCAGGTGGGCAGTCAACTGGTGGAACTTAACTGCCACCATCCACTGCCGAAGTGCTGTTTGGTGCGTGCAAATCCTGGCTAAAAGGTTTGAGGTTTATATCCTGCAGTGGTGTAAATGGAGCTACCTGATTAGAGGGGGCTATTTCATTTGATGCTGATGGATCCAGTTGTGCATTTGACCCCTGTGTGTAGATATATTGAATGCATCATCAACGAGGAACTCGCTAGGGTCACCAAAACCCATTTCCCTTAGGACATTTTACTTCACCGGTCCGTTCCCTTGAGGTGATGTGCAGCTGGGTTCCTGCTCCTGTGTCAGCTTAGACTGAGGGTAACAGAACTCCCTGAGCTCTGGGGGAATAGTGAAAACCTTGCTGATTTACCAGCTGAAAATGTTCCTGGACACTTAAATCACATGGAAATAAGTGTGCCAGGAATCCGGTTCATTCCAGCAAAGGATTCGGACTGATGAATTTAAGTTGCAGTAGCTGTGATAATTCCCTTTTCAAACTGTCTAATCTTAGGTATTGGGGTAATCCAAAATCAGTGTTGGTTTATCTTCATATAGTGAGCTGAAAAACACGTCGGTTCAACAGCTGCTCTGTGAATATTTGGCAATCTCTACAGTAAACCCAAGAACTAGATCTGAGGTCAGAAGCCCTTTTCAGAAGTTAGAGCCTAGGTTGACACACAAATAGTACCAAATGAAAGACAAATTATTATGAATGAAGATTTTGGTTATTTATCCAGGTTACCACAGCTTTGTCTGAGCTATTGGCCCAGGTTTCTCCATGGAACACATTCAGCTGTAGTACAGCAAGGCTCTTTTTCTGTTTCCAGTTCTTCAGTTGACTTCTTCAGGGTTGTTCACTGCCTCTTAGTCTGCATTTGAAGACTCATGTAGTGGTGATTTGTATGTACAGTAAGAAGCATTTCTTCCCCAAACAGCTTAGCACCTCAGGAAATGTTATGAAGGATACAGGGAAAAGAGAGAATGGTGTATTTCTTTTTTTTTCCCAAGATCATACAGCAAAGCCAAGAGAAGAACATAGTCGCATAGATTTCTGCACTGGTGTTGGACCAGGCTTTTTCAGGTGCTTTCAGCTAGTTAAAAGGCCAGGTAGCAATGGGAGGGGAACAAAAACCAGATTCTGCTGAACAGCGTGTTCTTTGGAGAGTACTCCCTTTGAATCTGGTGGCATATTTGCAGAGTAAGGCACTAAGGTAAGCAAGGATGTCCTTGTGTAAGCCATTTTGAGGCTTGATTCTGGCCCAGCAATGAGTAATCACTGTTCTCGGAGTCTGTCCCATTGTATACTCTGAACCATTTCTGATCTGCTTTGCAGTCAAATAATGTAGAAGTTTTAGTTACCATGTGGGACTAGTAAAGCACATAACCCAAAACTAATTTTTCACAATTTAACGGTGTGATGCCCTTCCTAGTAGGGTAGAAAATTATCATCTCCATTGCCTGGGGACGTAATATAATGGGGAAACATTTTCCCTGCTCCTTAAATACTGTCCATAGGACATTAATTTACTTAACTGACATTCTGTTTAAAGGACAACAGTGTTAAGCGTCAATACGTTTATTCTCAGAGATCGGTTAGTGTTTGATATTTGGCTCGTGGTGATCTGGTCATTTCAAATGAAGATATTTTTTTTTTAAATGATACCGTATTGTGTGCTCCCAGCACGTCAGCTGAGGGTAGTGGTGCCCTTAGGAAGGACTTCCCCTGCTTTTGTCCAGAAGTGCTTTAGAACTACCGAATAAACCATATGAACAAGCCCTAGTTAGTATTGCCAGGTAAGAAGTAGGAGTTCTGTGCATTTGTGTTCTGAGCCTGGTTATGTGACAGCTATTCCCAGCCAGGGAAGATCACGCTAACTTTGGTGTGTATTACATCTATATGGTAATATTCCACCCTTGGACATGGAACTGTGTTAGCTCCCCTGTTCTTGAAAGAGTTAGAATTTCTGCTTAGAGCTACGCCATGTATGGATACCAGCTTGATTTGACATTAACTCGGATAATCTTATTCTCCCTTGCATGCACTTGAAAGCAGACCCGATGCAGCTGGGTTTCTGTGGGATTGACCAAAGTGGTCAAAAATGTCCTATAGCTTTGGGGCATCCCTTCTTTGCCTGCCTAAATAGGTATGAGTCTCTCTGGATTTTTATCAATGCCTGACTTGTGGCATCTTCCTTATATCTTCCTTGTTCTTTATTTTTCTAATGTGGATACTGTCATTGATATTATCATCTTGACCTCACGTTGGCACCAAAGTGTAGAGGATCTTTACAAAAGATAGCATGTTAATAAGAGTTAACTTTTAGTAGGACTCTGCACTTAGAAAGTTCAAAGGGTTTAATAAATCAAGGTCAAGGTATCGATTGCAATTTCTTCTGTGAGGAAACTGAGGCAGGGAGACTTTTTCTGGATTATGTGGCAAGCGATGTAAATGTATTAGCTGTTTTTATTGGCAGACTGCTGAGCTGGTCCGATCTCGTGATCTAGGCCAATATCCATAAATCTCAAAGGGTAGGATTAGAAATAACAACTCCCACAAGCAGAGCTCCCACTTCCTTCTCTTGATCTTCACTCTTGTGAACTGGTGACTTGGAAAGAGCTGCCAGGCGTAAAAAAGCTCCTATTTTACGGAATTAGTCAACGTAGTCCCATGGTTTGGCATTGAATAAATGGTGCTAAACACTTTCATCCCTGGGTAAACTGTAACAGGAGAGGAAGAGCTAGGAGGTAACTTGGATCACAACTGTTAATGACAAAAGAAAACTTTTGGCTGGCTTTCCAATGTACGTTAATTTAGTGCCATTTAAAATTTTTCAGTTGGGGTTTTCACCCCTTGACCACTGCTTGATCCATGAAATTGCAAAGCAAACCCTTTGTTTGCCATTTGACGCAGGAGTTTCATCTGCTTTCCCCTTCTCTCTCATCCCTGCCCCTTCTTCCTCTCAGCCTGTCTTTCAACCCAATGAAAGGATTTGATCCAAGCTGTTATTTCGCTAGACTTTTCAATCAACAAGAAAAAATTCTCTTCATCTTAAAAGCAAACAAAAATCAGCTGGTAACATAGTGGAATAGCAGTTCAGAGATAATCCAAAAGGAAAGATACTGAATTTTCTCGAGAAGGGGCCTCTGGACCCTTACTTACCGCTCTGATTTGGGCATATATTTTTTTGTCCACTAGATGGCAACAGACAGCTACCGACAGAGCGCTCGGCTATCACAACGGGCGGGCTCTCCTTTCGGCTTCTCCCCTTTATCTCGGTTACTTTATTTAAAGGTATAGTATGCGGTGACCTTTGCTGCCTTGAACTCTGTGGAGAAATGTCTGAGACATGTACGATGTGCTTCCTTTGTTTAAATAGACACTGTCAAGGTGTTGTATGCTCTGTCATTCAAACCCCCCTGGGAAGCTCACCAGTAGAACAAATTTTCTTATAGGTATTTTATCCCCTTTGCACATGTAGAATTGTTTGGAAAGGACTGTCATTTCGTGTGTTGAGGGAAAGGATGCATTTCCACCTCATCAGCAATTTAAGATAAGACCTTGGGGGATGTCTCTTTGCTCACCTGTCTCTTTGCCCAGCCTCAATTTCCCGCCTGTAAAATGGGGATGCTCATGACTCATTTTTGTGAAAAATCTGTAGAAAACCTTAACCATAATGTTGCTATATGGGTAAGATGACAGAGTGATGGTGGGGGGTTTGTTTCTTTGCGTGGATTTTTAGAAAGTCATATGTGAAGGCAGTTCAAAAGCATAGCTTGCTGAAAGATGCGGTGGCATGGCAAAATACCATAGTGCATATTTGAGAATCAAAAGCATGAACAATGTGAGAAATACTTTTCCTGCAAGTACGAAGGAATATCTCTACTGAGGCAGGTACATCTTCCAACCTGTTTTGTCACGAGAGCCAACAGGGTATTCCCAATTTTGTCTTCAGGTGGACTTTAGCACTGTCCACTCGAGAGCAAAAGCTGTCTGTGCCATACATCTTCTGTGTAGGCCTGAGGCCATTATCTCTTATCCCCTGATCCAAGCGCAGGCTAGAAATGGAAAATTCTGACTATTTCCGCAATTATTTGCAACTGAGATAATCTTGTGATTTTTCTTTATTTAGATTGAGCTGTATGCTATCACTTTAAAAACAATAGACGCTTGGGTGGGGAGAGGATGGGATGTATAGCCTTGAATAATTAGGCTAGAAAGTGCCAAGAGACATGACAAATGAATCTTCACTGAAAGATTGGCTGAATATTTAAACTGAATGCACACAGCTGGTGATCTTGTTCTTCACCATGAGGCCAAAACCTGCTCACCTTATTCAGAAAAGTCCTACTGACTGGCAGACGAGCAAGCTGTGGAGGGTTTGGCCCACACAGTGGTCCTAACAGTATATCCACTTACATATGAATCATCTTGATATCAGACTGTCAGTTACTTGATTAAATCTGTCCAGTTTGAGGGACTGTAGCAGTCTCCGATTTTGTGAAGGACTCTCAAGTCTTTTGGTAGCAGTAGTTAGAGTAGCCAGCGACCACAGGCCGAGATTTTTGACACTAACCCTTGATCGTAGGTACTGAATCTGAGACCTTAAAAAGGCTTAATATCCAAAACAAGGAAAGAAGGCAGCCTGAAAATCAGGCAGATCTGTTTATGTCAGGCTACTGAGAAGCTTTAGGTGTGTGTTCAGTCACAACCACAGTGTGCAGAGGTTGCTGTGCCCGTGTAGGAGATGCTCAGTCCAGACCTGGCACCTCTGCTTCAGTGCTAATCTCTGCAGAGCGCTCGCTGGAGATCTGGGAATGGACGGACATGGTTTCCTTGGTTTTCTGCCTTAGATATAATGCTTTCAGTAAAAGATAGTTCTGTTCGCAGGCTGAGTAAGGGAAGCTACCTCCTCTACACCTAAAGAAAAACACTGTGCCTTCGGGGCTCTTAACAGATGGTTTCCACCATTACAATTACACTGTCCCTGCAGTGTTTGTACATATGCTGAAATGAGCGGAGGTTCATGGTAACTATACGTTCTGAAACTGTATGGTTACATTAACTTTATGAGTGAGCATGATCTTAACATAAATATACATGTCCTTTTGTTGGGCTTCTAGTAACGTGTGCATTAGGTATGAGATCAAGGGTATAACAGTATCTTGTTTTCTAATATAGTTTATCTTCCAGTTATAGGAACTAGTGATAATTGTTGAATAAGAAACCTAACTGCTGTGTAATTGCACAGTTTTTCATTGTGATGCTATTCACTATTAAGCACTATACCCCAATGTGTTCTGTGAAATCAATAAAATAAGATTTCTATCTTGTTTGAAGCCAGTTAGATTTCTTTACTATGTAAGCATTGACAGTGTGCTCCTGGGCAAATAGCAGAGCTAGGCAAATAATTTGCCAGGATGAATTATTTCACTCTACTCGTCTCCAAATTCTGCAGTGTGTTTACTTGTCAAAGTTTGAGGGTTGCTTTTTGTTGATTTTTATGGGGTTTTTTTAAGAACAAACTTTTGGTTCTTGGGTTCTTTTTGCTGCATTCAGTGTGTGTTGGTAATGAGTGCCCTGTGTAAGTACTGGGGGCATGATGCTCCGAGAGAGGAGCAGCTCCTTTCGTGGTTGATAAATGCAGTGACAGCAGTAGTGCAGTACAAATGGTGCCGGGTTCGCTTCGTAATTGAAATGTTCAGTTTCACTATTACGATGAAACTGCCCGCAGTGCAAAGAACTGCACTGACAGCTACACACTAATTAAATTCCATTTAAACTGGTGGATTATATGCAAAAGTTTGTTGATTTATATTTTTTTTCTGTAAAGTATATTTTGTAGCTAATATCTAACAAGCTGACCACCGGGCATGGCAATTTCTGCAAGAAGAATGTGAATATCATAAAAATACACAAAAGTTGTCACAAGCTTTAGTTACATTTTGTTTCTTTTACTCCAAATGCATACAATTCCATTGAAAAAAAAAAGAAAAATAAGGGCATTTCCCCAGAAGGGCTTGATTTTCCTGTTCTATTAATACAAGGAGAAATTCTTGGTATTTTTGCAGGTTTTGGCTTTTGAGTCTAACGTGCTTTGATTTGACTTTTGGGTTGTATTTTGGTCTGTTGCCTTCTGCTGCGACTGCCGTTGCTCTGACTGCGAAAGTAAGTCAGCGTAAACGAGCACAGCCACGCGCTCTGCTTTCCTGCAGTTCCAGGTGGTGTTGGGATTTTCAACAATTGTTGGAGAGCCCTCAAAACTGAAGACAGGGCTTGGTGGAGGGGACGCATGTTCAAATCACTTTTAAATAATTAAAAAATACAAAGCAAGTGAGCAAAGGTATCAGAAGCAAACCTTTTCAATGTAGTGAACTCTCCATAGCACTTGGTGTGAACGTGAGAACCTTAACTTGGCCCCCTGCACTGCCATACATATGGTCTCACACATAATAATGTGACATGCTGCACACTGAGAAAAATATTTTGTTGAAAATATGAGTAAAGCAGCATCTTTGCTTTTCCTGGATAATTAGTGGTGGAATATGTAGATGATTTGCTTTTCTTGGAGAGGTTTTGCATAAAATCTACCTCTTTAATATGGCAAATACAGATGTAACCTAGTCACTTACTTAAAGCATTCATTTGCTTTATCTTGTCCATGCAATTACCACATTCTTTGGAACATGGATCGACTTCTTCATATTTAAAGGCTTGGTTACTTGACTAGTAGTTGTCCTTTGTACTTATATTCACCACTAAGCACCAGCAAGCTTCCCTAGTGGTAATGCCTACTTCTGGAAAAAGAAAAAGAATAATCTAATAAAAACTAAGAAACATACAGTTGAATTCTTTTATGTTTGACATCATGTTTTTTTCCTTTATGCCTCAGATTCTTGTCTTGAAAAACTGGGATTATTTTCTTTTCCATCCCCTTTTAAAGTCCTCTGGGATTTGCAGGTGAAGTGTCGTAAGTTTATCTCTGATGATCTCAAATCTGAAAGTTCCTTTTGAGAAGGAGGAAGAAGTTGACATCTGGCCTGGATACCTATTGCACTGTAAAGATGTTTGGACTCTGAATTAAAGAATGTCAGGCTCTTGGAAATATGCGTTAGAATCTCGATTTTGCAGCTGGAGTCTGGGGGTTTTTGTTGGAATCCTAGGAAAGGTCTGGATTGAATATTTGGTCTTTAACTGGTAGAGGTTAAGGATGGTGTTTTAAGGTTCAGTAGTTCAGGGGATGCTTTAGTTGCTCAGTAGTGTAGCAGTGCAGTGTTCTGATGGCATTTTCATTTTAACATCTTCTGATGCTAAAATGTGGCCATGACCTGAGGCCTGAAACAGTGTTTTGGAGTAGTGAGCAGGAGAGAAACTTACAGGAGATAAGGTGTCTTCACCTATGCAGAGCACCTTCAGATATGGAAAGTAAACTCTGTCGGTTGGGTCCAGATTTATCATCCACATGCTGTATTGTCTACATGCACAGAAGGGGATTTGTTAGCATTATCGTTTACCTAGGTAGCGCTGAGAAGTGTGAGATTGTGGAACATATGGGCTGCAATATCATGGCAGAATAGCCTGTGTGAAGGATGCGGCAGCTCAGAAACTATTCTTGTTTTTGTCAGTTTAAATATGTGCTGTTTAAAACTGAATTGAAGCGAAACATTCAGATTACTATGGTTTGAAGGAAATGCTTTACGGGGCCTGAATAGATTCCTCCCTGCTTGCTATCTCTTGTTACGTATCAGTGACTACAATTAAGAACAATCAACCCAAGGCAAACCTAGAAAAGTTTGTTACTCTAAAAACCATTGGTCTAGTTCAAGAATGTAACAACGGTGATGAAGATCTTAGCAAAGTGAAGTTGATGAGAGCCTTCATTTCCTGACATGAAAACTCCAAAGAAGTTTCTTTACTGGCAGAAACACCCAAACGAGTGCAAGTGTACCTTGCATCTAAGGGTAAATCCACTGTGCATGTACTGTACTATTCACGTTAAGGTTCGGATTCAAAACCCGATAATTTGGAGGATATTCCATTTATGTCAGCATGGTTTAGATTGCTGCTTTCTGAATAACTACCGAGAAATTCTATGATTTTAGGAGATCATGTGTTTTCAAATGTTTTAGAGTCTGATCCTGTGTCATTGAAACCAGCGAGAAGCGAGTAGTTCCAGTATTATTCTGCCACTTGTTCTCTGTGCATTAGCGAAGCCACGATGCAGCTGAACCAAACTCTAACCATTGTCACTTCTTTGGAGAATTTGTCTTCACATGCCTTTTGCATTATTGTAACCGACAAGTCTAAGACACTGTCTAATGTTAATTCTGCTCATTGCTGCCAATTATAATCAGAGCTAGTCAAAATAAACAAATTAAACAAATAAACATGTCAAAACATCTCAGCCGTAGAGAAAATAAGCCAAGTCTGAACTCTATCAGTGCTGCAGTATAACCGATGTGCTGCATATTGTAAAATGTTCTATCACATTTTTCACCTTTTGTTGAGGAAAGGAAAGAAAAGGTGGGTCAGTTTAGAATTACAGTTTAGTTCTACCCTACTAAGGAGTCTGCAACTGAAACCAAATGAAACCCAAATGTTCCTTTAGCTCCTTCACCCAACCTAATGATCATCTGCTGTATGTTTTAAATGTTTTTTTAGGGTTTGGGGTTGGCTTTTTTTTTTGGAGTTGATTCTTTGCTGTCAGAGTGCCAAGATGCTAAATCATTGTAGGATTTGGACAAGATGCAGGTGAAAATATACCAAATGCAGATATACACTTCAATGCAAAACATGCTGCTGCTGTGACATAACACCATCCAAAATGGTAAAATACTACGCAATTTAAATTAGAAAGTACCCCAGAAGAGAGAAATACATAAAACATGCTTTTACTACATGGATGGGACACCATAGCCTGGATTTGCTAAGAAGCAGTGGTAATGGAAGGAGGGGGCAAATTTTTTTTTTTTTTAGTGGTATGTTAACCTTAAAAATATGTTCTGAGGTTAAAGGAAAAAGCTGTCGCTTTAGACAGGTGGTTCTTGTAAAGAGGTGATCTTTTAAAGTGCAGTCTTACAATGTCAAAAACAACGTCTCGGCAGAGATAAAGCTATAATGCAGGTGATTGCTGGGACTCTTCTGTTGTCTGTCACATAGCCTTAAAATCTGTTTCAAAACTTGCATTTGGAAAGGGACTTGCTTTTTTAATATAAGACACGTGCACCAAATACCTGTTTGAAATAGTGAGTTAGAAATGGATCCCTGAAATGCAATGCCTTGCTTTTACAAACCTTAGAATATCCCTTGTTATTGTGCGTAATCAAAAGACTAACTCCGTGCTGGTAGCTGCTGCTGGGATTGCGCCTGAATTTCTTGGGAATGAACAATTGTCTGTTGTGAATTGGCGCGATCCCACTGGGATCAGGTGCGCCAAGTTCTTGAAGGGCATGGGAGGCATGAGATGGGGAGAGGGACCTCCTTAGCATAAAATCAAGGGGAATGCCTCCACGAATGACCATGGAGACTGACAGAGATGCTTAACAAATACTTGCTTGCTCATCCTGAAATAATGTTGGAAAACATAGCAGTATTTTGCTCAGCCCTGAAGGAAAATCCAAGCAACTTCCTTGAGGTACGTTGGATTTTGCGAGGCGGTTTGAGGAGAGTGTGAATTCTCCACAAAAATACACAAAACTCTCAACTGCCGAGGTTCTTCCTTCTCTCCCTCCCTTCCTTTTCTTCCCCCCACAATGTTTTTAATGTACGTAGGGTCTGGGGAGAAAAGGAACACTGTGCCTTTGAAATGTTGTTTGCTGAAGACAGTATATAGAATCTTGGTTATTAACAGCCTCTCACAAGACAGTTATTTTTGGAGTGGCCTCTGAGGAGGCAACCTCTTGGAATCGAACTCATTTATTCTGCGTTTCACTGTCCTGCCATTTCCTGCAGAGAGAGGGGAAAAGTGAAACCACATGTTTTGAGGAGCGAGCGTAGGAAACCCCACTGAAGACAAATGACTGCTCCTCTCCCCTGGCAATTAGTCAAACCCGGGCTGCGTGCCAGCCCAGGTGTTCCCGACTGTGTATAAATTTGCCAAAGAACAATGAAAATAGCAGCTGATTGTGCTGACAGATTCTTCTGGTAATTTCCTGTTGTTTGGCATCTTCAGGTTACTTTCCCACAATTATGGATCCTGATGAAGTCCTGGGCCTTCAAATCCACTTTTTAACTGGAAACAAAGTAATTGTGAGTGTGTGCGTATGTATGCACATGCGTAGCCCTGTTCTCTCAAGCCCCTAGCCTTTTCCCCTAGTTCCCAGATGTTTTAATTTAATTCGTTTTGCAAAATACATATTTTAATGAGTCTGAATTAAAAAAAACTATTTGCACCTGCATCATATAGAATTTCTTGGCAGTCCCACCATGGCTTTTGCCAGGATTCATGCTTATTCTATCACTGAAACCTACCACTTGGAAGGTTTTCCTCTTGTGCCTTCCATTATCTTCTAAATCAGGGCTGCTCAAGAAACGCTCACTAATGGATCGGAGTCTTGAGCTGGCCACGGAGGGGAGAGAGTGGTCTGACAGCTCGAGGCACTGGCGACGGGGTGGTGTTAAAAGTCAGGGGTGTCTTCAGATACCAGGCGCTGATTCTGGATCTGGGGGAGAAGTGGCTGTCCCTGAAGAGTGACAAGTTTTATCGTCTAGAAGGAGAGAGGGAGAGAAAGGAGGGAAGGCAGACTTTACAGTGATCTTAAAGCTTCATGCAATGCAGTCTGTCAGGAAGTTATAAATACTCGTTTGGGTTTCTTGAGCAACTCGAATTCTTTTTTTTTTTTTTTGAGTTGGAACAGAGCTGGATGGGCACCAAGGGACATTAGCCCCAGGTCCATCGTCTCGTTTCTTCTCGGTGTGCATTCCAAAGAGAGGGAGAACAGAGCGAAGGGGGGGGTGTTCCTGCAGTATGTATAAAAGGGAGGGGGGGAATTCTGTCCAGCCTTTCCTCTGTGCATTTCCTGCTGGTTTAGTTATTCCTAGAAGATCAATTCTAAGAGTAGCTCTGAGTTTTGAAATATTTTGCAAAGCTTCAGTGATTTTTTTTTTTTTGTAGTTTAAATGTGCATTCCGGAGACATCTGACTTTTGTGATGTAAAATGAATTAAGGTCCTGCCTTTCCTACATAATTTTCTACATTTTTGTTATCCTTAAAGAGAGGAAATTTCTCATTATTTGCGAGGCAGGTGAATTAGAACTAAGGCTGATCAAATCCTCTCTTTTTCTCAGAAAATTGCATTTTTGACTAGGTGAAAATTTCTGCCAAATATATATATGCCTTCCATTACAAAAGACGAAACCAAACAAAAGAAAACCCCGGCCAGAAAATCTCAGGTAGATTCTCTTGGTCTTGTTCCTTTGGAGGAGGGGAAGGATACATATTTCAGCAGGTTGAGGACCTTTTCTTTTCGCCCCAGGTGAAAGCAGCAGCAGGTCCCAGCTGCGCTGTGCTGGGCCATGCACAAATATGAAAGGAATTGTTGAGGTGGCCCAGACCCCTTCTTTGAGGCCACCATGTTGATCCGCTCGTGTAAACAACTCGCAAAGTGTCTTCTGTCTCACTGTACAGACTAAGCCTACCAGATTCCTTTTAAACTCCTTGGCAGAGATCTCTATTTGTTCCAGAAGGTCTCTGGTTCAGATTCTGCTGACAGCCTTTGCAGGGACCATCACAGTTCCCTCAGTGCTAATGGCTGTTACCAATGAGTGTCCCATGTGTATTTCACTGAGCAGGTTAGGAAAAGGATGGAAATAATGTTGTGAAACTCCCCCCTCGCCCTCTGGTTTTCATCAAAAAATTCTTTTCAGTGGAAATCTTCTCCCAGCTGGAGTGTCGCCTTCTGTTCAAATCCCTAAAATTAGACTGAGAATCTTCTCTCACTTAAACAAATCCATGCTGTCTGCTTTACAGTAATTATCCTTCTGTAGCAGTGGCAAAGACATGCAGGTTTGCAAAATTCTTTGAAGATGAAAAGCCCTGAGCGGCTCGTCTTGGTCCTCGCGCACATCGGTAAATAGGTAGAACACATGGGAGATGCAGGAGGGTTGGAAATGCTTCTCCCCACAAGCAGAAATGTTCTACCCGTGCTGTGAATCCACCTTACGGTGACTATTTCAGGTTTTTGGCTCTGGGGAACTGCCAGCTATCTACCCACTCAGCCTGATTCAAAGCCTACTGAAGGCAATTAGAACCTTGTCGCTAATTACCAATGAGATCTAAAGTGTCTTGTGTTACACAAGTCCTCCTGTCTGTAGGTCCAACCTTGGTGCGCATCTCTTCCCTCTGTCCCACGCCCCTGTTCAGGAGTTGTGGTGACTCCATTGCATGGGGGGCTTCTTGTCCCTGGGAAGGCTGATCCCAATTAACGGCCTCTCTGCATGCTTGTGTGAGATCAGGCAATAAATACTGCATGAATACGACATCTCTCTAATAGGACCTCGCTGTCTCCTAATCGATTTACAGTGAGCGAGCGACATGGAATCATCCAGCCTCCATAAATCAAGGCCTGTGTTCTCATTTCATAGCGTTAATGGCATGTCGGGGGGCTGACTCCTGTCGGGCTGAGTGCTGCTGGCATCATGATTTGCAGTCTCTCGATAGCCTGGTGGGGTGTTTGTAAGCTCTGCAGCACCTCAGGTGTGGGAGGTCTACCCTGTTGCTGGGACAGCTGCACTCTTCACACCATCCCCAGTGAGGGCTCTGTCACGGCTCTCCTTTAGAAGAGTTTTTTGGTGTTTTTGTTTTTTTTTTTACTGTCTATTGTTTCAGAGAGTTTTGTGGTTTTTTCTTTTTTTTTTTTCTTTCTTTTTTGACTCGCCCTTAGTGAGTCAGGCAGGTCTCAGACTGGATTCCTTCCATTTTGATAAAGCAATGGATAGAGGAGGTTCATCTCTGCTCTGTATCTTCTGTTGACCAATTCTCCCTCCCTCCCTTTCCTCTCTGTTTGGAGCCTTGTTTTTCAGGACAAGGACACTGTCTCCCAGTGTTTGTTCAGCTCTTAATGCAAGGTGACGACCATTTCATCTGTGTATTTACGATATTCCAAAGACTTTAAACACTGTTGGATTCTGCCTGAGTTGATGGAGAGAACTGGAATGTGGATCTTCTGCTGCTTTTACATGCTCCCTATATGACTTTGGACAGGTCTCTGCCTCCGTTTCCCTATCCTGTTCCCTATCCCTGTTCCATTGAGCAGCTCTCTGCCTCCGTTTTCCTGTCCTATTCCCTATCCCTATTCCATTGTGTAGCTCTCTGCCTCCGTTTCCCTATCTATGACATAGCGACAGGACCTCTTCCTACACGCTACTTTAATAGCTACAGAAGAAAGAGGTTTTTGCCAGAGCTGAGCATTCTTTTATTCAAATTAAATGAAAACATAAATGTTTAGGACCTGATCCTAGTCTGTCATGTGGTTCAATTCTGTGACTATTAGCTTTAACCTTAAAAAATGAAACTTGATGAACAGTGGTGCATAGTGAAGGCCCTGGGTCATAAATTTGCCCCTGGACTAACAAAGGTAACAATCAGAGGGTTCTTGTGAAAAGCAACCACTCGAGCAGGTGGTTGGCAGAAGGTGAACCGTAGACTCTGGCACCAACACAGACTTCTGTGAGTCGTGTGCTGAAGGTGTCGTTTTGTTAACGGGCTGCGGAAGTGAGCTCTTAAAGACCGTTTCAACCAACCACAGCAGCTGAGGAGGTGACATGTTCTTTACAAGTATTTTACTTTCACCAACTGGGATTTTTATTCTCGTTATAATTCAGTGAAAATGTTGCTTTCAGAATGTCCCACGCTGCCCGAGGAATTTGATCACCCAGTTCCTAATAAAATGAATGCAACTGGAAGTCTAAACCCTGGTGGTTGCAGTAAAAATTAGTATTGGTGTTTTGTTCTTTTTAGATAGCAACCCTGCTTAACTGGGAGATAGGGCTGAAGGAGGTAAGTGGGGCCCTTTCTCCAAATAAACTTGCTGTTTTCCGAGAAGTTTTCTGGTTTTAAATCATGCTTACCGTGTAATTCTGAAAAACACACAGGACCTCCCAAACAAACAGCAGGCTGGGTAGCTAAAGATAGTTTCTCTTCAGAAAAATATCTTAAAATAACCTTGATATTAAAAAAAAAAAAGAAATCAACTTTTTATTAGGCTTTGTACAAAATGCAGCATTCTGGCAGATAGTTAACTTGCGTTTCTAGAAGGAAAATGGAAAAATACACATAGTTTCTATTATCTCAGTAAGACAATACATCAGAGTATAATACACGCTTCCTGTGTATGACAATGAAAAAAAGAGAGGATGATCTTTACTCTTTCTTTTCCAAATACTGTTATCTTTGGATGAAGCAAAGAATGTTGGAATACCTGGGAAAGCATTACCCTGGCAAAAGCAGGGCTGGCATAGGCGGGGGAAGGAGGATCAGTGGGGCACTGTGTAATGCCAGGCATAACGTGATACTCCATAGGTTTATCCTTTCATCTGCCTGTTCAAGATTGTGGAAATGCTGTCCAGCTTTTTTGTATGGGTACATCATGCTGTCCCCAGCCATCACTCACTTAAGGATGTGTCTTCCCCTGAATTACTGCCTTTGCTCTGAGAACGCATTCGTGGGATTTGATTTTTCTCACTGTGGATTTTGTGAGTGGGAAAAGGGATGGGAGAACTAGCTGGAAAGTTACACTTCTGTATAGAAATGCCAACTGCGATAAAATGCAAAATCTTAAATGATGTCTAGGTTCCACGTTTTGTAGGCATTTCCAAATAAGCTGCCGGACTCCTTGTAGTCTAATCCACTTCTATGGGCATTCCAGGTTTATGTTACAATCCCATTTAAAAGAGGACGTGGTAGTATGTTATTGACATACTTTTCTCATACTAATCCTCTCCACACAAGACTGAATTCATAGGATTTGACTTAATTAAACTTTTCTGCTAGAAAGTTTTTAGCACTGTAACTAGACAGGTGCAATTCCTTTGCATGTACGCTCCTAGAAGATCCATAAAAGGGTCATACTGGAAGAACAGATTCCATGGGGACATTTATACTAGTGTAATTATTAAGAGTCATCCACTGGCTTATGCTAACATAGCTTTTCCACGTAAAAAAGTTACTAATGATTAGGCTTGTAAAATAGGTAGGAATGCTAATAAAGATTTTAAAAGTAGTGCTGATTTTGGTGTCATTTTGAAAACTGTAGTCTACTGAAAATCAGTGATATTTAGGTCCCTAAGTGACTGCAATTTTGAAGCACAGGTTTTTCAAAACAAATGAACTTTTTAAGAAAAAAAGGAAGGGAACCGGAGTTATTGAGTAGAAGGTAACCTCTCCTAGTAATGGGACATACATGTCTAACGTGAGGAGGTGCCTTATGCTGCTACTGCTGGAGCATAAAACGCTCGGAGGCGCTGACTACGCTGCCAGCTCACGGGGCTTAGGTGATGGAGATAATTTTTGGTGTAATTGTTTTCTGTTTAGAAGAAACAGTTTTGTCAAAATCTAAACTGCAGCTGCAGACAGGTCAGGCACTAAAAACTTTTTAAAGGACAACTCCAATGCAGAAAATAATTGCAAAAACTCAGGTTTGTTTTGGATTTGGTATTAGCCTATTAATGTCTTTCAACCTTAATAACATAGGCTGTTTTCTCTACTGCAAATGAAACTTCCTTAAAATGTAATGAAAACAATCATTTTCCCTCTGAAACTAATAGGAATTTTCACTCCAGATCGGCTTCTATCAGCTGTAGAATTGGGTGCATAATTTTCACTGGTGTCTGGAGGAAAAAATAAAAATAAAAATTGCAGTGTCCTGTGAATGAGATGTAATCAAGGTGTGGTTGTCAGAGATCCTAGTTGAGGCCTGTAGCTTCTGAATTTTTTGAAACAATTTTCCTAAAGAGATCCATGTAACACATATTACTTACTGCTAAATTATCAGAGGAATCATTTTATCTTTATGTCGCCGTAAGAAAGATCAGAATCTTTCCCTCCCTCTCTGCGTGTGTTAATGTTCTTCCACTGCCTTTCAACCTCAGGCTTATGACCTCTGAACACAAGCTCAAAAATTAATGATTTTTTTTTTCCAGCCAGTGCCTGCATTTCTTCAAGTCAGTTATCATGTGTCGCATGACAAATGAGCTTCTAGAGCACTGAAACTTCTAAGAATATTATTTTTCTTTTTTTGCTCTATTCTGTCTGAAAAACAACTTGCTGCCTCTTAGTCTTGGACAGAAACCTCCTGTACAGAAAATCCTTCAGGCCATAGCTCAGTGAATTTAACTGAGCTCTCCAGATTTCATCATTTGTCATCTGTAATATACGTATTTAGCTCCTGATTAAGAAGGTGAATATTCCTGTAAACCTGAACGGAAAAAAAATGCTTAGGTTTGGTTTGTTCTTGTACTGCCTGCACTGATTTCCTCAGATAGAGCCACAGTCGCCCTTCGTTAGGGCAGTGTTGTATCGCATGCTGAAGAGCTCGGTACGGGGTAAAAGATGGCAGGCAAGCAGTGGTCAGGCTGTACGAGGTTCACTTCAGCGCTGTGGCTACTGACAGAAGCTACATCTTGCAGAACACGGACGCATTGGTCTCCCAGTAGGGTTTCCATCGTGTGCCGTGTTAGTCCAGCTCTGGAAGGAGTATTTGTTGAACTGCTGCTGGCTACTCAAGTGCAGCCACGGGTGGGAGGCGTTATTTTAAACGAGGAAAGCATGAACCATGTGGTCACTGAAGAACTTAGAAACCTTTTCATGGGTGTGGGTGTTGGACCTGCCATGCTGACGAAACTTTATGCTAGTTAGTGGTATTCTGTGTTCTTAGTTCTTCTCTGCGCTTCCACTTGGTTGAAACGCGTTGACCTGGTGGCAGGCAGCACAGGCTGCTGGGTGGTGCTTAACGGGGGCTGCTGGACTTCACTGGAGCATCGAGGTTCCCTTACGCCCTGGTTCTGAAACACTTGGTGACTCTGTGAGGGATAAAAAAAAAGACTGATGTTACTTTAATGGAAAATGTGGGAGCTAAAATTTTTTTTTCAAAGTGAAAAATGTCACTGTAGGTGAATCTGTTCCAGGCAGTCCGGTCTGACGTATCTTAAAGGGAATCGGTTATCAGTAAGGCAGGTGTTTTTCAGCGTATTTCAGTTTGTGTCCCTGAAAATCATTACTCATGACTGGAAATCTTGTTCCTGTGTTTTAAATTTTCCTTTTTCCTTTTTTTTTTCCCCTCTCAATTTTTGAAGCTAAGCAGCCAAATACTGGGAATTACTAGTCTCTTGGAGACACAGAAGATTTTCAAATGGTTTTCATGTTTTTTGGAACAGTTTAAATTTGGCTGATCTCTTTTAGTAGGAATTCCTGGATTTATTTTTTTTCCCTTTCTCTTTACAGTTATGAAAAACAGGTTTGCTGCCTTGGGGGAAGGGAGCGGGATGAGGGAAGCGAGGCTGGGAAGCAGAAGATGAATTTATTCTGACTTTATCTTTATTTCATTCTCCCAAGTTAAATTCTACACTGTTTCACTGAGGCCAGCTGGTTTTAATCATTTCAAGAGAACACTATTTATTAAGTGTCTGTTTCAGGCAGTGTCAAATCCTTCAGCTCCTTCTCTATTCTCCATTGTAAGCAAGAACATCAGTAGCCCAGGTGGGCTTTGAATAGCTTCAGAAAGTAGGTAGGTGAGAATCTATTTATTACTTACTGTAGATCTCAGTAGACAGAGACTCCAATTAAGGCAGGAAACTGACACACTTAGCCAACTCTTTCCAAGCAGAGGATGCAAAATGAGTGAATAAAAAATTAAATAAAATAACCCAAACTTCTCTGCAGTTTCTTATACAGTCTGGAACTGTAATTCCTCTGTGCTTTTCTTTTCATTCTTTCTTTTCTGCACCTATGAATGCAGAAAGCAGTGAGGAAGCTTGTTTTGTTAAGCTTCACCAGAGCACAGGTGATACTAAGTAGTGTAGAAGTCCACCATCCAGCAGATAACCTTCAAATTCATTTGCTATATAGGACTTTGTCCCCCTTTGTCCTTGTGCCTGAAGTAAATGAATTTATACCACTGAAACTGCTACAATTGACACCATTGTATCTTAAGATCAAAACCAGATTTACAGGATCTCAAATTTAGAACCTAGAATAACATTTTTTATTGTTATTTGGTCAATAATCTGTATTCAAATCCACAAAAGAAACCTAAAATATTGAAAGACAGATCATTTATTATAGTAACAAATGTGCAGATTGTAAATATACTGAATAGCATGAGGAAAATTAAAAAAAAATTAAAAAATTGCTGGTCGATTTTACATGCCTGTGCTGACATTTAATCCAGAGACAACAGAATCTACTGCAGCTCTGATAACTCCTGCTTTCATTCTGAAGAACTCAAATTCAGTAATAGTAGCATCAGCCCAAGGTAGTTACTGTAATCTCATTTAAAAAACTTGATTGGTAGAAGTAAGCTTTAGCTAAAATATGTTCTTGTTTAGTGTAACAGCAGATACAATTGAAATTGAAATTTCAACATTCAGCATATCTGCTTTCATGCTAAGACTGCTTCCATATAGGAGAATTTTTTTTCACGCTCATTTCTATTGAAACTTTGATTTTTCTGTAGCATTTCAACCTCTGTTAAATTGCTCTGAAAACAAAGCAGAAAAAATAACAGGGGAAAAAAAAACCAGAGGAAAAAACCCCAGCCATCATCAAAATTTCAAACTCTGGATGTTTTCCAGCAAGCTGTTCTTGAATGAAAACAATATTCTGTCTTCAGTTTAACATTGGCTCTAACATAGATAAATCAGTGCAGTCAGTTACACTACAAAAATCTTTAACTGTAAGGGGGGGGGGGAACAAAGAAAGGAGTGATCATAATCATTAGCATTTATATAGCAGCTCAGTAGGAATTTGTGTTTGTTAAAGCACAAAATGCAGCCGCTGGTATTTGAGGAGGAAGCAAACTCTAAAGGTGCTTTTTGATTCTCTTTATCTGGAAAACTTGCAGGAATCTAAATTTCTTGCAATAAGCCTTAATCTTGGCCAAACAATAGTGCAAGACAAGGTGGTATATATGTCTTCTTCCTACCTCCCTCCAGCTCCTCCAAAAAGCTATTTCTTCAATTAAAAATAAATTTAAAGATATTGCATTAAAAGATTTCTTGAAGTGCTTTCCCAGACCTATATTTCTTTCTGCATGTGTTGTTCAAACATAAATTCTTTATTTCGAAGATAAGTCCTTGACTCGGGATTTGAGTGCTTTCCCAAGCTTTGAAACGCTTAAAATTCAGCTCTGAATTTTCTGCCATTAGCACTCTGCTTCAATCTGTGAAATAAATACATAAAAACAGAGAAAGCTGTAGAAAGAGCAGCATAAAATAAAAGAATAATTCTCGGTCCCATTCACAGAAAGGTTATTTCAAGGACTGATAAAAACAAGTGCAGATTTTTTTGGAGGCATTTACGTAACTTTTGATACTTGAAATTGGTGTTGATAAGATTGGGGATAACTATCTTTAAAAACACATCGGAGACAATGTTTTAATTAGTGTAGAGGTTACCTGCATTGAAGTCATTTGAGCTACAGCCACTGGGTTTATTCTCCAGCCGCTTTGCTTTCCAGAATCAGGTGTAATCTGATTTTCAGGAATTTAAAGTACTCGTATAACTCCCAGCAACTTCTGTAAGAGTTGAAAATGAGCCCAACAGTTCTTACTGGAAAGTCTCCCTCTGACAGATCCCCAGCTGGTATCCGTTTGAGTGTCATCTACAAGCTGAGAATCTCCTGCAGCCCCTCTATGAGGCATGAACATTTTTATGCAGCCTACTCTTTTTTTGTTTTGTTTTGTTAAGGGAGAGCTGGTGTGGTCCAGAAACACAACAATATATAAATTATTGGAATATATCAGCATGTTAAGAGGACTTCATTGTTCACACACATCTCCTCCACTTGACATTTCTGCAACCTTGTGTCATTCTGTAGCATATCCTCTTCATATTAACAGCAATTTATCATTAATCCATTTGAATAATACTTTTTTTTTTCCAACGGAAAGAGACAGAAAACATCTGCATATTGAGTAATATTAGCTACAGTTTGTGTCTCAAGTGAGACTAACTGACAACCCTCATTTATTATGACTTGTGTAGGCTTAATTGGGTTGACGTAGGATTTGGACTTTGTGAAAGGAGAAGCAGTTTGAAGATCTTTTCAGAAAAAAACCCCCACTTTGAGAGAGGCAAAGAGTAGGGAGAGGAGCGGAGGAGGAGGGAATAAAAGAATAAGTATGTAAAATAATGATGCTGAGATGTTCTGTTAAGGCCCAAACGTTTAGGAGGTGTTTTAATAACGATGCTTAAATGAGAGATTAGTTATTAAGCCATATGGTTTGTATTACAGCTCTCATCTTTTGTTTCCTGCTTATGCTGTCAAGCATTAATGTGATTGTTTTGATTCTTAATGTCTTAATGCATCATTCCTCCCGATGCATTAGGCTAATAACTTTGGTCCTCTTAAGGGCAGTGTCGCCATTCATTACTCTTCCTGTTTTGGCTGACCATAGAAGTTGAAATGAGGGACTTAAAAAACATCTACGTGTTCCAACATTTATGAAGCCAGCACGTTGAGATCATTGAGGAAATCTGAGGTGCATTAAGGGCTGCTGACTTCCACTCTGCTGCTGACACGCGTGTGATGCCGAAGTTTGCCCGCGCCCAAGGCACTTCACAAGCTCTTCTGTCATAAGCGAATGTGATTTGAGTTTGTTGCCTTAACTCTGGAATAGGATTCAGGTAGTTCTTTGTAAAACGTCAGGAAAATAGCATGTTAAATTAATTGTGAATTCTCACCGTTTGGGCAAGTGGCTGCATCTGTGTATATGCAGTTTTATATTAAACGATGTGTTTTATACATTGATACAGGTCACCTTTTGGGTGAAGTATAGTAGTAACAAACCGTATTAGATGATGATTCTGGGCTGCTTTTCCAGTGCTGCCGTTGTTGAGAAGCTCTGAAGCCAATGTGCTCGATTAAGCTTGATTTTAAAGAGCATTTACAAAGCTTTGCTTTCAAGCCTTTTCCCCAGATGAGAGCAGGGATTTCCAGTAGAATGGTCATCTCTGAGGCTGGTAATAGTCCATATTGGTTACCCTTCACAGCATAAGAATTTCAGTGTATCCAAGCAGAGCAAACTGGGGGCTTTGGTGGAGCCGATTTCTTGAGGAAGAGTTTATTTTTTTGATATTCTAATAAAATAGAACAGTAGTGAAACAAGTAGCTTTATTTTGCAGGGTTTGCTGTGAGGGCTTGACCTTGAAGTGATGAAGTTTTGATCAACGATAAAAGTTTTGACTAAATTATTAAGTTTGAATGCCTGTGTATATGTATATACAGACAGAACATATAGACAAAACAGACACACACAAAATATTTCATTATATTTCATTATCTGCCTTTACCTCTTGACAGCTCAAATGCTTTGTCCTCCTTGTCTGATGCCCAGAGCATGATTTGCTTGAGCATGAATCATAAACCGTCCTTAGCAGTTGGGATTTAAAAAAAATCCGATGCATTTTCTTCAGGGGCATTTTGACTGGCATATTTTTCTAATGGGGTTATTGACATTCTTTCTTTCTGAAGCCTATCCTGCAATTTCAAATGGTGATAGGCTCCTGTAATATGAGTGTTGGTTCAGCCTGTGTTCTGTCGCAGAAATGATGCAGTGAATCATATGTGAAATCTGTAAATCACTTAGGAATCCAGTGGGATGAAAAGTGGTGCATCAATGTGAGATTATTGTCATTCTATATGGTCACCCCAATTTATACAGTAGAAATAGCAAATGCAGCAAGGTGGAAGGAGGATGAAAGGTGTGACGAGCTGTTCACAACATTAAAATGACCAGTGTCCGCTAGGGAGTCTGTTATATATTCAACATGTCACTGAAACACTTGTGTGATGGGATTGCGTTTGAGAAAGTGTCAATATGAAAGACAAGTAAATGATTTAAGTACAGGATATACCCAGTAGTACTGTCACACAGACTGAAATTTAAATACACAACAGTTCACACGGTAGGAAGAGCCAGGGTAGAAGCTTTAGGGAGACGGAGCGGGTATGTGGGGGAAAGGCTTTGCCAGGGAAATTGTCCGGGTGGTTGCTTGTTGGGTTTGGGTGTTTAGCGGGGGGGGAGTGGTTCTGGGTTTGGTTTTTTTCTTTTCTTTGCTATCTCCACAGAACATTTTCTAGTGTATCCATGAACAAATTGGGCGTGTTAGATGCAGGAATGTAACACTTACGTAGAGACTTTAAGGAACTGAAGCTGAAGTATTGAAGAAGATGAAGAGCAGATGAACCTCAGACAGATAATACAGCGTGTTGTTGGGCCCAACAGTTGTGTGTGCACAATTCAAAGGAAAGTGGGTTCCTGTACTTTGATTTTGTTGTATCAGTGTTGATATTTCCTGTTGCTTGGCAGAACAGTGTCCTCTTATACGGGGGCAGTGGAGGGGAAAATGCCTGTAAGGTGGAGAAATACAGAACTCAGTGTGTACCATCGGCACTGCCTCTCTTCCCTTGAGCCTGACTTACAACCCAGCATTCCTTTCCCAGTGAATGATGTTCCTGTTGATCAGGTCCTAGGTGTAGTTATTCAAAGTCTGCGATGTGTGAGGGCAAAAAAAATAATTGTTTTACCATAAGTGAAAAAGTCTGTCTTTTTTTTTTTTTCCCCCCTAATGGAAATAGTTCAGCAAATTCTATTGCAATACAAAAGTGGTCCCCCCCTTATCTCTAAAGCAGAGAAAGGTAGATACGAAAGTCTCTATCAGACAGGATTCACTTGAAATCTCTTCAGGCTGCTCAGTATTGCAGGAGGAGGAGGAGGGGAGGATCAGATTGAAGAGAGGAGAGGGTTAAGACAGCCCCAGAAGCACAAGCTGAAGTGATAGTTTTCCAGTTGGGGATAAGGGCTTGATCTTCTCACCAGCCATCTTCACACAGTTCATCAGTTCTGCAGAGCGTGTCATTTCCCTAAAGCTCTGCACTCCTTTTCACCCACAAAATTGAATCTTGCACAGGTGTGGGCAGCATGTATAGGATTAAAGGCTTGATTCCCCTAAAATATAGACCTGTCTGTTTAAATGAGCACCTTCATCCTGTGTGTCCTTGCTGTGTGTGAGAGTTTGAGACAGTTTGCTCAAGACAATAGTGTGAAGTCATCTCCCACACTGACTCTCCATGGCTGAGACCCTGGAGAGAAATGCTTCAGACTCTAGTGGCCGACGAATTAAACAATAAGGAATATATGCCAGCTCTTTCCATTTGCTTATTAATAGGTTCTGTGTCTCACGCTCCAAGGGGATTGTCCTTTCTTTTGAATTGCTAGCGGGGAAGCATTCAAGCATTCAGTCACTGTAAATGGAGAAAAATGGAGAAGGAAAGAAGACTGTTTCAGGAAAGATTGGAGCATGTCTTCAAAAATGTAAGACTAGGGACCTGACTTTGCAGAAATACTGATATTCTTGTTTCCAGTAACTTGGTTCAAGTACTCAGAGTCTTGTAAATCTGTAAATTCTGTAATTTCCTGATACCCCATTACTGTAGCAATTGCCTGGGCTAAAAGGTGATTCCAAATCTGCGTATTCATGGGACGCTGCACCGTGAAATCCCTGCAATGTAATCGTGCTTGCCTAGGTGAGCAACTTCAGTAGGACATAATTGTATGAAGACACGACTGTAGAGCTCCTAAATATTTTATCCTCTTCCTGAATTTTCAGTGATTAGTGAATATGGTTAATATTCTTTGCAGCTTATATTTCTGAATACGTACCTGAGTTTTGAGCTCTTTATTCACTTTAAGTCCTTGGTTTTCAGTATATCCTTTAGGTAGTTTTGAAAATCATAGCTTTGTGGTGGCTGTTTCCCCAGAAATTCATGGTGATTTAACAAACATTTGTATGTTCATGTTGAGATCACTCCAATTTCAGTGTTTAAAAGGCTTATTTCTGTCTATCTTAACCCTTTTCTAATAGAGTTATAGGATAATTCAGGTTGGAAAGGATGTCTGCAGGTCATCTGCTCCAATCCCCCACTTCAAAGTTAGATCATGTTGTTCACAGCCTATAAACAGATTTATACCAAATGAATATAAAGCAAGCATAATCCTAAGTAAAACATTTGATAAAAATTTGAAAGTGCTTATATGTTCCTTTTTCAATAGAGATTTTGGAGATTAAATTCTATTGGCTCTCAATGCCTCTTTTTACCCTGATTTTTAAAGGTGTCTAGACACCTAAATAACATCATTAATGTGACCATTTTGGAACCCAAAAGTTCGTTTTCTTTGGGAAATGGAACACCGGCTCACAGGCTACACGTAGACTTTAGCTCCACATTAATGAGGTCATTTCCGTAAGTTAAATTGTTGAAATTCTTCACAGGAGCGTGGCCACAAGTCTCTAGATGATTGTTCTAAATTATTAGATAAATAGATAAACTTACAGGTGATGTTAATTTTAGGTGCAAAACAGTGGGTTTAAATCTTGAATGAAAATTGGTAAGAGGTGACGTGGCAAGTCCAGGGTTAGCTTCATAGTTTTGCAATGTGTTCTTGTACAGTATTCTCTTGACAAAAAGTGTGTAAGAATCCCTATGCAGATCTAGCGGTAATTTCATTTACTTTGGTCTTGGGTAAATGGCAGCAGGGTCAGGCATGGAATCGAGCTCAGAATATTGGAAGTGAAGTTTTTATGAATGGGTGGTGTGATTTGCACTGGGTGCGCAAACATTGCTGTAGCTTTACTGTACCCTCCGGTGTCTTTGTACCACTTGGCACCAGGGGATTGTTCACATTTTCTTTTATTTGCTGTGATGGGCATCCATGGGCTAAGTGAACACAAACTGGACAAACCATGCATATTGTTCTTGATATTCCATTGGTAAAATAGTGACATCTAACAAACCAGGAAATCCAATGAGTTAATTAAGGAAGAATTGTCTATGATTTCATCTTACCTTTTATTTCCACCCCCACCTCGTGAAAGTCTATGCAGTGGAGCTGCCTCTTGCCCCTTGTGCCAGAATGATTAATGGTGGGACCACAATGAGGTCAATTAGCTGGGGTCGGCTTGAAGCTGAAAGGTGGAGTGTGTTTCTTTATTGAACGCTGCATTCACACTCCAAACCGTGACCTGGACTACAGTGATTTATTACAGGGGCAGTGTTTTGATCACTTACCTTCAGTACCTTACCTTGGCTTCAGAAATCAGGTTTTCACTGTCAATTAAAATCCAGAAAGAGAGATCCATTCACAATCCAAAATGTGAACCCCAAGAACAGGATGGGGAGCCTGACGATGCTTTTCAAAACTTCCCTGTAATTAGCAAAGAAATTAGATTACATTCTGTCTCTGAGAGGAAAAAATTAATCCATAGCTGAACTCTTACAGTCTTTTTCCTAACTGAGTCGAAACAGAGGAACCAAATCTCTCCTAAGAAATTGTGAAGAGGTACTAGGGGAAAAACTCTGCACCTAGTATCTGTATGGATGTGTGGTGGAAGAGGGAGGAAAACGACCTCCTATTATTTTTGAAGGGTTAAAAAATTCTCATGTGTATATATAAGGTATTTATTAATGAACAATATTTAGCAGTTACGAGGCATCTTTCAGCAGAGGATGTTGAACTGTGCTACATACATTAATGAAGCCTCTTGATGATGTAGTGGTGAAATAAATCCGCTTGTACTTGTTGTAGTGGTCAAACTAAGATATAGAAAGATTATATGGCAGGTTGGGGTTTTTTTGGATCCTGAAAGTTGCTGAGCCCCCACGTTGCCTTGAACGGAGGATGTTAATCCAAGGACTTGCAGGACTAGTCCAAAAGTGTGAATTGTTTGGAATTTGTTCATCGTAATAATGAATCATATCTTCCACTTGGTACTTTAATTGTGTTGGCTGCAAAGCATTTCACGAATACACCATAGGGGTTTTTGTCTTAAACTCCTTACAGAAAAGGATGCGGGCATCTGTGGCACTGCATTAGTTTTATTTTATTGTCAGTATCTGTGTTACCCCTATGGGAACAGAATACCTTCATTGAAAACAAAGCAGGAGTTATCAATAGGTTGTGTCTTATGGCACACAGGCATATATTTGATCTACGTCTGTTCTCATGCTCACTCTCCTTTCGGGCAATTGTCACACCTTGTCTGCTTTACGTTACGAAGCGGGTTCATAGGAGACAGGCTGCATAGCTTTGCCCTGCATCAACCTACCCCATCTCATGGTGACGGGGTCGGGGTGTTTGCTTACCTCAATCTCTTTGCTGTTGGAAAAAATGTGGCAACCATCTGATTTGCCATAGTGGGCCAGGCTGTTGATCGGGAGGCCCATGGCCTCTGGCAGTGTTCAATACCAAATCTTCAGAGGAAGATGAAATAACCCACGTGCACCTGGAGAGCTGCGTAATACCGTGTGCTGTTACACGAGTCTGGGTGTGGTGTTTGGAGCCTTTCATGTATCAGTATAAAACAAGTACTGCTATTGACAAAGCAGCATCAATGCACGAAGTGCTGTCCAGGATTTACAAGATAGCATAGCCGTGTTTCTGTCTTCAAGTAGTTTGGGCCTTGTTTCAGTGGGACTGTGGATAGATGCAATACTGGTTTTCAGATCAAGTTCTAAATATCAGCTGTCCAGTGGTAGTCAGGTCATGCCCTAAAATTTAAGCTTTAACTTTATTTTAGCTTGAAGAGATGTAAGTATTGTTTGTTTCTGAATCAGTTTAATTTATGCAGCTGATTCTGTTTTCTTGCAGAATTTAATCTCTGTCTGTGGCCATCTGTAAACCAAATGACTCACGGTCTTTGCTGTGTTTATCTTCTTTATCAAGAACAGTAGAATACTATTCACATTCGTTTGAGATGTAACTCAGCAGTAAAATCCTACTAGCTAAGGCAAGTAATTTTTTTTTTCAAGGCAAGTAAAATAGCGTTTTTCCCCTGTATCTTCATGACATTTAATTGTAAATTATTTCCACTTTCTTAGGCTTTTATTTCTATTGCAGAATTTAAAATACAAGCCATTAAAAAAAGAAAACATATTTAAAACTTCACCTTTCCTTGTAGATTTTGGAGTAATTTCTGCGGCACCCTGTTTTGTTTCTATAGACTGCTATTGACTCAGTGCCTATTAATTTTTATAAGACTTTCTCCATGAGGCTTTGTAAGGGAGAGACATATATTTATTCCCTGGCCTGGTAAATTTTAATGACAATTTTGCATGCTTGACTTAATTCCTATTTTTCACGTCCCAGTCGTGCATATCCCTCACCTTGTTCTTTTAGGGCTTGCTTCTTGTCTTTGAGTCTGATCCAGTAACACACATAAGCATCTAACTAGTCCCACAGATGGTAACACAGAGGATTTTTCCAAGGCAAGTTAGTTCCCAAATCTCCCTGGCTTCCAGTGGGAGCTCCTTCCAAGCTGCCCTCTTTGCCTTCCACGTCAGTAGTACTCTAACACAATGACTAAAAGAGCCATAAAACTGAGGACGAGAAAGAGGTCTCTCAGTGCTAGTTGAAACCTTCTGGAGTCCTGAATTAAATCCTACAGGATGGATGTGAAATAGTGTAAAAGGAAATAATTTTCCACTACTTTCTGTACAGACAAAAATATAATGAAAAGATAATATTTTTTTCACCTGCTCGCTGAAAACAGTCCTACCTCCCTGAGGTTACTGATGCTTAAATGCAAGTTGCTGTTCTGGAATGGGGCCACCATGCTCAGTGTCTTTCAGGATCTCACTGGCGATGGCAGTCGGATTGCCAAAGGGGTTTCAGCTGTTTTGAAGAGATGCACCAGCTCACTCTGTCTCCTACCTATCTGTTAATCATACATAACAAAGCATTGGCAGTGTGAGTATGTTTGAATTTATGGGAAAACCTCCCATGTAGAGATATTAGAATGGTATCACTTCCAGTGCTGAACTAGAATGAGCCAAGCACAGCCATATATTTTAGCAGCAAAATTATTTTTTCTTTTGTCTGTTAGATGTTGGTTTTGGCTCAAAGAATACCTTAGCACGTGTGAAGAATGATTTTTCATGAGTTGCAATCTGTCTTTGAAAGAAAATCTTTTACTAAGCTGGTTTATTGGGCAGAAACTTCACTTCTGGGGAGAATAAGTTGTGAAGGAAGTTAGTTGTGCCGTAACTCAGATCTTCCCATGTTCAAACCAGTAGATATGTGACCTGCAATGGCTAGTTCTTGATATGCACTTTAATAACAGTTAAACATGCCTCATCAATGCCTTATGGCAATGTGATCCAGCTCTTCCCCTTGAGTTTAGCTGATGAGTTTTATATTGATGATATGCTTGGTGTGCTTAATTTAGAACTTGGAGAAGTAAGAACTAGTCACAAATCGATCCAAAAGACAATGAATGGACTGTTTCTGTTAAACTTACTCTTGTTGCCTCAGAGGTGACATGGAACAGCTATAAAAGCTACCTGTATCTTCTAACAACCAAATGCCTTTGGCTGTACCAGTTTCCAGGCAGGATTGAGAGCTGGAAAACCTGTGATAGCTTAGTTAATCCAGTCAATAGACCACCTGGCGGAGAGCCATGAATCTGGAATTCCAGGTTTGGTTCTATAACCAATTTCCTCATGACTCTGGGAAAGTTATTTTCCCCCTCTGTATTTCATTCATCCTTCTTGCCACTTGTTTATTTCATGTGGCCTGACATGATGTTACTTAATCAGAGCCTCACAGTACGGCTGCAGTGGAAGAATTAATTCCTAGTAGGACGTTAGGGATGGAGCCAAAGCCCAAGTTGTTTTCATCCCTGTTTTCACCCCCAACATCATTGACTGCTTGAATAGTAAAACACGGACCTGGGTTCCAGATAGGCTCCTGTAATTGTTCTACAAAGAATAATTGGCTTGCAAGCCAAAATTTCAAATTATTAACCCATTTTTTTCCATTCTAGCACAGACTAGGTTGATAGAATGCTGCTGAAACACCTGTGTGCTCTTAGGACCTGACCCCACGTGTTTTCTTCCTCTGAATATTTACTTGGGAATGGTGCGGTAAATAGCAACACTTCGTGTGGTTATATGTGATCACATCTGGTGATACTGGGAGTTAAGATAGCATCCTGCTGTTGGAAATAAACAAAAAGAAGCCCGAATGGTAAATAATACCGTAATGAATTTTCTATTTTGTGACATTCCTATAGAATTCCATTGAGGTTTGTATTCAAACCATTGAATTCCATAGGATTGCCTGCAAGCCCCATACCTGAAATAACCCATGGAAATGATCTAATTCAAATCCTATAGGTTTTAGAGGTGGGTTTCTAAAGGTCCCTTTTGGATTTCTCCCCAGTAATCACTATAAAATTTTCCCCAAATGGAACATGAATAGTAGGAGCAGAAAAATAATAATAGAGTGAGTTATGAAGCAAATTTTCAGGAAGTATAAACTGTTTTAACTCTCTTGAAGACAAATAAACTAGCTGAAGATCTGCTTCTCCGTTCATGAAGAAAAGGTTCTCCCTCTTGCACAGATAAATTTTGCTTTTGCATTGCTGCAAATGAATTTTGGTTTTATTCCTTGTTTTCTGAACAGGCTCAGTATACCAATGAACGTGTCTTCCGCCTTTGTGTGGGCATAGAAGCATACTTATGATAGCTTCTAGCCATCTCTGCACATATATAGTGGCCTTGTTTTAATATTTAATCGCTAATTGGTGTGATGATCAAGGGACAGACAAGGGAGCACTCTGACATCTGATCTCTTGAACTGATTACACGCACTTTGCACTACATGTTGTTCATCATGGTCAGGCTAATTTCCTTCACCGAGTGCTGATTTCTTTCTGTGGAGAAATCTCAATTCGGGGCTTGTGAAGAGATACCTTCCATTTTCGGGAAAGGATTCGGGCGTGCATTGTGCTCCTGTTATTGACCAGACTTTCCAATAAAAGCAGGGCAAATTCTGTTGGATGAATGGAATCACATATTCTTCCATGCCTGCGTGCTCTCTCCCTCTGTGTTAAGGCTTCTTCTGTATTCACTCTCTCTGTGCTTTTATTCATTCCCTTTCTCCCTCTATTAGCTTTCTTCTTCTGTTTTTCAGCAGAAATTTTAGGTTTCAAAGCTCCTTTCAGTCTGAAAGAAAAAAATAAATCCACACCCAAATGCGAATTGCTAATCCTAACACGAGAAGGTTTTCTTTCTTGCATTATGATGTTGATGATGATTATTATTATTATTTGGAAGAAGGTGGTGAAAAAGAGAGAATTTGTCATTACTGTATAATTTAAAATTGCACAGCCTACAGCCCACAAAACAGAGCATGTAATTACACACTTACTAGAGGTAACAGCAGTGCTGATAATTATTCTTTACACAGGAGAATCTCGCTGATATCCCAGAGTCGGAAAGTGGGAACTACAATATCTTTAATACCATCCTTAGAGACCCTCATAAGCAGAGGAGAAGTATGAGGAGGCACACAGGGTCCAGAGCAATATCTTCATCGCGCCAGAATGTCAGGGGCTTTAGTACAGCAGAAATCAATAGATTCAAGTACATTTTTTTTTTAAGGTACAATATTTTTTTTATGACCCTACCTAGAGAAAGTACAGCAAAGCCAGAGGAACAGCGAGGGTATGAAACAAACATTTTGAATGGAAGCCATGTCGGTTTAGAAGAATAGTGAGCTAAGATTTATTCATTTATTTATTTATTTTTAAGACATGTTCTGCTGCAAGAATGTGTTAACCATTTCTGGGCTGTAACCCTAAAAATTCTTTGGCATTAAATACCGCATTATTTCTCTATCCATTTTTTTTTTTATATTGCTCTCTCTAGCTGTTCTCGCTCAGCCTTTTTTTAGCATTTTGTCCCTTTGATTTAAATAATTATAATAATTCAGATTTCATCTTACCTTTGGCATTTCTTTTAGTGCTTTTCAGTCTGAGCTAGAAAACAATCTGATGGAAAACTTTCCCCATGCTTAAATTTTTTAGTAGTTCATTTAAATAAGAGTGTGATTTATGGGACAAATGTCATTCCCTTTATTTACGCTAAGTGGTATATTATTTTGCAAGTAATTAATTTGATTTTTAAGGAATAAAATGCCATTTACTATGGAAGCAGAGTAAAACTTTCCCATGTTTTACTATTTTACTTTGCCCAGATGGCGCAAGTGATGGGACTTCACCTGTCAACGGCAATTATTCACGGAGCGAGGTTCTACATTAATGTGTTCTTATACAGGTGTACATTATAAGATAGACAGAAAATCTGGTGGCACCTAATTTTCATGTGCTGTTGGGTCCAGTCAGAGTGATTGCGTTATTGTGCCTGTTAGAGTGTCCTCTGGGTTGCTCTAACTTAAGCCATCAAGTTAGGTCTGGTGTGGCCGCCCGATGTGAATCGGGGAGTCGGATCTTGCTTCTTGATGGTCTCAGTTCTGCCTGATCAAATCTCTGCGTTGGTGAGAATCTGGGTCATGGTCACAGGGAGTCAACGTGAATAATAATGTACATGAAGTAGTTGGGGAGGAGTCAGGGGACATAAAGTTAATTAAAAAAAAATCTGTTCTTAATATCCCTAATAACAAACTTAAAATGACATAAAGATCTCAGAAGTTGGTTTAAAAGGGAAATCAAACTGTTTGTTTTCCACCTTTAGCATAGACTGGTAGCTGTTATCACCTGAGTCTGTGAGAGCAGCGCTGATTTTTTTTGTAAGGAGCTTTCTGTTATCCTATATATTTCTCTTATGGTGTCTCTGTATGGAGTTCAGGTGAAAAACCATGCATATTGCTCCGCTTTGGGATTCTGAGTGAGCAGCAGGAGGAGGTAGTGGAAAGGTCTTTGTTGCTGGCATCGGGCATTCCCCGTTCAAGTCCTAGCTTGGGCTCAGGATGCTCGCGTGCCAACGCAAAGTCACTTAACTGCTCTGTGGCTCAGTTTTTCCTGTCTGAAGGTCAGTAGTTTAGGCGGTGTTCAGCGTGAAGGGGTCAGGTTTTTTCTTCCAAGAAAAGCAAAATGTATCAGATGCAGTGTCTTGAACCAGATCTGAATTAGTAAATGATATAAAATAGCAAAACAACAGGGGAAGCCCAGCCTTGTGGCAGTCAAGACACAAATGACACTAATTTTTGTTTGCTCCGAATTCTTGATGTGGATAAAAACTTAAAGCAGTTGAAAATTTTGACTCTTTACATTTAACAAAGTAGGATAAATAGTCCTCTGGTAACTGTAAAAGAGCAACTAATGTCTCGCAAGTTTTTAGGACTCTTCTTGAGGTTTATTAATAGTGATAGATCTGAAATGAATTGGAGACTCGGAAGCTGGAGCAATATATATATTTTTTCTATATGAGTTAAAAACCCACTGGAGTCACTCAGAAATCTTATGTTTACTTGGTAGTTGCTTATGGTCCTTCGTTTTGTGATTTGCAGGATAGGGCATGGATGAAAAGGTATTGAGTAAGAGAGGCCTGGATTCCACTCGTGGCTTTTCTACAGATTCCCAGGGTGACCTTGAGTAAATCACAAAGCCTCTGTGTGCCTCAATTCTCCATTTTCAGAACTTAGTAATTATATTTGGTCTGATTTTTTTTTAATGTAAGTTATTTAACATAGTCTCTGGGCTGTGTATATGTTTAATTTAACCTATGCCTGTGTAGTGCCTAGCACAAAGGGAGAATCATTAGTAGCAGCTCACAGGTGATAATAATGGATTATTTCTCCCTCATCCTTCTATAGTCTTCCAAAAACACCAGCTAAATTTTCATGCTTCTATTTGTTAGGCAGAGGCTAAACTATTATTAGAGAAATAAAGTATCATGGAATAACATGCGGTTGGATTATGTAGTGTGTAGGTCTGTGCAAGTGCCTTCTCTTCCATTTGCTTAAAATACAAATGCAACTTCTAGTAACTTTTGAGTTGTTGTGGTTTGGTTTTGATTGGCAAAATACTCGAGAACCCTCCCAGTAGGAGGTCTGCATGGGAAAGAGTAGCAAGTATTTTTCTTTAAAATGCTCCTCAGAAGTCATCTTGGGAGTTTTGCAAAAAAATTCAAGGGGCGTTTGGATCTGGTTTCTGTTATTAAGATCAGAGTCGCCGTCCCGCTCTCAACTTTCCCTTCAGCTGATAATAAGGCATCTGGTGGCATATGAGAAGGTTGATGTGCGATTGTTTGATGGTACGCCCAGGATCGGGTGGTGGGCACGTGCCTGTGAATAGGTTACGCGAAAGCTGTGTTCCGTCGTGTGGTGGGAAGCGCCGCTCGCACGGCTGCGGTGGGGACCCGCTACCTTGCTCCGATTTTGCATCTCCTGGTGCTGGAGCAAGAGATAAAGGCCAAAAGAGCAAGTATCGTGCTGAGGGCAGGAGCTGTGACAGACCTTTTGTCTTCACTGACTTCTTTGCATTTCAGAGTCAGATAAGCAGTTCCACTTTTGGTCTGTCCCTTGATATTTATACCCTCGTCATCTTGGACTATGTGAAACCCCCCTGCAGTTCCGTGGCTAAAGCTGATCCTTTTTTCTGAGACTTCCATTGAAGTCTGGTGCCAAAAGTAAGGTGCCATTAACATATTAATGCATGCATACATCAGTTGTGATGGTTGATCTGATATCTCTCTTTGCTTTTTCAGCTGGATTATATCTTTGTGTTTTGTGATTCCCATGTTATATTCCTAATTATTATTATTTCACACTTCATAACATTTTGGTAACTAAAATGCCCTAGGGTTCAAAACTTGTCTATTACATTTTAGCCCAGAGGAAACTTTGCATCCAGTTCCAACTTCTATCCCCAAATATGAATTTATATTGGAAATTCTGATGGATCCTGCCTGGGATTGGTGCAGCTCTGATAGAATATTGTAAAAGACTGACTTTGTTACACATTGAGAATGGGGTATTTTCTCCCCCCCCCCCCTTCCTTTCTTTTGTGTAAATCTGTTTTCACCACAGGAGCACATGCTGTCTCTTCTGGCTACAACACTACTTACTAATTCATCGATTCATCTTTAATGAGGCCCCCTGCCAATGTTTAAATAGCATTCGGAACAAAGAAAAAGGCAACATTTCCAAAACAGCTGCTTCTCTCCGATCTTGACATATCAGCCTTTCAGAATTTTAAGTAAATTTTTTTCCCCCTAAAGTTGGTAATTTATAATTTAGGTGTAGCTTTATAATTAATTGTTTGCAGGATGGAGGAAAAAGAGGAAGAGATAGGAATGAAATAATAAAAAAAAAAGAGTAAAGTTTCCCTCAGGCTGTTATGATACATGAAACCAACACGGTTTCTGTGGATTGCACTAAGCATTGCAGATATAACAGTGGGAGAATTCTCCTTCGCAGCCCAAATCATTTGTTGTACATCACAAGTTGGTACAAGGACATGACAGAGCAAACTTTCTCTGCCCCTGTTACATAAAGCTTTACGATCTCGAATAGCGTAACCCTTGGCAGATTTGAGTTGGCTTCATAAGCTACTCTTACCAGGAATGCGCGTTACCTTGGTCACTACTGTTGTTGTGCTGGTTTCTGTCTCCTCTGAGGACAGGCTGAAAATGCTGTGTAATTGTTTGAGACCAGGAGCCCACTATCGCGAGCACTTGTATCACGCTGAATTTTGAAATTCTGCTAAATGCACGTGCTAAGGCCTGGTTTTAGAATTAACTCGGAATTTCTGGGTCACGCCTGTAACAGGAGCCCTTCTTACATTCCAGGTGCCACATGTTGTTGGAAAATTACATTCAGTGCGCACCCCATAGGGATAACTTTAAGTAGGTGGAAAGGTGAGCAGCAGAAGACAGGAGAGGATTGTTACTCATGTCGTATGTGAGATATCTGGAGGATGAGTGCCCCAGCCTTCACTGAGAGTCTCTTGCAGAGTTATCCCAATACCTTGAGTCAGTTTGGTGTAATTGCTGCCAAAATACTGCCTTTCTCTACAGCGGTCCCTGTTATACATCACCTTTTTAAAGGCTTTTATGGCTGTCATTTACTAGAGACTGAAGTACCGGCAGCAGTGCAGGCTTCCTTTACTGCTCTGTCTCCCTTCCTAAAAGGAGAAGCCTACAAGGGGGGTTTGGTGCCCTGGATGGGCATGGAAACTCTGACAATCACCACTGTGGCTGTCAGGTGTACGTTGTGTTGTGGGGTTTGTGCACCCGCGGGATGTGCGGTAACGCACACTGGTCACACACAGCGACCCTCACACAGCCATCACCTGGCAGCACCTTTTGTGCAGACTGGGCTGCATTCAGGTCTGTCACCTACAGGTTAAGGGCTCCTTGTCTCCTGCTTCAGTTCTTCAGCCCCTTCAAACCAGTTTATTTTCCTGCACCTTAGTGGTAAATGAAAAGGTTTTATTCTTGTTTCCTCCGTCATGTTGAATAGCAGGGGAAAATTAAGCCAAAGCACTTGAATTATAATTGTTTGTTATGACTTGGTCCTGGCTAAAAGTTTTTGAAGAAATGATCTTTCAGGGAGAAGGATGCCAGTGGACTGGCTAAAATGCAAAACTAAAGAAAAAAACCTCTTGACTTTGTTCATTTTCTGAAAGAGCCAAAAAAACCTGGCAATTTTTATTTCAAGCTATTTGGTTAGAAGGAAATAGTTTTCATTTTGCATTTTACATGTTTAGGTAACAAAATATAATTTCAATATGAAAACTCCAAATACATTCACTTCTAAGAAATATTTTTAAATATTTTGTCTGAAACCAATTTTTGAGAAGTTTATGACAACTTTTAGCTGAACCTGCATTTTTTACGTACAAAAAATTGTCAGTTATAGTAATAACTATGGCTATAGGGCAAAATATGCACCTATTTCTCCCTTGTACAGAGTAAATCATAAGAGAGCCAGTAGAGAACAGAAGAGGCAGAATTTAAGATGACCATGTACAAGCTATGTGGTGTTCTGATTATTCTCTAGTGAACTCCTGGAGAGCAGAGATCAGGATTTCCACAGTCCCGTACTCTATTTCAGCGTGCCGTCCCGCACACCTGGTAGGTAAATCATGGCTCAGAGCTGGCAGCTTTGCATCGCAGTATTGACGGAGAGAAACCTGTCTTGGGGGGTAAAGCTGATGGTTATCTCTGCAACAGTGTGACTTGACGTGCTCTGCAGTCTCTTCTATGGGCTTCCTTCCTCTTAAATTTCTCCTCAGGTATCAGAGGACCTGCCTGGCTGTAAATCACTGTCAGTGTGCATTATATTGCCTCTTCCAGGCTTCATTCAGTATGTGATGCTGATGTTTCCCAACGTGGAATGGTAGGACCCGGCTTGGCAGCCCAGGCTGTAGACTGTCAAGTCTTCTGTTCCAGTCCAATCCCCAGCATTGACCAAGGCGGTGGAAAGCATGTGCCATGTTAATGTGAGAGTTTAGAGCGAACTGCATAGTTGTAACCAGACCTGCTGTGGTAGAGATTCCCCTTCTCTTTCATTGCAACAGAACTGTCTTCCCTTGACCATGACAGATGCAGATAAACTGGTGGATATTTTAATACCCACATGCCATCCAAACTGCAAGACCAATGTTGGCAAAGAAGTCCCAGGCAGAAGAGGGGAAATCCTTTGAAAAAAGAGAGAATAGCGTACACTCATATTAATGTTGCACCTAATTCGGTTTCCAAAAGGTTGTTTCTACATTAAATAGCAGCAAAAGTCCTACAGCCTCAGCACGCACACGCGCACACGGACTTGCCTAGAAACAACAAAACAAAATGAAGGCAGTTTGGAGGCATTTCCTGGGAAAAAGATTCATGATTCTGTTTCCATGGAAGCGACAGCACATCCCAAGTGGCAGTGAGAGCTGACAGAGCGCAGCTAGGAGAGTTAAAGTGCCATCTACTTCTTCCTAGCAGAGTAGGGGGGCAGAGGTGGGGGAATCGCTTTTAAAAAGAATACAGAAAAATTTAAAAGGACAGATGGACATATGGTTAAATGGAAAGGCTGGAGATCTGGGTTGGTTCTCAGCTCTGCCATAAACTTCCTGTGTCCCTTTGGGCAACTCACATAAGACATCTTCCAGCTCCTGCTGAAATCAATAATTGATTTCATTGGGCACTAAATCAGAGCCTTAAGCATTCTGGACAGTGTTCAGACTGTCTCCTTTGGCACCCAAGTGGTCTATGATGTTTCAAGTTCAAGTCCAACTTGGTTTGCCTGTTGATCTTCTACTCTCCTTAGGAATAAAATGCTCTCTTCGTTTTGTGTGGTTTCTGAGCTCCTGAAGATTAGGGCTTTTAATATATGCCTGTTCAGATCTTTGTACAAAAAATGTTTTTTAAATCCAGAACTACCAGCTTCACAGCACTTAAAGATAGGGCACCTCCAGGGAAGCCTTTCTTCATCTTTGCATCAGATATTTAAATACGTCACAGTGTATTTTTTTAATTTTAGATATGACATGATGAGTAGAAGTGTTAAAGAATGAGAGGGGGGCGAGAAGGAATAAGGATTTTGGGAAGAAAATGACTCTAACGTGTGTGCAAATATTAGTGATTGCATTGAAAATTCCTTCTCAGTAGCTGTCACAAGCTACATCCAGAGGCAGGAGAATGGATTGAATGGACCGCTGTTCTCATGTGGTAGGGTCTGAGATTAACTGACTCCAGAAATGAAAGCACAGTATAAAAGGAGAGGAGAATATCAAACTGCAGCTTATTACAAATATCATATATGTTTTTGTTGTGGTCCCACATGTTCTGCTTTCTAATTCTTCACTTCTTTCAACCTGAAAAAGTATAGTTGGCTCAGAAAAGCTTTTATTTGTACTGTTTTAGGGGCATAGAGAGTATATTGCAACAAAATTCCGTTCTTTTACAAAATTATTTTGTCATCATTTTGGCTGAAGCTTAGTTTGTCTGCTGTTTAAACTTAGTCTTTGACCATTGGGACAAAGAGTGTGATGGAATCTCCATCGTTCCTCTTCTCCACAGTTTGACTGAGTGACTTTTTGGAAAACGTGCTTTAACGAAGGAAGAGTTGGTGAGCTCAGTGCAAGGGCAGTAGGTGACATTCTGTAGCCTGTGTTATGCACGAGGTTGGGCCGAAGGATGTGATGGTACTTGCTGACCTTAAAATCCAAGAAGTAATTTTAGAGGCTCCTGGGCTCATGCAGGGACTTTTGCAGATCCCCACTAGTAACGGTGGGTTTGCACAAGGTCTGGCTGCAAGGGCTTCCTTACCTAGTAAGAATCAAACCCAGTCTGGTGGCAGTGCAAAACTCATTATTCAATGTAATAATTAATACGACTGTTGAATTTCAACCCTCTTTCAGAGAGCTTTAACTACTGCTACGCAGATATAGCTGGAGGGCAGGGCCATATGCAGCAGGCAGGGCAAGTAGTTGTAGTGCTCTGGGTTGCTGGTTGCAGGGGGTTTTTGTTGTTTGTTTTTGTTTGTTTGTTTGTTTTTAAATGGTTTCTGGCAATGCATTACACTGAGGTAAGTGCTTTGTTTCTCCCTCAAGTGGCACTCAGCTCCCTAGGGTTTCCTTGGGAATGCTTGAGGAGAACGTCCACTCAGGTTTATTTTTGTTATGTATGTACAATACAAGCTTTTGGCTGTCTTTGCCAACAGAAAAGACAGGTTACTGCTGCTTAAAAGAAATATTTTTAATTGCATAGTATTGATTTTCTTTTTTCTTGCTGGAGTGTATGTTCTGTGGTTGATGGAAGTAGTAGAATACAGGGCTGGTTTATGTGGATAGATTAGCACTGAAATAACAATGCATTTGAATGGGGTTTAAACCCCTTTGGTTATTTTGGGGCAAGCCAAGTATGTCGGCCACCTAGAACTTGGCTTTCCTTTTGATTGATTTAATGAAATACACATAACTGAGCATTTTCCTCTTTCGCTATCGTACTTTCTGCATTAACGTAACACCATAGCAGTGTAGCGCAGCCGTCAGTATTGTGCACTGGTACGATGTCTACATTTGCCACTACTGTGGTTCAGGTGTGAGATTGCTCCTCCTGTTGTGCTGCGTGACTTTGGAGCAGGGCGAGTGAAGATGGTCCTAGATTTTTACTTTGCTACGCCTTGCGAAATAAAACAAGCTGTAGAGCCCTCAGCATCCCTATCTACTCCTCAAGGGGTAAAGAGTAATTCTGCAAATGCATGGATATAAACAGGTTAAGATAGAACTGTGCAGTATAACCCTTTCCTATTTATCGTTGCTCTTATGTGTTATGATAATGTGCAGTTCAGAGCTGGTAAAAGACATATGCGTGCATGTTGATACAGGACCAGGGAGTTCTAAAATTGTTTTCACATTTATATGTGAAGCAATTACTGATATTTTTTTTTTCTCTGCCTCATAACCTGAGAAGTGGAGCAGACATACAGGAAGTCTTACTTTTTATTTCACTCTGGTAGACTTGTAAAGCATGCAGCTCTGGTGTACAGTGCAACAAGAGTCAAATGAAACTGGAAATTTTTTTTTATTGCATTACTTGTAGCCTCATAATGCAGGCAGATACCTTTAGAGTAGGGAAGGGGGTAAATGAAAGAACAGCACGTTCTGACAGCTGACTGTACAATCATTTCAAATAGACGTGCATTCGTGATGATCAGTGTATCGGTCCTAACACATGTATGTTTCTCTCTCCCCCTGGTTGTTCTAATCTGTCATATTTAGGGCACTGGGGAATGCAATTTAATTTTTTTCACCAATTGTTACTTTGGAAACTGCTCGGTAAGACACTCCTCCAAGCCTACATGTTCTTTCATGGGATCTAATTAATTCATTTGCAGAGTGTGTGTTTCGCTCCGTGCTCATTCGGCAAAGGTGCTACATCTTGTAATCAGAGAGAAAGAACCTGAACAGATTTGTTTTCACATTCTACATTTCAAAGCTGATTGAATCAGACCCAGCAGCTCATGCTGGAAAAAGAAAGAGATGATCTTGTAGACTAACAACAGTGCTTAGGTCAGGACGAGCCAGAGTCAAGCCCTCCTCATGCCTTGTTTTCCTACCCAGCCCCTGGAACATGTGCTCTAGACTGACAAGCAAAATCTGGACCTTTTTGTGCTCAGCTTTGTCCGTAGCAAAAGACAGGCCGTGACACAGCCACTTGGTTTGCTCAAGGGAAGTGTACGGTTTTCCACCCAGCAGTGGAAACTAAGGGAAAGCTACCGAGTACATCTATCACCAGTAATTAATAATCCATTACCTGATGCCAGTCTGTGGCTCCTATTTATTCATAGGCATTTGGCACAAGAATGTCACAATTTATAGCCTCCATAAAGGAAGGGGACAGAGGTAAAGGTGAGCAGTGATGTCTGGCCGTGTCTCCCATCTCTCTTGGGGCTTTATACTCAAGATTCTACAGTCTGTCACCAGTATTTTGCATGAAAAAAACAGGAGGAATGAGGATCCTAAATGGCTGTATGGAGTCCCTGGAGCATCTGCTGCCGCCCAGGATTTCAGGGGTGGATGGGGCCCTGCCCTGAGGATGAGTTGCCCTTGTTTGACCATCATTTTTAAGGGCTAGGAAGACTCTATGAAGATTTCATCTTCTGAAAGATATTGGTTTGACATGGTATCTCTGAGATATAGTTTCACACTTGGATCCATGTCCTTTAGCGTTCCATCATTTGGGAAGAGCAGTTAAAAGTCATAAATGCTGCTATACTGAAGACATAAAGCTGCTGATGTGCGGTTTATTGTAGGGTCAAGGCCCAAGATGTTTGTTTATTTTCTGCAGAAGCTGGATCTGCTGTACCCTAAAGCATTTTTTTAGTCCCTGTAAGCTGCATGGCATCCTAAATAAATGTATTTAAATGTGCTGAAAGGCACCTAATCAAACAAATTACATGGCAAAATACCTCCGAGTATTTCAACTTTCAGGCACCTTCTGACATATGGACGTGACTAGTTTAAGTTTGCCTGTATGTGCTTGTTTTACTCTAATACATATAAAGGCATTGTTTCAAAAGTACGTAATCTAGGGTGCCTTTCTGGGGGAGGAGGAGCAGGGAGAGGAGACGGTGGGGGAGGTGTGGGGCTGTACAGTAGCTCTAGAGAGAGTCCACATTGTCAGGGTTACAGTTTTTAGAGATCTTCCTGACCAGGCAATTTTTAATTTTTAAAGCTCAAGGCTTTAAAAAAATAAGGGAAAAGGCTGTTATTAACAATAATTTATTGTGGGAAAATATTTACATAGATAAAAACATTTCAGTTGGCATGTTAGGACCAGGAATAAAACCCTTCTCTTGTCCTGTAGCTCTCATATATTATTCATGTTGCTGTTTGGCTCTTTTCATGTAGAGATCTCAAAGCATTTTGCAAATGAAGATGTAAATTGTTATCCTTATTTTATACAGGAATGGCTTAGAGAGAGAAATGACTGCACTGTAGGACCACTGGAGACCTGGAAAGAAAGCCTGGTCCAGTCCAGTGCCTCATCAACTGGATTCTGTAGATGCCATTTTTGTTAAGGGTGAAAAACATGATAGGATTAATTAGCTCAGAGGAAAAAGCAAGGTGGGGAGCTAACTGGCAGGGAAAGAAAATGGAAACACAATACCAAACTTTGAGGGGATTTAGAAGAGATGGAGAAAGCAGATGTTGGGTAAGGAGTAAGTGAGGAGATTTTTCTCTATGGACTAAAACGATAGAAGCTGACAGCACAGGAATATCAGATGCGTGTGCTCTGGTTCTCAGTGCTGTCAGGTCGTGTTCGGGGAGCTGGGCAGAACTTCCAGAAGCAACCGTGCCCATTGCTTTTTCAAAAGCATTGTGGGCATTTAACCTGCAGCCCTTTAATATGCCAAGGGGCAGAGGCACCTAACTTGTTTTTGTACTTTCATAATTAACAACAAATATCTAACTAACTTTGCAAATGGGAGAATTCACACTCGAGTGCCTTCTGAGTCTGCTGTTAAAATATGACCCCTTGTCCTTGGGCTCATTTGCAAATCGCCTGACATACACTGGGTGTACAAATGATGCTAATGGTTCTGCTTCTGAGTATTCATAATATGCCCGTCCAGGTGACAACATATCTTAAGTTTCTGAGACTAAAAATGTCACTCTGGGCCCAGAAGAATGTTTGATTTCATTCCAGGCATAAAGTAACAAATTGCCTTTAATGGCAGCATCACCAGAAATAGGCCTCAGTCGCTTTTTCATGTCACTTTCAAGTGCCTCGTTGATATTTTTATGGATTTTTATTATACAGCTTGTTATGCAGCAAGAACAACCATGCCAGGTTCTTGGGGATCAGCGTGCAGGGGGGGCTAAGCTATAATAAGAACTCGTACGCTCGTGGTTTTAATATCTTTTACTTCAAAGCAAGGAGTTGATGTGATCTTTCATCATCTCAGCTGTTGTTTACCAGCTTCCTACAGATGCTGTTTGAACTAACAAACCCCACATTTCCTGGTTGGAGTGAGTAATTCCCTCGGTAGTTGCAATCCGTTCACTTGGAGGCTTAGTAGTCCTGATTGAATGATGCCACTAACAAGAAGGGGATAAACCATTTAAACGTTCAGTATCACCTTTCAGTCAAATAATAACTGGCCAAATTAGTTTGGCTTAGCTTCGCAGCCCCGCTCCTTATTTACTGCTTCGAGGGAAAACGACCAACAAGTCCAGGGCTGTATTTGGGGTCAATTTACTCCGTGTATCAGAAACAGACAGACGTGTTCCTGATACAAGGGCTTCTCTTTGGCACTGATCTATGAACAGTGTTTTGTTGCCTAGCAGTCTTTTAAATCAGCTGAAATCTAGAAATTACAGATGAGGAAAGAGCTGCGAGGTCACCTGTTGTGAGAAGATCAGAGCAAGTTCTTTAGTGCCCGTGATTATTGTGTGTGAGTATCTGTAATGCAGAAACCGGCAGCAGCCGCAGACAGGTTCCCTTTTTTTCCCTTCTGCCTCCTCCTCCTTTTTTTCCCCTTTTCCGCAGCCCATCAGCAGAGTAGTCCTGCTACAGAAGCTGATGAAACTTTCAAATAAACTGAAATAAGTGTGTTGTAATAAGGGTGGGCTGAGGCGTTTGTGTGCCAGGCTGCCTCTTCAGACAGATGCTGCTTTTCCTTTCAGTGAACAGGATAGGAGCCGACCAGGACTTTTCCCCTACTTATTAATGTCTGAAAGCCCATTCCGATCTCGTCGTGTGCTTGTATGTATGTTTACGGTAACAATATATTATTTAACCGCGTACCTCTCACGTAGGGGGTCCCTGTCCCGAGTAGCTGATGCTGTCAGCAAGAAAGTGTTGGGGAGAAACGCGGACTTGGGAAGTGACTTGCTCAAGGTTGGTCAGCAAGTCGGTGGCAGCGATCGGAAACAGAACGGGCCACTCTGTCCCGTTGTTCTCTAACACATGCTGTTTGATGGAGTTTTATTCGTGAAGAAATGATCTTTAAAGTTGAGATTCGTCATGGACCTAGGCAGTGTGCTGCAGGAATTGGTGCTGCACTGAAAATTGTCTGGTTCTGTAAAGGATGATCTTGCTGTAATGAGTTTCACAGTGCTAAAGAGTGGTGGTGGAGAGTAATAATCGTTTTAGAATTATAGGCAATTTTTATATATCTATGCATGTGTATATTTCTCTGAGTTTAGCTAATATGAATCCCGTGAAGATGTGAGTCAGGACCTGGGTGATGGAGTGTAACTGTGCTGAAGGGCCATCGTTCCCTTTGGTTGTTGTGAGCACGCTTCTGCAGCCGCTGCAGGCTGCGCTCCTCCTTTTCCGAGCATTTATGTGGAAAATTGTAGGCTCGGAAACCACTTAGGCACAGCCAGCTGAAAATGCCCCTTTTTGGGTGCTTGCGGGCTACAATCAATACCTCATGTTCTTAGACTCTTGTCTCCAGTGCAATTTTGCTGAACAAAAGTTTAATTGACTTAACTGATTTTCAAAGCCATCAGTGCACCTAGCAAAATAAACATTCGGTAGGGCAACTTCCATGTTATTTCTGTGTTGACTTTTTGATTTTTTCCCCTGCCAAACAGCCACCTCTTAGAGCAAAAGGCAAACCCACCATGTTGGAATCTACTCCGCTCTTAATATTTCCTAATAAAACAGCATTCTAAAATGAAAAGGAATTTTTCTAAGCAGTGTGTGTGGGAAAATGATGGAGAGTCTTGTTTCATAGAGATCCAAGAATAATTTTTCCACCGTTCAGGATGCTTGGCTATTTAGTCTGCATCGGAGGCATGGGACCTTTATCAATCAAAGAGCCACTTTGTCATTAAATGGAATCTGTGAGTCGCACTGAGATTAAACTCCGTGTAGAATCTGTGAAATAAGGGTCTGATTCTCAGTTACACTAAGGCTCCTTTGTGCACCTACAGTGGCATAAGGCCCCCAAGACTTTATTTTGTATCAGATCTTTCATAAAATCTATTCACCCAAAGTGCTTTAGGGTTAAAATTAATTCAGTTAATGAGTTAAATAACTGCCAAGGGAGAGAGAAATTAAGAGTCATGGGCAAGGGGGAAAAGAGATGCTTCCAGCTGAGTTTAGAAGAGAGTGTGAATGAGTTGAAGGGGAAAAGAGATGCAAAGAAGATGCACTGATGGGCAAGAGCTGCAGAGGAGAAAGCTCTTATGCCCTGGGGTTCAAATTATATGAAGGAAGGAGGAAGGGCCCTCTTTCTGCGGGAGAATTGCACCAGTGGAAGTTGATTTAACGCGTATTACAGGAGTAGCAATATAAGCTAAGGTTTTCACTTACTGTAGCTAGTTGCTATGAAGTCTGCCCAGGCTGTACAAACATTCATCTTTTATTGTTTGTTTATAATGCGATAGAAATTACTCAGGGAGTAGATCACATCAGGCATTTTAGGAAATAAAAGACAGCCTCTGACTAGCTCTTCTGACTCCCAGGATCGTTTGGGCCAGACAGAACCGTAGCTGTTCCGGCCCCAGCGAAGAGAGTGTCCTATTGTTAAATTCTCCCCTGATCTCATCAAAGCAGGGGCTGTTGTGGGGCTGTGTGGATAGTCTGCCTCGGGCACGTTACTGCAAACAGCAAAGGGGGGGCTCTTTGCTGAACCCCCAGGTTGCTTACCCACACCTTCAGCATTGGGTAGAGCTGTGGGCTCCATCCAGCCATGGCCTGCAGAATTCCATCCTCTTCCGCAGGGTCTGCAGAGAGACGTGAGGACCATTCTGCTAAAAGCTGCTTCCCTTTATCGGTAGCAATGTACAGCTTGGGACTATGCTTATGAGACAGATTTTGTAGCCAATTAAACCAAATGGTGACCAGTGTTTGTGTTCTCTCCACATCCGCAGACTGGCTCGCGTCTGTAAAACCTGGAAGAGCATAGGGTAGTCCACTTTCAGAGCTTGCTATCCTGTAGTATTACTTTATTTATTTTATTCTTTATTTATTATTATGTATTTATTACTTTACCTAAGGGCAGATATTTATTTTCTTCTATTTAAATGTTCTTTTTCAACTCTCTCTTCTGACAGCGATATCTATAGATAAATTACTTCTTGCAAACTAAACAGAATCAAATTAAGTGTGTGTAAATTTTCCATTCTTCTTAATTTTTAAGAAAGAAAATTTCAGAATCCCCGTAGTAGCAATAATTTTGTCAATAATAATAAGAACTATAAGTTCTTATTAACCAGAATCAGAAGAACAAAGTTTAGTTGGGCACAGAAATCTGGACAGGCACCTAGAAGAAGCTACAAAATATTCTAATTGTGCTGGGCACCACATCCTGAAACTATTGGAGACGGTGGAGTTTATGTATGTCCGTCATGTTGCTACCTCATTGAAATCTTGGAAGTAACTGCAGGGTAGTGTGGCACTGGAAGCCCTGTGCCAGTGGCAACCCACAGCTTGGAATGGACTTAGCTTTTTTCAGAAAGGGGGATAAATTTACTTCTCCTGCATCTACATTTCCTCTGTCTTTAGCAAGCCTTTAATTAATATTTGTTGGACTCCTCTGGATCTGAATCTATCAATGGTCTAGACAACAAAGAATATTTGAACAGATGTTTTTTCGAGTGAGCCATTCTTTCATGATTTTAATAGAATGTCTAACTTCATGCGAGGCAGGACTTTATCTTAAGTGGCTCTGAACCTCAAAGAAACTGTGCTAAATCAAGCTTTAAACAACACACAGTTCCTAGCCTGGTCAGACTGATGACGTTCCATACGCTTTAAGAAGCCTCTGAGGCTCACAAACAGAAGTTTTACATTTAATAGTTTGGATACTAACAGCCTTGATTCATTTCCCTCGGTTTTTATATCATTCCTCTATCACAGCGCGATTATAGTGCAAGAAGGTGCCTTGGAAGCTTGGAGAATAGTAAATGCAGACCTGGCTTTGCTCAGCAGAACTTGTTCAGGGCTTTACAAGAAATTTTCAGACAAACTCATCTGACAAAAGTTGGTTTAAAAAAAAAAAACAAAACGCACAAAACCCCAAAAGCCCAAGTGCCTTATTTGAAGAATGTAAATAAAACACGTCCTGGATATTCTCTTAACTGGGATACAGTCAGCCTTTGGGTGATGTAAGAGGGAATTTGCCCTCACTTAATGTTCACTCTGTGTGAAGTTTGCTGTTATGTCCCAAGTTATTGGGAGCCCTTTAAATCAAGGCAGTGAGAATGGATAGTGAGAGAGTGAACTGTGAGCTTTATTGATTGTACCTACGCAGCATGGGGCTGAAAAATACCTCCCTTTACACGTGGGTGGGTTCAGTGTAAAACACAATGAGGATTCTCCTGAGGCACATTTCTTCCAAAGTCCCACTTAGAAACGTGGGGAAAGGATTCCCGGGACATTGAGTGTTGCAAGTTCTGCTTGAGAAGGTCCTATAAACCAGCTCTGGGTAAGGCAGACATCCACAAGGGTTTTCCTGCAGGCCCTAGAGCTTGAAAAGGCTCATATTTCCATAAATCCTTTTGTGAACCCAGAGGCAAGATTTGGATTTAACGTGTTGAGTTTGTGCCAGTTTGCCAGGTCTAAAACTAGAACTGGGTTCCCCATTTTGAGGGAAAAGAACAATTAAGATAATTTTTCTAGACTGTCTGTTCCGTGCTGATGCACTCATCTCTCCCATATGCTCTTGTTTCTTGTCACATGCTCAAGTCTGGTCTCTGTGGCACAGGGATGAAAATACAAAAGTCTTTAAAACGGGCTGCCTCTGGTCTGTTGTTTTTGGATTCTTGTGCATCCCTCTGTTTGATTTGGACATACCTAGAATCACAAAGTGTAAGTCTAAGTGAGTTTCTCTGCAAGCCTCATTTTCTTCTCATCTGTGAAACAGGATAGATAATTTCTGCCTTACAGGCATGTAAATTTTAATAGTTTAGTCCCCAGTTCAGCAAAGCACTTGAGCACATTCTCTTGGAGTAAATGGGATTTTAATTCTGTGATTACATTGTTTGGTGAACTAGGGCCACAATAAAATACTTTGAGATCATTGGAATTAGAGGTGTTAACAGAAGTGTAAGATGTCACTATCAGTCTTTTGCAGTAAAATGAACCACGGTGATATCTTTTCCCTACCTCCAACAAGGAATAGATGGGGTTTGGATCATCTTAAACATCTATTTTAGGTTTGACAAATAGCCTGAGATGCCAGGGAATAATGGTTTGGCTGACCAGTTTTGGTTTGTTTGGGTTTTTTAGATGAAATAATTTGGTGGCCTAATATGCTTTTCTGGACTTTGGGAATGCAGTTTCAGTTCCTTTCTCTAAGTGATTGAATCCACAGTTCTTAGATATGTGCATCTGTCAGAAAACGGACATTAGTTTAGGAATAGGAGTTCTTAATCTAGCCTGTTGCCAATTCTGTATTTTGCATAAATAATGTTAGAATATATATAGTATCTGTAAATGGCCAAACCCTAAACTTAAGAGAATTACATTCGTCTAGCTCTTTGTCTCAGTGGATTAAGTATTTTCTGTCATTCTGCCACTGTAATGTCCACAGCTGGCTTGTTTCTACCACCGGAGCCACCAGATGCGCAGAAGGAGAGTTGTAGAGAAGAGCACACACAGAGGAGGAACGCGAGAGATCCCGGGAAAAGGGAGGAGGAGGCTGAAAAGGAAAACGTGGTGACCAGGCAGCTTGTTTCTATCACCTCCCAGAGCTGATTGCATGCTTATCACACACAGCACAAAGCTCAGTTGTCTAGACAATCGTCTAATTGTCTTTACTCGGTAAGTAGCAGCCCTGGTGACATTCCAGACCTTGACCTCTGCCCTGTCCAGCGCCAAAAAAGTGCCGTTAGGAATCATGTAACACTGGGTATTAAAGATTGTTGGAAAAGGCCATGGGGTCAAGCTACTGCGGAGTTTTAGCAACAATGCTGAATATAGGCGACTCTCTCTCCTTCCTCCCTTCCTCTTGAGACCTGGGCTTATTGTGCCAGAGTGTTGGTACCGTTCCTGCACTTAAACGAAGAGATGAGGCTGTGCTAGAACCACTTGGGGCTGTGCTGGGAAGGAAGGATGTACAAAGTCTAAGACTGCTGAGGTATACATCCTTCTTTTTATAAAGAGCTTGGGCATTCCTCACTCAAGAAATGTGCTTCTGAATATTCCAGTTGGACACTGTGGCGTGTGATGTCAGAGAATAAGTCTGCAAAGAGACTGCTAGCTAGAGCAACAGCGTTATATGTCTTACAGCAACAGAAATAACAACAGTGGCTGTGGTTCAGGGATTTCAGAGACAGGAATCAAGAGTGCCAGCCGCTGCTGAGAATCTGTACAAACCTGCTGAGGCGGGGGCAAGGGAAAAGGCTAAAAAAGTTGGTGATTGCACTAGGAAATACCTGGGCTTTCAGAAAATTTTCTGTATTCAAAACCCTTGTTTCCAAAAGGGAGCCTGTGTATAGCCCATCCTATATGAACTATATCCTATCCTATCCTATGGCTATTGCTCTCAAAACCCAGCCTTCTGCACAGCCCAGTCCATGTACCTGCCCTTGGAATTGGGGTTCCTTGGCACCTTGGAAGATAAAGCACTGAGCTTACAAACTGAGGGTCCGATTCAGGGAGATAATTGAGCATATTGATAGCTTCAACTGGGCCTTACATTAGAGATGGCCTGAAATACATTCTCACGTTAGACTGAAAATCTGTTGTTTAATAACAGCTATTCTTACCCCATGAGTTTGATTTTCTCTGAAGTATTCAAGTTAAGTCTTTTCTTTTAAATAATGAGAAATGAGTTTGAGCTTTTAAATGGAGTAAACGTATAGAAATTCTTAGTGAACTCTCCAACTGGTGTAGACAGAGGTAACTATCAAAATCAGTGGAGCTATGCCAGTTTACATCAGTTAAAGATCTGACTTTCTGTTCCCAGGCATGTTAAAGGTGTTACTGCACAAATGACTGCAAAAATTATTGCTGAAAGGTTTTACGCTCAAAGGCAGATCAGGTATCTGGTCCAGGGAGGGTACATCCATTGCTGCAGAAGGAAATAAAGGAGAGAAAATTGTGAAGTGTTAACTGATATTTTTAGAAGCTTTATAATGACAGGTCACATTCCCAAGGACTATAAAGTGGCAAATCTAACACCAATTATTCAAGAGGGGCAAAAAGATACAGCAAGCAATTACGGTTTAACACCAGTTGTGGGAAAAATATTAGAAACCATTTTCTGGGGTTTGGGGAGTGAACAGCTTGAAAAGTGTAATTTGATTAGAGATGGCCAACGTGGGTTTTTGATGTGGGTTTTAACTAACTTAGGATTCTTCACAGGTATTGCTGCCAGGGGAGGCAATGGATCTTGATTGGATGGCGGCTACTTGCGCTGCGTTTTTGAAGTGGCAAACTGGGATGCAACTGCAGAGCTCCTCTCGGTTTCATTGAGCTGTGCTGCTGAACCGATTTGAAATGTGTTTAAATGAGGCAGATGATGAATCCTCTTAGCCAGGCAGGGGGGAGAAAGCCAGGTTTTGTTTGAAGAAGTGAAACGAAGTGCATTTCTTTTTGTCTTCTACTTCCTGAAAATCTTAAAGACCATCATACGGAAATTGGTCGAGCTGGACTCCCATGCCAAGCTCTGTCACCGTGGGGAAGCTCCTCCAGGGAAGGTTCCCTCAAATGAGCTTTTCCAGGTGTCTGACTGCAAATCAGATGCTTTCTTGAGGTCGTACATGGATCAGAGCAGTGTAACTGTACCAGCGGGTCTTCGCCAAGGCACACAAATCCTGTGTGTGAATCAGTTTGAAAAGAAACTGCTGATGTTCTTTGTGTTGCCTTTTCGAACTGCAGGCTGCAGCTCGGGGAATGTCTCTTGTGGGTTCCACTCTTGTCTTGGCCACTGAGCTGGCGGATCTGGCCAGGGCTCTTCCCTTTGCACCCGGGTTCCCCCTAAACCTTCTCTGCACTAAACAAGGGGCTGGGGCAGCCCCTGCCATGATGTACGGGAGCTGGGGCAAGGTGTCCTGGCTCTCAAAATCCCCGAGGCTTCTTGATGCTACTGGATAAAAAAGACTAATATTAGCAATAATAAAAATAACTTTAAAAAAAGAAACACATGCAGGATTATACTCCTGAACTACCAAAACCAACTTAGGATCTGTTACAAGACTGATTTTTTTTAAAAAATATATATTTCAGAAGAGATTTGCTGATAATTTCAGGCATAAGGCCAGAAGTTACGTTACTAAACTGTGTCTTAGGCTAAATAATTAGCTGCAATTTTATTTCTTTTCCCAAAGTGTCAAGCCTCATAACTGATTGTTTAGCACTTCTGAATTCAGCCTTTTTGGGCATGATGTTTCAAAAGTACCTGCATGCTTTAGAATTTTAAGTTATGTAGGCGCTCTTGAGAATTTCTTTCTCTAGGATTGTCTTGTGTAAGTATGGAACTGTCTGTATTTTAGCTTATTTTTTCTGAAAGCAGAGGATGTACTGAGCAAGGAGGCAGCAATCCCACCCCTTTAGAAGGGCTTGAGTCTATCTGAGGCCCGTAAATGGAGAATATACCTTTAATGCAGACAAATATAAAATGCTAAGTCTTGGGGGCAAGGCACCAAAAGGGAGAGTACACGTTAAATGGAGGAGCCATGCCGCGTCCTGAGCAAGGAGGGGATTTCGGGGCTGTGGTAGAACAATCCTTCAAGCTGGCATGTATTACTGTGGATGAAAAAGAAGTAGCACAGTGTAAAGCATCAATAGGAAGGAGAAAAAACAAATTAAATGGATAATCATTTCATTGTTCCATTTCTTTGGTGAGGCTTCAAAAATAGGCTCGCTTTCTCCAAGGGAGCAAAGCATTTCTCTGTTTGGGGCACTCGAACACGCACCAGAGTGCTGATTCCTCGGCTTTTCCTGGTGTTTGTAACTGAGGACAGGCTGGGGCAGATGGAATTATTTCCCCTCAGGAAAGAGAGGCCAGAGGCCTTGTGTAGACAAATGGAAGTTCAGAATTACTAAAGGGCCTGAAATGGTGGAAGCAATAAGAAAAGTGGAACCCTCCGCTTGAGGGTCAGGCCTCAGCTGGAGCCAGCTGGCACGGGGAGCTCCCGACCATCGGAGGTGGCCTTTGGTCCTCTGCCCTCAGCCCTCCACCACAGCGAGACCGTGGTGGGCAACGACGTTCGCCTGCTGTAAAACGGGCCGTGGACAAAGTCACACGGCTCCCGTGCCTACTAGCCAGTAATTAGCGTGCTGTTAATATCTCTTAACACGCAACTGCAATTTCCGATTTCCCGTTGAAATGTAATGAAGGTGTTTCCTGCAAGGTGCCCTCCTGCCTATTGTGTGTGGAAGCGCAGCCCGGGAAGGGATGGCACCGGTGTGTAATGAGAGTCTGTAGGACTTGTCCCACTTAATGAGGTTATTCCAAGATAAAGCTCTTTAAATTTCAAGCGATGAAAGATGAATCCTAATTCCAGAAAACAAAAGAGCTAACACAAAATGGAGGGAGAACTGGAGAAGGCAATGGGGAATCAATACAACTGCTATGGACTGGATCGCTTCTGTGGGTCAAGTCAGTTAACCTCGTTTTTTTCTTTATGCTGCTGTCTGTTCACAAGGAATAATAAGTAGTCATCTTTTTACAAAAATGCCTCGTGCTGCAGCGATAGATGCCACGTTAGGTGTAGAACCATTAACGAGGTTCGGAACAAACAGGGACACTGAATGAAGCCTTGGCTCCCCTCTCCGTGTCCGTGCATGCAAACTGATTTTTGCCTCCACAGCTCATCAGTCTGCCTGTAAGAGCCTCCGATGACAGGCACTGCTTTTGATTTCAGAATTTGAATTCCAATATTTAGAATGTGTTTATTATTTTTAAAACATGTTAATGTTACCTGTGTAGATTCTAATGTAAGATTCCTTGCTTGTGTGTATTCTGCTCTCCTTAAGATGAGGTCTTTGCCTGGTTTAGCCAATCCTTGCACCAAGGAATTTGTAGTATAAATAGAGGGGACAGTTACGAGGGGACAGAGGCAAAGTGTGGTACACGGAGCCCAGGGCGTTATTAGCCTGTCACATGGAAGAGGTCTCCTGGCGGGGCCACCAGCCTTGGTCCCAGCACGTTACACTGCGCTATCCACTGGATCAAAAATGTAACTCTCTGTTAGGCAGAGGGACCTGTTTGGGGAGGGAAGTATTGGAATATTGGAACCCAAATCCACAGGTTCCATCTTCTAACTCAAGATGCCTCTTCAGCTCGGTTGCGAACTCTTTGTTGTGATTGCCTTCTGGTTTTTGTGATTGTAAACACCTCAACACAATGGAGTCATGGTCCGTGATGGGCTTCCCTAGGTGCTGCTTCAGTACAAATAACAACTACACGAAATTGCCATGTCCTGCAAGAAAATGGTTGGGAAATGTTGAGGGACCATGCGCTTATGTTATTGTAAAAACAGAAATGTTTACTCATTACATTTAAATAGGTTTGGATCATTGTGGATGAAAGTGAAACAAGATATAAGCCTGCAATGACATGCATAAATACATAATTAAGTATATTTCCTTTCCATATGGAGAGGATTAGCTTCCTTGCCTCAGCGGGGAGTTGCTTTATTTGGTGTCTGCTTTGGTGTCCCTTTCTTTTTGACAGCTTACAGAGGTACGCTGAAAGGGAATTTCACTCGCTGGCTAATGAATGTTGGAATAAGGACTTTGAGGGCATGTGGAAAAGAATAAGTGATTACCTCAGAAAACAGAAATTTAGGGACCTTAAGGGCTGTCCTATTATCCTGACTTCTCTTTTTGACCTTAAGTGGGCCCTATGGGATGATATTGCCCACCTTACCAAGACTTATTGCTTAGTCATAAATCGGGACTGAGGGAGAGAGATGTGTCTCGTAAATGCTGAAGTGTCAGCAAAAGCTCCTTAACTCAGGTTTCATAACTTGAGAAATATTTTATCACCCTTGTGAGCCAAACCTCTGAAAAATCAATAGAACTTGAGAGTTGGCTGTATTGATCTGAAAGGCTGAGTTGTATTGAAATATTCATGGCAGAATGTGTGTGTGTTTGTATATGTGTGGTTCGGGGACTAAGATGTAGGTAGCTTTCAGAGAGTGAAACAGTCTGATTTTTCATTTAAACTAGATTAAGACTATTAGGTGACTCGCAAAGCATATACTTAAAAGGGAATGAATTTGTTTGTCTTACAACAAGGCTTCTGACAGAGAGAAATGCATTCTCGTTATTATTATTTTTCTTAAATGACAAACTGTTGGGAGGAAGAAGTCAAGGAGATCTGATAAAATTAGCACCACGTCCTCTTGGGGATCCCTGGGCTTGCTTTGTTTGCAAAGCCAATTTGGACACCGCGTCTTTGATCTTCACTTTCAGTATTGAGCAGGCATGTTTAGTATCACTCATTTCACAGGAGATTTGGGATTCAAGTTTCTTCAACAATCTAAAAAGCAGTACATTAGAAGGGGAATTGTCTGCCAGTCGTCTTAGAATCTCAATACCCTTGATACTAATTTGATGTGATGCATTTCACCAGATGTGTCTACCTGAACGATGTTTTATGCCCAAGAGGTTTGTGCTACTGTAGAGTATTAAAGCTGGCTCTTCCCCCCCCTCCTCCTCTCCCTTTTTCTTCCAAGAGCAATTGAGTGAAAAACATCCAGAATTTCAATCTGCATAGAGGTGTGATGCGTTACAGATATTTGGAAGGTAGAGTGTGCGTCGGGCAGGATTGACGCAAAGAGTAGAACAGAATCACGAAGAAAATCACTGCTAATAATGCTTAAAAATATTTTAAGAAGCTGATGCTTCTGTATACACTAATAGATTAATATATTCACTCAAACTCTAAGACTTGCCTTCTTTTTACTCCTCTTCTACCTTTGTCGCTTCTAGGGCATAAGTTCGAGTCTCGCCTGGTCCCACAGATGTCTACTGGGCTTTGGGCAAATCCCGTAGAGGGATGATACTTCAAGGCACTCAGGTGTTCGTGTGTCACTGGTTTTGATGTGGATCTCAGTGCATCGGAGCAATTTCTGTAAAACCACAGCCAGCAAACAGCACAGCGCTGCCCTGCCTTCCTGAACGCCTGTGGGCATCAACCTCAACAGCTGGGAGATCCTCAGTGACTCTGGGCACGTGAGTTCTTCAGATGGATCCATAGTTATGGGAAAGGCTGAGCGGAGAAAGGAGAAATGGAGAAAGGAAAAGGTAACAATTATTCCTTAGGAAAAAAAAATAGGCTGTATAGGCTGCCAGTGGGCTGAAAATACTCTGATGGGACGAGGCACCTCCATAATCTTTATGACAAAAGGCACGCAGAGCAGGCTATCAGGGGTTTGTGCTGGGTGGTTATGGAGTCTAGGTCTTAAGCGAAAATAAGGGCAATTAGAACTGATTTCTTTCCTAACTCTCTGTCACGTAAATTCACCCATCGTTAAAAATAGTTATATGAAATAAAAACGACCACCTTTCAGAGGCATAACGTCAATCAGCGGCTCTCGCTAAGCAGAAAACCAGGCTTTGTGTGCCTGAGATTTGCGAGTATTGCTGAGGAGAAAGGGAGCGGCTCATTCCCGCAGTCCGTGTCCCCAGGGAATGGACTGGGACGCGACCTGGTGCTGGTTTAGGATCTGGATTATCAGCATTTGCTTCCCTCACCCCCTTTAAAAAAATAAAATAAAAAAAAATCAGAAAGGTTGCTGCTGAATGGAGCTTACTAGAAAAGGGAACCTCTAAAGGGTATGGCCAGGTACCTCAGGGGCAACGACCGCAGAACTTGGTGCAGGGTGACAAGCTGTGCAGCGCCTCCTGCCCCGGGCGTGTGTGAATCCAACGCTGCTTGAGCCATCGCCAGCGATGAGGCACGCTGCCGTTCTTGCTGTGCCAGAGAGATGGCACATGTGACACAAGGTGTCATTTAGTCTGGGAGGGCATCGTTCTGTTGCATGAGTCTCATTTTTATCCATGTTTCTGCCATAAAGCTTTCCTGTAGTTAGTAAAATGAAAGGAGGAAAAAACCCCATACTTGCCATTCTTTATTTATTTGCATTCCTCAATGGCAAAGTAAACTGAATGTTTAAGCAACTGACATCAAAGATTTGATTTCTCTGAAGCTAAAAAGCCTATTAATCACAATTTTAAAGTGTTCTTTAATTACCCTGTAATAAAATGACACGCGCAGAGCGGGAAGAAAAATTGTATACTTTTAGAGTTCCTCATGCTTGTTTGTGTTTCAAATCTCACCGGAAATCCTTGCTGATCCCTCTCGCTTCTGCTGCTTAATTCTGTTCTACCCCAGCTATTGTTCATCGTTTAGCTGTGTTAACTGTACACGGTGCGGGGAAAACGCCTGTGGGGAGACCAGGCCGGGTTTGTGAGCTGCTTTCTGGAGGACGTAACAGCACTGGAAACGTCGTCTTCTGGGAGAATTGGGAGGCCGCGGCGTGCTGAGTTCCCTGGGGGCTGACAGCGGGGTTGGTGCTAAAGCCTTTGCTCAGCGGGGTGTATTTGGGCCACAGGGACCGTTCCCATACTGTAAGTTTGATATGTGCCGTGGTGCATCAGGATTTGAGTCTGGGTTGTGTCCTGGGAGAAGAGGATGTAAATCCCTCTCTAAATCGCAAACTGGGAGAGAAAACCCTGTTAGTAGATGGTGCCCCAGATCACACAGCACAGGCCGGGGTCGTGTAGGACCAACACAGCTCCTTCCAGTCGTCCCACGTCTGGCGTTCACCCTTGAGAATGGCCTCTTGACATAAGCATTGCAATGCAGAGATAAGCAAGAGACACAAAAGTGGTTTCGGTTAACGCTTTAAGGGATGTGAGCTGTCAAAACAAAAGTAGGTATAAGGAAAAAGACAAGGTAAGTCTTTGTTAAAAATCTCTTTGTAAATTTTGTAAAGGAAGGAGAATGAAAAATAAAATCAGGGTGGGCACTCAGCTCCTCCTTTTACATTACGAGGTAGGCGTTTGCGCTCATGGTCGTAGAGAAAAGCTTGGAAAATCTGAAGTAAATCCAAAGGACAACAAAATCATAGGCCTTACCAAAAAAAAACCAAGTCCCACAGTGTTTAATAAAACTTTCCAGGTCCTTGAAACCACCCTCTGCAAGTTTTTAATATTTGAGATTATTTATAAAACTGGGAAGATCAGTCACCAGCGTGGAAGCAGACGGCAGAGGTGAGCCCTGGCCCTTTGAGCAGCGGTAATGAGTCCTCCTGGCAGCAGTGGGCGGAGGGTGCCACAACCCCACCTTCCGCACGCAGCTCATCACGGCCGGTATGGTTTGGGTGTACTTTGGGTATGGTTTGTCTGTATTTTGGGTATGGTTTGGGTTTGAATTCGCTGCTATTGCGAGACTCAGCCAAGTGGGTAACGTTCTGAGCTGATCTGTTTTCAGACCCAGACAGTTGTTAATGAAACAGTTGCTGTTTTGTTGACAGAACATTAATTACTTGATCTTAGGACTTGGTAATTGCACAGGCCCCCTCTGTATACATCACTAATTACATTAGCAATTATATGGCATTTTAAAGACAAAGAAATGACTACAGCAATTGCAGTGTCATAGGGACCCTGCTGGTAAATCTCAATCAGGTTCCTGCAATCTCAGTGAAGTGTTGTGAGTCTTTCTCCACCCGGATCCGCAGAACTCTCCGTCTGCTCGGGCGGATTCCGGCGGCCGCTTCAACCAAACCGTCTCGAGCAAAGCAGGGGTGCTTGCAGTTCTCATCAAGGTTAGTTACATGCTGAAAATTGATTTGAAGCGTTCTCAAAAGCCTACTTGCTATTGGAAATATTTCTTTTTACTGTCAGCTCTACTAATGCTAGAAATAATTGAGAGTCATATCTTAGAAAATCATGACTTAGATTAAAAATAATCACAGTTGTGAACGTACTCGTCAATGCCTTTCTGAAAAGCTGTGTTGTATTTTTAAGGATCTTCCTTTTCAAATTAATAGGCCGGAAAGTTTCTTAAGAAGCTGAAACTCCTGTGCCTCCAGAAGCTGGAGATTTGCAAAAGACCTTCACAATCAGAGTAACTGTAAGCACGAGAACTGGCAATACAGTGTATCTGTAAAGTCACCGTTATTTTGGAATATGATGAAATGTATAGAGGCTGACCAAGAGCTGTAAAATTTAATTAAAGCCCTTAATTTAAATAAGAAGAACCCTTACAGTGGGCAAATAATGTACAGAAGGACAAACTTCAGTTACTGCTGCCATTCCCTTCTCCTGTCCCCCCTCCCTCTGCTTTCCATCGTCTAATACAACGAGAGCGCGTTAACTTGAAAACTGAGTGTAACTTCTTTGGGTGACGAGGTGTTTCCATTTTTCCTTATCCGTTTCCCTTGGCGGTGGGTGCGCATTTGAGGCCCTCACGTGCCACTGTAGGGCCAGTAACGTGCCCTGGGCACGTCTGGGTGCTGTGCTGGGAGGAACGGGAACGTAAAAGAAATCCGATGCTTGTATTATTTTTTTTACACTTATTTTGTAGCTGTGCTTCTGGTTTCAGGCCAGAGGGGAAAGTAATTATATGGCTGGATCTATAGATGGCATAAATTGGTACAACTCCACTGACTCGGGTTTACGGTAGCTGAGGATCCGGCCTGTGTCTCGTCAAGTTCTGAGCTTGTAAACAGATGGAATTATTACCAACAGACAATCTCTCGCGCTCCTGCCATAGCTGTTTATTCCCCCGTTCTGCTCTCCTCTCCCTTTTCCCCGCTCCTCAAGTGCTAGCGCTATATGCAATTTCTGACCCGTTCCACCCAGAATCACAGTCATTAAAACCTCGATTAAGTGAGGTGGGTTTGAAGCTGATGGTAATGGTGCAGGAGCACAGTAACACCTGGGCACTGCAGGGCCAGTTACTAACTGGGACTGGGAACTGAGTAGCGACAGCCTCAGTCAGGATTGGGAACTGAGTAGTGACAAAACCGATGAGTTTCCCCAGGTACCCGGGCTATAAGCCTTGCAGAGGACTAACAGGAAGGGAGCGTGCTCCAGCCACGTCCCCCCGGGAAAGGAACCGGCAGGAGACAGGCGTGTGTGTTGTCGTTCCCGTGTCTTTTTCTGTTGTTGTAACTTCGCACAAACATAAAGGAGTCAGGACGGCGGATCTGATTTCCCCTGTCCCATCCATCCGTCTCCCCCTGTTTCAGTGCTTCCTCCAACCTTCTTACATTGCCTCCACGGGACAGTGTTTTGGTGCCTTCCACTTCGGGAGGGGGAAGTGTTGGGTTTCCTCCTTCCCTGATCTACTCTGCTCTTTGCTCCGCGCCGTCTCTGCCATGGCTGCTCTGTCCGCACCCTCTGCCACGGCCACCAGCTGCCTCTTTAATCCAGTCCCGCAAGTGGAGTTAATGAGACATTCCTACTTAAATAACCCGGTGCGATTAAAGCTTCAGATCTTTGCACCTCAACAGCTGTGTGTTGTCACCGAGATAAATATTTTAACTGGTCTGGCAATTCCCTAGCTGCCCCGGGTAAGTGGCTGAATGAGTGGCTATTGTTTCACCATTTATTAAAGTGAAATTCAAGTTCTTACAGAACAGCCATCTAGAAAAGGCCTGTAAAGGAAAAAAGAGGAGGGAGAGAATCTGCTTTTCTAGAGGCCTTTCCTAACCAGGGCTTGGTGCTGATGGCAGCGTGGCCATGCCTGACTGTAGCCGCCTGCTCCCTGGCGAAGGCCAACTGGGCTGTCACCGGCCGCTGACATTTCTCCTGCTATTAGGAGAATGTTCCTTTGGTGTCCGTGATACTGCACAAATCAACAGCTGTCCTTTGGAAAAGGACTGCTTTCTTGTTTGAGGTGACAATTGTCATTAAATTCTTCCCAGAGCATGGCAGCAATCCTACCAGGGGAAGGATGAACAGTTTGATCTTTGTGTAAAACTCGGTGAATTAAGGATTTAAGAACATGGTAGAACGTTGTAGATTTCTAGTCTTTATTGGTCTTAACGTGGGCCAAGAAAAATCTTTTCACACTGGTTTTCAAGAATTGGGCAAGACTGGTGATAACACAGGTTCAGCAATGTAACTCATCCCAGAGATTTGGGTTTTAATAGAGATTTCCTTTCGGTACAGATAGTCTCTGATGATGCCGTGTAAGGTACGTGGGGCTGGAGGGAGTTATTTGTATGCTTTTTTGAATTTAGAAGTTAAAGGTTTTTCTGAAACTCTCTTGCTGGGGTACTCCATGCATCTCCTTCCCTCACTCAGCATTTTATTTGGAATTTGAGGGTGAGCACGATAACGTGTCACAGGCACACGTTGGGCTTGTACCTCATCAAGTCCTAACAGAGGTAACGAAGCAGCAGTGGAACGCAGTAGATCTCCAGGCTTTCATCTGCATAATAAACTTCCTCGTTTGGCTGTAACAGTAGGTCACTGTTAAAGACTAAGAATCTCTTTCAAAGTAACTGTTAGTTTTATCACTAAAATCGTCACTTAATACACTGCTGGGATTTCTTAGGGGGGGGAAAAGCAGAATCAGATTTGAAGTAGAATGGGCCTCTGTTCCAGAGCAGACGAGGGACATTTCACGAGGACAGTGGACACTTTAGGTCTCGCTGTTGGGAAGAAGGTCATCTGCTAATTGCATGTTATCCCTGAATGAGTAATTGAAGCAGATTACCAAACACCCTGTTTTCTTCTCAGCTTTTGGCTGATAGTTCCTAACGTTTTCAGATGCTTTCCCTGACATCTGGCAGTAGTTTAAACACTGACGCATGTTCTGTTAGTCCAGAAATGTCAGCAAAAGCGGCTTTCATCGTCAAAGAAAATTTTCATTTGTTTCAACCTTTCCAGTGATTTTCACACAAGCAAATGGAATATTCTTGGTTTAGATTGTCAATTACCATTTTCCAAGACACTTTTCAGAACTCTGAGACTTTCAGACACTTATTTTCCGATAAAATAAAGCTAATTTACCTTTTTGATCAATGCTTTTAGAAAGGGAACAGAAAATCCCCATCTTGGGGGGGGATGCCTGACGTGGGTTTTGGCACCAGTGTGTCTTGCTCTGAGCAGAACAGGTAGGACAGCGGGTGAGGGAGCAAAGCTCTGCCTCCCGACTCATTTACTGCTCGTTACAGATCAGGCCGTATCAGTCTGCCCGGGTTTTGGGGTTTCACGTTGTCCTTTGACCAGTTGTCTGCTGCTAACAAAAAGGGGAGGTTTTCCAAAGGGGGATTCCAGGTATCCTGCTACCCTTTGCCTCCCTTCCCCGCAAAAGGACTGAACTCTCTCAGAGGTGTTGTCCCCTTCGTTAATCAGCCGTAAGAACAGAGCGGTCAGAAGAGACCGTTACTGCTCTTATTCCGTGACCGGCACGATCTCCATCTGGCTCCACTAAGTTATGGCAGGACACTTTACAGACGAGCCCGAAGGCTTGACTTGAAAAACTCTCACGTAGCATATCATTAACCTTTTTTTAAAGTGTTATTGCGGTAACAGCACTTGAGCGACCCATAAAGATGATAAAGAATAAAGCGTATTGAATACTCTGAAATTAAGATCATTCCCCCCCGTGTTTACAGTACAAAAATTTTATTTTTTTGTTAGGATAATTTAAAGTTTAAAACTGAAGTAGACATATTCATTTTACAAACAAGATATTCTTCCATAAGTAGGACCATTAAAAACAGTAAACAAAAAAAGCTATCTTTACAAAAGCTCTGTGCATAGCAACTTCATACCGGGTATAACTGACAAAGCAAAAAACCAAAAAAACGACCAGCCAACCCCAAACCAACCCCAAAACTATACAGGAGGGAGAAATGAGGCCTTAATTTACAGAAGGGAGAAAACGGTCTTTAGAAACCATGCATATTGCAAGTGTGCAAAGAAACAGGGAGAGTAAGATGCTATACCAAGATAAATAATGAAATAAAACATACTCTTTCAAAGTTATGATAAAATTTGTGGTTACCTATCGCAACACTTTCATCTTTCTAGTGGCAAAAAGGAAAGCTGTTAGGGAATAGTAAACAGCAATAACTAAAAGAGGACAGAGTTGCTTATTACATTGAAAAAACCCTTACACATAAATTTTTACATGACTTTTCCTTTTTGTCGGGTGCTTCGCCACTGCCAAAGTCCTTCTTTCATGGTCAAGGATTTCGGATTGTATTTATTTACACACATTTTCCTTTGTAAAGCTACCGGTAAGTTCTGCGCTCGAGTACGATGATTTCCATGCATGAGCAAAATCCAGGTTCTAAATTATTCCTATGTTTAATTTTTTTCATTTGTTTGGCTCAAATCAAAGCAGAAAAAATAATTTTCCATGTTTACATCAACGCAGCCAGCCACCCTTGTTTCTCTTCCCGTAGCATGTGAATTAGCTTCCTACGGGGTTTCTTCCCCGATTGGGCTCCTGGCTCTCCCACCTGAGCAACCGGATGGAGCCGATAAAAACACCTGAAGTGCGAAAGGGATGGCGAGCGTTTCAGAACCTTCTCCTTTTTTAGCCACTCACTGTTTTCCCTGAATCTTCCCCAGACTTCAGTGACCTTTTTTATGTGCCTATGCAATAATAAAGAAGGGTGGACCATTAACAGAATAGCTTTTTCCATGAAACGTCTCCTTTTTTTTTAATTGGAAACCTTTCTGACTGAGATTTTGTAATGAAAATCTTATTTATTAAAAAACGTGAGAGGAGTTCAGGTAGCAAGCGGCTGCTCTTCACCGTGTGATCTAGAGATTCCAGTCTGTCTGGAATATTTGCTGGGTGTAGAATTTTGAGTCGAAGCAGACACGGTAAGATTTTAAAAGCAGCCTGTACAGAGTAGGGCAGGGGGGAAAACCCACCATCTTTAGGCTTTGGAGCTGTTTGGGTTTATTTTTTTTTTTTAAGTCGTTCAAAATGGGGGAAAGGGGAGATACTAGAGAAAATTTTTTAAAATCTAGGACTCAATGTAGCATTCACTGACATCTATGGAAGTTTTAATCCCAACTCTAACAATCCTCAATCTATTTTGTTCCCTGTATGCATGCAGAATTCCAAACCTGAATTCGTACCTCCCACTCTCGCTGGGGCATCGGTCCCTAGGAACGTCTGGAACGCTCTGTTTTGTGGTGAGGTTCGACAGCGCGCCCCGCTGTGTCACACAGCTCCAGCCCCTTAACACCTCATTCTTTCCTGTTTCAGAGATCACTTGGCTTCAAGGTCGGCTGCCTCGCTGGCCTCCAGTGATTCCTGCGTCCTTGGTGGCACGAAGGGCACGCACAGAACCTGCCGTGTCAAGGAACTTGCGGCCAGAATTAACGGTGAGTTACTTTATTTCATCTTTTCTGAAATGCAGACACTTTCAGTAGCCTGACTGTAAGACTCTAACTATATTCATGCTTCTTAAAAACACGTTATTCCCACCAAATCTCTCTTTAAAGTTGCTTCTAATTGCCATTTGTGCTGATAGGATAAATTTGGCCTTGAGTTTTAGAAGACAGTAAACCCCTCCGCCTTTTAAAAAATGAATTCAATAGCATTGAAGAGGCACCTAACGAAGCCCCTACCAAAGCTCCCAGCAGAGTCGGGAGCGGTGCAAAGCTGCTCCCCAAAAAGTGTGTAACAACAGGGGGAACCCAGTTTCTTTGTCTTTCCCTCCGCTGGCTCCTCTGCTCTGCTGCGTCCTGGTTAAGAAACACATCCCGTGCACCCTCACGCGTATCGAACACAGCTCTGCCCTGAGCTGAGCTGTGCGCGACGCTACGGAAGCTGCGCTCCACGGAGGTCGCGCTCAGCCGCCTGCACCAGAAGCAGGGTGCCGGGCAGGCCGCGGTTCCTGCGCTGCGCAATTAAGGGCAGGATTTTAGGTGTTTGCAAAGCGCAGTCCTTGCCAAACGCCTGGGCGTTGGGTGAGCGTCCCTCGGGTCACGCCCCACACACCCCCCCAGGCCTCGTCGTCACCGTCACTGCTCCTGGGGCTGAACCTTGGCTCCTGGCAGAGGCTTTCAAGGCTGTTACTGGCCCAAGAGAGCTCCAGACGAGCTCCAGAGTAGCCCAGCCAGGCCACCTGTCACAGTTGTCCCCAGTCCCGCACTGAACTGACCAGCTTGTACCATACAGAGGGGTCACCACGAACACCAGTTTACTTACCCACCCGTAAAGCTACCGGGCAAATGGACAAGAACGGTTTCAGGGGGCCATATATTAAGGGTTTATTTAGTAACATAAAGACGTTATCGTAGGAACAACTATTCGTGCAGCTATCCGTCGTGTGTATTTATGTCAGTGGGGTGTAAGTAGTGTAGCTGAATTTTATTTTTGTAAAAAATGGCTTTCCAACAATCGAATCCTTTTGAGTGGTCTCTGGTTTAGTCAGACAACTTGTGATCTTGTTTTATCAGACTTGTTCTCGCCTCCCTGTTCCAGGAGAGGAGACGCAAAGGAGAACTAAACCTTTTTAATTCTAAAACGCAGAAAAATTCAAAGCAATTCATTACTTCTATGAACGTCAATATATAAGTGGAAAATACTTACCATTTTTAATGACTCAGGATAAAAGTGCATAAATTACTCAAATACATATTTCCCCTTTATAAATGCACCCTTAATATGAAGTATAACTGAACTTAAGGTGTTCTAACTACACGGAAAAACAATACGTTAGAGAAGCCTTTCCCTCCTAATTCATACATTGAATCTATAAAATAAACTCAGTACCTCACCAAAAGTCTGATTCGCTCAAGTCCCGAAGTGCCACTCGTTTGCCGGTAGGGTCTTTGAAACTTAGCCGTTAGCCCTAGTACCTGAACATTTTAATTGAAACAAAAAACGGCAGGGGGGAAGAGGAGGAGGATGAAAATTCCTACATGAGCTAGTGACCTGTATACCACAACGTATGGAAAAGTTTCTGATGATTTTTGTTAATCAGAAAGAATCCTATACATCCTTGCACATGAATTCAGTAAGAGGGAAGAAGTGAGGAGCAATTGCAGCAGTAATAATATATCTCAAACTTATCACTACATTTTTGCATCATTTTTCTTCATTGTACAACTGGAGGAAAAAATCCAAAAAAGGGTTTAATTTCTACCTCTACATACAATAAGTTACAAGTTTATTTATTTAAATAATTGTAAAACATCTTACATTTTTTAAAGAGGTTAAACTATAAGCAAATACACACATACACCAAAGTTCCATCATTCATGTCAGTTTGTCCTAGAAATTCTTTCATGCTGGTACCCTGTTTTGTTGAATTTTTTTTTCTGCATAAACTAAATCGATATCTGATAGAAAATAGAAACTTCAACTTTTTTGCCCTACAAAGTAAAACAAATTGTATCCAAAATATCAAGCTTGAATCATTTTGCCAATTTCTTTCTCCTTTGAATATTTTACAAATCTTAGGAAGGTTTCGTGTCTTTCGAGAAAGACGGCGTTTCCGATTCCGTTCTGCCAACTGCTGTTGGTGCTGGCTCTTGGCTGGTTCCTCATCCACAACGTTTTAGGAGTTGATGGGGTTGTGTCAGAAATATGAAACAGGTAAAAGATGCAGACTTCTAGCTTGTCCCATCCATAAAAAATGTTCCTTTTTTTTTTCCTGGGCCTGGCTTTCCCCCAAAAAAGAGCTTGTAGTGCTATTTTTTTTCTTTTTAGTGGTCCATCACAATAAGTAGTTTTGTGCTGTAAAAGAAAAATGAAAAAAAAAAAGAGGAAAAAAGGGAAGAGGGAGAGGAGCAAAGCTGCCTCTGCCTTACATCGGGGGAACGACAAGACCAGTCATGGCTGAAAAAGAAAATTGACAAAGATGAAATTCTGGCAAATTTTTATGGAAGAAAATATCTTTGAGCCCTTCACCCTTCTGTGTGCAGTCAAGTATTGCAGCAATCCCGCGTCCGCAGGTTAAAGTAGACCCTTGGTTTCTTTTAATGTTTTTATGCTTTAGTGAGACCCAGCACGGTGGGGCTGCCGGAGGCCCCGGACAATGGACAATTTGCCATTTCATAGTCATTCGCCAAAAGCCAAGGCCCGTTGTGGTTCTTAAGTGGATAAAGGGGAGAGAGGATCAGATCAAGTCTCGGTACGTGAATTTTCAGAAATGCCCAACCATTTTTGGGTGCTGGTCTCCTGAGCGATGTCCTTGGAGATGGCCATTGCTCAGAACTGTCCCCAAAAATTCAGACTTTTTATGCTTTCTCAAGCTGACCACCCAAAATCATTCCTGAAACCCGGAATGGAGCCGGGTCTTCCACTTCCCGCTCAGGACGGGCCGTGCTGGGAGTGCGGAGGATGCGCGGGGAGACAGGAGTTCTCCCAGTGCTGCTGCCGGGGAGTGACAAGTCCCGCCTCAGCGGACAATGACCAGCGCTGGGCTTCGCTAATTTAGTTTCAGTGGAAATAACGGAGCAGGCTCTCTTTCTCGCTTGGTTTACCCCATATGTCTGAATCGCTGTAGTCTTACCTGGCACATTCCCAGAACACTGGGCTTATGTAAATTATTTATTAGTCACTCTCACTGCCTTTAATTGCAGCTATATTCTTCATAACTGACAACAGCAACATTTGAAGCTGCCTGGAACTGGTGCCGTTCCCAAAGGTTTTGAGGGGTAAGTTAAGTTTATACGTATTTATATAACAAATGAGTGAGTCATATTTTCAAAGGGGCCTCAGTGCGGTGCAAGGTCCTAATCCTGCAAAGATTTATGTTCACCGAAATTTGTGGGATTATTCATGTGTTTAAAGCCCTGTCCTCTGAGAATTAATTTCACCCTTATGTTCATAGTGTTTAAAAAAAACCGCTTAGGGCAAGATCCTCAGCTAACATGACTCTTTTATTGGAGCTGTGTTGATTTTAAACAACTGTGGATATGGTCTGTGATTTAATACAATAGGAAAATAAATATTTTCATATTTTGTAAGTGACTAGGGCTAGAAGTCCTTGCCAATTTTGGCAGATAACTGAAAGAGAAAGTGAAACCAGTCTTAAGTCAAATATCTACATTTTTTAATTCCTTAGGAATTTGCTATTATTTTTCAAACAGGCAATTTACATAACCCTAAATAAAGTAGGTAAATATTTGTGTGCCTGGTTTCGGGGGTAGGGGGCATTAGAAGGGCAGAGATTTTCTGGTGACACTAAGGTGGCTGCTCCGTTCCTTCTCCTCACCCCCAAACCCAGCAAACGCTCCGAAGGGCAGCGTCCCAGCCTGACGCTGGAGACCCCTCTCCCGGTGTATGACCCACGTGCTGCTGCCTTTCCGGCCTCTAGAACAGAAAATGTGATGGAATCCTGGAGAGATGCCCCGGCTCCAGCTTCTGCTGGGCGGGTGGAAGAGGTGAGTGCGTGCCCTGAGCTGCTCCCCGCCGTCCCACAGCCATCCCAGCGGAGCGGTCTGCGCGAGCACGTCCTCATCTGCTCCAGGCAAAATGATCCAGGTTGGCTCCAAGAATTTAAGCTGTTTGTCTCGGGTAACCCGGCGGGTCTTTTGCCTGAGGCAAATCAGGGTGCCCTACAGCCGTGCCTGGCCCGTCCCCACCCGCGGCGTGTCCTCTCCTGGCAGAGGCAGCGGAGCCTGGGACAGCCGGCGGGGTTTGAGACATGCAGCGTCTGTTGCCAGTCTAGTTTAAACTCTGTTCCTAAGGGGGACAGGGGGGACAGGCCATGTTGGCATAAATGCTTTTTTTTCTGATACTATTGTTATCAACATTATTTTCATTTTTTTAATCAAGGAAAACTTCTAGCAGATCAAAGCAAAGACCAACCCTGTGCTTCTGCCCTGTCTCTTCAAAAATATTTAAAGAATACTTGTAGATGCGGCATTTTGGAAAGTTCCTTAAATTGAAGGGAAAGTACATTTTTAATGTGTCATTAAAGAAACGTTATCCAGCAGGCCTGGACTCAAACTAGTGATGGCAACAGCCATCTGCAATCAGGAGGAGCGTGTTGTTACCCCTGGGGTTCTGGGGATCCCTCTTTTGTCTACTTTCCTCCTGAGCAAGTACCAAGGCCCTGCTTTCGTCTCCTTACTGTTGCCCCCCCAGCCCGAGCCTGTTCTGCCGTTCCAGGGTGTAAGCGCAGAGACACTCCTCAGCAGTTGTTAGGACGAGACCCGCCGGTGGACAAATTCAGGTAAAACTATAATATACCCTAGAAAGGACGAGCAAAGCCAAATTGTTTCCCTGGCACTTCATCCGAATGGTGCAGCCTCACCTCCCTCCGCGGCAAAGCACAAGCAGGTTGAGGAACACCGGCTGCCGGCCTCACCTGCCTTTCCCCAGCTCCCCCCCGGCTCGGCGCTCTGCTTCTCTCTCTTCCTGTACCCTCAGCTGTCCATCTCCACCCCACCTCCACTCCCCTCTGGGGCTGCACTGTCAAAAGCCTATTCCCAGCCTGTATCGCTTTTTATTGAATGTTTGTGAGGTTTGGATTAAGGTCTTACACTGCTAGCAAAGCTGTAATTATTTTTGCCTGTATTACTATATATTGAATCGATGTAACTTTTCAATAAAGGTGGTTCAATGCAGGACACTCCCTGATGAGTTGGGAATATAGAAACCACAGTCATTATCCCAGAGGGTCTTTTTTTTCTTTTCTTAGAGGGAAATGGAAAAAGAATTAGAGATGAGCCTTATTGTATTAACCTTGACAGCTTGCAATTATCAACTGAAACACTTGATTAAAATTGTCACAAGGTTGGAGAATTTTTTTATAAATAAATAATCAAACATGGATAGTACCCAGATGCTATGGTGATAGGCACCTTTAATGGGTGTAATTAATAATGATCATAAGCCTAGTGTGTACAAGTGGCCCCTGAAAATGCTGTCTTGCTTTGTAGGGGAGAAGAACGCTGCAATTCAAACAGCCGCTTGGTAAGAACTGGCGAGGGCTTGGAGCTGTACAAATACACACGGGTACACGTGTGCGCACACCCCGGGTAGGTCGGCAGCTGCTTTGTTGGTGTCTCAATTATGACCTGGTTTAAATAGAGAAGATGGGGGTTGAGCATTTTCAATCATTGTAGTATAAAATGTCTTGCACTCTCATTTGGTTTTCCTCTTTTGCCACTAAGTTGCCATCAAACTCCAATCTTAGGGTTCTGCAGCTCTCTGAAGAGGCAAACGAGGTGCTCCAGGGGGGCTACTCAGAGCATCTTAAATGAACGTCCCTCCCCTGCGGTGCCAGAAACATCTCTGTGCTGTACAGAAAGGTGGGTTTGCACGTCGCAGCCGCCCAGCTGCCGGTGGCAGAGGCAGGGCCTCTGTAATTTGGTCTAATAAAAGGGGCAGCTTCTACCCGGAGGCTTCACTTAAGCCATGTCTCTGACTCCCAGCATGGCTGCCGCTAGAAAATGTGTAGTTTTACTTTCACTGTTAAGACCACAGAGACTTTTGTGAAACAATGCACCCATTTATTATCTATCATTTATTATCATGTAGCTAATCAACTGAAAATGGTAGCGAAAAGAATGGCTTTTGAGAGGAAAACACAGCTGGCTTTCGTTTAGCAGAAACCAGCAGTGGCTTGGGTGAAGGGCACCGTCATCCTTTCTACTGGCCTGTAAGTGAATTAAATTACTGCTTCTGTGAAGAACCTGTGTAGGGTGGTTCCAACTAAGACACTAAAAAGGAGCCCAAAAGCTGCAAGTTTTTCCTAAAGAATTTATTTTTATTTTTTCCTCCATAGGAAATTAAGACTACTTTTTTTTTTTTTTTTTTTTTTTTTTTTCAGAAATCCGTCTGTATTTGGCTGGAAGATTTTCATTCATCCATTCACAATCATCTAACCACTGACAGGTGAGATATTTACAAATAAGCAGTGGTTTTGTCTCTTTTAGATGATAAGCAGGTTAAACCATATTTTATGTAATGTTTTTAAAAAACCTAGACAAAAACTGCTGATAGCTGAGAGATGGAGAAGTTCACTTGGCCTCATCTGTTGTGTTGGTGTCGTTACTATCTCCCCATGGCGCTGAGCTGTACGGGCACAAAAGGCTGCCTGAACAATTATTTTGATTTAGTTCAAGTTAATTAGGAACACCTTTAAAATCAAAATGTGTTTGCAAGAAGTCATATATGCATTAGTTTAATTATTGAGGGGCACAGGAATGTACAGCCACTCTGCGGTTACAGATGTACTTCCAATTATACTAGGAAGTGGCTGCTCTCACCTGCAAAGCAGAAGGCAATATTGAATCTTACCCAATATCCTTGGTTTTGTGTGTGACACCAAACAGTCTTGACTATTTTCTTCCATTACAAAAGGCAGGTTTTTGTTTTCTGTCATTAAAAATGGAGCTCTTGTCTACCCTGAACATGTCTGTGATATAAGATGAGCTACTAAAATTAACATCCCATCAAATGAAAGATAAGTAATTAATAGTAATAGAAGATGTTTTTGCTTAGTTAAGTGTTAGCAAGAAATTTTAAATAGCTCTTAAGGTTTTCTTTATTTTGAAACAGTCTGTGCCGCTTACATCTCTGCCAATAAACTGGGGAGAAGAATGTACTTGATCCTTCCAATATATCAAATTTAATCAGATGTCAGATACATATTTTTCATATATATTGTCATCATGTATATCACGTGCAGCCTTTGGCATACCTAACTCACTGTCTAGGCTCTGGAATCATTCCGGTTCAGGCACAAGCATATTGCTCAACATTCCTAGTGTGGAAATGGCCCAGTAATTTTTACCTGGTTAGAATCTCTGTTAGGAGTTATTTTACAATGCTGCGCCTTAAGTGTTGACTGGAGCAAGGCTTCGGTCGGGCCCAGGACTGGTAACAATCAATCAGGAGCCACGGCTTTGTAAATGTGAGCCCCATTCCAGCTGAATCCCACCCCTTACAAACCTCCCAGAGCAACTCTTTTTCTCGATACCTGTTTGCCCAGCCTTTTAATGCCAGGGGACTGGAATCCCCAGTGCTGTTGACACTCGTAACTTTGTCAAGATAAGATATTAATAATTAGGGTCTTCAACTCAAAAACCTGTAGTTCTTTAGGGAACAGGGCAGATGTCCCCTTTGCTAAATTGAGGCTGTTCCTAAGGGTATCAGACTTCAATACCTTTTGGATTGGCTGGGATCCTGATGGTTAATGGAACATCTGACCTTCTGGGGCTTGCCTGCTATTCCTTGTAACTGAGCTTGCATTTTTATGTTGAGATGTGCTGAGCTGGCCAAAGGTAATCTGGGCAGTCAGCGGTCCATGCTGTTCCAGCAGTTTCCAATTTGCTTGCTTTTCCCATCAGCTGCCTTCCATCTGAGATGAGTTGATTAGGCATTTGTGTACTTATCATGCCGTGTTGCGTCACGTCACATTACATCTTCCCAGTGCCTTTTTTAAACTGCCTTGACATACGACATGAATGGAGCACACAATGGTTCCGATCAGGATCACCTGCTCTCAATTTGGAGAGCATATAGAAGTGAGGGATGTCCAGTATGGATTGCTGCTTGTTCTCTACCTACCATGTCCCAGTACGTTGCGGGAATGGAGAGCAGATGGCAGGTGAAGGAGGTAAGCGAGAACACATGGCACTGGGGGTTATCTGAGGGTATTCCACGTGTCTTGGCTGTGTTGTGCAGCCCTAAGCTGAAAGGCAGTAGATAGGCAAGCTTCCTGCTTACCTAATACTCTGGAGTTATGATATATTTTCTAGCAGCTGCCCTTACTGTCTCCAGCAGCTTTTAAGCATCACCAAAATTTTCCTCCCAAAATACATTTTCAGAAAACAATTCCTAGCCGGACTGTAAACTGCCTAGAATAATGGGAATGCTAATCTTCATAAGGGTGAAGCTTGTACAGCTCCTTCTGTTTAGACTAGTTTTATTCCAGGCTTAGACACTGCTGTGCTTAACATACACGGAAGCCATATTCTAGATTTTCAATCCTGCTTGTGAGTAGAGCGGCATGCCCGGAGCTGCTGAGAGTATTTTTAATATTCTCATTGCAACAGGAGGCAGTAAGTAGGATGGAGGCTGTATCACCAAGAAACTTCAGCCTTTGAACAAAAGATGTAGCCAAAGTACATTTCAAACATTACGTTAAAGCTCAAAAAATCCCCGCTGGGGAGATATTTTCTCCATGTTATGGGTGAGGAAATTGAGAGGTATTGTCAAAACACTTGCCTGATGTATCTCCATCAGTATTTATTGATGCCTAAGTTTGATAAGTAAGTAAGTAAACAAATAAATAAATAACCAGCACATCTATTCATAGTTTTATAGCACAGGGCGATGGCATAGCAGAGGAGATTAACAGTTGCCCCTTGCTGCAGCAATGGTAAGTCCATTCAAGAAGCTTCTTTGGGACCCTCCTGTTGACTTTCTGGCCACATCTGTCTGTCAACACTGTGGGAACGTTAATTTGGATATCAGGCTGTGTGTATCTGGATCCTGTCCAAAGCATGTGCTCCCCAGCTTGCATCAATTTAAATATTTCAGTTGGAAAGAAGAATTTGCATCCACGGTTGAAACAGTTAGACAGACCTGGCATAACAGACCTCGGGCAGACGCATTTGACTCTGCAAAGCGACTGCCACCTTCGCTGTGAGTCACAGCTGGCGTCGCGTGTTGCAGTCTGACTGGTAAGTCCCCTTGCACTGGGTACCGTGTCTGCTGAAAACTTATTTAAATAATGGTTGTAGCCTATGACTATATTTCTGTGTCAGGGTGTTGATGTACAAGGAGCTACCCCGCAATGAAAGGGATACGCTAATAACTTCTGCATCGATTTATCCATGCCCAGGTCTCCGCATCTCTATACGCATAAGCTGTTTCAGTAAATAATCATAACCTCCATGGACAGATTGATCCTGAACACCTCAGGAGTGGACTTTTGTCAGTAAAAGTGCATGGATGTGAGGACTGGGGTTTTTAGCTTTGAGATTTTATGTTATACTTAATATTAAAGTTCTATTTTTAGACTCTCTTACTGATTACTGATTTATAAATTGGATAAAATATGTTATAAACACTAAATGGCACCAAATGGTCTCTAGTACTTCACCTGGATGCAAAAGGGATACGCTCTTGCTAAGCAGAGTCTTGAGCAGACAGGACAGAAGTGGCAGGTTAAGGAAAAGAATTAACTTAAATAAAAAAAATCAATGTTTTTTCTGTCTCCCAGAAACAATTGGAGTGATTTTCTCACTGAACTGATTCGTGTTTAGCACTACCTTAGGCAACTTCGTAACAACTAGGCCTTCTCAACCGGGGCAGTTAGACAAGTTTAACTTTAAAGCAGACTTAAATCTGTCCTGAATGCACTGATTTGTCTTTAGATTATAGCAGCTGGCTCCAGCTAAACAGGGAAACTAACCTTAAACTGATGGGCCTTCCTAGTTACATGTTTAATTAAATCAGTGTAAAATTCTGTTACCTTGCGGCAGTTCCCTAAAACAGCTCAACCTTCTCATTTTTTATAAAACTGCATTAGCTGGTACAAAAAAGACCCCACCCCCCCAAAAAAAAGTAGCGACAATGACTCTTTAGACACCCTGATCATACAAAACATTATCAAAGATAAACCCATTTCTAAACAGTTTAGATAAATAAATAACTACAACTGTTGGGCCAATAGAGCTTTCTATATCTATAGTGTAAAAAATTGATTCAAATCCTTCTTTTCATCTTCTTTAAACTGAATGGAAAAGAAATTATATTCCCTGTCAACATGACGGCTGTGCATTTATGTGGGTAGATCAATGTCTTTCATTAACGGGGAGAAGATGATCTTAGAGAAGCACCGACTTTCATGGAATTGGGCAGGGGAAGAAGCTGTTTCAGAGACATAGCAGAATTCTATAAATTAGCTTTTAAAAATGTAATTGTTTTTGTTCAACACACTTAGAATTTCCTTATTATATAAAATAATCAGAGTTTATGGAAGTCCCTGTGGCCTAGCTAAGGATTTATAATGCACCCGAATCAACAGGTGCGGTTTGTAGGGCTCATTTTGGAATTACCGCTGGCTCTTGGCATGGCTGAATTCCCAGAGTTGTGTTTTCTAGGGTATCTCTAGTGAAGTCTGAAGGAGCCAGATGACTTCTCTGGCCCTATAAAGGCTTTTTTTATGGAGACTTGGAGCATATTTATGTGCCGCATGCCCCCCCACAGCCTGTTAAAAGAAAGAATTTAGTACAGGTTTCCATTCTTATCTTAATACTCACATTTGTTTTGCAGATCACCTTTAAAAAGGCTGTAAATGTACTATAGGGCTCAATTCCCGGTATGAGCCTAAACCTTGCAGCAGGTTTCGAGACTTTGGCTGTTACGTACAGAGCTGTGCATTAACTGCGGGGCAGACGTTTGGTTTACAAGTCCCCGAAGCCTAAGGAGAAGTCATTCCTCACAAGAGAGCTGGTACTGAAACGCAGCGTGGCTCAAATCCTTCTTGGGATAAATGAGTGTCTGTCCCTTCTTGTTTTAAAACCAAATAGACAAAGCTTGGAGCGTTGCTTTAATCCACTTGGATTGGGTCAGATTTTCACTACTGAGTGCTGTAATATCAGCGTAACTGTATTCAGATGATTGCTGTGTTTACCCAGACTAACACCGCGGGCTTTACATGTGCGGGCTGAATAGTAATTGTGCGTTTCTTACCTCTGAACCCATTGCCATTGCCGCTAGAGCAGGCGGGAGAAGGAGACCCTTGGGGTCTGATGACAGGAGCAAAGGCACTCTTCTGTTTGACAGCAGGAAAGACGGAAGAGGAGAATGGAAGGATGGAAGAAGTGCTGGAGGAGCCGACTGTTGGACTTGAAGACATTACTGCAAAAGAAAAAAGGGAATCCTCATCAGAAACACAATTACAGAAGTTTGGTAAAACTGCTTCAAACGTCTAACTTTTGACTACTCCTTTACTTCTTCAAGAAGATCTCAGCCTCACGCTGACTTGCCTGTTTGCGGTAAGTCTAAAGCAGAGCGGTAGTTATAGTGAATAGTTAAGAAAGAGAGTGCTTAATCCTTTTAAAATGAAGGATGAGACTATCAGAAAATGGTAAATCATCAAGGGAGAGAGAGTCAATGTGGACAAACAGCAGAGAGCAATGGCCTGTCCACTCTCGGGCTGTGCTTTGGAAACTGGGAAGATCGGTAATTCCTGTGTCCTCCCCAGCTTCTGAAAAATGAGCATTTCCTTGGTTGGAGTTGAGAGGGGATGTTTTAAGCTGTTGCTTAGATTTGAATCTAAATTGGCTTATTTTTAAACAAGTATCTCGCAAGAAAAAGTCCCATTGTATGTCCAATAGCTTGTTAAGCTTGTTAGATTTCTGGTTATCAAGGTAATATAGTTTCACAGGAAATAAATCCACAATTCAGCTCTCAGTTATTGTTAATGTTGTTCATACACATAAAAGTTATTTTAAGAGTGGCTTTTACATAGGATTTGGGGTAATGTCTATGCTAAAAGCAATGGCTACTTGCTTAATCATCTAAAGTTGCAAATTGTAGTGGTCTTTGCCACTTAGGAATCTGTATAAGGTTAAAAAATTAAGGAAACAAGTAAGATTCCTCTACTCTTCTTGAAAGAGCCTTCTATTCTTCTTGAAGAATGGAAACATTTTCTAGTTCACACTAAAAAATACCAGAACACAAATCAGGACCTTTTACAAAAATCATCGCTAAATCTTGAGCAATTCTCTTGAAAGTCATCACTTGCTGTAGTAAATTAAATGAAGCAGGAGCAAGAATCAAATGTAAAAGCAGGAAAGCACATACATCCATAGGGGGATCCTGTGGGAGAGCCGTTAATGAAGCCAGGGGAGCCGGGAACGCCCAGATTTGACATGGGGACGTTGCTGTAGCCGTTCATGCTGTTGCTGGAGGTGCTGTAATTGGACTGCTGAGGTGTGGAACTGGACGAGTAACCGCGGGGCGAGATGCTGCTGGTATTGCGAATGTAACCTAAAAATAAAAAACGCATTTCAAAGCACGTCAGTGGATTTGGCTGAAAACTTTCTCCTGTATATTCCCTGCTTAAATAAATTACTTCTTTAATTCCAGATTAATTAGAACATGTAAGCAAGTACCATTAAATTCAGTGGGGTTTATGCACGTGCTTTCAGGTTAAGTGATATAAGGTTTATAACAATGTGGGAAACTAACTTTTTGACGTGAACTGATGTATGTTTTACTAAAAAATGTGTTTGCTCGTCTTTTTCTGAGGTCGGATTTATAATATATGTGGGATTTTCTACAGTTTTAGGGGGGAGGTTATACTTTTCAATTTATTGATGACTTACAAATAAAGCAAGGGCATTACTAAGGGGAAATTATAACCCATATATAGTTTGGAGCTTGACTTTGAAGATGCACTACTTGGGGGAGAGAATAAACTGGATAAGTAAAAACCTTTTTTTGTCTTAAATAAAAAAATTCACAAATATTTGAGAACCAAAATTTAGCCTCCAAAAAGAGACTTAAGAACACTATCCCATCAGCATTAAAGTACAAGGTTATTATTACAGCTGCAAAAGGATTTTTCCACGGAAAAGCTTTCATTAGAAGGATGTGATCCAATAGCTACTTGAAAAGCGGCTACCATTTAGATAGCAAGTCAGGGTATTTCTGCCCATTTATATTATGAACTTCTAATTCAGGGCTGGTAAGACCTTATTAAAATAACTAGCAATATTAGCTACATGCTGACTTTTGATATGGCACACGTAATATTAACTTCATATGGTTTTACTGCCTTAGGGTGTTAAACACAGCTATTGATGGAGTCAACCACAGACTGTACGTTACTGGCATCGAGTGCTGAAAATCAAAATCTTCAAGAGTCAGAGAATGCCCACAGTTGATATTGCTCCCATGATGTATTACTGTTAATACGTCATTTTATGGCACGTTTTCCTAACAATCAATAATATGTCTGGAGTAAATGTAACACACACAATATATGCAAGTTGCTAAAATTAACACTGAAGAAGCCTTAAAAAATAAAGAAGAAAATTCCCCAGCCTTTTTCAGTTGCTGTCCTTGTCTTTTACAAAAACAGAGATACAACAATAAGAGATATTGAAGGGAGCAGGGAGAGAATTAAGGGCTAAGTTGGTATCAAAAAATACTCAAAAATTGTTTCAGCCATAGCTAATCTGGTGACTGGAACCTGGTGCAGACATAGAATCATCCAAAATGTCAGTGCACATCCCTTTCTAATGCTGACAGTTTAACGCCTTCTTTCTGTTCCTAACCCAAGCAGGCAGAGAAGTTGAGAAACTACTATGGAAGCAACTGTGATTCAATTTTTTGTTCTTTAAATTAACACTATTCTACTTGCAGAGCTTACCTTGGTTGTTCCCCTGTGTTGACTCTGAAATGCTGACTCCTAGCTGGCTGCCGTAGGAGTTGATTCCCATCATACTGCTGTGAGCAGGAGAGCTGGACAGTGCAGGGATCTGTGCCGGGTTCCTGGGGACGCTGTAGAGAGCTTCTGCGATGTCTGCAGCTCGTTTCAGAATGATGTCCTGCAGAATGAGAGAGGCAAGTTCAGCAACGTGCTTGGAGACATTTTCTGGTGTTTATTACTAAACCTGAACGTATCCCGCTGCCCTGTCGAGAGTTGTTCTGACCTGGTTGTTATGTGGCGTTCCGTACAGTGCTTCAACTAGGTCAGCAGCTCGTTTCAACAGCATTTCCTGGAGGATGAGCAGATGCATAAAATTGAGATTTTAACAGAAAAGGATTGCAACGCAAATAAAAGCTTGGGCTAGTATTTTCTGAAGTGACTAGCGTTTGTGTGTGGTCATTCTGAAAACCGGGTCCCTTCAAGAGCTGTTATTTGCTGCTTATCTGAAAACCTGAACCCCTTACAGCATCTCAGAGCTGACCCCCAGACCCCCCCGCCCCTGGGGAGCGCTGGCGGGGGCGCGGGGGCTGCCGCAGCGGCGCGGGGGGCCCGGCGGCGGCCTGGAGCTCTCCAGAGTCCTGAACCCGCCGCACCCTCACCAGCTCCAAGCGTGGGGGCCGCTTTCGAACACACCCCATTTAAACAGCAGCTCCGTTCCCTACTGAATTTCAATATATTCTGTTGCATAGACACATAAAAATCCGATTAATCGCCACGTCCATTTATTTTTTCTCAATAATGTTAATCAAACGAATAAAACATTTTAGCTATCTTATGTTACCTTTGGTTGTATGAAAAAAAAATGCACATTTATACTATCTGAATGCAACAGTCTTTCATCATGCAAAGATGGTAATATGTACTTTTGGTACTGCACTGAAATCTACGACTATAGTCAATAATGCCACTCTCGTTGTGCTGGGTGCCGCATCAACACCGTGTGCACCATTACTGATACATAAAATCCCGAGTTGTTGCAGCACATGCATACTGCAGTTGTTGCTACAGAAAAAGTCAAACTTTAAGTGCTCTTTACAAAAAGATTCCCCTAAGGTTAGACCTCTGCAACAAATCCTTTACGTCTATCTTGTATCATTTAGGGCCAGAGATTTGCCAATATGGATAAAGGCAAAGGAGCATGAATATGAACTGGGAAGATATCCGCATTGGACTCTCATTTTAGCACAAAAGAAGTTCCCAGACAGCGTCTGAGCTCTAACAAATAAAAATTACTGTAGCTGTGGGTTCTACTCACATTGTTTGGACCTACAACTAACTGGTGAACCTTATGTTCAGATGTAATTGTCATTTAAGATAAAATTTTGTCTCTTTTATGAGTTAGAAGTAAAAGAACGTATTTAGTGGGCTCAGTGAAATGATAGCTTACCTTAGCTAGTCTTTCGGGGTCACCAGGATGTCTTGGGATGACCTTTTGCAGTCTTTGGAAGCCATAATCTATGGTAGGTTCATTTAAAGCTGAAAGGAAAACAGAAAAAACCCTCACCATATTATTTGAGTATATATATCTTGTGCAGATGTTCCTGCCATTATCTGTACGATGAACTGTGTGGTGCTCCTGGACAATCTCTCGGCGTGTCTGTAATCTGTTAAATAAAGAGTCGGTGAAATCTTTCTGCTTACAGCTAAGCCTTGACAGAATTCTGTGCGTCCATGTGTCTACACGCGCGCTCACCCTCTGCCTGCTCTTTCTGGGTGGGCACAGCTGAACTTGATGGACACGTTCATCTTCTGCCAGTATTCCAGAAACTGACTTCAGATGCAGATATGGTGAAGCAAATGATAAAACTGGCGTGAATGTTGCATGCTATTTGCAAAACTTCTAACTGCGAGTATTCCAAAGGGATGCACTAGTGAGTTTGGCTTAGTCAATAAGGGAACAAAAAAAGCATCACTTCAGCACTGAAAACTGCCCCAGCGTTGGATGCTGACCCCTCACCAGCCATCAAAGGCTGAGTGAATAATGTGAAAGATACAGCAGGGAAGCATTGTCACAAAATACTCCTTCGGGGATGGATGTATTTACTCTGGACAGAACTGCCCATGGCAGTAATAGAGCTAGTTATGGTGCAAATGCAAATGAGAACAGGTCTTCTACTGCGTTCGTTACACAGCCAGAAATGGAGAGTACCGAATTTGCTCATCTAACAAAGACATTACACACACACCCCCTGTAACATTTTGCCATCACAAACTAGGGCACAGCTATTCATTAGACACATTAACTTCGTCGATTGTGTATGGCTATTATGCATACATAGCCACTTCGCTGTAATGATGTTAATCTCTAGTGGATAAACCGAGAGATTTTGACCCAGATCCTCAGTCAGCAATAGCTGGTAGAGCCCTACTGGCAGCACCGATGATTTCATAAAACTTCAGGCACTTTAATACTCTCTACTATAAATCGTTGCAATAATAATCTAATTTCTGATTATTCAAAATTAAACTCCAATTCAAATTAACACAGAAACAAAAAGTCAGTTCATCCTGCCCACTCCTAGGCCCTGACTGCCTCTAATACATCAGGATCACTGGTGTTTACTAACACAGTTACAGGTAGGGGTTTTTAAATTTCCTTATATTTCAGAATGCGCATTAAAACTCAAATGACACATTCATGCAATCACATGCTGAGATTCTTGCTAAGAATTCCATGATGCGCTTAATAAGTAACATATGTAGGTCCTTTAGCACTATCCTCGTTCAGCGCCAGCTTCTCTCCACTTGTACCATTTCATTTAGGGTTCTTTTAAAAAATATATTTTTTTAAAATAACTGCTGACATCAGCTCAGCTGAAAACACCTGATTCCAAGAGACGCTGATGGCACTTATTGAATCTTCCAAAATACACTCAGCACTTACAGGAAAACCATCTCGGGCACCGGAAGAATGAAACTATCAAGTGAGACAGACTGTTATCCTGATCCAGATTCCCTGTTTATCTGTGTCTGCCTGTGGTGTAACAACATGAAGGTAAAAGGTCATATTCCCCACTGAGATACATTTTATATTTACTTTTTATTAAATAATTATGGCATGGCATGAAGTTTAAATATTACAGGAGATAATCAAGTGGGAATTGAGTAGAGAAAACCCAGACCTGAGAATTTAGTCTTGGCTATACTTAGAATGTCTTTGCTCTCCACTGGGAGCCATTCTGGTTTGCTTAAGGAGTTTAATAATACACATTTCAACCGCCACAGAATCTACATCCCATTTGGGAAGAGGGGTTTTTTTTGGGGTGGGGTTTTTTGCCAATAATCCTGAGAATTATAGGCCAATTCTCTCAAGGGCCTTATACATCATTATGTGCCATTTCTCTTCTTGATTACAAGTCTAATCAGTTAAGTTATATATCTTAAGCTAAGCAAACCCGATGTAAAATATATAGGAATTTAAACATATATGTATACACAGCTCACTAAAAATAGCTAATGGGAATATACAAAATGCTAAGTCAGAAAGAAGAAATTGGCTATTATTCAACAAACGTTTTTCCAATGGATTGACATGAACATTTTCATTCCGACAGATAAATAGCAGCAAATCATTTCTCAACAACGTTGAATTGTTCTAAGAATAACTCAGCCATTTTGAATCAATGTATGTATTATGTCTTTCAGCACAAAAGGTTTTCTGTACAGCTTGCAACAGAATGGCCTACTACTAGTTTTACTCATTAATGAAACAAAAATATCTCTGTCGTGAAATCCTGTTAAAAACCAACATCCAACATTTGTAGAAGTAACCGGTACCTTTTCTACTGAAGGGAAAGACGGAGAATCCACCAGCAAGTTTAAACAGCTTCACCACACACCACTTCCACTGAGAAAAGAGCTACTGGACCAGTGGTGATTTATCTGTGTGTTACATAGAAATATGCCAAAATTATATCCAAATGCTTTTGGGTTCATGGATTCAGAGACCATGAAGGGGTCTGACACAGAAGCAGGCTGCTCCTTATTTCCTACAAATGAGGTATCTGAAATGAAACCCCCAAGAAAACTGATTCAGGTACAGCAAAATCCCTTTGGGAACTCTCAAATCCAGTGTTTCAGGCATAAAGGGGTCTCTTGAATTTCCCAGAGCACAGTTTAAAAAACTGTGCATGACATGATATAGTGTATGCAAAAAAAGAGCAATCATCTAGTGAATAACCTAAATTGGTGGTTCGGCTGTAAGCCTCACGCTAGCATAACTGTTTTAACAACAGAATTGTTGCAGTCAGCGGTAGGGAGACTGCCCCGCAGTCTGCCAGACTTTATTTATGACGAGGCTCAAATAGAGTATGGCACAGTCCTTCCTCTTTTATATTGTTCCTTACCCTCCAAAATCCATGCTTTCATTTTAAATACAAGTCTCCAGCTATTATGACTCACTGGAACAGAAGAAAAATTCTCACACTTGAGCAACTGATGCCATGACATCTGTCTGCATTTGCAAAACCTGAAACAACAGCTCAGTCCCATTCATCTCAACGGGGACTGACTCAGATACCCAGTGATAACAGTGCTGACATTTAAAGTATTAATTATTTCCCCACACATCAAAGCACATCAGACTGTTGAAGGAAGATGATGTTATGAAGATCTGCACAATTTACCATGAGCGACAGCTCACTCCGATATTGCCTTGGGAGACGCGCACTCTCCTCCGCCAATCAAAGAAGGGCCACAACCAAGGACCTCCTGCAGCTCATCTTTGCTTTACTCCACGAAGCAGACCAAAGGGCCACAAGTCCTCTGCTGGCAAAGTATGAATGAGAAGAAACAGAGTATGCATATCCCCAGAAATATCCTGAACCCAGAGAGCTGAGCCAGAAAGATCGCCGAATTTGGAGTGCGATGCCTAACCTTTGTAAACCCGTTAACGTAGAGAAAAAGGCTCCAATGGCCTTAAAGCTTCAATTCCATCTTTGCCCTAGTGACTACCTTCGCTCAAGACAACAGTAAAGAGATGGTTGGTATTCACCCTACAGAATAAAACATTTCCATGTTGCCTCCTACAGAAGCTTGCTTGCTATAATCATGCTAATTGTGGGCTTGGGGGTCCACAGACACTGGTCAGCCTGCTCTGAGGGGGACATGCTGGTCTGGAGATAGAAGGATGCTGCAAGAAGGGGACTGCCAGTGGCCCTGCGGGGTATCTGCTGGGTTGGCAACAGCCATTCCAAACACCCTACTCCCAACACAGCATCGCCTCCTATTCTGTGTGTGTTCCCTAGGCTAAAGCAGTGGTCGGAGCCGCTCTCTGCAAATGCTTTCTGTCACATCGGTTGTGTTCTGGCCAAGCTCTTCCAATTTGTAGAGCTCACTGCACCCTTGTAAGTGGTGTTTCCCACAAGCAGATAACGAGACCTTCTCAAATCTACTTACAAGCTTTAGCAAACCGGTACCGCCTATCCCTGGCACCTGGCATAGAGACTGACACAGTACAGCCCGGGAGTCCAACATATCCTACAGATTATTTTATATTGCATTGCTCTGACAAGTTAACCCCCGGGGGATTTCTGCTCAGCAAGGAAAATTATGTTCAAAATCTCCCTGATATACACATTTCCAGGTTAGCATCTCTATGACAGAGTAAATGCAGAGCTGTGATCAAACTTAAGACATGAAAGCCTACGAGACACATCCTCAGCTGGCGTAAACTAATGTAAGCGTTATTAAAGTCAAGGGAACTTACAGCGGCAGAGAACTGCAATGTGTGTGGTATTAAAAGCAGAATATCAGGCTACTGCCAGATTAGCAGCAAACGTTTTATTATTCCAGGAACAGCTGATGAAAGAAAAGTAATTCAGAACATGGGCGATATATATGTAACCTGTATTCTCACCAGATTAAGGTACACACGGAGACTAAATGTTTAGTTGTGGTGATGTAAAATTAGACTTTTTATCTCTCACTTCAAGTGCATACTAAGCTATTAATGTATGTAAGTTGGTTCAGCCACTGCCATCACCATGTAACAAGCAGTTTCTCTAGATTTTCGCTATTTTCTGTAGCGCACCGTTACGTGTCCGTAGAATCCTGGTGGCTTCACTCTTATAAAAGTTCTCCATCTGGGAACCTTATGGAAAAGTCCACCCATCACATTTGGGCGATGAGAGGAATTTGATGGCTGAGTTGCAGCACCCTGAATGATAGCACTTAAGAGTGGAAACGCTGACAGACCCATAACTGCAGCGCTGCCAGCGCAGCACGCTGTGCAAGGAGCCCATTATAAATACACATTACAGGACGTCCATGAGCTCCCCTAACAGCTCCACTGGGGCATTTACATTTACCCTTGAAATTTATATCTAATTTTTATATTCATCTTTTTAACAGTTTATCATTTTCTTCTTCAAACAACCTGTTTTACTGTGACTCTTAAAAAAAAAATAAAGAAAAAAGTTCAAGTATAATCAGGTCAAACATTAATATTTGATTGTATATTAAATATTGAGGGCATAGGCAGATACACACAATACTAACTAAGATCATTGTTTTTCTGTTTCCATGTTTTAAGAATATTGGTGTTCCAGCGAATAAAGGATATGACTAGAACCGGAGAGCTCTATTTCCCTGTCTATCTCCAGCTTTCCTCTATAACCACAGGCAAGCAGTTCATCTTTCTTTATCCTTCCGTGGCGATGGCTCCTATAAAATAGAAGCACGTGTCTTTCTGGAACTGGTTGCCCATGTCTGATGCCGTGAGGCCCCGATGAGGTCTGCTTTTATATAAATAATTATTCTTGTCATAGCTGTGAAGTACCTATAGGCAGCTACTCAGTATTTTTCATATGACTTGACCCTTCGTGCTTTTCATCTGAGGTTGGATCTCAGCACTTAATAATTATGAAGGACTTAATACAACATGACCCTGCTAGTGCCGGGGCTGCTAGTTGTTGCTGCTGTTATTAGTTCTGACAGAACTACATCTTCCCATGCTTTTAGTTTGCAGGATTTCACACTTTTCAGTCTCCTGGGCTTGATGTTAATGCCTCTGCATTTCTTTGGTTTTTGCAGAGCGCAGCCTGAATGTAAAGGGGAGGTATTTAGAGGAGAAATTCTCGTTTCTTAAGGCAACTACAGTTCAAGAGAGAAGTGGTTTTATTTGTGTCTCCCAGCCCACTGCACTTTCTGATACGTTATCTATAAACTTTGTGACAGCTCAGAGGAATATATTGCAATATAAAGTACTAAAATTATCAAGAAAATAATAAACTTCCATTTTCAAAAAAACCCCACAGATTTTTGTTACGATGCACAGAACTACCTCACCAATAATTATAAAACCTATCGAACTTTCCCCTTTGGTATTTGATACGGTATTTGTCTGCTACTCTACCCAACAAATAACAGCACTTCTGTGCTGCTACTGAGATATTTTACAGAGTACTATGGATGCACACACGCGCTCTGAGGGCAGTGGCATTTAAACAACCTGAGGCTGTTTTCTGGTAGCTTCTCTGCTGTCTAATAACATGGTTGAGCCCTTCACCCTTTCTTTCAGTGGGGGATTAATTCAGGTCTCTCTTACCATTTTCCATTTTCACATAAATGTGCTGGAACTGTGCATCTTCAATGCTCCTAACTTTCTGATAAAATCTAATAGAAATCGGTCAAGAAGTTCCAAAGTTGTTGTGGAAGGTCTGAAGAAGACTGACAGGCAGAAGGACCTCGATTGCCTGAATATGGCTTGCCTAAGTTAAAACCGAATGCATTTGTTCACAATCACAGTAGTTTTTTGATAGCACAGCCACAGAAAGAAAAAAAATGCCACCATGTTATTTTCATAGCTTAGAAGTTGTTTTTACTGCTATTAGCAGCAACAACCTGGGGGAATTGATTATACAGGTGAGCCTTTACCTAATAGCTGTGTTTATCATTTTGCCTGCCATGGTGGGAGAGCTGCAGGTTCTTGAACAGACAGATTGAAAAGTTGTCTCTTCTACCCTCGCTCTAACAGCTCGGCATCTTCTGCGAAATGCTGTTTTGTAACATATGGCAGTAAGCACCCACTCACTCCTCAGAGAATGCTAACGGATATCCCTATGCCAATAACAGCAGTAGAACAGGGATAGTATATTTAACTTTCTTCTCTTCTGCTGGCTCCTACATACATCTTCATGTCCTTTTCTGTGTGTAACTCTAATTAACATGTCAAAGAACTGCGCTGCAGTCTGACTCAAGTCCCCCCTAAATAGTACAAGTAAGTTTGCACTTAAAACAGCTTTACAATAATAAGACTTTTCTCTATAGAGGAATGCACATTCCTATTGCACATCTCTGTATCACCCAGTTCCTCCACCTCTGTCAGCACAGGTCCTGACGGCAGAGGGATGGTGGCCCTCAGCACTGCTTGTGTTGAAGACACCATGCGATCAAGGCCTCCAGAAGCAGAAAATGGAACAGAAGAACTTTACATTTAAATCTGTAATAACAACTAAAGAATTAACAGTCTCTCTGACGGTAAAGGCATCAGCCTGGTCCAGCCCCCACAAGGCCTGTACTCCCCATGGATCGGTGACACTGCCCCTTTGCTTAAGGAGTGCCAGACTCTGCCAAGTTAAACCTGTCCCATCTCTGTAGAAACACGACTGTATTTGCACGCAGGTGTGAAACTTTAACCTGTTTGGTGGCTTTGCCAGTCATCTCTCAGGAAAAGGAGATAAGTTCAACCTGCTCAAGCATCAGATCAGGCCCAGGGATCAGTGAGTCAATGCTCTGCCTTAGAAGAAAATGTATTTCAAAAGCTTTTGGCCACACCCTGACCTCACAAACCCACGAATAACTCCAGAACGACTTCGCTCTGCACAAGGGTTATTTTGGTGCCAAATCAGAAGAAAGTGCAAATCTCTTTAAGGTTGAGTCAAAGTCACTTTCACTCAATGGACTGAATATATCATTTCAGTATCTTCATTGAAGGCTTAATTCTTGCTGCAGGTTTCTAGGTGTGGCAGTTGTATGAATAAATGCCTTTCCACGTACATAACTAAACACTAATTTAGCACGTGTAATAATAAAGGGTATATAAAATGGCATAAAACAGGACCTTCACAGATCATTGGTTCTTTCTAAAGTCTTAATGTGTCAGATTTTCATTCAAATTTTTCCACTTATGGAAAAATTCTAACCAATTCACTCAACAGGTGGTTACGTTTTTACCTTAAAATTCTTAATAAAATATTTCCTGGACCTTCATTATTATTTTTCAGTTAAATTATGATTTAAAATATGTCAAATATAATACACAAAGATTATTTAATGAGGATTGTTGGTAGTAAGAGGCTTTTAAAAATGAAATAAATCCTTCCATTTTGAGAAATCTGAATACAAGTTGGTGGGAGCAAGTCATTCAACAAACCCACCCTTTAGATCTTGGCGCACCATTATTCTCCAGCCACGCGTAACAGGCTACAGAAACTTTAGTGTCTACGTTTTATGCCATCATTGTTACTACTGGTTCTGGCAGTTTAATGAAATGAAATGGTCCCATCCGATTTTTTTCTTTCAGATCTCTAGACAATGTTTTCCTGCTAGCCGAGGTGAATATAGGACACTAAATAAGCTGATAATCCATTTAAGAATAAAAAAACCCCAACAGATTTATTTTCCACTCAGCTCACTGGCGTCTCTTGATACAAGATGCTCTCCTTGTCCTCTGGGATTATCTTGAAAATGAAAGGTTACCCCCAGCGAGAGGGAAATGTAAAATAAATTCTGTTATAAATAAAACATCTTCCAGTATGTAGGACAATGCTATCATGTTCCTGTACACTCAGTATATCTATAGGCAGAGCCATATCAGAACAGCATGAGCTCTAATCTGGAAAAAATATTAACATGTGTAGTTAACAGTGCCTTAACGCCTCTGCAGCACAATGAAGCTATCTGCTTACATGTCCAAATGTCACAACTAGCAGAGTGGCCTTCAAACAGCAAGAGGCTAAATTAAGGAAGAAAGCAAGAAAGCAGAGAGTTGTCAACGGTGATTACCAAAACAAAGAGGCTCTGAGCCTGAGCTCCTCTAGCGTAAATCACAGTCACCTACCTGTGTAAATGAACCTGCCCGGTGCGCCTTTGCAAAACTGTTTGGATTTGTACGATAATGTCACTTCAACCACTCCGGGAATGTGACGTGGAGGTGTCTGAACTCGGATGGCATGAGGCGTGATAAGCTGGTAAACAACAAAAGGAGAGGCACAATTATGACATGTCTGTGTTACTCCCCCCACTTTCACCCTACAAAGATGCTTTATGAGTAAATACATCATTTATTCCTATAAAGGAGGCACCATAGATCAGACAAGTGATACATGTGCTCTAGTTTCTTGCCTCCAGGAGAGGAAGACACATTTTAGGATAAACTGTCCTCAGGAAAATTGTACTGCTTATGCCCACTGGTTACCTGCTGGCGTTATTTCTAGACCCAGGGAGAATTGTTTCTCCTTCCCACACTCTAATTCTTTCTTTATTTCTTTACCTTTACCTGTCTCCAGACGCCTCCAGGTCCATTCTGGATATTACCGAGCAGTTGGCCTCCATAATATCACACAGCAAGGAGTTCCACAGACTGAACATGTTCCATGAATTTCCTTCACACAGGTTTGTATGGCCCGCCTTAACACGCCGCCAGTTTTGTACCATTATTGGAATGGGAATTAACATTGTTCCCCCTCCGTTTTCCTCAGAAAAGGAGCTTTTCTTCAGGTTAGCAACAGGGAGGCAGCCCTACCTACCTCGCTCCATACAAGCATGGTTCCGAATACGACTTGCAGCCCATCAAAGAAGTTGTCTCCAATAATGATCACCATCGCTCCCCCTGTAGTCCAGCCTTCACTGGGGCTGATTGCTTTGATGCACGGTGTGGCTAAACAAAACAAAAAGGACATCGGATTATGGGTTTTTTTCTCCCACGCAGTCTTGAGACTGTTTGCAATACTGGGTGTAAAGCCCTGCAGCGGCAATTTCTGTGCGCCTTAAGCAGTCCTGAGTCATATTTGATGCAAACCGGAGCTTAGAGCAGCTTCACCTGCCCACGCCTGGAGTTTCTGCACCACTCCATGGCTGGCATCTATTCCCAGCGCTGACAAAGGCCTAGGACAAGCTCCCTCCAACCATTCACCCATGAGGGCTGCTCTACCATGCCACAAAGCCCAATAAATAAATAAATACATAAATGAATAAACCAATAAATAGATAAATAAAAGCATGTTTTCTGCCTTGCTTGTGTTAATTACTTGCCTATTCATTACTGGCACTTAACATCGTGTCATTAAAGCCTAATAGGCCAACTGTAGTGGGTGTAAAAATGAAACGCTTAAATGATTGTGCAGAGGCTGTTTAAAAAAAAAACCCACTTATTAGCATATGATCGCACAAAAGCTAAACTCTGTGGAAAGAGAGGTAGATTAAGATTTATTAAGTTTATCAATGGGTAAAAAAGGTAAGAGAATATCAAATGTTTCCTCCAATTCCTATCAGGAGTCAATTTTTAATAATTTTCTTGATTTTATAGAGTAGATTTTTTTTTTTCTCCTCTCTTCCATATGTTCAAGGCCTCTGGACTATACATCCCATCAGGAACCCAATATGGTTTCCAGGCCATAACCAAAGTCAATCCATCACTCCATTCCCAATGTTGACAGGGTCAGAGGTGGAGGGGAACTTTGGCAGTGCTCCAAAAACATGAGACTCCTTTGAACAGCCAGTCAATCACATCCAATCAGTCAAGGAAAAACTGGATGGCTTCCTAGGCTAGGAATCCTGGGATTTTCCTTCTACCATTTCACTGCCCGCTGGGGGAGAATTAACACCACTCTGAATTCTTTACTGATTCAATCATTTTCTTCCAGTTCATTAATTCTTCTTTTAGGTTGATATAGGGCACAGTTAAGAAGTGGGGCAGCAAAACATTATAATGAAATAATATCCTTGCTTGTCTTTTCTACTAACATCACTAGCGCTTCTCACTTTCACTAGCTGCAGGGGAGGGAAAAGCAGGCACAGATAGCATTTTTGAGTAATTTTGAGTATACTGTCTGTGTGAGAGAGGTGGAATGTGTTGGTAATGAATGTATGGGAAGAGGGAGAGGAGGGGCCAACCAGTTTGAAGCTTAACAGATACAAGTATTTGTAATTGCTTTAATATAGTCCAAAACCCATCCTGTAGATGGCCATGAGTCTTGCTTAGCCAAACAAACTAAAATCAATTAGTGTCAGTTCCCTTCTGGGCATTGTTATGCTTTGCGCATAGTTTGTTTAAGGGAACTAGTGACACTTTTTCATACACATCTTGCGCTGTAACAGTTCTGTTTAACTGAGATGTCATGTTGCCTGAAATCAAATCTATCCCGGCTGAAGGAGAAATCTGAAATTCAGATAATACTTGGTGTTTCTACGTTTTTCATCTTTGCAGTATGAACTAATTAATAAATTGGGGGAGGAAGGGGGAGCCAGTCTCTTAGATGTAAAAAGGCTCATATTTTGCATGCAGCAGACACTGTTTTCCCGCCCCTTCCTCCTCTAGCCCCCTTGAGGTTCTGTAGTTCCCCCTTAGCTCTCCCTCCCTCCTGAAAACAAATAGAAATGGAAGAATGGGCAATGTGCTTTTGCATTCATTTGTGTACTGCTCTTCATACAAACATCCTACCTTCTGAGGGGTCAAGTCTCCGTGCCCTCCGTCCGTGCTTGGAGTTGTTGTGAACAAACATGTTGTCAGACACTGCCAGTACATGCCCGTCAACATTCACTGTTGTTGATAGCACAACCTAGATGTTTAGAAAGGGGAGAAAAAGGAGACAGGTAAACAATTTACTTTGAAATTCAACTTGTAAAGTATTAATTAATCAGTTGAGTTAAAACCCTGTTCTCTTTGTAAAATGGCATCATGTCTGCAGGGTTTACTCCCTAACAAGCAAGGGAGAAAATATTTTCAGCCTTTATTCTATGCATTAATTCCATTTAACATAGCATCCTAAGGGCCGTATAAAGTCCTTACTGTATAATGAACCAGTTACTGCAGATGGCCCTAAATTTAACTTGCTCTGGTGCACTGTAGCATAGCTGATGGCAAAGAGGTCTCTCTACACCAACCAGGACGGCAGGCTGTGGAGCACCCCAGCATTTTGCCCTCTGATACCTACATGCAGACCCAGAGCCATCTGCTGTACCGCACACACACACCAAATGCATCGGCTCCGAAATACAGGTCTCCGTTGACTGAACAAAATGGAAACTCCTACTACGTGAAAACATAGTATCATGTCTGGGTTTTGACCTATGTGTGCTCGGTGGCTCTCGAAAATCATCTCAGCCTGAGGACCCCAAATCAAGCAGCAGTTTTTAAACCTTAGCCTCCACAACTTATGTTGCTGTGCTCCAACAGCATATGAATTCTTAGAGGAGGTGACTGGATGTCATTAATCCCACTTAGTTTTCCCTTTACAATACAATATCCAAAGCTCTAAGTCCTATAAATCCAGAAATCTATGTGCCTTTAACCCACAAACTTTTAGGAAAAAAACTAAACAGTGTTTTAACTACCGGAAGAAGATGCATCTTACTGAAACTTTCAGGTTTCAACCATTAGTTAGTGTAAATCAGCTTAACTCCATTCAGCTGCCGCACAGCTACAGTAATTCCCAGCTATTGAGAACCTGCGCCTGGATGTGTTCACGGATTTTCACAGATACAGCTCTCATACTCCAGGTAAGGGCATGTCAAGCTCTAATTGTTGATAAAACTATATTCAGCATATAGCAGGAGAAACCTTGCCCTCCTACAGGATTATGCTAGCTTAAAGAATACTTTCTTGCTTGAGACAAGTTTAATTCATTCCAAAAGGCTCTTGTCATACTGTACTCTCAGACTTCTCAAGCATTCTTGTCACAAAATGTGTTGCTTTTGTGTGCCAACGGATTTCATCATTGCACATTTGGGTGGAGTGAGACTCCTGTCCAAAGTGAACGTTTCCCGCATGACATAGCTGAACCCACTCAGATGCACTTCATTATTTTCCGTTAAACAATGGAAATAAATTTTAATCTCTCACTGGCCAGCACAGAGCACACTATGGCAACAGGGGAATAGACCTGAATTATTCCAGTGTCTGAAATATTTACGACAAGTGTTTAAATTGTAACCAAATGTAAATAAAAAGTATATCATATATACAGTTACACTATATAATATATACATATCTGACTTCACATACAGAAGGTACGTATGTGATAAACACACACCCACATGCTCTCAGTATGAGATCTTTATAATATATGCAGACTTCAAGTAGACACACATTCCCTCTCTGAGTAAGCGTTTGGGTGTAAATGTGCACAACACAAGAGCCCCATTTCAGTGAGAGCTGTAGAGATCCCCGTAGCACGAGCAATAGCAAGAAACAGTCCTCTGTTTAGAAGATAAGTGCTGAGCATCCTCCATTCCCTGAGCCAGCCGGAATGGAAGCTGCACTTACAGACCTCTCTCCATGAGCAGTTCCATTTTTATTTACCTCTCCCATTCATCATAGGAGGGTCAAAGCCACTTGGCATTTCACGGGCTGGGACCTAGGGTAAATAAATACAGCATTCTCAGGGACAGGACAAAACGCAAAGTTCAGACGTGGACCAGAACCTTCCCATCGTTTTGGACCTTATTTCTAAGTAATCTCTAAGGCGCTGTTGAAATTCAGCAGAGACCTCTGTCATCTTTGCTACGACACTGCTCCAACTCCTTATCCATGATGTGGGGTAAGAACACGTGAGATTATGGACATAGAAATTACTGAACTTCTTTACTTTGCTCCAGTCATTGTCTGATGAAGATGACAATCCAATTGTTTTATACTGAAGATTAAAAAACCATGTTTTATGGATAAAAGGAAGAGGAATGCGCATTCCACTATGGTCTCTTACTCCCAGGCCCTTCCCTTTCACAAGCCAACTGCTTTCCCCCAGTGAGTATTTCCTGGGTCATGACGGGTGACCCTTTCCATCTGGAATCAATCAGTCAACTCCTGACAACTTCCTGAAACACCTCACTCCATTTCCTGTTCTCTCCCCCTTCTCTCCTTCCCCCTGGTTTGCTTCACTCTTCAAAACTGCAGGCCACAGCAGCTTAATGTTAGAGGGTCAGACACAGTTAGACTCCAAAACACTACACAAGAACACCTTTGACCTTCAAAAATCTTTACATCTTAGCTAAACAAATCAAGGTCAACGTTTCTTACCATTACCTTGTTAACCATTTCTATGCATTTTTGCCAATACCCTTCTGAACACAGATTTATCAATATCACTTGTGCTCCTAACATTGTAAAACATTCCAGGCCTTTTTTTTAAAAAAAAAAAACCTGTATTTAGTGCTGATGAAAGCTGATGTGCAAACTTCCCTGGAGATTTAAATTCTCAGATTTGTCCACAGCAACAGCAAATTACTGGCAAATGGTTTTGGTGTGTTTTTCTTTTCCTGATCTGGTGGCACTTCTTCTTGTGTATGACTAACTTGGCTTCTACGCCTATTCAGCTGATGGTCTTTTACCTAAAATCAGTAGTTAATGCAAAATGTAATCCTAAGGGAATGATCTGAGAACATCAAAATATGTCAGGTAGGCCATGGATGTCGGTAATTGGAGCTGAGGGCTAAATTTGACACAGACAGCATAAAGACTAAAGATTTTGTGTTGCCCAACAGCTGGATCAACCTGTCACCTCTGCTGGAGTTTCGGCGGACAACCGACCAAGCAAGACATAGACAGGGCAATGGGTTATTCCTTCATCCATTCAAATGCAGGTTCGATCTCCAGGAACAGTGAGGGAATTACAGGCATCTCAGCGGTGTTTTCGACAGTTCTTAAGATTCTCTCTCCAAATCTGCAAGGGTCTTGTTATTAGCTACGAAGCCACAGACATAAACCAAGGATTCCCCAGCAGTACTGAAGAAATGCATGTGCTGTATCTCCACATTATTTTTGTTTCCCGGGTGGATTTCTGTAATGTAATCCCTGCTCAAAAACCACGATGAGGGATCACCTACCATGACATTCAGTCAAACTGTCTTCAGCACGTTAAACTCAGGTTCTCTGAGCTGCTCTGCCCCTCTTTCGCTTGCCTGCACACTTCAAAGTGTTTTATTTCTTTACGAACCTTTACCTGGCTACTACAACCTTTCCTCCCCACTTATACATTATATCAGTATTTCTATATTCTAACCTATGCTCCTCTTCAAATCACATACATGCAAGTAAATACACATCATCGTATATACAAAAGCTGTATCACTCACAGACACCTATTTAGACATATGGTACAAACATTCCAGGCATCCAGGCATTTACTTACATGTAACATATCTCATCACTGTGTAAATGATCTCTCTCAAAAAATTCCTGTTACCATTCCAAGTGTGGAAAAAATTCTTTATGACATTGTACATCTGGAAACAATATTACATTCCTGATGCACTTTCCCTTATAACTCTCTAGTCACAGCACCATGTTATTTTAACTTTTCAAAAGAATAACTACTATTGAGGATTTTAAAAATTATCATCATTATTATTATTTTCCATCTGGGTGGAAGAAAAGATGTCAGGCCTCATCCTGCTGTCTTCACTTGGACAGGGCTCCCATTGATGTCAACAGGCGTTTTGGTCGAGCGAGTAATACAGGAGTAGATGCTAGAATATAATGTGTTTGCTTCATAGTTGGATTAGGAATAAGATAAACAATGTGAAAAATGCCAGCAGCCTCTCTCTGCTCAAAACTTCCATTGAATTCTTTGGGAAATCCTCCCTGAGCCCCTCAGCCCGCTGCAAACTCTCGGCCAACAGGCAAAATCTATGCACATCCCTTCACTTCAGGGATGGGGGCTCCTAAGATTATGGGGGCACAAGGGTGGAAGACCATGCCTGGGTCACTGACATCCAGTCTCCTGCTATTACAACCAAACCATGTAGCTACTTTTATAAAATTATCTTCAACCACTTCAAGCTCTTGCCTTTGGTACTCCTCTTGTTTTAAAGCCTACTTGTCCTGATGGTTTGGGAATTTGTGGTTTACAGCCTAAATTTATTCCTCGTCAGTTTATACTTAACACTAGCTTTAAAATTATTATTTCCCACTCTGACCTACCTTAGGATACTTTTAGACAGCAGTTACATCCCTTAGCAGCGCATGTCACTGAAGTATTTGAGCCAAGCTTTTGTCCGCTCACCAGTCACCTTAATGACCCATTCCTGCACCTGCTTCAAGTTCATTTTCATTCTCATTTGAATACAGTTAAACCAGTATATTGTATTCCAAACAAGAAATCAATGGGGTGCAATGGTTCAAATGTATCCTTCTTTCTAGTGGCAAAGCCTACCTGAGACACAGAATCTCATCTGTGGTTTGTTTTTAATAGACGATACACAACTCTGGCCACTCACTGTCACAGAGGCTGGCTGCTCTTCAGAGCTGAGTGCATTAAGCTCCTTCGGTGTTTTTTCTTTTGCAGTTGCAGTTAGTCCTTCCCTTACTCATATCGAATCTAAAATAACATCACCTTTTGTTGGGTCAGTCACTATCTGATGAAGAAATCCACCATCCAGCAATAGCTGGAGACTCTGCTGATAGGAGCTGCACGTTTCACAATCTATACCTGGGAAATTAGTCCCCCATAACGACATTAGTCCGTGCAGTATTCACCTCTCTAACAACAGTTCAGTGACTTCTATCCATATCCAAATCTGACCATGGGGGTCTCTGACACATTCTTTTACCATGTCTGGAAAGGATTTTGATTTAGACCAGTTACATTTTATTCTTGCTGCCCCTTTTTGTTTCTTACAGTCAACATCCCTAACTCACAATATTATCCCACCACTCCTACCCATTTTTCTTTTTCCTGAACGACACAGATCCTTCAGTGCTTCACGTTAGAAGCTAAATGGGAGAATTCTCACACACAGCCAGCTTTGTCATGTGCCTGATGCTGAACTGGATCCAACCACTCTGAGGTCAGGAAGGGAATCTCCCCAGGGATTCACCTTGTTATTTTTCCTTTCTCTTTCTCCCTAGAACACCTAGAGGGGGATACCTGCCAGGAAACATTCCATGTCATGATTTCTGCTGAAAACAGAGGGCAATTGGTGACCTTTCTCTTTTTGTTTCTAAAAAGGCATGTTGGTTCAAAGATGACCATTGTTAGTATCGATGGTCTGCTGCCTTGTACCATTTCTCTCTACCATGGCACCATAGGATCTGTTTAATCAGTGCATTACCGGATGAAGCAGAATTCCCAATCAACAGGAGTCTAATGCGTTAGTACCAGGTCTCAGCTGAAGCATTTTAGCTGAAGTGCCTCATCTTAATTCCACAGAATTATTGTCCCCCATTACACACCGGTCGTTACCATTAAGTATCATTGGGCTTCAATCAAGTTCTCTAGGAGAAGTCCTCATTAAATGGAGGGCATCATATTATTTTTTTTTAATTCTGTTCCTGGGAGAATCACTCACTGCGAATACAGCAATGACAGTAACGACAATACCTACGGAAACTCAGATTAGCTGAACTCAAACAGGCAGCACTATGCTTTGAATAGGGGATTTTAGCTGCTTTCTGTTTCAGTTTTCCACCGAAAATCTTTATTCAGAAATATATTCATTGATAAATTATTGATATTTGCTTCAGTTAAATTCACAAGGACATATTACTCGATCTGCTTATGTATTTGGGCAGCCATCAAGTAACCGTGAAAATATCCATTAGTTCTAGAAAGGTTCTCTTTCCCTGCTTTAGCCACTGACAGACATTAAGTAGTGAGTGATTCACAATAGAATTATGTTACTACTGGGTAAAAAAACTCACTAAAATAATGATCATACATCCTTTAACTTCTGGGGTACAACATTTTTTTCAACAGTAGAAAACCTTTGTATTTGATTAAAAAATGAAAGTTAAGAGATTTTCATTGCATCTTTGAAGCTCTTAATATCAAAGCAAATTTCAAATAGTTAACGTGATCACAAAGCAGCTGGTGTTGCTCTCCAAACTAAAGAATTATACGAAAAAAACCCCAACCTCTTCAGGCATCTGGAGCTGTATTGAATTTACAATGCCGTGTTAATGTAACCTTTCCATCCCTTTTTCTCCCCCACCCCCTTTTTTTTTAAACGAGTGTGATATAAGTGAAATCTAACAATTTTGTTTAACATACTGTAACTATACTACAAAATATCTAAATCTTCTATCTAGAAGCAGGGCTGAGGCCAGGCTCAGAGACTGGATCCCAACGCCCTGGAACTTTGGTTCTCAGCCAAGCCAAGCCCAAACTGTGGAGCTTCACACCCATCTCTAATCAGAAGCATTAACTTGACACTTTTCCAGACATGAGTAACCATTCTTCCATGCTGGAAGAACTCAATAAGATGCATTGTACAGCACTATTTCCATGTCTCTTATTTATGTTTGTGTCTCAACAACAAAGCCTGCGTTTCGGGCTTTCATTCCATCTCTATTAAAGAGCAAAATCGGTTTTTGATGAGACCCTTTCAGTTCCAGGTTTCAGTAGCAATTTAAATGAGAACTTTGATATAAGGATTTTCTCTTGTTTTGTTGGTTTTTTTTTAATAACCATAAAAAAGAGTATCTTAATGTCTCCTGGAGATCTGACAAGCATTACAACATTGCAAATTAATATATTTGGTTCTGCAGAAAAACATAGGTACGAATTAAGATACTGAGCTGAGCATCGCTGCAGAAGTCTGTCTAAGGAAAGTGAAATGCGTGGAAATGTTTGAAAGAGGAGGGCCGTAATAGCAACAGCTGTACAAATAATTTATTAGGAAAAAAACCAACAAAGGTTTTAGATGTGGCCCAAGAATAAAACATAATGAATTAAATCGTAAAATGAATAAAGTACCCTACTGCACTGTGCTTTTTGACTGCTTTTACTCTACTCACATGTTCCAGTACTGGTAGGATGAACAACTGCCCTTTTAAACCTAATAAACAATTCTGCACATTAATCACTTTGCCCCATGTAAATCTTCACAATTCAAATGAAAATGAATATGTTCACAGTGTGCAAGCACACCACTAATATCTGAAGTACTCTATCTTTTTTTCCCCACTTCTGACTTTATGGGCAGCTGACAGACCGCGCTCAACAAGCAGCCGGCAAAAAGCGTTTGCCCAAATTGAAAAACCAAAAACAAAACAAAAAAGCCCCCCCCCAAATCAACCAAAAATAGGAGGAGCCAGAAGACAGAGACAGTGGAGCATTCAAGAACACTCTTTAACTTCCCTTCCATTGAGGGAAGCCGTGCTTCTAACCTGCAAAACAATGAGGCAGACAGAAAACAAGCTCTGTGCTTATTGTCTTTACAGCTCATCATGGCTAATTTCCTTTGGAACACAGAGCTTTTCTACTCCCAATGTGTCAAATTTTAGCAACTGAACTACTTTTTGTATCTTTTTTTATACACACTGACCTCCGTAGACCAGAACAAAGCTTATAACCTGATGCGTCCAGTTTTGAACAAGCCTGAATGAAGATCCTGCTTTCACTCAAAACCGCAAGTATTTTGGAATTTGTCTCAAAGGGTTAATTTTTGTAACTCTGAAAAAAAAGTCTTGTCAACATTTTTAGTTTTGACAAAAAGTAAGATAAGCCTAGTGGTTTTCCCTGATGTTGATTAATCTGGGGCTTTGCACTGATATCTCACAATGAAACTCAAAGGGTATGAACCCACAGGGGTTTCAGTGAGCCCTGCGGAACACAACCAGAGAGTTTCACTTGGCTCTAGTTTTCCAGCTTGGCTTCTTGTAAAGGAGAAAACCCAGATGAAGAGTCTCTCCCAGCTCATTTTCTTCTCCAATAAACTGCTGATTTTGGTATAAAGATCAAAAGCGAGGCCACACTTTCTCATATCCAAGAGGCACGTGGCAGGTGGAGGGGCTGCAGGAATGAAGATTCCATCAGTAGCTAGATGGGTGCTCAAAGACTCATTTCAGTTTCCCCGTTCAGTGTTTCACTGGAAATGTGAAGGTCTTTTGGCTCAATCACATCCCCATTTGGGGTGTGAAGATACAGAACGGAAACAAAGAATAAGGTTGATACTAGAGATAGATTCTGCCAAAAAAAATTAGATGTAAAATCCTCCTGCAGTTCAGCACCCCATCGAAATCTGGGATTTCAGTCTCACTGGCCATAGCGAGGGGGCAGCTGGCACGAAACTGAAATCAGATCTCCATTTCTTCAGCATTCAGGTGTATTTGGATCCAGAACTTATATTTTGGCTGTTACAACCAATATTATTTGTAACATGGCAGTGCCTAGAATCCCCAGGTGCTAATCAGGATACCCTTGTGTAAGATTTTTTACAAACTCGTAACAAAACAAAACAAAACAAAAAGAGAGTCTGTATTTATGTTTCATTACATTCCACAATCAGCTATTCAAGCTGGCTCTAAGAGCTAACAAGATCTGTTTACATGCTATAAATCCAGTTTTCCTTTACTCTCAGATTTTTTCACATTCTTGGCAGATGATATCTAATTGGTGTTTTTTCTTCATTGAAATTGCCACTTGAAAAAAAAAAAAAATCAGTACAAATTTCCTAACAATGAGCCTCTCTTTTCTCATGTCTTACCATTTCTAAAAACACGGAATGAAGAAGTTACTGCAGTCTCTTTAAACTACTAGTGAAAAAAATTAAGTTTTTCTTTAAATTTATTTCTGCTCAAAACAAAAAATTAACTCTTTTCTATTTTTTGCCCCCATTTCTTTAGAATTCTTGGAGCTTTCAGAAGCTTTTGTTTTGCAGTATTTCTCTTAAAAGCTAAACTTTTTTTTTTAAATAAAAATATACCTCCTGTTAATTTTTCATTGCTAGTAAAATTAAAAAAAAAAATAAATCACTGGTCTGTGAAAACATGTTTTGGTGGAAAGTTTTAAACAACTCTAAACTCCCGCAGAGTTTTAACTTCATTTATAAATGAGGAAAGTGATGCAAGTGCCCAAGCACTGAAACATGAGTTGCCAAACCTAAGGATGTCACCTTCCCTCCCACCACAAGTCTTGCGGGTCTGCCAGAAAATCCCACACCCCTCAATAAGCTAAAATCCTCTTTCTATCAGGGATGTGACCGAGTGAAAGTTCAATAATAATGATAACAAGCAGCAGCAGCATTTAGGAGGACAGTCCTGATTTTCATCAGTAGATGTCAAAGGCTCCGGCGGGCACAGCACGCGTGCGCTTCCTCAAATGCTCTCCTGAATCAAGACCACAAAGTTTTACCAAGGTGAGCAACCCCATTTGGAGAGGTGGAAACACACACTAAAAGAAAGGCAAAATGTCTCATTGAAGGTCTCCCAGCTAATTAGTGGTACAGTCCAACCACCTGACCTGCAATCTTGTGTCCCTGCGCTGGACCACGCTGCCTCCCTCCCGACTGCGTGAGAGTTAGTTCTAGCATCACTCCTCTACAGCCTCTCTGCCTGCCACCTTCCACGCCGCGCAGAGCGGAGACACTGCATCCAGGACGTTTAAAGGCCTGAGCACTCCGTTTACATTTTTGCGCGGGCTAAGTTACAGGTGAAATACTTATTTATTAAACCTAGTTGCTTAAAAGGTTAGGGTATGAATGATGGGAGACTGCGTCTGCCTTTCTCTTCACCAGTGACACACTTCACCTCCTTCTGTGTTTTTATTAGCTGGGATTCACAATCCATCAGCGACAGCTATGATGAAACCAGTGGCAGATTTCACTGCAAAGCAGCTGGGTCATTGTCCCACGGGTCTTGTTGCTTTGCTGCGTGAGATCTTAAAGTGACCATCACTGGTTTGGCTTCTTTTTTGAAAGCAGCTGAAAGGGAGGGCATGAGAGAGTTAAAAGGCAAAAGAGACGGGAAGAGATGGGGAGTGGAGGGAAATGAGGATGCTGCTTGTGTACCACGTACAGAGCTACTTTGAAAAATTCTGAGGCATCTAAGTATCACAAACACGATCCCTGCTGTGGGCAGCTGTATGTGCGAGTGCTTTGCCCGAGGGTGTCAAATCAAATATCCACTGCTGGTTGGTACAGTACATCACTTCCCCTTGGGGATTCAGAGTGGAAAAAGAGGAAAAAAGGAGGGAAATAAAAGGTTTAAACAGAACAAATGGAGAAAAACTTTTAACAATATCTGATATCGCTTATCATATACTGTCATCACATTTACTATGAACAATGTAGGCAAGAGGAGAGGGAAAAGGAAAAAAAGGAAAAAAAGCAGACAAGTTAATGCTGAGCCTTATAAAACTTACCTGGAACCGTCTCATATCTCTTGGGTTTCCTGCTGTTTTCAAACAATTCTGATTGCACTTGAGAAAAAATTTTAAGAAGAATCTGGAAAGATAAAGAACCATGTCACTTCTTTAACTGTAACAAAACGTGTGTTGTTATATTCTGTTTTAAAGTCTACATCGTAGTGATTTACATGATGGTGTATCAGTAGACCAGGACTGTAAGAACTTCCCAAAACAGAAACAAAACCAAACCAAACTGTAACAAATAAGTTAAAAAAAGGGAAACTACAGCCAATATGACTGTAATCCACTCGGAACTGGGCTGCTAGCTGGTGTAAGTCAATGTCTCTACTCCGATTTACGCCCATTTCCTCACTGCACGTTTGACCACACGATTTTCGAATCTTTATCTCTCCCCTGCATACAAGGGCTTTCTGTCGCTGTCTGAAGGGATTTTCCATGAAACAATATCGAAGGATAACACTATTGTAAAAACTACAAAAACGGACAGGGCAACTCTGACGCAGATAAGCCTTGAAACTTAGAATGAATTAAAAACCAGAAACAAATACAGCTCCCAGAAGAAGCTGCGGAGATTTCATCATGACGGCGTTTTCAGTTATTGAGATTTCGGTGACTAAAGCGGAGAAGCAGAACTGCCAGGAGCCCAGATTATAATCTTACACAGATATGGAGAGAGGATAACAAAACCCCAACCTGAAGTAATACACGACAGCTCATGCTGTCCAAGCAGATAAACCTATTAACTTCGCACAAAGTTCTCGTGCCAGTTATTTTTGCCCTGTGACATATGCTTATCTTTATGTGTTATTATTCTGTAGAATTTAGCTTGTCGTGTACGCAAGTTGAATCCTCAGCATACTTGACTGGCGTATCCAACACTATGCACTACAACATACAGATTTTCCAGTTTAGAAATATTAGGCAGGCATTTTCCTATAAGCTTTTCCACAAAATTTTGTGTCAAATCCAGGGAGGAGAGGATCCATCCCTTTGTTTTCTGATTAACCTGATTAAACTTGTGAATTTCAGAGGTAAAGAAACTCCACGAAAAATCACAGCTGTTGGATTAAACGCAAAACAAGCATGTCTTCAAAATTCAGACATAACAGGCAAGAAATTTTTTTGGCATCCTCTATTGCAAGTGAAAATATTTTCTGGGATTCCTTTCATTTCCGTTTGTTGGACAAAATGGGTTTAACTGCAACAATTAAAATAAAAAATTCCAAGACTTTAAGATAGATTCAGAAGGAAGAAGACTTGGCTATAAGAAAATATAAATAGTTGAAGAATTGATTTGGAATACAAAGAAGAATTTATTTATTTATTTCTCCTGCCGAGTGCTTTCCTTAAAAAAAAAATCCGCTTTTGCAGTAAGTTAAAGTCCCAGGTGAGCCAGGCCTATTTCCCTTTCTGTTACTATGACAACGATTTTTTACCGCAGTCCCTAAGTCCCTTCAGAACTCACACATTCATGCCTTGAATTAGAACTTTAAAGGAGAAAGATGTATATTTCCTAGGGTTTACCAACAACAACAACCAAAATAGTCCTAACACCAGACAATAAAGCAGAAATCCGCTCTCCCTTCTCATTGCCACTTTCTTTGCACCACTCACATCGCGGGACTTCTCTTCCATCTGCCCCAAACATACAAAGAAATATCGAAGGATCTGATCCATTTATATGTTGCTTGAACAAACAAAACCCCTTGAAAACCTGCCGACAACTCAACCCGCAAAAAAGACCCAGATAACGTCATATAAAATGACTGTCACAAAACACTTCCTTCCAGTGAGCTTTTTAAATTAAAACATTCCTTTTCTCCTTAAATCTCTCACAAACAGTTTAGAAATATCGAAGAGATTTCTTTTCTCTGGGTGTGCATTTTTGCAGATGGTTATTTTTATCTCCATCGTTCCTTCGCGTTTCTGACTTTCAGAGCTCCCGGGTTGTCTCCGTGGCCCCACGGAGGGTGACAGCACAGCATCCTGCCGCGGTCCCTCTGCCTGGTGGCATTCGGATGCAGCAGGAGAGACGTGTCGCTGCCCAGCTCTCAGAGGGCAGAGCCCTGGGCACCTCTGCCTATTCCCAACTCAAAATCCCACACAACTTTGTGCCTCCGCAGCAGCACTGAGTGAATATATTCTATCAAATCAGCCTTATCGACTCCTCTCGCTAAAACCTGTGACCTCTTGTATTTGACTGATTCGATAAGCAAGATTTTATCTGTAAGAATGTTTTCAGAAGGAAAAACGCTACGCATGCCGGCACACTCAAAGGAGAATTTGAGCCAAAAATGTTACTCACAAACCCTTCTTTTTATCCTGCCCTCTGCTTCCAGACATAAAAAGATGTTTGCAGATACATAAACTGCTTCTGTCACTGAGATCTACCTATGGAAGGGAAAACTGTGGAACAGAATCAAACTATCTAATGAAACCAAGGCAAGTCACTTTTACAACAAGCTGCTGGCTAAGCCGTTATTTTGGAAGATAACTGCAAACAAAAATCCACAAGAAGTTCTTACTTTCAAGGAAAAATAAAGAAAGGAAAAATAAAAGATCTAATTATTTGGGGAAATGTCCAGTTTCCTTTTTCATTTTGCTTTCAATTCTTGCATCCCTATTCATCTAGATAAGAAAAACGCTCAACACAAACTAAAGAAGGAAGAAAATTGGAGCAAAGAAAGGTGTCTGTAAGAGAAGTGGCTGCGTCAGCTGAACTGCCTTTGGGAAGAGCTAAGATACTGCGGTACTGTACGTTACACAAACCCTGAAAGGCAGACACAAAAAGGTACAAATAATAAGGGTTTAACAGCACCCGTGACCAAACCCTGCAACACTACATGGCAATGAACTAAATTTTTATTTTCTGCTGAAGGTCTCCAGAAAATTGGGGTTCAGATCCCCAGCAAATGTAAATCAGCAGCGTATGTGAAAATTAACTCAGATTTCAATTAAATCTGTGCTGATTCATACCAACAGATGTATTGTCCATTAAAAACACATAGAAAACAAAACTCTCCTTTCTCTCCGAGCCGTCTGCCTCCTCCAAGAGGCAGAGCATTCCCATCGCTCATCGGCTGCGTTGCAATAAGCAGCATGCAAACGCACTCAGCTTGAGGGGATTCAGCCAGGACATTTAACCAACGGCAATTTTGGGAGTCCCACTGGAGACAACTTAAAGGACTTTCTGGAATTGCTGAGCACCTCAGCTGCTGAAAATTGTGCACCGTTAAGATATCACAAAACAGGCATCAGTAATTCCTTATCTCACTTTGAAAGTGCTGCCCTTGGATTTGAGTACTTAAGCGCTGGAGCCGTATTCATATTTATTGCCTGAGCTAAGACATTTGTAGTTTCTTTGCAGTTCGCTGGATATGCTGCAGCAAGACAGTTTTCCCTCCCATCACCCCAGATTTAGATTTAGTTTTATTTAGATGCACACACACAAGAATTTTTATCTGTCTTCTAACTGAACCACGACTCTCTTTTTTTCCTGTCAGAGTTTCTCCAGTCAAATTTGAGCTGCAACTGGGCATCTGCATGAAGTATTTGGTAGGTCGTTATATATACATATATATTTTAAGTGGTTGCATCTGGGAAAGACATTAATATTTATTGCAGCATTAGAATAAAAATGACTTGGGGGGGAGCAAAGAGGAGGGAAGGTTTAACACTAAATGAAGCTGATTTAGGGGTAACAGGAGAATTGCAGAAAGGCTTTATTAATTTTTTTAAATGAGAACCTTTAGCCAGTTTTTGGCCTTAACCTATGCACACATCAAAAAATAAAGACCAGAATTTTAAAAAATTAGCTCATTTTCCTGTTTCTTAGCTGGCCTTTGTTCCTTGCTAAGGACGGTGTTAGCTCTGCCCCCAGCCAAGCAGCAAGAGCAGGGCCCGCTGCTCTCGTAGCTCAACATCTAAGGGTGCTGGGGGAAAACCTGAATGCTTTTGAATGACTATCACTAAAAATCCTGGCATTGCTATAGGAAACCTGATTGACTTAATGCACAGACATAAAATTAATTAAGCTATGACTATAGACTTATCCTTTTTTTCCCATTGTCTCTCTCATACAGTCGCACTTTCTGTCTACAGACCGCTACACTTGCGGAGGCCTCCAAAATGCCACCTTAAATAGAACTCTCTCTTTTAGGATTTAGAGGGAGCTATTTTAAAAGTTACTGCTCCTCCTACTGGGAGTTACCATCATGCTGAGGAGTTGGGTTGATGAATCATTTAAGTGCCCCTTTTTCACTCCAGTACAAAGACAGCTGCGTTATCTCAACTATTTTTCAGCAATCCTATGAGCAATCCAGTCTGACTTGGTGGGAAAGCGGAGCGGGAGCGCTCCTACAACCCATAATGCAGCTGAGGCAGAAGAAATTCTCCTGCAGACGGCTGTCCATGGACAGCGAGAGAGGGAAGGGCAAAGTAGGTGAGGCCTGCCATCTCCCAAGCTCTTTCCAAAGCAATTGCTGAGCCAGAGTCCCACCTTGGCTCTCTATGCCTGTATCATTAGGTTCTGTACCTACCTCAGGCAACTTAAAACCGCGGCTAGAACTAGAAAGCACGTTCCGCACCTCTCAGAATGTTTATCCGCCAGCTCAGATGATTGAGAAGAACCTTAATCAAATCCTGTTGGAGTCAGAAAAAAAAAAAAAAAAAAATCTTTCTTGTGACTTCAACAGGACTAGACAGAAGCCCTAAAGAGCAGTCCCACATGCAACAGACGGTGTAGTTTAAAAAAAAATCCATTAATGTTTTTTTAAAACCCTGCCACAAGACCTGGGACTGATTAGTCTCACCACATGGAAGCACAGAAACAGATAATACGCTTTGCGCTTTTATAGCGCCATTCTATGGGACTTAAACTTCAATTAATTCTGCCTCACCAAAGCCCTCTGCAGCAGGTGGTGTAACTCACCGTCCTACAGGCAAAGATGCCAGGCCTGGAACTGGGAGGGAATTGGTCCCCGGCACATCGCAGGTCTGCCACAGAGCTGGGACCAGGACTCGCATCTCCTGACTCCTGGTTCTACATCTTAACTAACCTTCCTAGCCACCTTTTGTGCTTTCTTAAAATACAAGTACAGAATCAAGAGATATAACGTTGTTTTTAACTTGTGAACAGCCTCTGGGTACGCTTCAAAAATATCCCTTGTAAAGCAAATACTGAGATAATCCTGTCTTGTGTGGGTTACTGTAGAATTTGAATTCATGGCCTCAGTCATTTTCTGGCATGAGAACACGCCTACCATCTAGTATGATTCTCTTTATCAGCAAATCCTGTGATGCTACAATCTAAGGAAAATACAAAGATACGATGGCATTCTGCTTGGATAATTAAAGTGCTTCCAAAAAGTCACAAAGTGAACAAAAAAACCCACAAAAAGATGCTGTTATTATGAATATCTTTGCTCCTGTTGAACAATATTAAGATTAAATATACTATGAAATGCAAAACTATCATTACAGTGAGGGCCTGACTCCAACTCCATCAAAGTGAGGAAATCGTGAGCTCAGGGTCTCCCCCATCCTCCCCGCAACTCACCCTGTGTGTCTTGGCATTGCAAACTCTGAGATAAGTGTGACACGTAACCCTAGCCCATGCCACAACACGACAAAGTAGAAGGCTTCACTTCAAATTTCTTCCTTTCAAAAAGATTAGGTCAGATTCTGCACATACATTTGAAGGTCAGTGTTTAAAATCAATTAATTGCATTTATTTGATATCATCATCTTGATTTTAATGAATATCACAGTAGAAGACTTCTTTATAATCTGGATATTTATCTCTGGAGTAATTTCATTCTATTATGTCAGTGTGTATTATTAGGGAGCCGATGAGAAAATTTCCTACTCTTTTCCAGCATTTATAGTCAATGTGGGATCAGGCAGCGCACAAAGGCATTCTAAATGAACACACACCTTATACTGTGTGAGAAATGAGTGAGGTTATTACAATAATCCAGAGTATTTATATGATACTCCACAAACAGCAGCTAATTAATCTTCACAAAACTCCTGTGCATAAAGTGTGAACCCAGTTTAACAAATGTGAAAACCAACATATGTAGGTCAAAGGACTTTTCTGAGTTTGTCAGAGATTTACTGCGAGAAGGGAGCGGGAGTCAACTGATACGAGGTCCCAAGCCTTGGCCAGGAGAAGAGGAGTTGGCTGTTCATTCGTCACTTCAGTTTTTTTAATAGAAAGACTCCAGTTGCACCAAAAAAATGCACACAAACATTATGCCTCTACTTCTGCCCCCAACAACGTCCTCATTTCCTAATGGGAAAAACGAGAAACACTTCTTCATCCTCTTGCCTTAAATTCACAGTAATTTCTTCCATTATGGGACCACCAACCTGGTTAGACCTTTCTCCAGCTCCATGCTTCTGCGTGCAGAGGACAACCAGACTGTGCAGGAGAGCTCCTCAGCCTTGCCTAAGAGATGAGTTAGGTGTACGCAAACCTAATCGTTTGAGGTCCCTTCCTCATAAATTTCTATGATTTTTATTTTTCCACTTCCACCCATACTTTCTGCCACACACAGCCCCTTACATTGCCGTCATGTCTTTCTCCTCATCTCACCTCTCTGATTGTCTCTCAGCTTCCAGGCGCTGATCCTGACCCCTTTCTACAGGAACCTTTTCCTACGCTCCACGTTTCTTTTCCAGCTTTGAAATCGATGCTTGCCAAGGTAAAGTCTGCTTCTGCAGAGGTCTAATGAGTCCGGTTCAGGAGGAACTGCACCGATGCTAACAGAATTGTAATGGCAAAAGCAAAGCTGGCTTCAAGATGTGTATTTGTACTTTTATTATTAAATCAAGGTGATTTGGACCAAAATCTACAGGACACAAAGATCCTTTGCATTGAGGAAAGCCTAGATCAGAAGTTTTCTGTTTAGGCCCATCTTTATTATTAAATTACTATTTAATCTATCAGTAACAGCATGCTCATTCCAAGATGCTCGCAATGCAAAGCATATGAAGACATGCAGATGAGATAAGTGTAATAGAGAACAGGTGGAATTAGTGCTTTTATTTTAAAAAAGGAGAAAAGCTCAAAAAGGACTTTAAAATGCCACAAAGCACTGTATCCCTCAAATAAATTGGAAACATCAGATAATTTTAAGTATCAAAACAATTCAGTTTTCCAACGCTAACAGTCTGATGTCGTTTACGAACATCTACTCTTTAACATCCTGCTTGCTTTCTCCTGCACCTAGGCAATCGCTCCAATTTAGGTTTTAAGTTTAAAGTTTAAGTTTTGATGCGGGACCATTATTTAGGGCCACTTTTTCTGGGCCTAGTATTCAGACCTGAAACGCCACCTAAAAACGCCATGGGAAGGCAGAAGACTATCACTGGTAAGTGTCTGATTTGTATGGTCTCTGTCCCCTTGCAGCACTGAGCTCAGAAAAGCTAATGCTAGAGATGGATGTGAAAATGGGACTAAAAAAAGTCAATGATTCAGCTAAGGTCGGCTACCTTAAAAGTCAACCTTAATATTACGGGTTAAAAACTTAAAACTGCTTCTGATTTGTTTGCCATGCAAAGAGGTCCTAATAACACTTGGGTAAGTACCACTTCATGTTACGTATTAAAGAAGATACAGGATGAAAGTGCTGGTGTCCTGTATTTCAGATGGATGAAGAAAGGACATTACACCATCCACAGCCACGGCTGGACTTGAATTCACGTCTGACTCCCAGCCTCATGCCTTAATCACAGAACAATTCCTCCTCCAATATCCCTTTTCTTTGCAGCCTAGAACATCCTATTTCTCTCTGCTTTATATCTAGTGGCTTTTTAAAAAGAACACCAGCTTGTTTTCCAAACTAATAGTAACTGAATGTAAACCTGCAATATGTCATCCAAACCCAAAACATGTCAGTAAACTTGATATTTATATTCTGTACGTCTTCCACCTTCTGCACAATTTTCCTCTCCACAGTAGATTCTGTTCCACTCTTTGGGAGCAGCAGCAGGCACACACAGCCGCAACTGCAATTCACACTCGTTTGGTAAATGCTTATTCTGGCTTGCAAAGTGATCCCATTTTCAAGAAACAAGGGTTGGGGGAGAGCGCGCTGCCGGTTATACAGACAGTTATTTCTCGGCGCTGAATGCAGTTATTTGGCATGGCCACATTTGCTAGGAAAAAAAATCTCCAAGGAAAACCTCCTTGTTTGTGCACTCTGATGAAAACCTGACACCATTAATGAAAATAATAATTGAACTCTATGGGTTCGAATTGAAAATGAAACACAACACTAACAGCGTGTTTGTAATTGCAATTGTTCTCCAAAAAGTCTTTGGAGGACTCTCTGCAATCTGAGCAGTTTCCCTTTCCCTTTGGGTTTTCCTCCTTCCTCCCACACCAAAACTTTCCAGTAACTTACAAGACAACGGCTAAAAGCTTATTTATACTGTAAGATCCATATTATTCATGCCATTTGGCACAGGACCAAATGCCATAGCATAATCAAAAGTCAATAGGCAGGGAGGTAATCGAGTAGAGGATTGGGCTGACGGGCTGTTGAAAGGGACATTCAGATCATATTCCCCGGTTTATTACAGTATCTATGGGCTCCAACTGTGCTAAGCATCGCACAGGCACGTCGCAAAATTGTTATTGGAGAAAAGATACACAAAGGACAGAAGGAAAGGAAGGCTTTTATACACATTTCACTGATGGGGAAGTCAAGGCACCTAGAAACGAAGTGACTTACCCCATCGCAAAGATCGTGTTGCTCTTCCAGCCAAGAACCGTTCCTGCAAATCCATGTTTGCCATTTTACTGCTTCTTTTTAATAGTGACAAAAAATTCATAAAGCTCATTGCCTCAGAACATAACACCCAGCAGGATTTTGAAAACGCGGCCAAATTCTTCTTCATTACACTTCTGTCAGCCCCAGCAGTACACACATGCTTTGGTGCTGGACTGTGTCACTCACAGGCCTGACGACGCCCTGCAAACGGGTTAAATCTACTCATTCTTTGGTATCACTTTGTCCTTACAGCTCCACGCAGTGCAAATTTAACTCAAGTTCTACTTTGCAAGCCCTGTGGACCCCAGAAAAGGCTTACATAGGTGTTAAATGAGCACAGAAACTGATCCCCACTCCTTTGTTTCCATACCCAGAAATACCTACGATTCCTTTATCTTTTGACTCTTCTATCCTCTTACCCCGTCGCTCTCAAAAATCCCCGTAGTGTCTATTGAGCCATGCTAGGCTGAACAGTGAGCACCAATTACACCAATAGCCTTTTTGCTGCTGCTGGGTCTGCTGGTTTTACTATTTCTACCAGATGGCAGAGGCCGGCACATAAAAACTCTCTACCCTGCAGTTAATGCAGAACTTGGTAATAACTTCCCGGTGACTCCAAGAGATCAGAAAGTTGCACTGACGCCAACGTTAGAGACGGAACCAAGGTTAGGCACTTATTTTACACCTGCCAGAGTGGATATTGCTCAGCTGAAAGCTCTCACTCATTGATGAAGGCAGGAGCATTGCCTGTCCCTAAACTGGTTTTGTATAGAAGAAAGATGCATTCATTTGCTAAAGAGGCAAATTTACATCCCAGCAACTTGGGTCCCTGCGCATTTTGCCTCCTCCCTTTCCTGAGGTCTGTTCAGTGGGTAGATTCGCACCTATTGTACTTCTGGGTCTAGTCGCAGCTGACCTTGAATCTGAACATTGGTGTAACATTATATTCCTATGACAGATTTATAGATTGGCAGATAGGGGTGCATTCAGCGCATTCCTTCCCTAAGACAGGACAGCATCCAATGTTTGTTAGCATCATTAAACTAAAACTGACTTTTCACCTGCTCCCATACCATATGCAGCTGCAAATTTTTAAATTAAACTATGAAGCCATGCATAAATTTACATATATTACAGACTAGCCTCTCCATTTAACATGCAAATGTACTCCAATGTTTCAGAACACCTTCTGTCGCTAATTAATTTGCTGAATTATAATTAGACTAATCCTGCATAATTAATAAGCACAGATTTTTTTTTAATTTCTAAGCAGCTTGATGAGATCATTCACTTCCTTCTATAAACTGCTAAGTAACTGTTAAAAAAAATCTGGAAAGAACATATGTGAAAAGGTATGTTTGATGTCGCATACAAATTTAAACTAGCGGGCAAGCTTCAAGAAAGTCAAGATTAATATAGGTATATGGTTGAAGCAAAGAGACCGTCGGCGCATTGTTTTCAGGGGCAAGGACCAAGATTTTCTGTGCCTATTTTATTCCTTTTGCTTTTACCCATCGGACCTTCCAAGATCATAGACCGAGACAGAAAAGGATTACAGAAGCGTGTGTAGTATTAGGAGATGTTATGATATTAACACACCGTTGTATATCAAACCACTCTCCCTGTACATGCTGTGTGTGGATAAGCTCCTTTGATGGTATTTGGAATTGTTTTCATTTCGGCTGCCAAAACCAACGGAGATCATTCTAGTGAAACAATTAAGTGCTATTAGCACTGGATTCATTCTCTAATGATTAAAATGAAGGGTCTTGCTTTAATGTTGAAGAGCTTGGACTCAGAGAAATATGCATGCCAATACGGTTTTGAAAACGTGCAGTGTTAGAGGCCGTAGACTCGTGACTCTACTCCTGATGCACAAAGCAACCCCCGTGTACGAAACGGCCAAGTCCTAAGATCTCACCCATCAATTTAATGGTGCAGAGAAAGAGGGAAAGAGCATCCCAAAATATCCCAGGATATTTTGCAAACAAGACTGCAAACAATAATACGAGTATATTATATTTATAAATATATACACACATTGTATGTAAGCTCATTTACTAATTACTGTATTTATTTATATACTTTTTGATGTCTATTTCAGCTCTATTGTTAACATCCTTGTTTAGTCTTCACTTCAATCTTTCTCAAATGCAGCGCTCGCCAACATCACTGGGTGTTTGCTTCAATTGTGAGTAAGCAAAACCTGAAACAAGACCTCATGCTTCAACCCAAACAAAGGAAGCAAGAAGAAAAAAAATGAATTCCTCTACTAGGAGATTGCTGAACCACTTAAAGCCCTTAAGTGTGGCTTGTCTACCACAAACAATGTACGTAAAATACTTATCAGATACTTCTGCCTGAAGTCTCCGTTGTTTTTTATTAACTTGGACAAGTGCCCTTCTTCAGATAAATATATCATTTAAATTGACTTGGGTTCTGCATATCCATGCACAAATAGAAAATGGAAAAGGGACCCAGTTTCCAAGGGGCAAGTTCTTGGCACTGTGTGCCAGCCAGGCCACTTTCTAGGTATTTCCTACTGGACAGTCAATGGGAAATCACTTTTTTTTTTAAAAAGCAAACCCAACTTTTTTGCCCCAGGAAGACTGGACATTACCCTGCTGTGCTTTAACTCATTGTAGACCCCTCAGAAAATACAGGTGCTTGTGAATGGCATGTGTTTAACAGAGACCTCTCTTTAGAAGAAGAAACACCATCTCAAAATTAAAATTACAGAAGAATTGCACAAAATTACAGAAGAATCCCGAGCATTCACAACGCACAGCAATACCATGAGACCTATTCGTTGTGGCAGATCACCATGGGACTAAAGGACTCCAAACGCAGAATAGCTCCTCTAACAATTCTGTGCTATATGTTTACAGACAGCCCCAATATACATTGTTTTCCTAGTAGCAACCGAACATATCGCCAGCTGACAAGGGAAGTTAAAGAGGAACAAAATTAGTAATATAAACAGAAACCATCTTTGTGTCTCATACAGCTCCATTTCTTATCTTCCAATACCCTAGCTCAGCAGACAGAAAAGACTGAAGGAGTTAAAGAAAATAATACAGTATTCGGTCTGTATTTTTCCCCTCCTTATTTCTGCCTGCTCCTCATTTCAAACCATGGCTGAATTGGCCCAAAGATATATAGGTCACATGGCTGAGGCAGAAATAGAATCTGTATCTCCAGAGCCACAGTGCTGGGGACATGAGCAAGTCACTGAAATTCTTTAAAGCTATTCCCGTTTTCTCAGAATAAGATATTTTGCAGCCGCAGCATTTGGCTAAAAACAAATGTCAGCATCCACATCTTTCAGAAGATTTCTGATGTCCAGGGCTTCCTACCACTTCCCAGTTCTTTGACCACGGAATTCGCCACAGCTGATATGCTTCTGCACTTTGTTATTGTCTCAACTCCTGAAAAAAGACTGTATGTGTGCACGTATGCCTATGTAGAGAGATGTCATTTTGCTTTAAAGAGAAAAATTCTGAACTCCAAACCCACCTTTTTCTATGTTTTAGCATATATCCTCAGAAATCAACTGACTTTCCAAAGGAAAAGAGTAAATGTTTTAGACATATATGCACCATCTTGTATTTATGAGGAATATGAAAAATTCTAGCGTGCAGTAAACAAATTAATACATTTAAAGCAATTCCACCTTTCACTGCAAACATTTCATTCATCTCTGCTTACTAGCCTCCAAATTTAATTAACCTTTTCAGTACCCTTTGATGTAGCACATACATGCCAGAGGCCAAAAAAGAAGCAGCATTTTGGGGTATGAACTGTTAATTGGCAATGGGTGAACCTCTAACAAGACAGCAGCTTAATTTGAAGGAACACCCCACAGTTGATTTGCCTTTCCAGGACCTTAACATGGGACTGCAGCAAAGTGTGGGGGGGGGACACGACAGAACAAGGGCAAATCTACTTCCCTTCTCTTGAGTATCTCTGCTGGGGTTGACACTCGAGGGGACTTGACTTTGCCTGTTTTGATGACTCAGTTATTTCAGGGCAACTGTCTTGCCCGAAAAAGTTACAATGGTTATGAAGACACACAGGAAGATAAGACAGTTCTTTCTTGTATTATTCTAAAGGGCTCGGTATGAGGCCCTTTAGAAAAAACACTGTACTAAGTCACACTGTACTAAACCCACTGTACTCAGATGCACAGCTCCACAATCCAATGGGTCCAACCACCCGCACGCAATTTCTCTGGCCTCACGATTCACACTCTACATCCCTGCCCCACACACAAGCACAACACACAGGTTTTGTGCAAGAAGAGCCACTTGGTGCAACTGGACACAGCATCGAGTCTCAGTGTTCGAAAGGAGCCCAGGTTTTCATGAGCTCTCCATGCTCCTTTAAAGCGTCTGAGATTGGGCACCCAGAAATCAAGACGAGGTAAAATTCAAACACTTGGGCAATCAGTTTGTTATAAACTCCTGGCTGCAGCAAGTTATTTTGCCTCTAGCAAATACTCAATGCTACAGGAGAAATTGCTTCTCTTCACTCTATCCCTCTCTCTCTCACATGCGCACACACACACACGCACCCCAAGTTGACTGTGCAGTGATGTTAACAGGAGAGGAAAATTGCTTCCTGACCTTTCCAGTGATCAATTTACACCCTGAAGCATGAGATTGGTTTCATTTTAGTGTGTATATGTAATACCTATTCCCACATCGCTTTAGACAATGCAAAATTTGCCGTTCACTTGAATGGGTGCACATGTTCAGGTCTGGTTTTAGCCGTGGCCTCCTTCAAGACACCCATCTGGTAGCTGAGCTACTCCTTTAGCACGGCCATCAGTGCCCACGCTTTTGTGGTGAAGGTTATAGTTTTGATTTCCCCCTTGATCACTCCGGCATATCTACGTGTATATTCATTAAGTCGTTATAGAGCTTTGCGTTCAGCTACAGAGCCCTACCCTCTGGCTAGAGCAAAACACATTCTTGGGGCTTCTCTGAGAGATCTCAACACTTTGCAATTTCAGCTCCTGACCTTCCACCTACTGCAAGTGAACGAGGGCTGCAAAACTTACCAAATGCAAAAAGCAAATATCTGATTACTGGGCCTTTTTACATGGCAGATACAAACCTGGCTTTGGACAACGTGCCCTTGAGGGCAACAGCAGGAGGCTGCAGAACACGGAGAGTCTGGGACTGGGTCTCGATGGGCCGAACTTTCTGTTCCACCCCCCCAGCTTCTACTCACACGACTCGAATCAACGATTAATAAATACCCTGTGTAACCAACAGCTTCCGATGCCCGACCGGAGTGGTCATTCACGCACCGGGTTGTTTGTGCTTGTTTTTAATCTCATTACGGTAAGACTTCTGCAATGCTCTGCTTTACAACTAGACTAATGAGCTTGTGTGAGGGCTCCAGATGTTTCCAAATGCAGCAACTATGATCTGCATTTTTCATTCACTTCAAATTCTAATATTCTTCCCTGATTTGGGGAGATCATAGGGACAGTTCAACTCAATGCTTAAGTAGGTATTGCTAAAGCCAGAGATGAGGCTCTTTCAAAACTTTGGCAGTGTTAAAGCTGGATACAAACCCCATACTAAACTGACTTTGAAAGACTTCTCAGGGAGAAAATCCAATCCACTTTATCTCTTGGAGATGTACAACATATTTTTATGCGTACATACTACATGTTTTATATACTCCAACTGCAGGCACACACACTCCCATGCAGAGCATGAATTTTAAGCCTACAGTTGGCTTATTGATTGGAAAATACTCATGTTTTGATGCTTTAAATAACAAGGTCTCATTCCAGATGCATCATCATAACGTGCTCTCTACTGAACAAGGTCTCTTGGCAATTCCCGACTTTAGGACTTCCTGCCCATGTCCCTGCTGCACCGAGAGGCTGATGCGTGCAGTCAATTTTGATTTTTTTTTCTCCTTCCCAAGTTCTACTGCAGTCATAATTCCAGGAGAAAAGTTTTAGAGCGCGTGCAACATTTGCTGAATGTTTTCTTCATTTATTTAATCCAGATGTTTGCATTTTAAATAATTGAAAAGCTGCTATGGTAAATAGACATCAAGGGAGGCTAATGGGAGTAGCACTGTCATTAGAAAGAACTTGTACGATGAGACATTAGACTGAGGAGTCAGTCCCGACAATGTCAGGACAGGTTACAGGAATGAAGGCATGTAGCTCATTGAAAAACATTACACATCAATGCAAGACCATCCCTGACACTTAAAGAGAATGCTGAACAAGGTTTAACTTGTAATGAAAAGTATATCGTGAGCTTTTCCATTATAAAAGCTTATATTTCTTCATATGGTTTGATTTAGTTGCACTCTAAAACTTTAAAAAAATTTTAAAAAGGAATTATTTCCATTTCTCCACTTTGTAGACCTGTTCACTAAGCTTGTTTAACAGCAAGGGTAGTTTCTGAAGTTCACAAATGAAACACTGGAGTTGCTGCATAACTTTAGCTAAGTAGGGTTGTTCTGATTGAAGATGTTGAGACTGACAGTGCAATTTGCAGTCTGAGGGTACCTGGGCTCTACTCAAAGCACTGTGAAATGGCAGCTTGACTCTTCAGCTGTCCTAATTTTTGTCTCCATTGTTAAACTCTTGTTCAGTTTTAATTTGAACCTCCTAAAAATCAACCTTAACCTCACCGGTCAAGTCAGCTTAAATGGAAGTACGATTACATGCAGGTTTGCAGTAGATTTGTTAAATTCATTTTTAAAAATCACTTCTTGAATTACACTGCTGTAACTGAGGACAGTGACCAGCCTTGCGATCACTGAACTTTCTAGGATTTCTTACCGTTATTTTCCCTGAATTTTTTTAAAATCCTTGCAGCCGTATCTCGGCTATATAAACTGACCCAGAAGTTGTTACAGTTATAATGATTTGAACCAGGTAAAGACTCGCTTCATGAAAGTCAGCTACTGTATATTCCCTCCCTCCTCCATGGCACAACTGTGTTTTCCCCCAATATGCAAAAAGATCTTCATGGCTCCACATCATGATGTAATCCCTTGTAAAAGTTCCTTTGGAACTGTTAAGAAGTATCTACTGACATATCTATGGAACAGTAATTTTACAGGACTTATGGTCCACTGGGCCCAAAATCCATCTTTCATAAGGAGCCAGCAGGAGAGAAGAAAGTGCTCCATAAAAGACCAGGAAGATTTCCAAAGATGTTTTTCTCTACCAAGTAAATCCAACTCTGCAAAGTTTCTTCTTGCATAAATGTATAATTACATCTCTGATGAATGCTGTGAAGTTGAATAGCATTCGATAAACCCTTCTGACTTGGGGTTCCACTGTGGTTGCCAGCAGATGCTTCTTAAAGGACCTGTGTGTGAAACCGTGCACCATTGTTTCAATAAGACAATTACAGTAGCCTTTGCTTTGCGAATTCTTAGACCCAAAAAGTAAGTTTACTACAGAAATTTAAGGTTAAGTGGCTTCACATAGTTCACAGACTATGCAGCACCATGTGTTTTCCTGGGCAGACAGAAGAAAAACGTTGCATCTCTTTCTAGAAGATCGGCATTACTACAGAGATCAGCTAGAAGACCTGCACATCTTAATATACGTGCTAAAAAGATGTGCCATAGCTTTGAAGCTCTTGGGGTTTAAATCTACTAATCACACTCATAAGGAATCATCAAACCAATGAATGTCAAGACAGCAACTCTGATCTCTGCCAGGACACTTAGACATTTTTAGAAGATTAATCGGTTGCTCTAATAATAGATCCCTCCCTTCTCTATTCCCCCTCTCCATCTCTGCCTTCCAAAAAAAATAGTCAACAGTTTCAGTCTAAAATCTGTTTTTTGCAATAATTCAGTGAATGCCAACATAATTTTTTGTTTCTTCATTAGACTACAAATTTGGAGGACAGCTTCGGAAAACATTCACTATAATTCTCGAAGTGAAGCATTAGACACGGTTTAATCTGTCCTATGTAATTACTTTGTACTTATCTATTAGCAAGGAAAATATTTCAGGGAAAGTGTCTTTTGCACACAACAGAGGGTTTCTTTCTAATAAAAAAAAAAAAACAAACCCTGCTCGTTTTTTCACTTGTTGAGCAAGCTCAAATTCCTGGTCACCTGAGCAAAAATAATAGTGCAGCTATTATCTTTGGCAATGTTTTTACTTTAGCTTAGACAATGACAAAACTTTGAAAAAAGTGAAATTGTTTTTCTAAAGGGCTTTTCCTCTGCCGTCCACTGCCATGGTTTGCTTTGGCTCACCGTGACTCTCAATGCCACTGGAAGAGGCCAGACCGGCAAGACGAGCTGGCCAACAGCTGGGGACTTGTGAACATCCTTCCCTCTTAATGACAAATTATTTTTACTACGAGACTGTCCAAAACCTTTAAAGAGAGACCAGGGCCCTGCTGTCCCAGCAGTTATAAAAGAGCAGGAGACAGAACAGTCCCCTTCCTGAGCCTCTAAGGAACTACCAATGAGAGGAAATTGGTTCCAATATCTTGCTCAGATCCAACAAGCCTTTGTGTTTTACAAATAAGTGTTTCCATCTCAGAGTATCTGCAGCTCAGTCATTACAGTCTTCAGCTGAAATCAGAAGTAGAAAGTGAAGCTGACTGTAACTTGTTATTCAAAAACATAACTCTCCTGTTTTAATAAAGTCTCCTGGTTTCGTAGAACCAATCCTCTCACCACGAGCATGTTCCTTTTTTGGGTGGGAGGGTGGTTTCCATTTTCCTACAGCATCCTATAGGGAATTCCCTGTTTGGTCTAAACTTTGGGCTAAATGTTGCAAACTCTGCCTGTCACAGCCTTAATGTGAATCTACCCATATAATTAGCATCCCCAGTGGTAGTTAATATTGTTTTTGTAATAGCTGTTTACAAATCCAACTCCGACAAACAATACCACTCCAGCTTCCTTTCAAACAGTCTTACTTAAAGTTAATAGGAATTCCTTGGTGATTAAAGTAAGTCTTAACATTCTCCTGTAGCTGGGACTGTGTGAGTTTTGATATCTGGGAGCTCCACTGCATTCGCAACTTTGCTCTGCATTACATTATCCCCTATTAATCACAGGAAAATAACAGATTTGACCATAAAACAGTAGCACGCACAAGAAAATAGAATGTCTTGCCCTCTTTGGCCTAGTTAAACTTCTCAACAGACAGAAAATGATCACGCAATGCGGGAAGCCCAAGATAAAACTCAGGCAAAAGGTACTTGAAAAGAGGCAACACCCCCCGCCTCCACTAGAGACTGAAAATTGCTGTCTAACGGTGAAACGTTCCCGTCTGCAGAATACTCTTGATCATAGAACACCAATATATGCGTGTAAGAGTGCAGGTTTTTTAGGTTACATGACAGAAGACTTTATACATACGTCATTACAGTGGTAATTGCTCCTACAAGCACTGAACCAGACTCCACTTGTAACTGTTTATCACAAGCGTAACGAGCTCAGAACTTCCCTTCAACTTACAGTTCAAGCTCAAGACCAAGGAATTTGGGCTTCCAGGAGAGCTCAGTGTACCTCAAATCTCAAAACTAAGTAACGGTAAGGATTTCTTCCAAAAAGTACTCCCACTGCCATTAATAAACACACAAAAAAGAAAAAGGCAAAAGCTGCAGCAGTACTCAGCATCCACCAACATTCCACATGTACCTCAGAGCCAAGCTCTGGCTCACCAAGGCTTGCAGAAGTGCCCAGCGATTCTGTATCCAGTGCCTAGTTTGAGACATCTTCAGATGAGCCTAATTTTTTCCAGCCTCTTCAGTATCTTAAACTTAAGATCCAACACTTCCAGACACTTTTACCCCGTGTTTTTATGGCTGTTACCAGAAGAGTTCATTTTATTACTCAAAGACGCTGGATTTGTGTGTGTGTGCCTGCATGTGTGTGTTTATGCAAAGAGAGAGGCTTAGAGGGGTAAGAGGCATAAATCACTTCAAATTGTTACTGTAATAAATGTGGACAAAAGAATAAAATTTGTCACCAACCTAATATTACCATCAATGTTTTGTCTAGCTACATTCCTTCCAATTTAAAAACAGTTCAATACCCCTTTTACCTTCAAGTAGCAGCACTTAATAAACAGTGATGGATGCTTTTTATTCCCTTTCCCCCCTTCCTCCTATTCCAGGCTTTCCTGTGTCTGTTACAAGGGGATTGTTTCGCTTGGGGGAAATGTAGATCCTCCATCTTTCTTGCATTGACATGCATCCCTCAAGGAATGACGACCATATTTAATTCATAACCCCCCTTGGCTACACAAACATACAACTTCCCATCAATTAGGCAACACAGAGATGCTGTTAAAAATCAATGAGCTTATTATTAAATATATTTTCTTTTCATGTAACAATAATAGTTATTGCTGCTCCATTGTTATAGCTGGAATATCAGCTGGTTAAGCAGCTCTAAAAAAAAGGGGGCTGATTGCTTTTTGATCAGCCGGTGTGATATCAGAGAGTATCAGAACAACGTTGTCCTTGCCGTACTGCTTGACACAGACGCGGAAGGATAAAGGTGATAAAAAGTGACCAAATGGATGCTTCTTGAATAAAATCATCTAGTATGAGTGGAACACGGCGGTTACTGAATATTCACCTGATTTTCATAGCCATACACAGAGATCTGTAGAAGTACGCGGCACCGAACATCCATCGCGCGCCAGCCCCATCAAAACACAGATAGGCTCATATTTGTGTTTTCACTCTGGTGTGTTTATTAGAAATTATTTGGATATTTTGACACATGCCACTACTGAGGGAGCTCCCTGCCTACAACAGAGATGTAAAGTCTGTGCCAGCTCATGCAAAGGTTAAAAAAAAATTCTATACACACACACAAAAACCCACAGTGCACAGATTTTGGCAAGTACATCATATGCTGTCTGGCCACAGCTGATCTGAAGCGAGTCCCCTGTAATTATGGGAGAAGGTGGAACAGGTTTCCTGCTAATTGGAAAATTCTGCAAATGGCACCACTGAAGTAAATTGACAGTCGTTAGAATATTAGCAAAATGAGGGAACTGATTAGGAAAAAGCTCAGATGTGGACTTTTTTTTTTTTTTTTTAAATAGTGCCTGAATCTACCAACAAATTGATAATAAAAGCTAAACTTAATAATAACAGCTGTTATTTGACCTGGATGCAAATATATTTGTGCACATATGCACACATACACACATAGATACTATATACATATTCCCGCACACACGCGTATAAATGCTTTAAGTGCATAAACACATCCATACACATATTATTCCTGTCACTCTTCTCACATTAAGACAAATACACAGAATGTTTGCTACCTTTTTAGAAAATACGTATTTTCCCAAAACATACACACACAGTAGGGGAGAAAAGCTGCATTTAAGAGGACCACGAAGAGGCACGTTCTACTGCAACTGTACTCACTTTATGCTTCAAACAAATCTTGCGAGGTATTTGTTTACCTCCTTAAGTCTTTAAGTGATTTGTTCCTAGGGGAAGCTGCATTTCTATTGTAAATTTGTTCTTGATTGACTGCTGTTGAGAATTCTAGTAGCGACTTCTCTTTGTGTTTTAGTTTAAACTGTAGAGGAAGCACAAAGTGGGATTTGGCCGGGACTTTGACCATCCATCAACACTCCGGGATTTGTATTCGTTATTTTTCAGCTCCTAGGAGCAAGGGAAAAGCAGACGCAAGGGGAAAAATAAGACATTCTAATTAGAGACACTCCTACAAACACCGTCAAATCCACCTCTCCATAACTTCATTATGAGTCTCTCGTTTCTGTTCCTACAATCCCCTGTTTAGTCTCAAAATAATCTCTGTGGGCCTGATCCTACCGCACTGGACTTTACTGGGAGCTCTAACTCTCGTCATGCTATGACTTGTTTTGACGCAGAACGATCTCGCTGGTTGCCGAGGCCTCTCATTTCCCATCAGCTCCACCAGCACAAAAAGATGCCCAGTTGTCCGTTGGCTGAGGGGGGTGAATGTTGCTTTTTTTTTTTTTGCTTTTAAACAAGCTTAGATATTTCTTCCCCTTCTCAGCCAGAAGTCCAAAAGACACTAACATAATTTAGCCAAATATTCCTAAAAGAAATTCCTCCAAAATCCTGTAAAATTTATTTAAAAATGAGATGTTATCGGGAGATTAGCAATAATTTTTAAACAACCCAATGGAGTTATAGAATAAATATACAACTGACTATCAGATCTTATACACAGTCCAATAAAACTTCAAGTTATCGTTTCAATAAGACCTTTCCTCGTAACAGCTACCACAGAAATTTTTATTACGTCTAAACCAATGGAGACTACGCATGTTCACTATGAATTTGAGATTACTTTATTCATCCCAGTGATACCATAAACCTAATAAAAACTCTAGCCTGGATGATTATATCACACTAAGAACCAAAATAACTACATAGTATTCTCCATGCCTAACGCAGTCTAACCCCGAATTGATTTTAAGTATAACGTTTTCAGACTTAAGAGATTTCTCTGTAATGCAGCACTTGTTCCTCTGACTTATACATTTATAGTATTTTATTTCCTTATGTGTAATTTTTATTGTAGGTTTGGTGTCTTTTTTATTGTACTTCACTATTTGGGGGGATGTTCTTATATCTTGTCCAATAACAGAAATATTTATACCTAGCATACAATTTTACTTAAAAAATAAACACAGACAGAACTTCAACAAAAAAAAAAAAAAGAGGATTTATAGGCCGGATCTTTAGTTAATTTAAATAAGCATGTGTTTGTGGGCATGGGAGAACCTCAGCTGTACCTCCAGCATCAGACACGATGGCTTTACAGAGCAATTTCAACAGAATAATACTAGCTTATATCCCCTTAAAATTCTACAGGACTTTTGTAGCATGATTTTTTCCTGTATATTTTCAGTTGATCTGATTAGCAGACAGCCTACTGTTTGCATTTCAAGTATCCACGTTTATTTTCACATGTTTATTTAAACAAATCAGGGAGTCAAAATAATGCCAGATCTAGTCTCTTCCTAGTGGTCCCCAGATGACAAGAATACACAGCAATTCCCAGTCCTCATGCTATTTTGGCCACTTCGGCATCTAATATCCTGCCCCAAAGCCAATTCAAATCAATGGACTGATTCTCATCAGCTGTTATGGATTTTGGATCAGGTCTTTTGGTGCCAAAATTCAGCTAAATATTTTCTACAGGAGCAGATCCGCGTGGTCAGAAGTAGCTTGCAAACCCACACAGAGCAGCATACAGAACGGGGACTTAAAGGTTATCTTTTTTAAAAATACTAAGAGAGAAAGGACATGAATAAAAACGTATTTTTATAGTTCAGTAGGTTATTTTTCTTCCTATTGCTGTAAATGTTGAATGTACTGTCCCAATTTTCAGCCCCTTCAGCAGGAATTTGCCCTAGGTTCAAGAAATACAAAGATCTTCAAGACATTTGCTGTCAGTCCTAAGAGTGGGTGGGCTTTGACAGCTTTTACAAGTAACTAGACTTCACTACACACAAACCAGGTTTTTCTCTCCCACCTTTCCAGGGTTTTTTTTCAAGTTTTTGCTTCATTTTCAATTTTTGGTGTGCTCCAATTCCTACTTTTCATTCATCCTGACAATTCCGCTTTGTGAAAACAAAAGAAGGGAGGAGGGGGAGAAAGGAAGGGGAGGAGGAGAAATCCTACCCAAAATTTAAAATAAAAAAAAAGTCCAACCCAGCCAGTTTGTGCCAAATACAGTTAAGGGTGGTTGGGGAGAGGGGGAGGGAAAAAAAAATAAAAATCTAGTCACTTTCAATCAAGTGTCACACCTTTAAATAGTGGTTAAATCTTTGCATTATGCAGCTCATCCCTTTTACAACATGGGGTTCCCGTAGAGAATTCCCTGTTTACACTGGGAATTCCTCCAGGAGAGCATCAATAAAGCTGAACAGATGTCAGGGTGGAATGCCAGCGGCGGTGGCTGTTGTCAGGGGTGGTGGGGAGAGAGGCAGGAAACAATAAGAGGCGGCATCTGCTGCACAAAGCCCTTGCGTGTGGGTCAGGGTTTGCCAGTGTGTTGAGATTCCACCCTCTCCTTTGTCTGGGCACATCGCCTCTCTTGTTCCTGGGTGACAGGGGTTGACACATGTCACCCAACCCTATCAGAAAGGCGATTTGTTTGGCTCTTGCATATGCGCCAGTGTTTTTGACCTCCTCTGCTTGGAATATATTGAACAACCCTGGAAGGGGGAGGCGGGGGAACCTGGAGGGGGGGAAAAAAACCCCACAATAAACCCCCAACCTCACAGGTCCTCCCTGCTACACAATTTCATTATGCACTTTGTGCCCAAAGTGAGGATGGAGATGCCCTTCTTTTGATTAAAAGCGTGATTGATGAAACTTAACCAACAGGAAAACCCAGGATCTGAAATACTTCTCAAAGAAAAGTCCATGCAAATACTTGAGTCAAATTTTGTTTCATAATGAATGTATAAAAAAAATGAAAGTTATCAGCCTATAAAAAAAATAAAATGAAGCTAAGCTTCAGGAGTAAATGACAATATTCAGCTGAAGGAGCTGAGCTCCAGTTACACGGAGATTTCACCACAACCTTAACTAAAGGCTTGCAATAATACAGACTTCTGAAAGTCCATGTCAAAGTTCATACAGGGTTTGAGCCTCAGAATGACTTTGTCTTCGGATCTTCAAATGGCTTATATGATAAAAAAATTAGAGAATTAAACATTGATGCAGAAGCAAAAAATATTAGGCAAGTAAGGAGAGCTCTTGCTAGTGCTAAATAAGAAAACAGAAGGTTGCTGAACGGTAGACGAGCAGTTTGCATACTAGGGTCCCTTCCCCTAAAACTGGTTAATTGTGTGTATTTGAAGATCCATAATGGAAGTCTGACAAAGTCAATGTACTTACTCTTCAGGAATAATAACAAGAAAATAGGACAATTCAGTTAACTTTTTCCCTTTATGAAGACACTTGTTATTGTACTATCATTCCCCCCAATTAATACTGAAAAGACTTATTTTAAAATAACCTCTACTAAAAATTAAAAGCTGTCTAAAACAATGTTTACTGTTTTGATTGCCTTTAAAACCGCAATATTCCTCAAAATAATAAAATACAATTCATAAGTAAAAACGCATTTGTTTTATGAAGTCCAATAAGCCTTCACCGAAAAGTAACCTCTAAGTAGTAATACTTGGGTTTAATTTGAAACTGCCAGGTCAGGAGCTGCAAACAAAGGCCGAAGGGAAGGTTCCCGGCTACGGAATTCCCTCCATGGCTGCTCTGAAGATTTGCCACTTAGGAGCCAAGCGGGAACACTGCAACAAGGCTCAGCGCAACGGCCGATGTCGCACAGTCGAGGGGTTTAGCTAAAATGAACTGGATTGAGCTGAGCTTTTCACATCATCTTTTGTCTCCTACTAATATCCTAGCTGTGAAAGGGACATATTGAGATTTATTTTTTTTTTTAGAAAACAGAATCTCCAGTTACAGGGGGGAAAAGCCCCATCTCTCAGCCAAAGGGATTTAGAGATACGTTACCAGCTGGCATGCTGCAACTCGGCAGTCAAACCCTTCAACTTGCCTCTCCCCAAATTTCTTCAGCACTTTCATAACTCCAAAAATGAAGAGTTTAGAATTTCTCTCTGAATAAATGCTTGCAAAACAAAAAATAAAAGAAATCCCACTTTTTTTATCTTAATATGCCTCAGAGGTTCAGTATTTGGGGTGGGGTTTTTTTTTCCCTATTTGACAATTAGAAATTATTTTTGGCTGCTATGTAGCTAGCAAAGGTTAATTGGTCTTGCTGCTGTAAAATACTGAATTCTGATCACTTGATTAATGAGGTGTCAGAAGCCACAAGTAACCAACACTTTTTTGAAGGAAAAACACTGAAATCAAATGTACTTTTAAAGATTTAATGTTTCTCCCACTCCTCTTCCCACCATAGAAAAGGCAGCTGTTTTGAATGCAGTTTTAGTTTTCAGCATGGTCAGAAAAAAAAAGAGAGTAATAAAAAAAAAAAAAATCACTGCTCCAAATCAATTAAGCTTAAAGAGAGAATCCACAATTATTTTTTTTTTGTGGGGTGTAACCCCTTTAATCTCTGAGAACGTGAATTAAGAAATTCTTGGGGCCGGGTCTCTGGCGGGCACAAAAGAGTAACACGATGCACTTTTCCATGAGCTGGGGGTCGGAGCACCCAAGCGCGTAGTGCACACTTCTGAAATCCCCTACCTGCCTCCCTCCCGTCTATTTCCATCCTCAATAACAGCACAGAATACAGAGATTGGGACGAATCCTCAGCTCAAAATCTTTCTCTGGGCAATTCAAATAGACTCTGTGCAATTTTAAGCAACATAAGTTTCATATATATTTGTCTTATGTCTGCAATGAAAAAAACCCAACGTGGTAAATAGTATTACGCTCCCATTTGACTCCACTCAAGAGCAAACTGATCTTTCTCTATTTGTGGTATAGATGCACTTTGTCACAATAAACCACTGTATATTATGTTTATATATGTCCTTCAGGCATGTCACAACAGTTTGGCATTCTGAGTTGCTCTACCACTGTGTACATTAAATAGTCATGTAGTTACATTAAACAGTGGGGAGTTCACACTTCACAACCACTCAGTGTTTTAAAACAGATGTGGGCTGTCTGCTGTCAGGCTGGAATAGAAAGACTTAGGAGGATCTTGGTGGGAATTTAATCTCCAGATGATTGAACGCTCCCCAGTCTCCTTCCACGAGAGCTCCCCTCCTCCCGGAACCCCAATTTTGAAGGAGAAGGATGGAAATAAATAAATAACTGGGACCTACAAGTTTGGTACCAGCGCGAGCAGAGCCGGGAAGGGAGGGGGAATTCAGAGGACTTTGTGGCTCAGAATATTTTTGAGTGGGGTGTGCTAGAAAGAGCACCCAGGGATTTACTGACAGGAGAATTTTTGACAGTTGATGGACAGATGAATTCCGTCATGGAAGCGTTAGTCGAAAGCGGCAAGGCCAGATGGAAACTCACAGCTTGTCTTTAATATTAATTTTCTCCCCCCCTCCTCTTTTTTTTTTTCTTTTGCAGGAGATCAGAATTCCCTAATTCCCTAAAATGTTTCAATGCATCTTGAGGTATTATTTTTCCAATGCCTTTACCCACCTACTCTTAATAAGAAGCGCTCCTTTGTGTTAATATTTTTTTTTTCCCCTCTTTCCTCTCTGCTTATTCCCCTGCCTCCCCAAGAGTCAAAAGAAATCAAGGAGAAAGAAAAAAAATAAATCAGTATAGCTACACAGCTGTTAAAAACTCTGCCTGGGTTAAAATACACATAGATGAGTAATATCTTAACCTTGCACGATATTTTAAAGATAGAGATGAATCCGGTATACTTAGTGAGCTTCAGCTGAAAAGAAAGAGAAAAATAAACACCTGAAAGAAATGAATAATCACGAGGGAAGCCCTAATGACATCATCTGGATTTTAAAATAGAGGAAAAAGCCACAGAAACGGGAGTGCAACTGCATGTCACCTTCCAGAGAAGATTTTTCAGCAGTTGCACAGACATCCCTTTTGATTAAAACAATTTGCTACGACAGAGAATCAAATATCAGCGAACAAAAAGAAGTCACACATTTCTAGATTTTTCTTCCCTATGTGTTCACAAGCTTGACTGTCAGAACATCTCTCAAAATCAAAATTGACTCCCAACATCCCACGGTGGCCCTTCAAACAAAAAAAAAAAAAAAAAAAAAAAAAGAATCTTTTAACGGCTTCATTTCCCTAATACATACTTGTGAAACTGATGCAAATAGACAATGATCGTTATGCTGAAAAAAATTATGCCACCATCCTCCTTTTCAAAAGTCCTATATTCAGTTGGGAATAAACCATATGGTTCTATCATAATTTAGCATGTAGGATCCTATGGATATTTACTCAGTAAAATTCCAAGAGGGAAGCAATAAATATTTTTTCCAGCTACTCTGGCGAATTAAATCACATAGATACAAAATTAAAAGATATGTATATGGAAGTGTCAAAAGACTTGTAGAAAGGATCTCCTCCTCCAGGAAACTCCCTGGACTCATCTTAAATGTTCCTAACAAAAGGAGGCTCATTCCAGCTTTGCCATTGCAGCGAGCAAGTTCAGAGATATTCTCTGGTAACAGCATTGCTCCAATCCAGCTGCATATGAACAAGCTTCAAGATTATTATTTCACATTGAAATTAGAACATATGCACATCTTGTATATTTGTTTTCTTCTCAATCTTGGTTATGTGCAAACATTTGCAATGTAAGATGATTGATATGCAGTATGATGCCCTTTTGTAATTGCAGTAATTAAACATTTGGCCAAACTGCTAAAATCGGGGGTATAGGATGGAACTGTAGTTTTGGGGGAAGAACAAAATACCACTTTACTGCTGCAGGCACACTCATTTCCAGAGATCTGCTTGAAGCACTACTCGAACAGAAGTAATTGTTTGCACAGAACTTCAACTTCAGCAGAGGATCCCTGTAACCGGAATTGCAATTTGCACGTTACAATCCAAAATTTGGGAAATGTGCAAGGATCACGCATAGATGATGCAAGAAACAATTATTCTAATTTAATGTAAGCACCATGCCTAGATAAGGCATTCTTGCCCATATGACCTGTGACTGTTTCATCACGCATTCACACATCTTTGACTTTTTGCTAGGCTGAGACCCCTCCTCATATCAACATTTACTTGCTGCTGCCCTCCAGCGTGATCCCACCCTCCCTGACAAGGAATCGCCCTGAATCCAAGTGCTGCAAACCTTCCCAAACTTACGCTGTGAATTTAAGGGAACAAAACAAGCTAGAAAAGAAAACACAACAATCTAAACTGGATCTGAACCAAGGAGTAGCTCAGACTGTAATATGACATCCCAACGCCCATGACTGTGAATCTGGAAATGAATCCAAACCTTGTGGCTCAGACACATCCTTATTCACAGCTGCAGTTTTCACATAGTTTTGACACAAAAACAGCAACATTAGCTGCCCACGCAGGTCAGGAAGTCCTCTCAACCTTAGTAGCAAATCTGGTCCTATTTTTGAGTCTGGAAACGTACCGTCTTCCTTCTCCAGTCATCACCTTATCAATCTCCCCAACTTATACAAACTTTAAGATTTAAAGATTTTTGCATGTACCTTAAAGCGAAGGTTGGGAATTTTGACCTTCGTCCATTATTAATAGAATACAACTGGCGAGAACCTTAATTAGAGATGAGTCCCACTGTGTTACAACACTGATCCTGTGGGCACCAAGCTCACACATACAGTTAAATCAGTGAACTGGGATATCCCAGAAACAAGGTACCCACCAAACCAATGAACTGTTGTCCCCATAGTTAAATGGGAATCACATCACATACTGTCCTTCAACAAGAGACAACTGCCCAAACTAAGCCAGTTCATTTTAAGCATGTGTGCAAAGATCTCCAATTTTAAAACTGAGACCAATTTTGTCACAGTCAGAACTGCACATGTCTTGGATAACAGAGAAGGATCTCAGCTGTGGAAACATTTCTGATTCCAGTCGGTGATATAACCTTTCAGTGGCTGATCTAGATACCATTCAGCATCAACAGATCATCCAAAATTAAAGGACTGCTTCTTGACAAACCGCTGTTTCTTTGTCAGCCAGTGATTTTTTTAATCATAAAATGGGTGATTAAGAAAAGGTGTCTGACCTGTCTTCGGCAAGGGATACAGCCTGTGAAAAAGAGATTGAATCAGGAATTATTCCCCTCGAGCATGGCCGGGGGGGGGGGGCAGATTTCCAGAAGAGGTGCAGCAAAGAACCTTTCCGTAACTCAGCATCTGATCACACAAGGATCAGAAACTGAATCAGCACTTTGCTCAGATTTCATCTTAAACTGCTGGGTAAACCCCACAGCCACAGACAGCTTCATGGAGTCTGTATGCAGCTAAGCCCCGCATCTTCATAATTCTCTGCACAGCAAAGGCCGATTAAGCAGAACCCAATCAGTGTATGCAGGGCTCTGAGGCTGCACAAATTTGCATGGCCAGTATGCACATACCATCTTTTATTTTAGGGGAAGGGACTCGGTCATTAAGTTATGTTGCCATTTTGAATTCTCTCCCTGGGTGCAAAGGACAGTGCACCTAATTGCTGTGCTTCACCAGAGACGGCTGCATTTCGGTACTGCTATCTACACAGGGACTGAAAGATGACTTCACAATTAAAAGGCGTTATATGCAGCAACAAACATCCTTAATGTACATCTCTTCCCTTGAAGGATCCCCAATTGTTTTTAAACTTCAATGATTTGAAGTTTAAATCAACCCTCCTCATAAAAAGGTACCAGAATGATTTATTTGCATGGAAGGAAAAGAAAAATCCCTATTGTCTTTTTCAGTGATGACACCTAAACTGAACTTTCAGGTCTTAGGCTTTAAGGACCACTAAGAGAACCCAATACAGTGAGCCAGCAACAGACAGGAGGAGGACAGACAAAAACCCAAGCCATTAATTCTCATCCTCACATTCTGTAAACTCCAAAGCAATACATCCAAACAAGTACAAATCTTCTGCATTTAATCCTTCAAGAGCACGACGTATCAGCTGCACGGACCTTGTCCCTAATTCCAGCACCGGGCAGCGGCTGCACCCTCGCTGAGCCTTCCTCTCCCAGGAATGTGATGGAGCTTCGCCCTGGGCTAGTCGTTGCCTTCTGGCACCCAAGGGCTTTCCATGGGACACAGCAAGATGGCCAGAGCTGTCCAAACAGCAAAACACAGCCAGCACCAACAAAGGACCAAGGACCAGCCCAGTCCTGGTCTGGCACCAGTGTTTCCTCTCGCCTTCCTCCACCACCCCAGCTCAGCTCCCGCAGCTGTTGCCCACCCCCTTCACACACTGCAGCGTGAATCAGAAGGTAGATTTTTTCAAGCCTATTCTATTTTCAAAGACTATTTCTATTTCCTTTTTCTTTAATTTTTAAATAAATTCCTGCTTCTCTTTATTCTCGATCCCTTTCTTTGTACTCATGTGCTCTATGCAGGGTGTGGACACTGCAAGCAGAGACTGAGTAGCAGATTTCCGCCTGCCCAGCATTAACACCGGTTTTCATCGGGTGGTTTTTTGATGGAGGTGGGAAGGGTTTGGTGCTCTCCCAAGGACTTATTTTTGCCCTCACATTAACACCACGTGGCAGCTCTTGCCTGCCCAATTGCTGTCCTCCACCCTCAAGCTGGCTGCACGTCAACAGGCTTGTCTCTCTCTTGCAAAACACTTTGGGGATGACACGTGCCAAATACTATAAGCTACACATTATTATTAGATGTGCTTATACATTATTAGCAACAGGAATGTGTCTTCAGATGGAGTCTTTCGAAGTATTTGATAAACAGCCACTAAATATCAAGCCTTTATACCTCTGCAAGGTAAACAAGAACATTTCCCTCCAGACCCTGGTGTGGTTGTTAGTGGAAGGGAGAACTGAGGCACTGATTTTCTTCTCCGTTTTGTTGGTTACTTATAGAAAACCAGGTCTCTCGAGTCCTGCTCTCTGACTGTCACCACCTCTGTAGTAAGGAAAAGGTCCTGTGAAGCAGTAAGAGCTCAGAACTTCTATTAAAAGCATCATTTTGCCCACTAAATCCTGCTCTAGTCAAGAGCAGATCAGCAACCGTTATTTACAGACTTCTTATCAGCTAATTTGCCTTTTTTTTTTTAATTCTACAAATCAAAAAGTATAGTCCTATTTTGCACCTATTTATGTTCTGCTTTGTTGGGCTTTTTTTTTTTTTTTTTAAAATTATGTTTCTATACTGCAAGAACATCTCATCAACCCCAGCCCCAGGGTTTGAGGGGGTTTAGCCATTTATTTTACATCTTCTGACATCTGTGCCTTGCATTTATACAGGGTTTGTCATTTATAATCCTGCAAGACTGCTTTCTCCTATTTACTTCCATCTGGTCCAAAGTTTTAATCCGGGATGTAGGATCAGATCCATTCTCTAACACCTTAAACCCTCAGGCCCGGGTCATTGATAAACGCTAGTTGGCCATAAAGTCTTTTCCAACTGCTGGGACAGGACCATTCTGGACACCCAAAGACCCTGAACACAAGTTAGTGGGAGAAGATCCCGACTCCCATGTTATTAATGCAGAAAATGATGTATAGAAAGGTACTGACCAAGTTAGTGCTGTTGAAGGGCTGTAACAAGTACTTCTCCCTTTTTGGTCTCACTTCTAACTTCACGCAAGCGGGCAATCGATCTCTTCAATGACAATGCCCCCAGATATTTGGAAGAGCTCAGAACAAAATCTCTTTCTCTCTGTGTTTTTTTTTAACTGAAGTAAATAAATAAATTATACCTAATAATTGTATAAGCATTCCTTAGCTATAATAAGGAGGTTGTGGAAAAGGTTGGGGGGAGAGCAAAGAAGAGAAACTTGAGAGTTCACATGAGAAAGGAGCACTAAGAGGCTAGCAGCAAAATTAGAAGTCCTGTGCCAAATGCGTTACAAAGAATCCACAGATGCATTACAGAAAGCTGAAATCCAGAGCATGATACGCCAGATGTCTGGGCATGCAGTAAGTGGTAAGGAACTAACATTACCCAGAGTTATGGCTAACCATCTGCAGTTCCTAGGTATATAAAGATGCTTACTGTTAAATATCAACAGGTTGTACTTCCCAGCCTGTGATAGAAGATTCCACACGGAAACCTCGGATCTAGCTGTCAGAAATTCTCCATTCCTGTCTCCTGCTTCAATCCTCCCTGCTCCCAATGCAGACAGGGCAGCAAGGTTTCACAAAACCCCTTTGCTAGAGAAGCACATCTTTTCTGTCTACATGTAAACAGTTTGCGGTACAACACAATGGGATGATCTTCAAAACCATCCAGCATGCTGCTTGCTTTTTGCAGTATTTGCTGCTGCACACGTTGTGGCTTCCTGAAGGCAGCGTGCTGCAGCGAGGCGTTCCCAGTCCTGCCACACAGGCTGACATGCTCCAAGATGCGTGATGCCAGCGCAACTCCCAACGCAACAGGCTGCTCATCGAGGACCCCTGACTCTGAGACGTACGTTATACCTTTTTAAAGAAGGGAGGCAAGATTTACACCATTGCCACTTCCCCCAGCGATGACTGGACACCTGTGTAAGGCACCAAATAATGGAGAAGGGCAAGTTAAGGGATTTTGTGACAGGATGTATTTGTGAAAGCAAGGCTGCATCCTCAGTGTAGGATGAAAGATTTTGAAGGAATGTCAAAATGCGACCCAGTTTGCCATCTTGCACCACACCAGTATTTGTTGGTTTGTCTATTGCTCTCTTGAAAAAAAAACAAGCCAAAACAAACCCAAACTCAAAATTAAAGACAACTATCCTCCCTTCCCAGGCTACCCAGTCAAAGGCTTCAGCATTACCTTTCCTGCTAAACATTAGTGCAGAGTTCTCCTTTATACTGCCCTCTCGGAAAGGGAAGAGGGTGAAGAGTCCGGGCCCCCAGTGTGGTGACAGTGCTGTCCATATGCGTATCTCACCACGCTGCATCTGTTCGGCATTTACAGGGGTTTGCACTAGTAGTTTTACAGCTGTTTAGGCATGTAAGTAGCATCTCTACTTAAAAGACTCCGTAAAGGGAAGGGCGGGCGGAGAGGAGAAGAGATATGAAGCAGAAATGGAGAAACAGAAAAAGGAAGGTGGACAGATGCTGCTTTAAGATCAGGGATAGCAACCCTTTTAATGACCAGTATTTGTCCCCTTTAAACATGCATTTGATTTTGCAGGTTTATTTCCTTATTTATTAATGTCATCCAGGAACTGACATAGGAAAAGGCAAGCATTCTCAGCTAATATTTAGGCCGCTTAACAATGATTTCATAAAGGAGTTTAATGGAGTTCAGCTGTGAAATCCTTAGCACTGACCATCACCATCCACCTTTGCTTGTATTTGTGCAGCACCTTTCTCGGTTGCCCAGGTTTGGTGACTTGAGCTCTCCAGAGCTGCTCGAGTACCCCTGATGGGTATTCAACTCCCACAAGGACCAGGCATGACCTGTGTGTCTCATTGTCTTAGAAAACCCTTTAAAATCCGGGAGTAAGGGCAGAGAATATATCACAGGACTGCCACATGCAAAGGAATCTAATTCATATAACTTCTCATTCTGAATTCTGGGGATTTACGGTGTAATATTTTGCAGGATACAGCCTTTAGCTAAAATTATTACGTATAAGAATGTGTAGAAGAGATTTTTGAATGTGCTAACACTAAGAAGTTTGTTTTAGATGATCAGAGGTTGATCCTGCAAACTTAAGTTAGGCAGCACTTCCATGGAAGGTCGTCAGAATAATGGCTGAAATATTAGATCTGTGCATCTAGAACCTGGAGATGTGCCAAGGGCCTTTCAATTTGTACAGGAGTTAGGCATACAAAAATCACTGGGTACCCCCATGGTAAATTCCATAAGATCCATTAATTGAGTATCAGAACTATCTAAATGTTAAGGGCTGAGAAGGGGTTGCTATTACAGGATGGAGAAGCCTTCCCCACCTGCCAGTTCTCAGTTTTAGAGTTCTCTAGGGTTCGAGAATGATGGTTCTGGCAGAGCATAGTGGCAAAATTCATAATAAATCATAATATAACACAAATATTTGGATTAATTTTTTTAGCAATACCCTGAAATATAAAGGAAATGTTGTGCAACAACTACTCATAGTTGAGAGCAAAACAACAGCTGTGAAAAAGCACTACAAATTCCTTCTAGAGCTCAAAGGACAATAAAGACTTGCCGGAGTCAAGGCATTTTATACTTGAGCGAAATATTAAATGATGCTTAGACACCAAAATATCCCTTATTTTCTGTCTTAATGGAAAGAAGAAATCCAGTCAGATGGCCAAGTCCTAGACTGCAGCAATTAGAAATGAAAAAGCAAACAAACCAACAATGATGTAGTTAATAGCTAATATTTCATTTTGTATAAGTAATATGAAGGTTTGATTTATTATTGTTGGTTTAGATTTCTTAAGGTCTTACTTCCTTTAAAAATAGCCTGCTTAATTGTCATGATTACATGAGATCTAAGCTCTCTTAAAGTCTCAGCTAAAAGTATCTATTAGAATAGTTGCACAAACTGATATAAAGCATAAAGGTCTAGTAAAGAGCTCGGAGACAATCAAATTGTCTGTACTTTGGCTTCAGTTCACCTGACCCAAGCTTCTGAGGCTAACAGCAGCTGCCACAGTTTTCATTAGTGTCATTAGTACAATCTCGCCACAGATACTCAACTGTCTGTCCAAAAAAAACATCTAGAAAGGCTGGACTGCTTTCACTGAATACCAACAAAATACCAGATATACCCAGTTTTTTTGAATCAGAAAATTGTCTAGTGGTCACATAAAAACACACATAACCAGAAAGCACAAGGACTTGCACACCAAATCAAATCCTCCATTGTTCCATATTCTAAAATGATCGGTTCCAAGTGTCTCCAGAAGGAAGTATAAACACAGACAACTATTGCAAAATCTGCTCAAAGAGAATTTCTGCTTATTCTGAAGGCTATCAGCAGTCAGATTGGGGGGGCTTCTTTCTCTTAAAAACTGTATGTCTAAAATAGCACTGACTAGCCCATCGTCCCCATCAGTGCCATAGTAGAAAGCTGCCGGCTTTTATCAGAGCATTGGGCCATTTAACCTTGTACCCGGCCTCTGACCCGAGCCAGCATCAGGCACCATTGCAGCCAGACGCAAGACAGTCAGCAGCAGTTAGTCACGAGACAGCGCATTGCAAAGCCATCTAGAAGTTGGCTTTAGCCCTGAAATGAGAGCTTTAATGTCTCTTCATAGCTTTTCTTTTAATAAACAGTATAACTTTGATGAACCGCATCCAGAAAGTTGTTGGTGGAAGGGCTGGGAAGAGGGAACAGATGTAAATCCATAGAATTATTTGTCTTATTAAAACCCTATTTTGTCCATTAAACTCACTGTCGTCTTTATCAAGACGGTTGTTCAATCTCTCTATGTCTTGTTTTCCTCATCTGTGTTGCAAGTATCACAATAGTACTTGAAGTTCTGTTTGTGAGCTTTAAACCTAACTTAAAAGTCAAATAACAAGTCTTTTGTAGGCAAAAAGTGTTACCCACCCTTACACGTGTGAACGCCTAACACATCAGTGAGTATGGTTTTCTGCAACTGCCTTGGGTTAGGTCCCAGTGTAGTGAAAGAATTTTCCTGGACAGGCTCTTAAAAAGTCAACAGGGCACAGTACAGATTAAGTTACAAGATGAGGGTCTAACACCACGAATCCATAAACCACAGTATAATTTGGTCAAACACAACTCAAAGACTGCCATTCATTTTTGCTGCAGGTTTCAGAGCTGTGGTCTCGTGCAGCACTGCACTTCATTTATTAATATCAACTGCAAAGTAGACACAAAATGCTAACTCTCCTACTTAGTAAATGACACACAAGACAGGGGTCAATAGAGAATCAGGCCCTTCGGAAACCTACCGTGACATTTATAACGTACGCATGTAAATACATAAGTTAAAGACACAAGATGTCAATTAAAAGTAATTAAGTCTGCAGGATCTCTACGGTGAATGCAGTTACATTGCTAGGAGGACACTGCTTAATCCCTGGACTGTTCATGCACCGAACTACAGCTCTATAAACACAATACCGAAGGAGCGTGGTTCGACAGTTGAAGTCCTAGTCTAGATTTAGAAGGCCCAGATACTACTCTGAGCTCTGCTACAGGCTACGTGATTATTTGGCAAGTCGCTGAGACTATATTTCTTATTTTATGTGCTCAAATCAATAGGAGACAAATGGCTAAATGCCTTGAAAGCTCACAGCTTTCGGGTTTACGAAGTGTATAGCCGTACAACAGGAGTGACAGGACTTCCCTCCATCAGCAGGGCAATCTGAAGGCAGATATATAGAGAAGTACTCAGAAGTAACTGCAATGTGGGCCGTAAAAGGACTTTAGGGAAAGAATACAACAACATTACTCATCAGATGAACTGCAGAAACGGAAACAAAACTGTAATTAGCCTGCCCAACTGCAGGGAAAAATGGGTTCATATTCACAACAGTTTAAGCAAATAAGCCCACTTTGTAATTAGGAAGAATATACCCGCTGTCAATTGCCACAATGTGGGCTTATTTAAATAATACATGATAAATTTTGATTGTGCAACCATATGTCTAGACTTAGGCATAAATACTTCACTGTAGAAAGGAACAAAAACGATTGAGAAAAGGATAATAATAAGAAAAACCTGTAAACAAGACTTTTCCATCCTAGTCTCTTTATAGGGAGTCCAGAAGCATAAACCCTGTGGTCCCTGAAATGACATCACCTCCTCTTCCTGAAGAGATACTGCCAGATGATAAATGAGCAAATCCCTAACCCACCTCACACCTCGATGTTGAATACTGCACAACCCAAAGAACGCGGGGCCGAAACACACCAGGGGCAAGAACAAGGCACATACAAAAAATGCGCTCCCTGTAGAATGCAACAATCTGAACTAAGCCCAGACCTGACGTGCTCTACAGACTCACAGAGAAAAATTGTTTCAAAAAAACATTAAACATGAATGCACCTACTTTCAGCATTATTTCCCCTCATTTTTTTCTTTTTTTTTTCTTCTTCCCTTTTCTTTATTCCTCTCTCCCCATGTCAGCCCCCCCCTTCCACTTTCTACATCTGTACTTTATTCAATGAACACATCTGCATTCTTTCTTTCTGTTTTTGGCCAGAAACTCTATCCAACCTTTATCACTGACACCTCTCTGCAGTTTCAAATTCCAACCTTGTGCCAAATCCCCATTTCCTGCTGCTTAATTTCCATTCATTTACTCTTGTTTTTGCTTCTTCTGCCATTCCCAGCATGGATCAGCTCCAACCCAGCTTCTTCTAATTTTTTAAGGAAGGCTCCCTATTGAGTGCTATTGGAACTTGATCCTCTGCTCCAAGCCAATGGCTGGCTATTGTTTATACTACCTAACAACAGTTGCCAATATTACTGCTTTTTTCCTTTTCTTTATTTCACTCTTTAAGTGTATATCCTAAGACCCAAGAGAACTCCTCTCCACATATGGTGACCCATTAGGTCTGGTTTTATTATTACTTCTGCAGAATCTGAAGTAGCGTCTTTATATATACAAAAAAAAAAGTTAAAAAAAAAAAATCAAGAGGAAAGTCTGTGGTGTCTTGTTTACACAGGTCTGTTGATCTGGCTCTGTTCCTACCTGTGGAATAAACTGGTATTAGGATTGTGGTCTTTAAAGAAAAATCATCCTCTTAGTGGTTCAATAAAAGATGTTTCATGCAGGTGAAACCCAAAAGCTGAGCTGCAGCAGAACTGAAATCCTCACTATAACCGTCGAGAGTGCAGGAACTTTCCAAGTTCTAAATTACACAGAACTATTCTGGTGGGTTTGCAAAATGTCTCTCCCCTTTTCACACATAAAGGAAATACTTATAATAAATAGGAACCAGAGTCTCAGTGCTCTCATTCCCCCCAAGCAGATGTCACCTCCCAGTAGATAATCAGAGGATCAGGTAGAAGACTAAGATACCAAGGCACAATTAGCCCTAAACAAACACTAGGGTTACACATGAAACAAGGTTTCCCTCGAGTTGCAATCTGAAAGGGCTGCATCTGTCCTTCACGACTACCGGGTCTGGTGCCTTTCTTCCATGCTCATTGACTCTTCTTCTAGACCAACTTCTCCTTAAGACCTCCTTCCTCTAGGTCAGTTTATTCCAGTAATCCCTATATGTTTCCTTGGACTCCCACTTCAAAGTAGCCTGTCTCATCTACTGGAAAAGCTCGCAAACTTCTCCAGCTCTCCCTAAGCACTCTTTTCCGCTCTTGTAGGGAGCTGACCACTCCATAAACATTTTTATTCAAGGCCTTTTAAAACTTAAATAAACATTCCTGGCATCACTGTAGCACCCATGCCTTCTTCCCCTCTCCAACCTAAGTCCTGCAAACAATGAGTACCAGTAGCATTAAGGCCCTCTGCTCTTTCCCCTCTGGTGTAATTCAAGCTTCACCTTCTCTCTTCTAGCAACTTTCAGGACCTTCACCCTTCTGAGATTTGGGCCTTTCTCCTTTAACCTAAGGACTGGAGATCTGAAATTTGCTGTCAGCTAGTCATTATTATTCAAATACCTCTGCTTCATTTGGGACACTAGAGGACCTAATTCTGAGGACACTCTGGGGGAAATACCATGTATTACACTTTGGTGGGAGCCAACTGTGTTTTGCAGCTGGCAAAGCCTTTAAGCTCTTCACTTGACCTCACTGTTGGACGATAAGAGAGCACTCGAGCAAAAGCTACGTTAAAACCACGTCCAGATGCAGATGAAAATTTCAGGCCCACAGAGCGCGAGGGGAGCCGCAATGTGCTCCAACACATTCTCCTGTCCCTGGCTTGTGCAGCGCCGGTGTTACATCTCAGATTTTCAAAGGGAGTTTGCCTCCTTGTAAGGTTTTATGACACAGATGTGTTGCACACTTTGCTGAGCTACATTCTCTTTTTATTTATTTATTCTATTCATAGTAATAACAATAAATTTTAAAAGCAACATGCTTCTTCACAGTTTTGGTCCTGTTTCCACATTTGCTAGCAGCGTTGTGGGCTGACATACCGCATCTCACAGCTCTTTCTCGTGCTCTACACCCAAAGGCAATAATCATCTGTCCAAGCCCACCTGCCAGAGTCCAGATCGAATTATGAGGGAAACAAAGTGAAGTTTCAACTTCTAGACAAGGAGTAACACAGCCTAGTGGGTAAGGGGTAAGGTTAAGATTTGGAAAAACTGTTTTCTAGATGTAGCTCTGAACAAGTCAAATAGGATATCAGGGGCAATGTGCCTTTGATGAAGGCAGAATAACGCTACAGGACTGTGTTCAGTTCTTCTGGTGATCTACCCTGTCATCCTGACACTTCCTCTTCCAGGTCAGTAGGGTTTGTCTCTATTTGGACTAGGAGCTCATCACAGCAAGTACCGTCTTTTCCTAAATTCCTAAAGACAGGATTCTTCATCCTTATTGGCGTGTCAAAGACACTACAACTTAGCGCTTCAAACTCTACATTCCAGACATACTCAGCCAAGATCAGTGAAAGGCTTCCACCACCATCCGTGGCCTTTGGCCTGCATCTTTTGAATAGCTGTGAAGTGGCACACTGAGGAATCCAATACTAACTACATGGTCACAATAAACCAACGCTACGCGGTCAACAGAGTGGAAATGATACCTCAAGATTTCATCGTCTTTCAGCCTTGACCATCTGAAGAACGTCACATTAGAAAAAGAAAAATTGCCCACTCCAAATACAAAGGCACTAATGGACCAAGCTCTGAGGTCCCAGGTTTTGACTGGCTCAGATTAAACCATTCCTTCTCCTGAAGATGATGGGAGTTTAGGTTTCTTTTTTGGAGAAGTAACAAAAACAGCCAAGGGCATTCTTCCCCCATGTTAATTAAGACACGGGTAGCTATCAAAAGGTAAGATCCTGGCAAAGACAATGCAGTTTTGTTGTGAATGAGTTTTAGCAAGTCTAAATAAAGCTTCATCTTCCCTAGTGTTATCTTGACCTGCTAATACGTGCGAACATTAAAAATAAGCTTTCCCTTCACTCAGAATTTATGCTGCCACTTGAAATTCATGCATCTGTCTCCCATTTATTTTTATGAAGATATTCTTCTCAGTTTAGAACATTCCACTAACGTGAGGGATTTTCTCTAAATCCATGCTTAGTGTTTCTTTACACGTGTTTCATTTGATACGCAGCATGGCCCGATTCTGACCGAACCCCACCCCAGAAGCAGATGCATTTCCCTGGTGTGGAGCACACACACACTTTTGAGATGCAGGGTGCAAACACAAATATTCTTTTATCGCCTTCTTTCCCTGACTGCCACCATTTGAATGGCACAGAAAGCCGGTAGAGCTAATGATGGCTGTCAAACTGTAACAGCAGCGAGATAGTGAGAACACAAGCGTGTACACATAGCCACGTGACGGAAGCTAAAATGACCTGCTGGTGATCAAGATCATATGTAAATTGGTGTCTACTACAACAACCAGCAACCTGGGGGGAAAAAAAAAAAAAGGTTACTAGTCTGAAGCAGGGCATTATACCAGTTTTTCCTCAGCAGAAGATTCTACCTGACCCTGAAGAAGGGATCACAAAAGTGATAGATATTTATTCTCAAATATTTTGTAGTTCTAAGCTTTGTTATGGTCCAAAAGGCTTAGAAAAAAATAAAAATGTCACCATAATGATTAACAGCATTTTAACAAATACAGAAACATGGATGTGCAAAAGAAAAGAAAAAGCAAAAACGTACATAGGCTAAAGATATGTACGATTCGTTACATTTTTCCTAGTGGGCAGAGGTATCAAAAGTACAAGAATATTTTATTAACACTTTTTTTTAAAATAAGGGCTATGATTTTAAAATAATTTCTGTTTTGAAACTCAAAACCAAACAAAAGATCTAGTCTAAATCAACTTGACATTTCCTATTTTTAGTATTCTATTTTGTTTGAAATTGTTTCATTTTATATCTCTCAAATATTTTAATTGATAAACTGAAAAGTCAATTAACATAGCTCTATTCAAAACACTTCAGTTCTGCTTAATATAACACCCCTACACCAAAATCAGAAAACTCTGCTGTCAGATAGGAAACAGAGCGAGGAGGAGGAGACTCGCACAAGCGAATCTGTAGCAGATTTAACAAATGACTCAGATCTTCCCCACCCTTTTACTGAGAACCCTTACCCACAAACCCGGCCGTTCCCCGTAAACCTTGTACAGGATGACTTATGAAGACCAAAACAGCAGGTATCAAGCTTCTGGCAAAGATTCCGCAAGTTTAATGCTAGCCAGCTCTAAAAACCGTCATTGTTGGCTATGAGGCTTTGTAATTACAAATGTGAGATTATTCACTTGGAGACAGATAGCTGATACATCCTGAAGTTAACACTGAACCCAAATACAAGCCGAGGGGCTGGTTTTTGTCCTCAACACTGAGCTGCTTCGAAAAAGCCATCTGACTGCTTCATACCTCAGTTTCCCCACTCAAAAATAAAATAAAATAAAAAAATATCTGTGGAGTAATGCTATCATAACTGAGCCTGGGATTTAGGGAATATGCTCTAATCCTAGCGCTGCCACTGCCCCGCTGTGAAATCCTAAGGAAGTTGTTTCACATGCCGATGTGGTTTCTGCGCTCAACACCCTGTGTTTATACAATCTGGTTTGAATGCAAGTTCTCTTTGGCAGGAACTGTCTTCTGCTGATGGTGAGCAGTACCTAACACAGACAGACCCCATCCCAGCTTAGTCTCTGAGCACTATTGGAACACAAACAACAGAAGTTTTGTAAATTTTGATGCCAAACGTGTAAATTACTGTGGATCATAACGGGAGGGGAGGGAGAGAAGGTACAATCGAAATCCTAAGTGTAATAACGTTAATAAACCCAGACAAATAGATGTCACATATTTTGTTGATGACTTGTGTGTCAGTACAAATTCCATTTTGTAAGAACCCTCTAACTTATGACATCATTATAAAAGTATTTTTGTGTTTCTTTCCCCTCCCAGATCCTACGGCAGGGCTGCTCCTCTCTTGGTAGCTTTGCACCCCTGGCGGCCTGTAAATCTTCCTAAGGAGAAAAAATCAGGGTATTAGGACAAGGCACACATTCCCCCCTGGTATTTAAGCCTTTCTTAAACCTCCGAAAGGAAACAGCTTTCGGCTCACTACAGCGCACGACTGCAACACAGGATATTTTTCCAGCTCACTGATATTTCATAAATACCATTTGTTGTCATGTGGTTAAATTAAAAACTCAGGATATCAAACATCAAACAGTATGTTAATGTCAAGTATGCTTGAATAAATACTAAAGAGTTCAACTGACTGAAATATGTGGACTACTAGCTAATTAAGAAAGAAGCAGGTGTGAAAAAAACCTAATTTAAGCAATTTTTTTTTTATAATTAATAATGTTTACTTGTAGTTCCCCTTATAATAAGGCTCCAGTTTAACCTCCAGAGAATTCATAGCTGTAATCCAGCATTTTAAAAATAATAATTGAACACGGCATTTTTAAAAGGAGATCAGTTTTCAAACCTGGATAATCTGCCTGGCATATATTTAGAGAGGATTTTTATTTTAAATAATGATGAAGCTTTGTATCAATTGGATCAGTTACCAAATTATTCCAGCAAATTTAATAAACAACCCAGTCCAGTGTCCATCACGCTAATACCTGTAGGGATTACAGAAGTAACAAGGAGAAAAGCGTTTGGTGTGATTGCTGCAAAAGCCATCCACTTAACAAAATAAACAAAAGGCGGCAGGTAATTTGGAGGCTGAGTTTTCTGGTGGGTCTGAAACTTCTCAGAGGAACAGCGTCTCTATGACATTATAGTCTAGTTTTACATAGGTAAAAAAATAAAAAACAACATTAAGATTTTTATTTGAACTGTTTTGGCAGCATACACACAGCCAATCAACTAATCCAAGACTGTATTTAATGTAGAATTTCTTTCCAAGAAGGCAAATGGAAGTAAAGGAGGAGAAAATGGCTACAGATGTAAAAACAGACCTGGAATATTTCATTGACATGACATATCTACTGCATTTAATTAAAAGAAGAATGTATGGGAACAATGCATCCTACTCAATCCGGGTCGGGGGAACAAAATAGGACTGGATTAGATAGGACAACTCTAATCCCCAGAGAGATTCCCATATTTAATGGGAGCGCCACATGTTTGATATGTAGGGAAGCAAGTGGGTGTTCCTGGACTTGATCCACTATTCATCATAATACCACAGCCTTGTTCATTCCCAGTGAGGAGGCTTAAAACCATGAAACCATATGTAGAATATTAAAAATCATTTAAAGTTAAAACGAACATTATGAAACCATGCACTCCGGTTGGGGCTTGAGTCCAGCAGCCCTCCGAGTGCTCGCTGTTCCTGTTGATATTGGTGGAGGGAGTGAAGGGAATCACACGCACACAGACGCGCACACACACCCCTTCGCAGCCGCAACGTTTCAGAGCAGATGCTGGTTCCTCACTAATACTGTAGCGAGCTCATTATCAATAATTGGTGCGACTTTAATACCTACAGCATCAATGCTTTAATTTATAATTAAAGATCAGAAACTCCAGTTCTATTTTTCCACTCCTACTATTTGGTGTTTAAACTTTTTTTCTTTTAAATTGTTTCTCAGACACAGTCAATAACTTTACTATATTCTCATTGCCGTTGAATTAATCATAGCTCTGCCCTAACCACATGGAATTTAATTTCCCATAAGAGAAATGTTTACTTTGGTTTACTTTGTTGGAACTCAACATACTTATACAGTCTATAAAGATTTACTGTAACATATTTTGTTAAGCAACATTAAAGCCTGTGCTGACAGATCTTGTCTTACATTACTTCACTTACGTTCAGATCCTGAATGCTTTTGCTATACACCATCGCAGCAATAAGGCATCAGGACTGGCTTAGATATGCATGTTTCAAAAGTACATGAAATGTAGGAATCTTGGGGCCGTATTCTGTCTCAAGTTTATTCATAGCCAACTGCTCCTTACTTTGCATGAATTTTTATGACAGTCATTATAGCCAACAGGATGAATGAACAGAAGACAAGAACTTTGCTATTTAATTCCTTGTTACACGTTAATTTGATCTAAATTGATTGCATCCTAGAAGCTAAAGGAAGTTTAAACTAAAGATAAGATAATGCCAGAAAAATAGTCCAGGGACAGTACTGGGAAGATTTGAGGATCACAGGCTAATGGCGTGGTGAGTTTATTCCTCCAAGCACCTCTTTCCCCATTCTCCCTTTTTATCAATTTGGCCCGTTTATACTAAGGCATCGCAATGTGCGGCTCTTTGCACGTGTGGATGGCCTCGGCAGGAGGAGTTGTAACACGGAGCTGACAGCACCAGCACCAAAACTCCCGGGCATCGCTAGCCGGCAGAGCCAGCGCCACGGCTGACAGCACACAAGCACTGCCTAACACAGAGCATTGCTCTTCTGCGTTCCAGAATCCCCGTCCTCCGACACTCAAGTACTCAGAGATTCTGTGCCACAAGTGCCACTGAAGTCCATGGGAATTGGGATAGATCAGTGCCAATGAAAATTGAATTGGAGATCTCAGAAGCAGAAAATTCCTATAAATACCCAAGCACTGGAAAGCAGAGCTACACATATACACGAGGCAATCCCACTGCACAGACTGCGTTCAAACATCTCGCTTTTGAATGTTAAGCAACAAGAACTGAAATATTTACTGTAGCACTAAGCAAATTTGGTTAGGGAATTCTATTTGGTGCCGACAGGCTCCGTCAAAAGCTTCAGGATACTATCTGGTAGTAAATGTGACCCGGTCATTCTGATTTTGCCTTTCTCAGCTGATGGACTGTCTCTACAGTATATATTGAGTTCACATTCTCACTGTGAGATGGACTTTTACCCCAGGATCCAAAAAGGACATAGGCAATGGGAGACGGAAAAAAAAAGGAACTATTAAAAAAAAAAAAAGTAATGATTGTATTAAGTTCTGGTGAAATCAGACCTATCATTGACTGCGGATGTGAATTCAGTTCACATGCATGTGCATACGCACGTTATGGGGGTGGGAGTTGGCAGCTGGGTGGAGGAGAAAGGAAAAAGTGATTTTTAAATATATTTTTATTAAATCACTGCTGAGAACAGAGGGGAAAAGAGGAGCCTGGGAATCTGCAGCTGAGGCTCAGCTGGTGAGGACAAAGAGAGATCACAGTGTATGCACTATAAGAAAGTCATTTTAAAAAAAGAAAAAAAAAAGAAACCCCCCCCCAAATTTTCACACAGACCTCCCAAAAAATAGTAATATTTGCATTAAAGAGACAGTACAAGAAATCAGCTATACAATTTAATATTAGTACACTGTCTTGCAAATATTTTGCACAAAGCCACCATTTGGTATGTCCCCACCACTTTTAAATGGAACTACTCATGTTAATAAGCTTTTATAGTAATTAAATGTTTATTGCAGGGCATGCTAATGCAACCACTTGCTACAGATAAAGGGACTTCATCAAAGTCAGCGCAGCTGCTCCCTGGGCACTGGCATGGCAGATTACCAACCCCTCGCCTTGGGGACTGCGCCCAGTGAGACTGAACCGTGCCGCCAAGATAGTTCCAAACCAGCTTCTCACCTGCAGGTCCTCTGGGAGACCAGGCACTTCTAAGCCTTTCCTCACACAACCTTTTTCCTTCCTGGTGTCAACCATGACCCTGGGGAGCAAAACCAAAACTTCACTCCTCGTACCCCCCAGCTACCTCCACAAACACGGAATGGGAAGAGCAGAGCGGGAGCAGTCCTTTCCTTGATCCCTCAAATCGCACTTCAGTTGAAAAAGCAAGTTTTCCTGATGGTCACCTGCCTGCTAAGGATTGGGATCACATCGGTGCAGTACCTCAGCATCGCACCAGGTGGCTTCAATCATCTGCTCCAAATACTCTCCGAATACAATCATCTGCTCCATCGAATACTGGTTTGTGCCTTCTCTGTTTTAGCTTTTGTCTAAGCAGCAGAGCCCGGGCCCTGCCCGCAGCGCCGGCAGGCACGGATGAGATGCAGAGCCTTAAACCCTCTGCCTCTTCGGCTGCCTCCTACGTAAAGTTGATCCGAAACAAGAATCCTACAGAAAACCCCGTTTAATCAAAACTTCACTTTCAGAGATAACAATTAATTTTAAGGGCAATATTTCAACATGCCAATTTTCTCATTTCATTTCATTCATTGGTCAGTGTATTAATTTTATTACGGGCAGAATGTAAACATAACATATAATCATGAATAGCAGACAAATATTATTCAGTGCTTATTATGTTGCAGCACAACAGTGAAATTCAGCCAGAAGGTTCAGCTCTACAAGGAATAACTTCTCGTAAAATCAGAGCTGATGAAAAAAGATTTTTAAACGACTCGCTCAAATAAAGAAGACCCTTGATAAAAGTTTTCATTAAGGGTGCTTTCTCTCTGAGATATTTGCCATGTTTGGGCAAGAGTGAGAAGAGAGAGTATTTTGTTCCTTTTTTATTCCTTTTCCTGTCTTCCTCCCTAACCTCAATTTCCTATTTAAAAATGCCAGAATAGGAAAAATAAGGAAGCAAAAAGAATTGTTTAAGGACTATTTTAAAAAGCTGTGACTAACCAAATTATAAACACTATCTTTTGAAAAATTCTGAAGTTTTTTTGAAGGAAAAAAAATGAAATTTTTTTTAAGCACATGCAGAATTTGCCGCTATTTGGGAATTTTCCCCCATGAAAGTCACCTAAATTCCATTTTTCTTTCCACCATGCATACATTTGAACCCAAACATACAAGCCCAAGATGCACAAGCCTGGATGAAAAAAACAAATTGCAATATGACTCTCCTCTCGTTTCCCCACATCTGCCCCCGCCTTCTGGGAACAGGAGCCTCTCAAAGCACCACAGAAGCAGGTGTAGGCGTATTTTAAGTAACAGAAAATCAGTTTAATTAAGCTCTCCTCAGGCTTGCAAACTGGGAGAGTTGCTTTTCTTTCCCTAATAAAATAGCCCACAACAAACAGAATTGCTCATGGGTCAGTTCTCCCCTAGTTTCACACCTCTGGTAGAAAGGACAGTGCTCAGAGGGGGTGCTTTTAAAGCACTTCTGTTCTTGGTAAAGGTTGGGGGAGGAAGGTTTTTTGGCCCATCTGAGTTTGCGGCTCGCAAAATCCCAAGAGCCCTCATCACAGGCCATGATCCCAATGTGCCAGCATCCTGAGAACTCGAGGGAAAACACACTCCCCACTGGCACAGCCCTTCCAAACTCAACTGAACATTGTTAGTGCTGCAGCAAGAAGAATACCATTTAAATAAAATAAATAAAATAAAAAATCATTTGTCCATTTCTCTTCAGTATTTAACTGCAGCAAACGCTTAATTTCGTGTAAGTAGACAAGTATGGGAAACTGAGGTGCAGCAAGGCAAAGGCTTGGTTTTTCTAACCCATTTTATTTAGTTGTTCTTAAAAAAAACTTTCTAGACTCTACATACATTCTTTGATATCGCAAATATCCACGGTCACATAAATAGCCTAAGACAAAATGCAACTGAACCCAGAACTGTTTCCATGTTTCATGTTCTCCTAATGGCCGGCCTTGCCTTTCTTTAATCAGAGAGCTGCTAAGCTTTGCAGTACAGGTATAATTAGGCATCCTGGAGTAAGCTCTAGCGGTACAAAACCCGCTCCATGCCCACAACGGATTCAACTCCCGGTACCTCTGAGGGCTAACCATTTCTACAGCCTTAACAATATTTGTTGAGAGCTGATAGGAAGCTCTCCTCAAATACTTCAAACTGTACACATAATGATGCTCTAGAAAGGTTAAAACCAGTGACTTATCGGTTGCATCCACTTGGGGTGGCAGGAAGAGAGCAGAAGAAAATAAATCATCTCACTCGTATACACCCAATGAATGGGTTCCCAACTGAAAAGCTCTAGAAACATCCAGGGGCACGATGCAAGCAACACACTATGGTTCTGGATATTGATTTATGAACCCTGAGTGATATTGTAGGAGAGTCCAGAAGGAGCCGTTTACAAGAAAAAATATTGCAGGCAAATGGTAGTTGGCATTTTAAATCACTCACTCAATTGATAAGTTAATGTATGTCACACTTGCTGAAGGTTCATGAACCCAAAACCCCCTCATCTTCTATTTGTTACTACCTCTAAGCCAGCAGATACAGCAGACTTCACCAGCATGAAGTGTGTACAATATTTACAGTTTTCTGCTGTAATATTTACAGTTTTCTGACTCACCGACTTCAATTATGCATCTGGATTTTAGAATTACATTTCCAAAGTTCCAAACAGAGACAAGGCATTTTCCTTCCCCAACCTCCCCTTTTTCTCTGGGGGAGAAGTAGTAAAAATTCAGCATTTTTCAACCTGCCTTTGTTTCAAGAAACTGAAAAATAACTTTGGTCTTCTATATTGTTTGAGCCAAGTCTTTTTTCAATTTTTCATAACATTTCTGCCTCAACAAAACCTGAAAAAAAACTTAAATAAAGAAAAACGTTTTTGAATAAGGTTAAGTGTCTGGCTTAAGCTGACAAAACCCAGGAAATTGAAAGTTAAGGCTGATAATAACAAATTCTGCCTCTTATGAAAAATAAAAGGCAAAGACGAAATGGTAGGAACTCTAAATAATGCCTGCCAGAACTTTTCATCTTTAGGATCAAGCCCACTTGTCCACAGATGGAAGTGCAAGTACGGACACATAACTCTACTTATATTATTTAAATGTTGGTTTGTGTACTTAATTCTTAGCAGCTTCATAAAACACATAATTTACACCAGGGACCACCACTGTACCTAGGGTAAGCATGTTAACTAAGCACTTCTGGAAAGGGTTCATTATTTACCGAGAAGGCCAGAAAACCACCGATGGAGATGTTTGGTCTCTCAGGTAAATAAGGATTTACTCTGCAGGAATGAAGAATTCAAATACCTTTTTTAAGACTCCTTTGATAAAATACTGAATATATACGATGTTATTTTTATAATGGAGCATGATAAGCCAAATTTTTCTTTAAGTTAGGGTCTCATTACATTGTTTTGATGATAGTGAAGTTGGCTGAAAAAGAAGCAGTTGTGATGTAAACTTTCAGACTGGTATAAAGTGACCACAGTAAAGACAGAAGCTATTCTCCTCTTCTGTATTCCCTAAAAAAGGCGCTACTCCTTTGGCATCCTCCTAGTATTTTTATTTTCAAGTAACAGACTTTACATAGGAAGAATTGTTCCTGTTTCAAGGGTCAACAGGATCTTGTGTATACAATGCATATATTTTTTTTAACTATATTAGCTATGTCTGTTGATTTTTTCAGTTAACTAAGAATTTTTTTGGCATATCTAAATGATTACACCTCATTAAGAATAGCATCTTAAAAAAAACCCAAAAAACCTCACCATCCACATCAAAATCACTCAAAGTCAAAAACTACTGTACCTCCTCTCTAAAATGCTCCGAGATCCACTAATGAAACCACATCAAGAACTAGGGAATGTTAGTAATAGTTTAGCAAATACAGTACAATGACAAAACTATGCTGCTATCTCAGCATCTATGCTGAGATAAGGTTCTCCTTCGCAACAGCAAATCATTTAGATTCCTCAAAAATCCAGTCCCAGTTCCTTTTTTTTTTTTCCTTCAAGATACAGAAACCAAAGCCTATGCAATGAAAAAATGCAATTCAAGCCAGCCTAAAATGAACTTTTATTCTCAACTCCTGAGTCCATACACAGCATTACACATCACGTGTGAAAACAGGGGAGAATACACGTGCAGGGCACCAAGAGAAAGGGCAGGTGTGTTCAGAGGATGAATGGCTGTCAGAAAAAATAAACCCCAGACCCCGAAGAGGTGCACTGTATAAACTTTAAATCGAATACACCCTTCTGTCCTCAAAAGTGGAGGAAAAAAAAAATAATAAATCTTGGCTCACTAAGTGAAATCTTAAACTGTTGACTAAACTTTCTGCGAGTTGTAGGCTCACCATACACATTGCTGGCTATTGGCAAAAAATCTGGAAATGCTTATAAATCCGAAATTGCCCCATCAGTCCCAAACAGCTATTCTGCAATCAGATTTGTTATTATATAGTCTCAGGCGCTGCTCTACTACACTGAACAATACTTGGGAATTCAGAGAAGCAAGTGTATGATCCATAACCTTCTATGTGTCCAAATGAAAAAAACTGTTGCCAAGGAAACACCCAAATATCAAAATTGAAATATAGCTTGGCCTTTAATGAGTCCAAAAGGAGCTGTAGGAAGTTTACTCAAGTTCAGCAGAGATTTTGGCTAAATGTGGGGAAGACATTATTAAAAGAGATCCCAGCTCCATGGTGGAGGCAGGAGAAGAAACAGAATACAATTTTGCAATGTAACTGTGTTTAAAATCCTCTATTCCATTTTTCTTCTCTTGGGACAATTGCAAACACCCTAAACGCAATAAAAATGTGAACATTATCGAAGGGATGAAAAAAAGGAAAACATGCATTTGGGGACAAAACAAAACAAAAAAGAAGGAAAACTTGTAACGTTAGCACAACGATGCAACCTTAAAAAAAAAGGTACAGTTTTCCAAGAACTGCATTTTTCTGACATCTTGTGCATATTGAGGTCCATGGAGACTTCCCATTTTCCACACTCAGCACTTTGAGGGTCAGAGAGGTCAAGGTACCAGTATTCCCAGTGGATCGCTGATAGTTCATCCAGAACAATCAAGCTACTGGCTGTGCCTCCCCCCTCGTTACCAAGCTGACACCGGGGTAGAGAAATAGCCACTACCACTGCCACCGGGAACGAGAAATCCAGGGGCAAAAGATTAATTTCAGATAGTCTGTTTCTTTTATATTTTAGTGGTTTAATTCTAAGTCAGGACCCACATCTACCCCCCAAAAAATACAAGTAAAAGTTTGTACCAATCTCCAGCTAAAGTAACTCCATGCCAAACCGCTCCTTGGCACCTATGAACGCTGAGCATGGGAAGAATTTCTAAATTTCTTATAGCCTCATATCATGTAAAATTAGAAACTCTTGTAAGTACTTTGGGACAGGAACTGCCTTTTTTCTAGACCATTCGGAAAGCACCTAGAACAAAGAAGCTAATGTTTTGAAAATTCAGCAATAGCTAAATTAGGCTACGATGCTATAAAAAACCCTCACCACCAAAACCAACATTATTATTCCTGTTGAGTCTTTTATTTCTGGTTAAAAACTAGCAGAGTTTGCTTGAAAAAGTAGGCAGGAAAATTATTTACTCCGAAAGAAATAAATGATTTAAGCAAATAGGTATAAGAGCAATCTTTCCTCCTTTTTCACAAGAGATTGTTTGCATACCTTAACTAAGAATCCAGATTAGCATCGCTGTTTCCATTCTCTAACACATGTATTTGTGTGTTTGTTCAATATGTTCACTAATTAAATCATACATTTTAAATATTCCATCCAACCCATCTCTGTCTGAAAGAACTTTAAACTTTTTATGCAAAATAACTAAGAAGAGGCACCCAATGCGCAGGTATGTTTTTATATTTACCTAAATGGTAAATATTTTCAGAATATGTCGCTAGTTTTTCTCCAAAATAATTTCCAAAAGAATTAAAAAGAACCCCAAGCATTTGCTAACTACCTCACATCACTGCTATTTTTCAAAATAAAAGATTAGGCACGATACAAAAATATACGTACATTTTAAAAATGCCAGCAAGCCATGGATTTGTATTTAAATAATAACGGTTTCTCATAAATGTTTTTCAGAGCTTACATAGCTACTAATGAAAAGTAAAACCTTAAATTCAAAAAATGAACTGATGCTTCTGGCTTAAATCTTTACAAGATTCTTAAATAATATTTAAACCAATATCCAATTAAAAAATAGACAAACATGCGCACATATACAAATGATATGTATTATGAGTCAGTTCTGACTTTTTCTTTCTGATTCTAATGAACAAACGCCTCATAAGATAAATCACATTGCATCATGTGTTTCATAAAAATAAATTAATTTTTTTCAAATAGGATGTGGTTAAAATTGTTAAACCATTATTGAATATCGTTCTTAAAAACCACAGGCAGTTTTTTCCATGTTATTTCCCCACTTCAGAATCAAAATCAGTATAATTTAGCCAATTTGGCAATCTCCCACCACAGACCGCTATTAAACACTATTCAAGTGCTAAGCTTTCTGACTTCCATAAAGGTTTGTAGGCCCCAATAGATGGTGGACGGCTATTTGACATCTTTAGAAGCACTCATAACATTCTGGGCAAGAGACTTAGGAAAATGACATAAAGTGGGAGTTAGCTGCAAAAATATACAGTCTACTTCAGCTGAACACAGCTATTATTTGGGTATGATTCCCCACTTTTTCTTGCATTTATTAGTTATTCTTATATAGTTTCCAGTGCTTGAAATTTCCAGGCTTTGTATATTAAAAAAAAAAAAAAGTGGGGGGAGAGGGAAAAAAAAAAAAAAAAAAAAAGAGAGACAGAAGTTTACAGGAAAAAAAAAATTCAATTTCACCTTGGTTTTGCTAAGAATGTAAAGCCTGTTTTTTATTCTTACAATTCTACAGCAATAAGAATCATGGTTCTAAGAAGAGAGAAGAAAAAGAAAGGAGCAAAAAAAAAACCCCCAAAATGGTTGTTGCATTCTCTGCAGCTACTGTAAATATTTTATGAATGGATACCTCAGAGCAAAGTATCAAGATAAAAATTCTCTATAATTATTTGTCTAACGTACCGAGTAAGGATTTGGACTTTGCCATAAGTCCTTAACGCAAAGAACTTGTCAACATCAGCTTGTTGAGACATTAAGAGGATTTCTTTCGGTGCCACCTTTTAAACTCCAGTATTAAGCCACAGCTTCTAGTAAATTTACCCTGTGGTAAGCAATTCCAGATGAGTTCCAGTGACAGGCTTCAGTCTCAAGGTACTTATTCATTGCACATTAAAATCTCACGTTCCCAGGACTGGGTTGTTTTCTGACTGATACCCAATTAGGGAATAAAGAAAAGAGGCATTTCCAGAGCTGGAGTTGAACAAAATAACCCAGAGCAGTAACTCACTGATAACCACCATCAGCAGGCGGTGTTTTCTGTTTACTAACAATAAGGTAAACTGGAAAGAGATTGGATCGAAAATAGTAATAGCTCCTCAGAAATAATTGCCCAATAGAGCAGGATGAGCATTTCAGCCACACAACCATCTTCAAAACAAACTGGAAAATATTGGTACCTACTAAACATTCAACTTCCAGTCCATTTAAGATCTTTCTTGCCAATCCATACATGAAACACTATGAGCACTGAATCTCAGCAACCCAGACATTTACTAGTTGTAAGGAAAGTACCATAATAACCATTTCATAGACAGGAAAACTGAGGCTGGTGGAAGTGAACTGAGTAACGTCAAGTCACTGAGGAAGCTTATGACAAATTTCAGAACTGAAAGCAGGCCACTTAAGCATTAAATTTTAATTTTGGATGATCATTCTTCTTTTCCTCTTCCACACCAGATAGAATTATCAGTCCTACTAGAACAAGTATTGGCCTCTGACAAACACTAGATTCCAACAACTTTCTACAATGAATTAATACAATACATAGATACCAGCATAACAATACGTGGGGGTGCTTTCCTGTCTCCCCACCAGCGTTTTTAACAACAAAGAGCTTATCAGCTTAAGCAGATATAGCAGGTTATTATTCATATACATCAAAGAGCTGTAGATGCTACACAAATCCTATATCAATGGCTAGGGAACAAGGGGCAGGAGTCCGGCTTTGCTGTGGTAACACACGCATCGTGCCTCCTTGCCACTAACCAAATGGGAGCTACAGCTGGGTGGCAAGGATCAGAGCCTGCCATCAAAAACGTAAAGATTAGCTGTCTTGCTGCTGAATTTAACGGGGACTTGGCTATCAGCTTTACTAAGAATACGAAGGGTTTCCTAAGTGCCAGGAGAGGAGTGGGAAATTTTAGTTCACATCTTGCTTTGGAAATGGAACATCATATCCGTTTGGGAGTTGTTGAGGACCAAGCGTCCGGGAGCATCTCTGCATGAGAAACACTTGTGGCACTTTATCCCCACATGCTCCGTTAGCAGGTTAAGGAGAAAGTGATACTGGGATAACGACCAGAAGAGAAGAACCAGGAGTTAATCTGCGCCGCTCCTCTCATCCCCATTTACTTGTCCTTTTCCTAGTCACTTCAGAAAAATGACTTTGACCCACTGTCACTTTGAAATAGTAGGCAAAGCACCACGAAGCCCATCCAACAGAAAAGTCAGTGGTCACAGGCTGATGGGCAGGTCAGCCTCAGCCGCAGAGTCATCAGGAGTGTCTGTCACCGAACCCTTGTCACGCCGTGAAACCAGAGTGAATAGTTACGCATGCACAAGTCTTACCTCTCGCTATGAAAGGAACATTCACTAGACAGACAGACATGCCAGAAAGAAACTGAGACGCGTCTGCCTGAAGCTAAACAAGAGTCAGGTCTGCAGGCCTGCTGCAGGAGCAGGAAAATAAAGGTACAAAGCAGCAATCCTCCCAAGCAGCAGCAGCCGTCAGCCTTTCCTTTTACGACTGCTAAATGCCTGCCTTTTTCCCTGAGCAATTTACAGTCAGCCGCACGTCAAGATGGCTGGTGGGAACCAAGATGCCCCAAGTTACTCAGAATAGATCAGGGATTCTACCGACAGATGCCGGTGGTATTTGCCTGGCTAATTTGCTTTTATTATGGTGAACAAGGCTTCTGTTAAATGTTTGATGTCTACTTCATGTTTATTATGATGGGGAGGTTTATGTAGGTGGTTGTAGAACTGTGTCTACTTCTGTAATGGTGCAGGGTTTATCAATGTTTGTATTAGCCTACTTTCATCATGATGGGAATGTATGTTTTTAATAGCCTACTTCACTTTAATTATATTGGATGCTTTATTTAAGAGGTCCTAACAGCCTCCTTTTAACACATTTGTGTGAAGGCTTTTATATTCAGCTGTTTTTATTAGGTAGGGAAGTTGTTGTCCCTATCACTGCTAATACTAAAATCTACATCCATAGACTGTTCCCAACAAAATTTTAATGTAAAGTAACCCTTTGCAAATATTTGCAAAGCACTGGCAGAAATTTAAGCATGCTTGGCAATATACTGCACAAACACTGGCTGTCCATAGGGTTTCCTATGCAAACGCATAAGCAAACGTACTAAAGAAGAAAGAAGGAAGACAAAAGTCAACCAATACAGTATGAAGATGGCAGGGTGGCTCATCACAAAAGTTATCGTGGTAAAGGTTATTTTGATAGAAAAGATTGGGAGATTTTTTCTAAGTTCCCAAAGGTGTTTAAAAAGTTGGGAACTGGAAAGAAAAAAAAAACAAACCACTCAACCTCACAAAGGCTGCTGGAATGGACAACAGTAGTGAAGAGATAAGAAATAGGTCTTGGTGAAGCAAAAAGGCATGATGAAACGGAAGAGGCATCGCACGAGCATCATATAAAACCAGGAACAGTTTTCAAACCCAGAGGGATGCAGAGTAAAATTGTAATGATGGGAATGGTTTTCCCTTGATTGGGGAGGACAGGAAGCTGTAGTAACCCATGTACGAAATGACCAAACCTCAAACTGGAGAAGAAAGAGGTCTGCTTTAAAGAGGGGTCTACAAAGACAGTCAGCCAGTAGTGGGAAAAGACTAAACAAAAATGAAGAGAAATGAAAGGAGAAAAGCTGAAACTGGTATCAAGGGCATGGGCACAAATAACCAGGTGAAGGACGCTGCCCACAGGTATCAAGAAACAAGAAATTAAGATTGACCTTGAGCCTGTGGTTCTCTAAGGTAACGGAGCACGAAAACTTCTTGGAAAAGAATCGGACATCACTGTCAGAATAAAAATCAGGCAAATTTACCTTGCGAGGCTATTGCTACAGGCATACAAAGCTACCATAGCAAGTCTTGACCATGCAGGGAAGCAGTGAGCATATGCAAGAGACACGACAAAGGAGGAATATTTGAGTAAATATAAATAAAGGAGTGGGTAAGGGAAGGAAAATGTTGTAACAAAGTCTGAGAAGAGAAAATGAACTAAAAAAAAAAGTTTGACTGACTTTGCAAAAAGCAATGAGGATAAATATTAAACAGAAAGGAGCTGTTGGACAACAGAGCATCTAATAAGCTTGATAACATAGCACCTAACAGGCGGCATCAAAAAGCAGCCCATCTAATCCATTAAGTTTTACACCCTGATGGGAGGCAGAGTAAGTGTCTTAATCCATATTGAACAGATGGGAAAATCTAAGGCAAAATCCAGACCTCTTTTTTTTCCCCCGTCCTCTCAAGTCACAAACAGAGCAGACCTCATATATTCCCTGATGTCCTTTTCTTCATCTCACTACTTGACAATAGACACCGCTCAGAGCAAGGCAGAACACTGAGAGGCCCGATTCCCAGTTTCCTCATCTACCAGTTTCGGCAATAAGACCCCAAAACTACAGGCACTGGCTTCCTTCCCAGGACTACTCACGAGAGCAAAGTTAAGCGTGTGTTTTAAGCGTCTCCAGGATCAAGGCTAAGTTAGTAACTGCCTCTTTTTCACAAATATTGTTTGACAAGTCAATCAATAGGAAGAGCACAACATATTACAGATGTTAGATTTATTAATGTCCCCCATCCGAAGTAAAAAGCCCTCAATAGTCTCAAAATCTCAATCCCCCACTGGCATTTGGAGTTACCTGACTAATCATAGCAACGCCAGCAGCACCTTGCACTGAAAAGGGGGCTCAAGTCATCGTGATACTGTGCAAAGCTTTTGAGAGAGGGCTTTGCAACAGCACTTTACATCATCTTAGAGGCTTCATGGCTCATTGAGAGCAAGTCTTATTCTCATTAGAGGAGGAAGCAAGTGGATAAGGTTTCTGGGGACAGATCCAGATGAGAACATTCAAACAGGACTTTAAAGCAAGCACATACCCTACCTCAGGGTAGGAAGAGGTGGAAGATGAGTGAAAGCAGAACACTAATTAAATCAGAATGACCAGCCAGCCATATCAGCAGCCCTGTCCACAGAGGTAGGCGAGGGTTTATTTTTTCATTTTATTTGATCTAACATTTGAATTCTAACATGAAGAGAAGAATTTCATTTTGTGTAATACGAAGTGCTTAGCCCCAGTAGAACCACATAGCAATGAGCTTCAAAGGTTAACCATGCTGTTCAGCTAAGAAAACAGGTCTACCTAGCAACAGGCTGCATCCAAAAAGCACCATACAGAATGTCCTGTCTGACACCCTACCCTCAGAAGATGAAAGGAAAGGGGAAAGCATTATTTATAGAACACAAAAAGCCCTCAGAGCTAAAAAATCTCACTTCTGAATGTGGAGCAAACCCAGGCCTTATAGCCCAAGCTCAAATCACCAAAGGAGGATGTGACAGAGGCATAGGATGTCCGGTGGTCACGCAGCCTCACACAGAGAGCAAAGGAGATGCTGATGCGTCTGCAGGAGGTTACTAAAACCTGGGCCTGGGCCTGGCCCTGGCCCTGCGTCTCGCATTGCCATGTATCGTGGATACTTATTTTCACAGTAGTAAAAGGAGTGCACCAATATTTGGCCCGAAGGTTCTAGTCCAGAGCCCATTGCCTTCACCTAACCACAGGACACCCTGTGGCTATATTATTACTGTTTGTAATGCACAAGCAGCAGGAGGTCCCAGTCAAAGCCAGGAAGCTCACTGGACTGGGCAGTTAACCGCAGACACTGAAAATCTCAATAGGTGAGAGAGAGATGAAAGGGTAAGAGGTGTACTGGCCAGTCCATCTAGCAGGCTGGTCCCAGAGTCAGCAATACACCCATTTATTTCATCAGCTCCCTGCCTCAACAAGAATATGCCACCCATGAAGAATCGTATCAAACCACTTCTGATGTACATGCTTTTCATCATGTCTTTTCTTCTAAAAATCAAACATATTCTTCCCCCTAAAATTCACCATCTGAGCACATGTATTACCATTTCCCTTCTTTCGCCAGATCTAACCCTGGCTTTTCTTACTGATGAAAGCCTGGGTGCATTTGCCCTGTTTGACCCTTGACTGATGTTCTCTTACAGAAGTTAAACACCAGTGGTTCCTCTTACTTTATTACAAGATGGACCATATGTCACCCAAAGCAAAAGAAAACTATAGTTACATCCAAAACCAAAACCACCACAAAAGAGCACAAAATCAGATTTACTTTTGCAAAGCTTTGTTTAAATTAAGTTTCTTTAACACAACAAAAAAAAAAAAAAAAGAAAGAAGAAACCTCCACAAAAAAAATACCAAAACCCACCACCAAAAAAACCCCCAAAACTCCCTCTGTGATGAAAACCATGGTTAAAGTCACACTGATGAACATTTCACCTGCAAAAAAGGCAGGGGTGTACATTTGTTTGTGTGTATGACAGGAAGAAGAAAAATTACAGCCATGAGTAATGTGCGCTCATACACACTAAGTAAAAGCAAACCCCTCATTTCCTCCTCTGCACTGAAATACAGTCAGACACTCCCAGTCCCAGGAGGGCCACCCCCATGGACCACCAAAATAAAGCAGAACAAAGGAGGCTCATTTAGACCACGTTCAAGGAAAATATCTTGTTTGCTGATCATCTTTCACTTTTTGGGGGTGGACAGCAGCTGAAAAATCTGTGCTTTACTGAGAAGTGGAGTGGAAGATGTTTATTTCTGTTCTCTTGCTTTGTAGGTGAGAATGGGGCAAGGGAGGAGAAGGAAAATTCAGACAACTTTATCCTAGCAAACACAATCAGCGGGGCTGTTCGTAACATTGCTAAAAAGAAAAAAATATTAACATTTCACAAGTTCCCCTTGTGGCCTCCCTTGCTCCTCCTCCCCCATCAAAAATTCATAAAGGGAATCAGCATTCTTTACCGAATGGGTCCCTGAGGTGCCATAGACCTTGTTGGAAAGAAAGGCTATAAATATCGAATTATACACCTCATGGGAAGAAAGGGTTGAAGATTCAGCTTCAAACCCACTGCACTGTCCCCAGGGGAACTCACTCCAGACTCAAGGTCCAGCATGGCGAGGAAATGGGTCAAGTGTGTCAATTTTGAGATCGCTGACCTTTGACACCTTTAATGATGCCCGGAGTCCACCTCCTTGACGTCCTGCTGCCCCCTGTGCACCACAAACTTTCCAAAGTCCCTTCAAGTAAAAAATAAATAACTGAGTCAAGCGGCATTGAGAAGCTGTGCTCAGGGCTACTTCACAGAGGTTTCTGGCCCATTAAGGCAAGTGTAGTGCTCAGATTATCAGGCCTCCTTCGCTTCTCTCTCTAGCACCGCAATACAGTGGAATTAAGGGCAACCACACTTTTACTGTCAAGACCTCTGTGTAGGTTTTGTTCCAGGTAAAATGTAAACTCCACAGTATTAGACTGTACAAGACTCAAAACCAACCAGCTCATCTTTTTTCTTTCTTTTAAAAATATTTACAGTGAAAGTTGCAATAAAAGGTAACAGGTGTTAAACAGTTAAAAAGCTAAACAAGCGCCTTAAAAAAAAAAAAAAAACAATAAAAATCCTGTCTTTAGGCACAATCCAGCAAATGTTTACTACTGAGACACAGGAGGTCAGAAAAGCTGCCTACAGCTCCGCATCTCCAGGATCTGGCCTCTCCCTACATTCTTCTCATCTTTGGCTTAGGCAAAAGCCACCCATCTCCAACAGCAGAAAACAGAAAGACAAACATACTCCTCTACACAAGCCAACCTCAGTGCATAACCTCTTGCATCACTGCAGTGTATTTCATCTTCACAGATTTTCAAGAAAATACAGGTGAAGGAATATCTTCAAGCAGTGCAAGCAGGAGTTACTTGCCTGCTATAGAAATGCAATCACATACGGGGTGGAATGTATTTAAATGGGGTTAGGTCAGATGTTATTCAATAACCTTGTAAGGAATCACAGGTAGAAAAATGCAACAACCCAGTTCCTAAACTGGGATCTGGCTAAGACATCAGGGCCAACAATTCCTCTTCCAAAGCAAACCATCACGGTATTGTAATGCCACAATATATTTTCAGCATAAAATAAAAATAAAATAGGGCTTAACACACTGTGGTTCCCTGAAACACATGGAAAAAACCAATCTACTTCAAACCTGTCTTCTACCAAGCCAGCCACAACGTCCCCCCCATTAGTCACTGGGGTGTGAGCTGGTTGGTTTTTTTCCTTTTGCAGTACAAATTCAACAGGCAAGTGACGCATGTAAACCCTGGAAATGTCCTGGGCATAGTAGTTTCTGATCGCTCATCCTGGAATTTACTAAAGATGCAAGATTCAGCTTCTAGGGCTGGGTACATACATCACTAATAATTTGGCTGACAGTTCACCAGCCACACAGTTCTACTGTACGAAATAGACAACATCATTCTAACTTACAGCTGCTATCATTAGGATGAATTACAAGGGAAAAGATGCCACAGTGAGATGGTTAAGACAGAATATTATAACCCATAGCGCTGCTTCAGAGCCTCAAAAGCCTGATCCTAATCACAGCTGGCTTTTGCAATGGTAATGTAACACCAGTAATCAAGAGTAACAAGCAACAACATTTTGTTGTTATAATATATAAATATATGCATATGTATTTTTTAAAAATGAATGAAAGTCTCCGCTTGCTTTTTCTTTAACATCTTCTGCAGTCCAGCTCTCCTCCTGTGAACTGGTTTGTCCCTTAGGCAAGAAAATTTCTGAGCCCCCAAAGTACTTTGGTGCTGCAGAAAGAAAACTCGCCTTTATATTGGGTTATGTTGGGTTGCAGGACTTGACTTCCCAAGAAAGACAAATTACAATTGTAAAGGTAAAAATCATTTAAAACCCCAAGAAATATACTGAGCTAAAAAGGGTTTCTTCCTCACACAAACCTCCATCCCCAGCTTGGACAGACTCTCTCATTATATTCCATTGAAAACTCTCTGCCAGGCCAGCTCATATAAAAGTATAAATCCCACTTATCCACCATCTCAGGGGAAACCAGGTTCCTTTGGATAAGCAGGGTTAGAGATGATGGGAACGGTGAGCCTCCCAGCACAGAAAAGGCCATGCTCCAGGTCCCCACCCCTGAGGCCCAACGAAGAGAAGACCAAAACACTTTGCTGACTGGATGGATTTTTAAGAGATCGTGCTCCAAACAAGTGAAAAATTTAGTGGGTGTACATCCATACACACACACTCACTGTGCAGTCCCAGGGATACAGCTAAATGTCTGCTAACCCTCTTGCTCCCAACCTTACTGAAGTGAATGTAACACTAAGGAAAATGAGATGAGTGTTGGTCCTTGTTTATTCCCTAGTCGGGAACAGGAGAGGCCGCAGGCAGACAAATACAGTCTCATATCAAGGCTACCTCTACTGACCTCTTGTCATTCTGAGACTACCACAATATGTTACTTAGTTCTAATGCAACTGTTACTGCATTTGTGCATATCAATTAATGCTTTATATCTCGTTTCTGTGGTATCTTACAGCTATTTTTTTTGCAGAGTAGCAGGGGTGAGGAAAAAGGGAATGTGAGGGAATTGTCCTCTCAACACCGGAGGGGAAACGCCCTCCAAATTCATCACCATCATTTCTCCTGCGATCTTCCACTCTCAAAGCAGTGGATTTTTTACCCCACATCCAACACTTACATCCAAGTCCCACGTAACGCTACACTACCTTCACGCAGAAAAGGACTTTAGCACATCCGTCAACATTCACAGGTCAAAAGCAGCCCCCATCTGCGTTGGACCTGCTACATGTGCAGACGTGATCCAAATCAGATGTGTCCCACCTGCACATCGCTTCCCCAGGGAGTAAGGTGCATTTTGGATGCCCTGACTCACGCCGCTTGCGACATGAAGCCACACTCCATGCCTGCCTATTCAGAACTGCTAGAAATCTTTGCAGAAATCCAGAAAACTGGTATAGTTACAGCTAGATGCAAGACAACCATGCTTTAAAACACATGAAGATTTCAGTCACCTACAGAGGAGATAATTTCCTCCCCCGTATGCTGGTGAAAGAACAGAACAGAAAAAGGAAAGGAGACTCACCAATTGTCAACAGTGCAGAGTAGCTGTGGATACAGGAAGGTCTCCTGCCTCTACGTCTTCTCATCCTTAAAAGATTATAACGTGATGCATGCTATATGCAGTACAAAATTTAGCTGAAAATAAGTTCTTTTTAATATTTATCTAGGTAACATTTGTCTAAAGATTTATATATAAAGAAGTGTTTTAACATCACAGATCAGAACTCTAACGAGATACTTTGGCGCAAAGCCCCAACTTCCTCCCTTCTCCTCCGTGACTTCCAGCCACCACAAATTCATAGCCCCCGTGCCTAGTCAGACCCAGAGGATGTGGCCATACCCCCGTCTGCTTCCAACCTTGTTCTCTCTCACAGGTAACGTGAATACAGCCTGCTTGGGTCACACATTGCTAGGTTTAGAATACACAACCACATCACATTTTTATTAAAAACAACAACAAAAAAAACCCACAATGCAAGTTTTGTCTAAGAAATTCAAGGCCTGTGGCAAATTATTTGACTGCGTGCTGGTTTGGCTGTACACCTACAGTGAGATGGAAAACAAAGAATGCAATATAGAGTTAACAAAGATTTATCAGTTCCCAGAAGAAAAAGGAAAGCAGGTTGACACAACACAAGCTATTTATGAAAGGTACCAGGAGTAAATCTAGTCAGCCCTATTCGGTAAAAAATTAGCAAAACTTGCTTTATAGAACAGAGCTAAACAAAATCAATTCTCCAAATAAATGTTTCCTATCTTTATATCATCTAAATGTGACAAGATTAGATTTGGGCCTTTAAACAGTCTTCTCAGTTTCTGAGTTCTTCCCATGCATAATGGAAAGGTGCCACCTAAATTAGTACTTCCCACAAGACATCTACCATATCAGAGAGAAGCAGAAGGGGGGCAATGCGATAGATACCAACCCAAATTCTGAGTACCTAGAACGAAGAACAACATTACAGCCCAATCTGAATTTTATGGCTTAAGCCCTCCTTTTAATTATAGCCCCAAACGGTTCATGCGCAGATAGAAATGAAGCACACAGAAAGGATCCTTTGCAAATCAGTTGATTAATAATGAATATTATGCAGTCTCCTGCATTCACCTGTAAATCAGCTCACAGACAACTCATTTAACATTTGCAACAATAGATACAAGTTCACCAAATACAGGCCTCATTATACCCATGAGCAAATGAGGCACACAAAGTTAGATATAAAACTCCAAAGATCTAAAGTTACAGAATCTAAGAAGCTTGTCTGCTAGTTAGGATTAGCATGGGAGCCCACATTCAAGACTCCAAAGTCCTCTCTTTTATTTGTTTGAAGGCCATACATGAGAATTCAGTGGGGTGACCCAATAGGGAAATGAGAAGCAATTAACAACAATTCCCTGCTCACATTCTCTGGGTCTGGTGCATGTAACAGGCAGCTTGTAACTAAAGCATCCCCCTTGGAACCAAAGCATCACTCTTGGAACCAAAGCATCACTCTTGGAAAACAGAAGATTTCTGTATTGAGCCAAAGGTGCAGAGAGAAATAAACATTCATAATGGAGAATAGACCAAAATTTCAAATCTCTCATGTCAATGCTATTTCTCTCACGCCAATGTTATCTGCAGAATACCGAGTGATTTTGTTGAAAATGTTACTATATGCCTTCAATTTTGTCAGGTAAAAGCAATTTAGAGCATCATTTGCCCACAATTTGGTAAGAAGAGCTCTCCACTTTGATCAGAAACACATTTTAAGAACACTATTATTTATGTAAGCTCATCTTCCATGGACAATTCATAACTGCCCTGTTTTCTTCTCTTTTGCTGATAACACTTCCCACATTGCATTTCAGAGTGTCATTAAATGCCCTTTTATTGCTCCCTCGTTGTAAGTACCTGAGTATTAACCAGGGCTTCAAGATTTACAGCCCATTTTAAACTCAGATAATGATGTTTAATTTGTTATTGGCTGTGTAAAGGTTAACAAAGAAATAACTCAAACTATTAGCAAAGGAATAACGCATTACAACAGGACAATTAAGAGCTGTATCTGGCACTGCACGAGAAGACTGATCTCATTTCAAAAGGAGCTCGACGATCCGATGATTTATTTTTTTTTCACTCTGAGGGTGGTGAGCCCCTGGCCCAGGTTGCCCAGAGAAGCTGTGGCTGCCCCATCCCTGGAGGGGTTCAAGGCCAGGTTGGACAGGGCTTGGAGCCACCTGGGCTGGTGGGAGGTGTCCCTGCCCAGGGCAGGGGGTGGCACGTGGATGGGCTTTAAGGTCCCTTCCGACCCAAACCATTCTGTGATTCTATGATCCACATTCACAACCCATGGAGCGCAAGGGTAGCACACCAGTTCATCTTTTGCATACTTTATGTATCATTGAGCTGGTCTTCATCCAAAAACTCGCACAACTAACCTGCTGACAGACAAATTCTCACAAATCTACCTGTGAGGTCTGAAAGAAGTTTCTGCCCTTAGCAGTTCATACTCTTCTTTTCTGGGAGTTACCTCTCTCAGAGCAGAGCTGGCAGGATGCAATAAGCAGCATTTACCTGGGGCCACCTGCCTGTAAAAGCCAGCTAAGCTTAGCTTAAACACACCTTCAGCGCCACATTGAGCTATGTCTTCATCCATAACTTGAGTAAGACGCAGGCACACTTCACTCCACCAGCTCTGCAGTGAAAAGCAGGCACCATCTGAAACTAATGTACTGGAAATAAACACAAATCAAAGCCCTAAGTGAGAAGATTTAAAACTGATTTTATAGTACTGCTGCAACTGTACCCCAAGGCCTTGCTTTTAAACTTCATTGCTGTGAACTCCACTGATCACGTGTTTTGCTGGGGGGGGAGGGAGACCTTATTTTATTCAAATTCATTGCACTGTTACAATCATTCTCATGCAGATAAATCCCTTTTTTCTCATCCTTATTCAGGCTGTTGGGCAATTGCCGGAAACACTTTTTGGAAGAGTTGGGGAGAGGTTATTGGATGTAGGCCCAACAGCTTTTGGAAAAACTGAGTAGAAAACATGCAGAATTCATGGAAGAAAGACAAGCACATGCTGCTTGAAAAGATGGTTATATTCTTATGTCAACAAATTAGTACATGAGCAGCCAAAAAGCCCACACAGAGGTAACACAAGCAAATGTGTCCTTAAGACATTCAAGGGAAAACACAAACTCTCCCGGTAGGATCTACACTAGCAAGCGTACCACTAAGACCCGACTTAGCAACACACTTGAGACCAATTCCCATAAACTTTGGATCAAGGCCGTGGAAAGGCTGGGTAAAGTAAATCCAGGCCTGAAACTTCTGCAGCAGATCTATATTTTTTGAACAAATCCTTGCATTTAGAAACAGTTCCAAACCATCTTCCATGGGGCTGAAAAATATGGATGGGATTGAAAAAACATGGATTCTGCAACCTTGGCTCAAACAACATCCATTTTATTTCCTTAAACATTTACCCACCACTGCAGCCAAGTGCTAGTTCCATCAGTCTCCCCAACCACTGTTTGGGAGAGGAACAGGCCTCCAGCTGGTATAAAATGGAATGTGACTTCAACAGCTTTAACACTATTTCCACCAAGCCCAGGGTTGAACTTTGTATTCTTTTTAACACCCCTTTCTTCATCTTTTTTCCTAGCTGCAAGCACTACTTCCATATCTTTTCTGACACTTCCACCCAAATTTTACATTTCTTGGCTCTAAACTTGCAAAAACATTTGGGGGTGGGGATGGAGGAGAGTATACTTTCCCTGTAGGATTTTAGCATAAATTCTAGGCAGTCTTATTAAATTCTGTGGAACCTTCCCATCCTACCCTTCCCCCACCTTTTTTTTCCTCTTTTTCGCTCCCCCTAACTCTTACCACATGTTGTAAAGGCCAGACACGAGTCAGACCAAGCTCCTTAAGCAGTAGGGCGGGGGGTAGGGATGAGGGAGGCAGAGCTGAGGGTTCCTCTATCAGCTAAGAGAGGGGCCATGCCCAGACTGCCCACTCCACGCTCCAGTGCTGCCTTGCACCGCACCAGAGCCTGGCAGCAACACAGATTAAAACCCATTAAAAACAGTCCTACCAAGAGGCTGAAAATTGAGGCCCAACAAGAAATTAAAAAAAAAAAAAACAACCAGTATGAAAATTGTGGAATTCATTCTTTTGTTGGCCAGTAAATTTCTAGCGGGTCAACATATCCTAAATGAGGATCAGCTGACCGAGTTAGGTGCACAGGTTCCTGGCGGTTCTCAAAGCAATGCCAGAAATGGAGACTGAGGATGGAATAAATCTTATGGACTATGTCACACTCTCATATTGAAACAAGGGGAAATCTAAGGCTCACAGATATGGATTGGCTTATCTGTTCTCTCCCATTGCATTTGTGTTTGATTTGCTCAACTTGGTCTGGCAATCTGTTGCTAAGAGGACTTTTTCAGCAGCTCTGACAAACACACAGGCTTTGATCATAGATGTTGCCACATCAGACACAACATTTGACCCTTCAAATCTTATGACGAGCCCTTCTAGAAAATCCTGCGATGCATGATTACAGAGTTATCAGAACTCACCAAGCAGTTAGCTACGTCCTTCTTAAAATAAAATTCTCTATTCTCAATATCACATCCACACAGAATACTTACAAACCTTGATAATCATAAATTCTTTAATATTGACTGGGAACAAATGCCAGAGGCCAACTATACCTCAAAATAATACTATTTCTTTCTTTGTCTGAGGTTTTTCCATTTCATTGAATATTGTCTTTGCTTAACTTAGAATAAAATATGCCCTTGTTCCATGCCATGTACTATTTTATATTCCTTCATGTTACCTTTTTATCCATTTCCACTTTTACAGTGTTGCTCTAGGATAAAACATGCAGCCCATTGTGCCATAGGAGGCTCATCGGAAGTTTCAGGCTAGACGGAATTTTTATCTGACACTCTTCCATTTCTCCCCACGTCAAACTGTTCCAGCTTCCAAAAACGTTTTTCAGTTACATTTGACGTTGTTGTTGTTGTTGTTAAGTCATCACTCTTTAATTTCAACAAATTTCTAATCCATTCCCATCAGTCCCACTGAGGCAAATGGGCAGTTTAAAGGCCCATGGATAAGTGCAAGTGATGATTTTTTGGATTGTAAAGTGCAATTCAGTTGGCATTAGGTATTCCAGTGGTAGGAAAATCCCCAGGAAATAGAATCATCCAGATGGATTTCCTGGAGAGCCAGCTGAAATATCTCTGCATCATATTTGCAAGTGCTTCTGGATCCGGGAGGACTTACTAACTTAGTCGTGTACCATGCAGAAGACACAGAACAGGCTTAGACCTGAAAGCTGGACTGTCACATCCACACAGCCCTGCATCCAAGGCAGTATGTCCTTCCAAATCTAGAAGCGCTGGAAAATATGATGCAGAAGTACAAGTGGCTCTGTCTGGAACCCATGTAGACTTATATGCAATGCCTTTTATACTGCTTCCAGATCAGCACAATCCTTGGCCCAGCAGGATTTCTGAGCTCTGTGCTAATGGAACAGCTTACCAACAATCCAGATAATCTCACTCACAGATATAAGAATGAACCACAGACAGTGCTATATTAAAAGACAAACTGCCAATTTCTTGATTAAAGGAGAACAGGGTTTTAGTATCCAGCAGCAGAAGCTCTATTACCTACTGCATTTCTCCCTAAGGCTACAGGAGAGAAGATTGCATAGGAACAGCACGGAAGATTTTTGCTGCTTCTAGGATATTGGTGTTAAAAAAATAAAAAATATATTGATGAACTACTTTGTCATTGTTAACAGCATTGCTGACAAACTCACAGCAGGCCCACTGAGAGGAAGACAGCAGCGTGTCTACTGAATGCCTGTTGTAGCTGAGACATGTGCTCTGAATTAGGCAAGGTGTGTAAATTATGACAGCCAGCGCTCTTTGGAGAATGCCCAGGTCTGAAGGATTCTGGTGCACTTTTGTTGTTGCTGCTGCATTTCCCCGTAGTTCTTCTCTCAAAAGAAACCTTGCTCCTTGGAGAGAGCATTAACAGGCTCCAGCTCCTGAAGTGTCATTTGACAGAAATAAAATTGAAATGCTAAAAAGAAACTCCACTTTCCTTTCCTTATTGCATTCATTATTTTATTCTCTCTAACGGAGCTTAACCTCAGAGGAGAAACAACAACCACCCTAGGTTGGGGGAGCTGGGGGAGGAGAAAGAATGAGACAGGCAACCAAAAAACATGATTTCCTTTACAGAAAATCATGCATGAATCCGGCACCCTGGTAACATCTGGGAAGACCTTGCCTGCACCACAGACTGCCAGATGGATCCCAGAAAGCTTCACCTCCAGGAATGCCCCTACCAGGACAGTAACTCTTGATGCTGGATGGTCATTAACATTATTTGAAGGAAATTGGGCTACAGCGCACTCTGTCATTAAAACAGTAACGCTGAAAGAGACCTTGAAAGGACATCAGCTCATTCTCCTGCCTTCAGGCCTACACTCAAGAGGGTGACAATATTTGAGAAGATGTACGAGTCCATACAGACCAGAGGCGGCAGCAAAGGGAGCAAGATACCAAACCTGTAGGCTGGTCAGCATCTGTGTAAACCAAAATCTAGAGGAAGAGCCACAGCTTTCTGCTGACACTGCAGGACAGACAAATGGAGCAAGCAAATAAGCAGGCTAATTGTTATAAGAAAGGTAGATTTTTCTCTGAGTGAACCTCCAGGCATTTGCCTTGTTGACCCATTTCACCCCCTGCGCTACACACATTTTCTGACAAGATGAAGAGCTTGGCAGTCTAGAAAAGCAACCCAAACTCTAACGCAGCTGCAAAGAACCAGAGTTAAACCCAAACCTCCTATCACAAAGAACTACATAACCCTTTCAAGATAAGATCATTGACCTTTCCTTGAACATCAGCCTTAGCATACAGTCTCATATTCTACAGACATACATTCCAAACGCACAGATCAAAGTCTTAATCATAGATTAATTTTGGCACTGTGAAGCTGGCTATTTTACACTTTCAAAAGCAAAATCCATTAATTCAATTCAAAAGTTGTAAAGAAGGTCGTTCTTAATGAAGAACGATGTCCTGAAATGAGCACACAACCCTCACAATGGTAAGCTGGTAGTGAAAAAATTAACTGAAAAGTATTTTTAATACTACAAAATATATGAATTAAACTCATTGGAGAAATACTACTAATCAATCCTACTCCTTCATGTTGCGCAATTTTATCTTCGTTTTTGTCTCCATATCCCCAAGCCCTTTTCAAATTTTCTACCAAAAAATAACCAGAACAGTCATAATACAGTGATCTCCATTATTAGTTATGCTCCTTCCAGGAAATGTTTTGACCTCAAGAAGTATTGCAGTGCAACTGTTCATCCTCTTCAAGGCATTTATTGGCAGGAAAAAATGTTGGGTTTATTCCTTCCCATAATTGAAAATACACTTCCAAGTTTCTTAGCAAATTTCTTGCTAAGAGATGAAAACCTTGCATAAAAAGTCTAAAAATTAATAGTTACAAACACAAAGTACCAACCAACTTCCAACCATTTTGAATTGCCACCATCATCATGCATCTGAGTGGAAGTTTCCTTATATCAGCCTAAGCATAGAGATGCTAAGCTGTTTACGGAAAACAAAAAGATTCAACGAAAGATTTAACCATCAGAAAACACCACTTCCTCTTTCTGTTGAGCTGAACTTCATATTTTGGCTCTGAAAACATCGTGCTTCTGCTCCGTTCAGCGTCGCAGCATGTGGGAGGACTGGGTGGTTTTGCACTCAGTGCAATCACGGTCATTTTGATCCCATTCTGCTGCAATGCTCAGAAATGTTCTCATTTTGATATAATTAGTGCTTTATTGCAGGGAAAATTAACCAAATGAAACTTTATCAGCTGTTTAATTAATACTCAGTTTGCCAGTGCTTTTTGCCAGATATCACTGTGTTGGACTCGTTCATTCAACTGCTACTACAGGGAATGAGCCCAAAATGCCAACTCACCACTGGTGCCTCCGGTGAAGTACATATTAACTCGCATCCTTCCAGTCAGCCAAGATGCCCCTCATGGCAGAGCAAAGCAGGACACAGAACTGAGGAGCTATCGTGATAGATGCATGATTTCTGGTGTCAGTTCTACAGTGTTGCAGGAGTCACAGCTACACCATCGGATACAAACCCACCTCTCCCATTAGGGCCCAATGAGCAAATAAGGAGACAGAGGGACAGCAAGGGAAGCCGCATCTTCCGTTTGGTAAAGAATAGCCACCACTCCTAACACACTTGACATTGTACCTAAACAGGTACCTACCTCTAGTTCCCCCCCAGTTCTCTTTAATACTTCATTATCTAACTATCTTCCAGTCATGAATACGTACAGTCAGTAAGCTAGGTGAGCATAACTGTCCTCCATTTCACCAGTGAGACACAAGCCACCTGAACTGGAAGGAGAGGGAACAGGTTTTCTGTGCTGCAGTCAGTAGACACACAGGATTCTGGGGAGGCGAAGCAGCAGCACAAGGATAACTACATGAGCTGTATGGACTCACCCGCTGAAAGAGTCTTATCTACCACGAGTCAGCCTTTACGAATACCACCTCAGCGACGGGGACCTGAATGAGGTCCCCCAAGCTCCAGACTTGTGACTCACCCACAGGACACTCCTTCCAATATGGAATCTTGTTATTTCCAGCTTTCCTCTCTCTATTCCAAGCCTAAACACATCAGGCATCGCTATTTGGGAACAATGGGTAGATTGAGTCATTTCTCCTTTGGAACGGCACTGCAGAGCGCCAAGGTCTGATAGCAGGCACTGCTGAAGTATGTGGTCGGAACCAGCCCTGATACATCCCCTGCTTCCCAGTCACAGCCGAGTATTGGGTGATGACATTTTGCAGTGGGAGGTCACAATGCATTCATATCCTTCCTTCTAAAATCATATCCTGCTTTCCCTGTCACAACAGATGGGCTCCGGCATTCCTACCTGCTCACCAAAGCAGCCTGAGTCCAAAATAGGATCACATAACACATTTCCACAGACTTGCTTTACCGCTCGCTCCAACTTTTAGCCCTGATATTACTGTTCTGGTTTAACAATCTGAAATGTCATAGGATAACAAGACAGGCTAAGAAGGGTCTGCTTAGTACCTATATCAGGCTGAAAAGCTGCAAGTCAAATTTTTCATAAATTAAAGAGTTGATTGAAAAAGATGAACTTTTGCATTATTTTTCTTTCACAGTTTTCTTCCTCTTAGTTAGTTATGGAAGCTAATGGAAGGCTTCTAATTGAAAATAGTCAGAACTGACTACTGAGATTGAAGCAAAGACATTAAACGACCTGGTTAAGGCCAGAAAGGGAAACTACATCATATACTAAGATTACAACTCTAGAGTTCCCGGCTTATGCTGCTCTGGTTATTCTATGTCTTCTCCTGCACTGGAGTTGCCAGGACTATCTTATCTCTTCAGAGAGCGTGGCCACATCCTACGGAATGGATTTTACTAAAGGCTGGAGTGATAGCAGAATGTTTCCCCTAACGATGCCTATAAAATACCTGTGTGCTTGCAGCCATGTTAGCGCGAAGAGCAAAAGACAGAAGCTGACACTAGAAACATTTTAAAGTAGAGCAACTGGTCAAGTAAACTTGGGCAAAAAGAGGCCAAACAGCAGCTTCACAGGGGGAACTGAAAAAGAGCTCAGCTCAGCAGTTCTTACTGGCACAGCCTCATGAATCACAAGGCGGCTGCTGGGAACCAGCACGGTGCATTATTGGCAGGACGCAGCTGGGTGGGAGTCGGGGGGAGAGAAAGGTTCAGAAAGAGAAATGCGAATGAGACAACCCATTCAACACAGCCAGTTATCGGCGCAAGGGGGAAGGAGGAAAAAAAAGTCAGACAGGACTTCCTTATGAGTGAGTGTTCAAAATAGAAGGCCAAGCCCCAATTCTGAGAAGAGACAAAGAATCTGGCAATGCTACACAAACTCCTTGTAAGACAGAGAGCACACCACGGGGAGAAGGGGGGGGGGGACAGCATGCAGGAATAATAACCAAATGGGAAAGCCAGTCTCTGTGAAAAAACACCTACCATCCAACTCACCAGGCCATTACAACAGGTAAAGGGAGATGTAATATTAGCATTGTCTAGCCATAACTCTATAAATACATTGCGACTTGACAAATTCTTGAAGAAGAAAAAAAAAAATGTGAGTGTCTGCTGTTATTGGTCTAATGAGCTAACTCTGAAATACGAGCTAAAGACAGCTCCCTAGCGGCTGCCGGCTACTCCACCAACGGAGAGGAAACCTCTTTCAGACTCCATCAGTGCAAACCGTTGCTGACAGCTTGGGACTACACAACACACAGATTTATTTCACAGACAGGCACAGACAGGAATTTAGCACCCCAAGCTGGCCTCCTGCTTAGCAGAGAAGGTGTTAAAATGCAACCACGCAGAGCCTGGCCCCCCCTCCCCACACACATTTTCTTCCTTGACCCCCCCCTTGAACAAAACACAGTAGCAACTAATCAATTTGGTCACCTGCTCCAGGCAGCAAAACGCTCACCAGGTTCCCCCTTCTCCATCTCCGTACCCCCTCAAAAAACACACGACAACCACCCAGCGAAGGAAATACCCAACCAGCCTAACAGCTGCTCCCAGTGCCAACCAAGTTCATCCGCACTGCCTCCAAAACCCCCAAATATTTTGCATGACCTTTCATCTTACAAATTAATTTATTTCCAAACAGCAGCCAACTCCTTTCGTACCTGACAGGTTGCAATCACTGAACTCGTCCAAAAAGATTTAAAGGAGGAGAAACTGAGAAGCCATATACCCTGCTGATATTACCTAACCTGAAGGATTTCTGTGGCTTTTTTTAAATTTAGTTTAAACTTCTAAAATGTAAGCCTTTATTATTATTGTTTCCCCAAAAATTTGCTTTTAAAGATTAGAAAAGGATTTGCAGAGTTTCACATCATTTCGGTCTAATAATGTGTTGGTAAATCAGGGGTTGAAAAAACAGGTCAAACTGATCACAGCAGATTCTCACACACACAAATATTTATACATTGCCACACATATATACAGAGAAACTTCATTTCTATTAACACAACTGTGAAAGCTCTGAGAGATCCGCCAAAACTAGAGGATATTTGATACAGTTGGCACTGTAGCTAGTACTGATTAGATATACAAATCTTGCCTGCTCACACATCATGCTTCTATTTTTAGATTTTTAGGAAACAAAGGGTCCTTATTAATGGCTATCTTCTTGTTTGGGAAAAAGGGAGGGAAATAATTCTGTTTATATTTCTCAATCAGCCTGCTGGCTTTCACACAAAGCACTAAAGCAATTACACTGGCTAGTGCACTAGATGAGAGGTTTAGCAAACATCATTAATATTATTATTCATTTACTTAATTCACTTCTTTCTTCTTCCACTCCTAGAGACAGCACACGGAAGATCTAATACATCCCTCTGCTAGTGAATGTAACTCCCATTAATGTTGGACACCTGCCTTCAGGGAAGCAATGCACCAAGTTACAGCAGGGGAATATATTAATAAAATACAGCAAGAGATCCCATAGCAGGGCCACACCGGGGAGAGCACTGGATGACCTAATCCAGATGGAAAAGACCTAACTTTCAGAAGTTACTCCACTACAAAGCAGCCCAAAAACTAAGGATTACAAGAGAAATACACCGTAAACACATTCTGAACACTATAGGTTAAACTTTCTCTTTGGACACTGACAAAAGATTCTTCAAACTGACTTCATTCTCTCTCCTGAAAAGAGGTCACTAGTGTTATGTGCCATTAGATAAGATGATGATGTAGAGCAGAATTCTTAAATTCAAAAGCAACAGGCTAGAAATGGTTTAATTTTCAAAAGTTCTTAAGAGACAGCAATTTCTGTAATGTCAGCTGCTGTCTTTAGGCAATTTTTTCCAAGCCAGCTATTAGATTTGGATTATAATTTCCATTATAAACTCTTAGGCAACACAGAAGATCTCAGTCTAAATAATGACAGGGAAGCTAAGCTTAAATTTTTAACATTCAAGACCTTGGTCCATAAGCAGGCCAGCTTCAGAGAAAGTTTTCATATGCTGGTTAAGAAACAGTCTGCAACCAGCAACAGTAAGATTCAGCCCTCGACAATGCTGTCACACACATACAAATCAAAACCTTTCCTGATATCACCATGAACTCATGAACACTATGACTTCAGATGGTCTCCTTGCCATTCAATTAGAAGCTGTAGCCTTTTAGCACTTTAAGTGATTTCTGATGCATGTTAAGAAACTCTGTTCCTGGCCCAGAGTAACCAGGCACTGTATTAACCAGATTGCTCAACAGTGACAAAGTGTATTTGCATTCCAAGGTGAAATCTATTAAGGGGAAAAGATGAAGTGTGATATTTCAGTGCAGACAAGGTGATCAGATAATGACATTTTCCTACACAATACAGGATATGGTTACCATTTGAAACTGAACTATTTGTTTATTCTCTCCTCCACCCACCTACCAAGTACATGAGACTCCAGATTTTAACACGAGATACAGAGGTGAACATCAGGGGTAAAGCTTCATGCTGCTCGGGGTTTAGCTTAGGTAAGCATCCAGCTGAAGCCTAGGAGTTTGAAAAATCAGATAGGAAATCTCCTCAATATTGACTCTTCCCCCTTTTTAATCCTTCCCCATTTCTCTAAGCACATTTACAGCAATTTAGGTATAGTCCTTGATTTATGGAGAGGCTCAGTTGAAGACCCAAGTTACTGGCCAAGACAAAAGCCTGAACAGGAGACAGACCATAGTTCCTGCCGCCACAGAGCAGCGTTTGCTTTGCCGGCGCCCAGCAGCAGGCAGCGAGGGCTGCTGGGCAGAGCACTTCGCCAGGGCGGCTTCTGCTGATCCCGTTCTCCCCAAGTTGAGTTTCGACCCTCACAAAACTCCATCCTTTTCTACTCTCCTCTTTGTAGCTCTAGTACTTTCAGGAGGTAAATTCTACTAGTACAGCCTTGATACAATGTTCAGAGCAAGAAATGGGATTACTTCGCTACCTTGATTTTTAGATCAGATTCTGCTCTCACATGTAGACTGAGAAGAGCAATGAACTCAGGCAATTAGCAAAGGCTGGTTCCATTGCACCGGTAGAGGGAGTGAATTACAGTATCTCGGTGTTCTGCTTTGCCTTCGTTAAATCTAACCCTTTCCTCCCACTCCATAAAACAACCTCTCCGCGTTTCCCCTCTTCCTCCGCTCCCAGAAAATCCTAACACAGACAAACCTGGAAATGTAACTGAAGCCCAACACAGGCTTCAGAAAAGGGGAAAGGTTCACAAGCCAGAGGTTCAGCTTTCCCCCTTCCTGTTGTTTCATGTCACCAAAATGGGAAAATAATAAAAGAAGCAAGCACCACGGCTTTTTGAGTCCTGCCCAGTTTGGATCTCTACCCAGTCCTTTCCCCAGAGTCAGAATACTTCAATCCCAGAGCCTTTAATTGACTGGTATATTTACTAGTTCCACCTGTACTTCAGAGGCCTCTCCTTATCTATAGTTTAAGAAAGAATTTCAAACGGGAATTCCTTAATGCAATTATTCATTGACTTCTTCAGCTTCATTTTCCCACTTTCTTGTTTAGAAACACCAAGAAGCAACACCACAGTAAAAACAAAGGCAAAAGTTTTGATTTTTCAGACCAAATCAAATATAACCAGATTTAAAATTTTCTAGTATGGGGGTTTGATTTAATCGTGTATTTTGCACACACACATGTGCTTAACATCCAAGGAAAGCAGACAATCTTAATTCTTCCTGGAGGAGTGGTGGGAATTAAAAAAAAAAAAAAGAAATCAAAAGCACTGGTACAGAATTTTTGGGAGGTTTAGCAGCCCTGTGGAAACCCTCTTAGAGGATTAGGAATTTAATTTTTTACCAATAGGTCATGGAAACTGATTCCTAAGGATCTGATATCACGAAAAACAGCAAGGAATATAACTTTAAAAATTAGTTGGAGAAAATGGCTAAGACTGAGATCTCACCCACAAAAATTAGATTTAGTGTTCAAAATTCTTGCTTGCCTTGTTTTCTTATTCTGGATCTGATCATTCCCATTAATCAACCTCATCTCCTCATGTTTCTTTTCCATCCCCAGCCTCCTTTCCCATTCCATTTCTTCCCTTGTTGCCCCAATTTCCCAAGACATTTCCATCCTATATTTTTCTAAGTCTGTTCAGCTACGCATATAAAGGAACTGGAGATTATTAAAAAAAAAAAAAAGACACAGTGGGGCGAGATGAAGCTCATTACAATATATAATATTAAATTAAGCAAGGGTAAATCTATTGTATACTTGAAAACATTAGAACTGCCTTGTAGCTCCGGCTGCAGCAACACAGCACATCAGACCTGTGCTTCTCTCCAGCTTTTCCAAGCTGGGGAATTTGAGTGGGCTGATTCCTCCTTTGGGCTCCCAGTATCCCTCCCCGCCACAGCCTAGAGAGCATCATTAAGATATATTGCAGAAAGGCTCAGAAAAACAACCAGATTCAGGAGCAATACACCAGACGTGAAGTGTGGTGAGGCTTTTTTTGTTTGGTTTTTTTTATCCACCTCTTCACTTTACCCAGCAAGATGCGATCTTCCTACAATCGCATACTTTTCTTCTCTGCAATCTTGCCAAGGGCAATATCGCCTCTTGATAATACAGTCTTTGTATGCACCTACAGAATTGAGTGAGATGCAAGGGAACTGGGAGGCTGGAGGGAGATAATTTCAAACCAAATATAAGAAAGAAGTACCATGCAGAGCTGGGTGGTGCAAGATCAGAAAAATACTTCTCCCCTCTGATCCGTACTATAGATATCACCTCCTAGTGTCCCACTTCCCCTACACACGCGTAAGTCTCCCTTGTGTCAGCACTGTCTATTGATGGCGGAAAAAGTATTAAATAAAAATAAAAATCAACAGTAACAGCAAGGAGCTGTCTCTTTTAGTATTGGCAGTACAAGAGGATTAGGAAGGTCCACTGTGCTAGACACTCTATACACATTGGCTGCAATACAATTTTTGACTCAAAAAGCCTAGAATCCAAACCAATCACAGCTGAACAGCAAGACCTTCCTTCTGTGCAATTTAAATTAAAAGGTGTTAAGAATAGTCATTTCACTCCCATAGTCTTTACCAATTAAGCTAAGTGTTCAATATGGTCAGGTTGCCCTCTAGTTTTGATTTGTGCCCCACCCACATGTTAACTCCAAAAATTGATTTTAAAAATTCAAATCATTGTTGCAATTTGCTTAGCTTAATATAAAGCAAGAGCATGATGTCCCCTCACGAATGCTACTGCAAGTGGCTACGTAGCCTGACCCTTACTTATAATCCCCTGTAAATTCACCCCAAAAGTCATGAACTACATAATATTAGTTCTTACAGACTGACATATTTCCCTGATCTTTCATGAGCCACATGGGGAAACAGTTTTCGCCTGATCTGAATGAAGAAGAAAAACAGTGATCCTAATCAACCGTTTACCCTTAGTGGCTTCCCTAAACAAATCTGGGAAAGAGCTTAAAGGCTTGGGAATATCCTCGACCCTGCTTGATGCACTGTAATAACCCTACCTAATTATACTGATATAAAAACTAATTGGAAAGATAGCAAATGTCAGGGTAAGATGCAAATTGTAGGGTGTTAATTGCTGAACAGGTGCTGGAATAGAATTAAATGAGCATCTTGATTAGGAGAGTGGAAAAAACAAATGTGGACCCCGAAATCAAGTTGGCCACGTGAATTATTTAGCAGCCTCCTTGTACCAGCAAAAGGTCATGTTGACGCGACCTCTGCTTTGTGATGGGTGGGCTGACAAAACAATAGTGAACTCCAGGAGAAAACATGGCTTAGGAGAGAGGTGAGACTATACAACATAGGAAATTTTCAATGGGATAAGGGAGGAGCTTTATTTATTGGGGGACTCCTAGGTGGGTAACGTGCTAGAAGAAAGTTTTCCATACAGATCATTGCAGTAATACACACTAGTAATCCCCCACTAAAGCTTGGGGAGACTCTGCCTGCAGGAGACCATACAGGCGTATCACCTCTTCTGACCTTGCAAGCACAGAAACAAGGTTACTGCCATTTCCAGCAAATATTTTGGGATATGAATGTCGGTCCAAACAAAAATGGACTAAAAGTCATCTTTTGTATTTGCACAGAACTTAACGGGATTTTCATCAACAGCCAGAAGTTCTTCAGTGACGCTACTACGGTAGTAAATTATTTTTCACATAGGCCCTCACAAAGCCATCTCATGTTCCAGTTGCCATATAATGACCAGCAAACAGATTAGATCAAATAACATCAATTAGAACCAGCAGTCTAGAAATAAGAGACCCTATCATTAGCAATTATTATTTGGGACACAACTAGCAGAATAATTTTCATGAAGGATTTAATGCAGTTTCAGTTAATCCCTAATTTGGAATCTGAGACTACTTTTTCTTGGTGAAAAAATGAGAATTTTGCAAGACCATGCTTGGGGGCAGAACAAGGTTTTATAAAGAAAACCTTTTTTTATTTTAAAAGACAGTTTCAACAAGTAACAGAACCTACCAAAGTATTTTGCCAATTAGGAGAAAAGTTATGAAGAATTCTGCAACATACTGGTTCAAATTGTGGCATGGGGAGAAAGGAGACCTTTTCCATTGAGTTCACTTAATAAACAAGCACATCTCAATGGATGGTAGCAATCACTATTAGATGCTAGCTGAAATGATCACATTATTTTAGGGGCAGCTAGAGACTCACTGCAGAGCAGGACTCCAATCCATTAGGCACTGTACAAAGTCATAGCACAAAACCGCCTGCATTGCAGAACTTCCAATCTAAACAGAAATGACAGAGAAGGAACAACCGAAACACAAGAAAACAGGCCAGTTGTCCTAGACAGGCTTAAAATATCAGGAGCCTAAAAGAGATCTTAAAATTAACATAAGCAAGAGCCCAAGGCCCTTAATACTGCCAATAAACTGCAAAGGATTCGCAACATAAGAGCTGAATCTTAGTTTTTTGCACACACGAACAAACTACACTCTCTCCTTTTAAGTATTGCAATCCCAAATGTTCATGCAACACACTGCACTGCAGTTGTCTCTAGACTAATTCTCCATTAAGTAAGTTTTTTCTGCACATCAGACCCTTTTTGCACAAGACAGAACTAAGCACACAGTTCCTACAGACAATAAGACATTGTTTCCAGTATCATTCTGGCACCAGGTAATGGATGGTGTTAAGGCAGTGGCGAGAATATGACTACCTGTGCTTTTGACAATTCCTCAAGAGGAAAACTAACTTGCACAAGATGACAGCCTAAGTCAGTGACAAAAAGAGACACTGAGCGTGAGAGCACCAGCTCCCTTTTTCCCACCCAAGCACTAGAAAATTCAATAAAGATATCTGCAATGGTGCCAAGTCATAAGAAAGGCACGTTTCTGCTCTAAGAAATGAAAGAAAGGGACAATGCTTACAGTGCGTGCTCTAAGGTGGGTCTGCACACAGATAAAGGACGTGCTGCTAACACAGTGCAGTCAGAAAGGAACAGATACCATTTCAGAGGAAGATGAAACATTTTCTACAGATCTTTGCGGGCAAGGGGAGAAGCATGCTTAAGAGCGAAAACTTAGATTTATGACACTAAGACCTGAAGTTCCCTTTGTATCTAGGGGATATGATACACCGTGGGTGACAGGAGAATAGAGTGGGTACCGCGTTGCAATGCTGAGTCTCCTGGGATAAAGACACCAATTCATTATCTGCACACCATCCTTCTTGGGGCCTCCACTGCTAGAGGAGGGAGCTGCCAATCATGTTCCATTCTGCAGACATATTTAGTGCTCGCAGTGTGGGCTAGAAGCAGCTGCAGGGAGAGACAGACTCAGTTAATTTTTCAAGTTCAGATCTATGTTTTAGAGGGGAAGGGCCGCACCTTAAATCAAGTTGTCTCTCCAATGACTTCAGCTTTAACTTTGCTGTTCAGGACCGCTACAGATACGCAGGGTGTACTTGAAATGTGTCTGGGGGCAGGGGGAGGAAAAGGCAACAGAGGGCCTCAATTTGTGTAGGGTTAAGCTGAGCAAAATCTCAGTAGTCTGTTAAAATCCTGCAGGAATTGTACACGGGTATGATCAGGGCTGTGCTGCAGGCTGGTTTATACAGCTATGTAGAACTTGTATGTTAACATCTTTACTGCTCTTTGCCAATGGTGACACTGTCCCAAAACAGCTCATGAAACAGGTCCAGATTTCTTATATATAGAAAAATAATGTGCATGAAAGATACAAGGGATTTTTTATTATTATTTTAAACACTCATAGTAAAGCTTGCAGGAAGCTAAAACTTCACGCACACCTGCAGCTTAAGTAATGTTAATGGGAAGTCCTTCACATACCAAAAATCTGAAGTACAGAAATATTGCTGAGCTCACAAAAACTAATTCAGAAACTAGAAAATGCTAGAATTAAGATTAAAGAAGTAACTCTAATTTAAATCCTTTTTGACATATACAAAAGAATTCTTAATTATATTATGACATAATTCCTCCCCAACATGTCAGCATGTACGTTGCCCCCATCCCCACTTTCACCTGCTCATTCTAGCTGCTTCGTGCCTCTTCCCCAGCATTATCAGGTCCTGATTTACCATTGAAGACTCCTAGTCCGGTAAAGAATTCCTCACCAAACCTTAAAGCCTAGTCCTCTTGACGTGAAGTACTATTTCCCCATATTGCAAGTAAGCCATCAAGAGGATGCTCCCAAACTATGCGCAATATATACCCCCAAGTGTTACAGGCAAGCCTTAGCTGCTGTAAACTATCATAGCTGCATGACAATTCACACTAGCCAAGGAATCAGAATCCACGCTGCTCTAAAACCAGCTTTGATCTGTGCAAATAGAGAGCATTTATATGTTGTCTGCTATTCTCTTGCTAAAGCAGTGCTTCCAAGTGGAGCAAAACAGCCATCCAATGTACGAGTGCAGAAAAAGACAGAACGTGACATATCTTCATATGTAACACAAGGATAAATTTTGCCTGTAAAAAAAACTACAGAAGAAAATGAAGGGGAACACATTCACATTACCCATCACAGAAATGGTTAAGGTCACTGCTTCTGAAGGGCAACTATATTTTAGGCAAGTTATCATGGAGGGCTTCGGTCCTGTTGTGGTGTTTGGCTAAATAGAAAGCAACTGACAGTGATACCTTTTGAAGGCACTGAAGTAAAGCTAGAAAATGAGAGAACCAGATGTCCCTGCAGGATGCTGGGAAATGCTTCAGATAAAGGAGGGGGGAAAAAAACCCTCCACCTTTAACCAAAACATCCCAGAGGATATTTTTTTTTTTTTGAGGTTCTATGTCAACAAGTGACAGTGACACAACACTGTATACTTTTTCTCCCCTCTTTAGCAGAGGAATTTTGACTGACCAGATATTTTGTCAACATCAAGTAGAATGATTTATGCTGGCATGGATTCAACCTTAAAAGTCATCATTATTTTTCTTCAAGGTACTGAGCACCCACATTCCTAATGAGACTAGAGATTTGGAAAAACATCACTATGCAAGTATTCACTCATACTCCAAATTAGTATCTAGCACAATCTAGTTGGAAGACGCAGTGAAATTTCTAGTAGCTATGAAGTCAAGGATCATTTAAAGCTGTCCAGAATAAAAACCTAAGATAGATCGGTAAGATAAACAGCATGTATGAAGAAGGCAGATTTCTTCAGCTTTATTGATCATCCAAAACAGCACTTTCTGTTTTACATTCTTGTGAACATGAAGTTTCATCTTTTCAAAACAGGAAATTTCAAAACTCTAGTTTCTTACAGAAATTTTGCAAATATAAACAAACCAGAAGCTCTGATGGCAATCTTAGCAGTTTTATTTTTCTTTTCAGGACTTAAGTTTCAACACAATATTTACGTACATGCTTCTTGATGTTGATGCTAAATAATATCAAGTGCTAATTGCTTTGCTGAATCGGGACCCATTTACTGAAATAGCTTTTTATCAATGTTGCATAAGAAAACCTAACCGCATCTCTTCAAAAATAATTAAATCCAATTTGTATTGGCATCAACACTCTCAGCTTCAAGTCTAATTTCTTTATGCCATCAGCTAATTTCATCTGTTCACTGTGTATTGGCTTTCAACTGCTTTAAACGCCTCTGTAATTACCCTCCCTATGCCACCTCTTTTCAAACACTCAATGATCTTCCTCTAAGGTTTGGTGTTTTGAAAAAGAACGTGTGTGTATCTGGCTAGTGCAAACGTACCTTGTGCAGTCGGGCTTTTGCAACATAGCTCTTGGGTCCAGAGCCATAAGAGCAAGGCAATTATTTCTTTCCTTTCTGATATAAGCCTCTTGCACAGAGCTGTGAAGATCAAGACAAGGACCCAGCGGGGAAATATGGTAGTGGAAAACTTTTCCCCTGGAGCAAAGGAACAGACCTAACTAGAGCAAGTGAACACCTACAATAATCAGGCTAAAAAAAATAGCTTGGTGGTGCAGTCAGCAGCAACAACGGAAAGCATAAGAAGCACACAAAACCGATGGCACATCCTGTGGAGAAAGCTGACTAGCTCTTTGAGGGAAGCACCGGGAATACAAGGGAAAGACTGTCAGAGGAGCAACTTTCTATCAGGGTACAGAGCCTGAATCCTGAAAGGATTTGTGATAATTGACAATAGCATTTTAGTTTGCTTGGGACTCACATTTCCAATGAGAACAGTTACTCTACTCTTTTTTTCTTTAAAGGGATGAAAAATCCACGGAGCAGAATTTTCTGCCTTCATGCCAAAAACTGAGCAGAGGGAAAAGGGCTCAACATTCCAGAGGCTGCAGAGCTGGAGTCACTTTGCTCACTAATCGCCCCAGGCCATGTGGGTATGAAGTTATGACGCTTTGAGCTGCAACGCTTCTATAACCCAGACTCTTCCAGCTAATCACTGGGCTACTTTTTAAAAAATAAAATAATTGGTACTTAACTGTGTGTATTGAACTGACATCCTGGTGTCTAAACATGTGAGCAAGAATGTTCTTTTTGGAAAGAGGTCAGCCTGCGTGGACTGACTCTGCTCCGCCTCAACTAGCTGTCAGCATACTCAAGACATCTTCTGTTGTTGACAGACACCATCAATGTCATTTAAATTGCCATCATGAGTCATACTACAGAATCACCTAGTGCTCCTAGCCAAGGTGAAACTCTCCTCCTCCCTTATCGCACCTTGCTCACCAAACAGTCCCCAGGTCTCACAATTTAATGAGGCACTTCAATGGAGAAGTGATTTGTCCAAGTTCCTCTGCAGGAAGGGGAGTGCTGGAAATGGACTTCAAACATCCTAATTTCCATCCCTTCCACTAGAGCATTCTTTGTTAATATGAAGTGCCGGGTTTATAACAGGTGCATGCCTCTCAGGTAGGACCACAGAAGGTCAGCTCCCCAGTCTGATCTGTGAACTCTGAGCCCTTCAGAGTCTGATTTTATATAGCCTGTTGCCCCAAATTTACTCTTTCCTCTACACGACCTCATTTTTATTGATGCAGGCTTAGGGGAAGAGCTGAAAAGGAGAAGTTGTATGAACTGATTTCACTGATCATTATGGGCTTCCTCTAACTCAGACTTTTCATTTCATCTTGCTTCAGTGTGAAAGCTCGGATAGGAATGGATAAGGACAATTCCTCGAGTTTGTTAAAGGATCTTGAATAAACAGAGCGACAAGAAGCTTAAAAGACACAGGCCAAAAAGAGGACACTGGACCACAGATTTTCTAAGGCCAGTTAAAGTTTCTCATCCTATTCTCTTTCTCTTCCCCTTGGAGAAATACTCATCCTACAAAAAAAACCTTACCTTGGAGTTCTGCTTACTGATTGGTAAGATGTTATGCCCTATATAAAACTCTTCCCAAACTGCATTAATTCCCCTGAGAACAACTGCTGCTGGACAGTGGAATGACTTTCATACATAGCTGTATCAGAGCCTAAGCTGATGGGTACATTTGTATTGTCACAGCTTTACTCCTCCCTCCCAGCTGCAGGCTGCCCTATTTTGGTACCTTGGGTGCAGTGCAACAGTGGAAGGAGAAGCTGTGAAACTACGGCACTGCCATTTCCTACAGCCCACGGAAAGCTACCTGCGGGAACAAATAAGAAAAACAGGCTGTCTGTCAGGCTGACACTGGACTGACAGTCCTAGATGGTGCTTCTACCCCAAACATCTCCTGAAAGCTACTAAGGGAAAACACAAGACTGTTGAGCAACGCTTGGTTCAAGACCAGTAGACTTGTTAAATGTGAGACAAAGCTCAGTTTTAAACACTCAAGGAATAAAAGTGCATGGGTACTTGGAGAATTATTGAATAAATCCCAATTTAAAAAAATAATATAGCTTGATCTTCAAAGCGCAAGGATAAGGGCTGCAAAAAATCTGGTGGAAAAACATAAAGTTTTCCTTCCCAAATTGCAAGTTTTTTCTGGAAAAGCAGACTGGTTTTCAAGTCCTCCTTTTTTGTGGTTTGTTCCACACACACACACCCCCCCCCCGGTGAAAATACATTTTAAGTGCAGATTAAAAAAATTATTTTCTTTTTTTTAATTATCTCCATTAAATGTTTTTACTAGATGCAGTGCCATCTGGAAATGGAACCTTTTGAAAACGGCTCACAGTTGGACCTCAGAAAAAATTTGGAGGCGCACAAAACTGTTAGTTGCTTTTACATTTTTTTCTGCTAAAATATAAATAACCACTTCTAGAACACTTGAATACAACCTTGCTCCTGCTTCCACTGAAATTAAAGGAAGTTTTGATGTGGGTTTGCACGAGATAAATCCCCAAATCCGTAACACACCATACAAATAGGAGCCCTGGTGGTTGTTCTCTGCTGGAATAAATAAAAAATCCCTTCAGCATGAGAAATGCCATCATCTGGTGAAATCAGCTTTATGCCATCTCCTGTCAGGTGTGACAGCGCTTGGGAGTTCATGAGAGGGGCAAGTGATTGAAAGCCACCATAAGGCAATCAGTTGCCACTTCTTTTTATTTATTTTCTTGAAATAGCCTTTGTAGGGAGGATACAAACCCATGTAGGAAAGAGCAACTCCTTTTGCCTAATGCCTTCATAGTCACTGAGACTCAAATAAGCCGACTGCTTAAAAACAACTCAGGAGCCACAGTAAAAGATAGAAAATTATTGCTTCCTGTCATGACCAAATATTAAACACAGCACACACCTAATGGCTCTATCACTCCCCAGGGAAGAAGCTTTATGAACAATAAAATCCCAGCAGACTTGCACTGTTTGGACTTAGAAGCCTCATTATAGGCTCACTGATCCAATACAATTTACAACCTCAATGGACTCCACTTGAAGGAAAAGCCACCAAACATGGAGTTATAAATGGAATGCCCATGGAGAAATAAGCATTTATTTGTGAAGGAAATTAGCAGAGAAGAGAAGACGGAGAGGAAAGAAAAAACAAAAAAAGGGGGGGGGAAAAGAAAGATTGATGGGTTGGATGACAGCAGCACATTAGAGATCCAAATCAGAGAGAAAGATGGGAATATGAATTCCACTTGCAGAGAGGAAATGCTGTTCCAGGACATGCTTACATGATCCAGCCTGGAACACACCAGACTTGGATTCCAGTCCTCACTGTGTCACAGACCTCCTACGTGATCTTGGGCAAGTCATGTAAGCCCTCAGTATTTTTAAAATTATGAGCCCATCTCCAGCTGACTTAAGCAAGTTTCAGATTTACGTTACATACTTTTAATCTCACCCTTGTCCTCATTTTACAATGAGACTTTGGGTGATGTTCTGAGCAGGACAGAAATTATTTCATATGCTATCTGAAAGCGGGAAACACTACACACTAATTGGGAGGTCTTCTTCAGATGTGAAGCACTTGCTTCAGAGAGGCTGAAATCCTGGGATGTTTACAGGGTAGGAAATATATGAGATCCCACCAGAAACAGATGGTGAAGGAAACACACAAGGAAGGGACAGACAGAAAAAAAAGGTTCAAAAGGAAAGCAAGAGGCAGTAACAAAAACAGTTAGGGCAGATGAAGTGACAAGTCCATAAAACCAGGTCTAGACAGAGGCTGAGAGGAGTGGAAAAGTAATAAGGAAGAGTATTTTAGGTCATAAATACACAGAGGATGCTTTCATTAGGATGCAAATACTCTGAAATACTGGCATTTCCAATGATGAGTGCAGATGGATCCAGGCAAACACAGACCCATTTTCAAAAAGTTGACTTGTAGAGATCGCATGTCACACATTACTGCTCTACTTGACCAGAATTTCTCTTGTGCTGTTTACCCTCAGCTTCCAGTCCCAGAGGTGCTTTAGTTCATGGGAACTTTTATTCTATTCCCCTTTCCCCTCTCCACCACTACCAAACTCATTGATTCTAACGTCTCCTTACACTGCTATCTCATCTGTCCTTCTGAGACCCCTTATTATCAGCTGGCTGTGCAGCCATTTAACCTCCTCACTTGCTGTTTATGAGAACACAACACAAACTGGATCAAATTCTCGTTATTGCAGGGACAAAGCTTCGATTTAAAAGGGGACAAGGATTTTTCCACACCATGTTTGAACTTTGCTCAAAACTTTGCATTGCTCAGTCAGGATTCAGCCAGCCAGCACCATCAATGTTTTTTATCTCAGCTAAAGCACAACTAATCTAACAAGATTGGAATTCATCCACGCTTGCTGTCCAAACTGGACTAGAGCACCATGGAAGCTTATCTGATTTATGCAGAATTGCTAACATCCTTTGGGTCTTGTCTTCATTGGACTTATTTTCTTAAGGCTTCCAGGCAGTAGTAGCAATAGTCAGATTTTATTTCTTTAACGTATATAATGTGTCTTTGCTCAGACTTAACCACCCTCACCTTGCAGTTCTGAAATCAGAACCTGTGCTAACTATTCCACTTACAGACTCAGTAGAACTAAAACAATCAATATGGGTTAACACTACCCACCCATTACATTTTTCCCTCTAACATACCCAAAACGGCAGGTGCTCTATTCGGAGGGCTCAAGTGAGGTGCTCACGACGAAATGGCTGCACAGTTGCACGAGGACAGCACGTGGCGAGGGGCACACATGTACAAAAAGTGAGTGGAAATGCGTTTCCAGCTCTGTTAGCGTCCTAATAAATCTGTGCTTGAAATCAGCAGTGATTTAAATTAATTTCATTTATTTTTGGCTTAGTTTCAGAAGCAGTAACACCTTCAGCCCAGGCAGCAGCAACTATCAGTCTGGGGAGAGAATAACTTTTTAAATTACGTCAAAACAATCTCCACTCAATAGTTTTCCACATCACTATAATATTTCCACACATCAGTTTTCAGCAGATGTATCTTTATCAGTGAAAGCTAGAAAAGTACACAATTATCCTTGGTTTTACTGTTAAGCAGAGTCTATGTGAATGGCTAGAAAAATACAGAGATTCTGCAATGGAGAGAGAGGAACAGACCCCACGACTTCCACAACTCCAACTAGATCCTTCACCACAAGTCCATTCTTCATTTTTTTAGCACACTCAAAGAGATCTTTATGCTTCTTTTGACTCACCAGCTTGCTGGAAAATCTGTTGTCTGTCGACATTAAAAAAAAAAAAGGATGAAGTGACACAAGCTAGTCTCCAGTTTACTGCATATACAAGCTTTAAGTGATTGTACGCATCAAAGATTTCAAGATGCTTTGGACAACAAACTAGTAAGGAAATTTTCTTTTGGCCTAAAAGGGCAGGCGGCTGGGGGGGGAGGAGAAACAAATAAATTACGCACTAACAGAACCACTTGTCAAATGGCTGGGATAGTGCACTTTAAGTTACTGACTCCCCACAAACATCCAGTCTACTAAAAAATTCATAAAGAGACAGATGGCACAACAGCAGCTCTTTGCAGGAGAGCAGGGTTTAGCAGTGAACAAAGGACTTTGACTCCCCAGGACAAGAGAAGAGATCATTGTGGGGTTTGGAGGCTTGGAAGGGGGGATTGGAGCACGCAGGGAGCTGAGCAGGGCCTCCTTTACCCGTGGCTCCTAGTTTCACGCCACAGCAGCAACAGATTTGAGACATTTATTCTACCTTGGCAGGCTTACAAGGGGTATGGAGAACAGAGTGGAACAAGAACAATCCAACTCTGCCATGTAGATGAAATCCTTGTTGCAGTAGAAATATGAAAAACAAAAACTCCTATTCAAGGATCTGAAACCCACAGTTAGGTAATTGCTAACACTTTGTGCTAAGGAGGAAACTGAGGCATGGAGTTATGTGACTTGGTTAAAGTGACAGGGCAACTCCGTATCAGTGGGAATTTGACCCAGGCCTCTCCATTCACACTGTTCTGCCTCTGAGCATTAGAAAATATCCTTGTGTTACCCAGTGGTTTTGGTTATCAGCCTGAAAGGGAGATGGAATGGATATAGTCCTTTTTAGATGGCTGAGATTAAGAGGGGGAAAAAAGAAGAAGGAAAAAAAAAAAAAGAAAAAAGAAAAAAAGAAAAAAAAATGAATAAAAACCCAGGATAGCCAGAAGTCTGCACTTATTTCAAGCCAGATAAGGAAAATGAAAGCCAATCTTTATGCCCTTTTGCCTTACTTAGGGAGAAGGAGTTGGGGGGAGGTGATGGTGTGTGGAACACAAGAAGACATAAACCCCAGTCCTATTAATGTGGACATCTCACACAGAGCACTTTAACACACAGCATGGACACTATAGGGGCACAGTCAGAATGTTTAAGCCTGGCAACAGCTGTCTTTCCTAAAGTGAGTTTTAGTGCTTGTGAAATGTGCCAGCCAGTCAGCCAGGGAGAGCTCGGGCCTCTGTTTATCTGTACAGCAGGTAGGGCACGAGCATCAGCAGGGAGGAAAATCTCTATCCATGCCATCCCATTTCTGCATTGAAGGGATGGACCCCTATGGCACAAGAATGCAATCTAGTCTCTTCTGCTTCTTTATAGAGATGCTAACAAGTGTGCCAGCTGCGTTCATGCTTTGGGGGATTTCTTTAAAAATAATAATAGTAAAATCCTAAACGTTTACAGCCTGTGTCAGCTGACCAATATTGTAGTTCACCGTCTACTGAAACCACTGTGCCAAGCGCTCAGCTGGTGGGAGTCAATGTAGCGCTGCTGACCCAGCTGCAGGTCTGGCCCCATGCCTCCACCCACTGGTTAGTGCCTGTCTCAACCCAAGGAAATGTTCCACGCAACCCCACAGTTCACTCAATCCCATCCATCACTACAGCCACTGCCCCAGCAACAATTGCAATAAATAAATAAAAGGTGTTAAGAAAACACATTAGATCCTTTTACAGGACAGTTAGGAAGAGTTTAGGTTAACAGTAGGAGGAATTGAACCCAAGATCCCAGATTCTTAAAGCATATGAGCTAAATGACCTCATTCCATCAGCTCAAAACAGCAGAGGACTCAAGAGCCTCCACACAATAAAAGCATAAAGACAGCCAGCTACACCCAGCACAGAGCTGATGCTCACATTTTGCAGTGCTGTTCCAAGTAATTTCCCCTGCAGTAACAGAAAAGTCTGTCCCATCCCAGTTACATAGCATTGTTTAATTGAATTAAGATGTTTCATTTGAATTACATAGAAATTTATTTTGACTCTTTATCTCTTATTGGGGAGGGAGGAAGCAAATAAACTGTTCAACTGAAAACATCAGCCGGTTCTCCCCAGTACCCTGGAGGCTTCAATTAGATCACAGCTTTAGTAACTAGGTAAAGCACTAAGACTAACAAGCACACAAAATATAACCTCCTCTAAAGAGCTTAAATCTTCAAGAAACATAAAGAATTTAAAACAAAAATAATCATTCCCACTTGATGAATGGGGAATTTATATCCAAAACTATAGAACTCACCTAGAATGAGAAAAATCTGCAGTAAAATGAGGAATTAAATTCATTTGCAGTATCCACGACCTCTTAATCATGAGACCAAATTTCTTTTTATTTGCATAACTGGGGTGGGAAAAGTAGCAAACTAAGTAATTATAATATAGGCGTGACGAAATATAACTTTCATTTGGGAAGTATCATCTCTGAAAGAACAAACTTCCACCCTTCTATCTGAAAGCCACCTCAACCCATCCACTTCATACCCCTGTCTACGATTTCAACAAAGAAGGAAATGTCAGTATGCAAAGTTCACACTTGAATTTCCAGGAACTATAAGGAACCTTAAGAACCACCACTTCGGCTATGAGAAAAAGAAACAAAAACATGTACATTTCTGAATTCTCATAGATCTACCAATTCCACAGGTACTAACGTCAAAACCTAAGCAGGAAGACAGGATAAATAGAAATTAAGCTCACTGGAAATCCACCATGGGAACACACTAGAAGCAATTTAGCTCTGATGAATTTTGATCTTGCATGCAAAGTTAAAGCTTGCTTTAACATTTTGAGAAGTGACAGTGGCTTGCGTTGTCTGAAAAACTCGCAAGGGCATATTTTGCAAATGTTTCTGGACTAAACATCTATCATGTAATCTCCCATATGTGTTCAGGTGGTCCTTTCAGTCCTGTGCTCCAGTGGAGTTATGTCTATTCCTGCTTCTTGTCCCCCGCTATAGCAGCATTGCAGGACTGGAGCTGTGTCACTGGTGTTAAGACAGAGGGAACATTCGTAATTCAGATTCTGACCCAAGTTACACTGGAATTTTGACTCAGAACGTTGCAGGGACCTAAATACTCTAATGACTAATACTCTAATACTACAGATCTTTGTCGGTGGGAGAGGATACACAGTAGATTTCAGCAAAGCAGCTCCCTTTCATATAGAAAAGTGCTAGTTTCCAAGAGCGAACGGAAAAATAACTGCAAGGTCCTTAGGATCTAAATCTAGTCCCCAGAGCAAAGGTCACAGCAGAAATGTTTTATTCAGCATAAGAACTTTTGGAATTCATTCAAGGAGAAGAAAAAACCCAACAACAACAACATGGATGACATTTTTTTCCCACTGAACTATTTCTTCCTTTTTAAACAGGGATACAAGTTTCCATGCTTTGCCAAACACCAATGACTTGTGCCTCCCTACAGCAATAAACAGGTAAACCAACACTATAGTCTAAGCATCAGTCTCTGGAAGCATAAAAAGCAAGGAAGCAGGGAGAGAAACAAATAAAGGGGAAAGCACTGTACTGGTAATGGAGTTATGTTCATTTGCAGCAACTTAGAATGTAGTCCCTGAACTCAGCTAAATTTTATGCATGTTTAGTTCAGTGAGACACTGAATGGCAGGTTATAACCTCAACCGAACGCTTCATGAGTCTTGTGAGGTTTGTAGGATGCATCTATAGCATGGTCAGAAGCCTGCAATCATAGCACAGACAGGCATACCAGATGCAGCCACTTAGTTAGCTCAGGCAAAAAAGAAAAACAATAAAGTTGCGATAACACAGGCATTGGTGTCTATCTCTACGAAGTAGCAATGCCTCTCCTTGCTTCTTCACCACCCTTAGAGGTACCCACAGTAGTTAATTTAACTTGTGTCCACTCATGACAGAAGTATACCTTTGAATACCACATAGAGTTTGCTTCATTTCGGACTCAAAACCCCTCTACCTTGCAGCTCCTTTGCTGTTGAGGGAACCGCCACGCACAGGCTGCTTGTACAGTATAGCAGTTTAGAGATTAGTAACATGGTGCCCTCCCAAATCCTTCCTATTTGAGTATGCCTTTGTGGGAGTGGCAAATCACAGAACATGCTAGACCTAAGACATACACAGCTCAATCTAAAACTGGGCTCCATCTCTGCTCTCACACCTTCTGATAGTCCCCTACTATAGCTTTGAAGATGTTGGTCTTTTCTATGCTGTATAATCAAACCGTGTTTTAACCATATAGGTCCCCTCCCAACACAGCTGGAATTACAATGCAGATGGCACCTCCCGAGTGCCAGCCCCAATTTTCTCACACTCTCTTGCAGCAGGAGCAATGCATATGACTTATCCTGGGCTCAAAGGGAGAACCAGCACCTCAACAATCAAGTTCTTCTCTGGCCTCCATTTTCCTTCTGTTCTAAATGGAAAGCTCCAGTCGTGTTTCACTTTGCATGCACTGTTTAGACCTGGCTCTGCATAACACAAATGTATTTTCGTAATCCCTTCTCTCTCCATTTTACATTTGGTTTTCACTTCTCTAGAGACATGCTAGAATGTAGCAGCTGCATTGTTACATTACAAATTTTTGCATTTCCCGATCTTTTCAAACAATTATTTTTAAAGAAAATGTGTGGTTCCTTTTAAACTAAGAAAAAACCCACCATGAAGCCAACACTGAACTGAAAATCTTTCCATAGTTATTGGCCTGCATGATTGCAGATGGTTGCAAGCTGCATTTCGGAAATTATATTCTGCCTGCTACCAAGTTCTTCTAAAGAAGCCACATAAAGATGCCCTAAATAAAAAAAACACCGCTGCCCAGATTCCCAAGCTAGTTCAGAACACACATGACTCTCCAGCAGAGTTTTCTGCTTGTTTGAAAGACAGAAAGATTAGCCCCATTGAATGTAGCTTGGGAGAGCAGACTGTTTAGTTGAACTCTTAAGTAGTTGTACTTAACTGCTGTGGAAATGTCTGAGGATGACAGACTAGACGGTGAATTCCTCTGTGCACAGACATGTACGGCATAACTTTGTTATTATATTTGCATTACATGTGCTGATTAAGATGTAGTACACAGAATTATCCCCCACTCCTCAAACCTTGTTTAACCAGGTAAAATGGTGGAATAGAAATAACTGTACAGAAGAGGGAGTCATTTGCTAGTACTGCACTACTGATTAGCGCTAGAACAAGAAAAAAGATTTAGTTTCGAGTTTAGCTTCTATTCACCACATTGTTCACTAAACCATGCCACCTCCAGACAGCAGTGCAGATTTGTAATAATTTCTTTCCTCTGTGGTCTAAACCTGATTTAGTGGCTGCCTTTAAAACCACGTGAAAACAGCTTGATCGGGCTGCACCCCTTATTTCTCTCATCTACCTTATTATTGCCCCTACTGAACTCCAGATTTCACTTGCAATTTTGAGACATGCACACACAGAGATGAGAAGGAAGAACTGACACTTGACAAGAAACTACCAGACGGAACCTAGAGGATGCTTCCATACAAACAGAACGCCTGTTGCTGTTAGCAGGGGCATTACCAATAAAAGTTCTAGGCTTAGAGCAATTTAGGACAGGTTAGGACTCAGGGACCACACAAATGACTTTTACATCTGATGCACATTTTATACAGTTGTTGAAAAGAATAACCCTGTTCTTTCCAATAGTTTCACTTCCATTACATTTTACATCAACAGACCTCAAATTCCCACTGAAAACATCAGAATCTTCATTTTGCATGAGAATGGAGAGCTTGCTCAAGGTCACAAATTCACTTAAGTGGTAGGAACTATCCCCTTCATGGTCTTAACTCATAGGCTAATACACTGCCTTACATCATGCTGCTTCTCCAGCAGTCAGACAACTTTCAGAAAATTCAGACTTCAGATTGGAAAGTTCCCAAATGCAGAATCATAACAAACATCAATACAGCCAAAAATAAGCTAGAAATTTCATAGAAAAGGTCAAAATGGCATATCTAGGATTTCTGCTAGTCAGGAAACTGCCCCCTACACACACACAAACAGCCTAGTTTGCGGGAATTTCCAACTTTGGGCCCAACCACAACTCGTAAGTACAAAATTAAAAGGGAAAACCACAGGGTAAAGGGAGTGGAAGAGCCCCATCACATCAGTAAAGTTCCAAAATTATTTAGATTGACTCTGGGATGAAAAAAAAAAAAAAAAAACGGAGATAATTGTAGATCTTTATTCAAACCAGCTTGAGCATTCTGAATGCCAAAAAAAAAAAAAGTCACAAGAAATACTACGACAAATAATGCTTTTTAGAATGTAGATAGAATATACCAGACACATACAGCCAGAAAAACTGAATTCACAATCAATCCACTTCAGCATCAGCTCTCCACTGGCCCCTTGTACCAGCTGCTTCAGGGAAAAGAAACTCTTTAAACAGTTACTACAGAATAATCTTGGGGGAGGGAGGGAGAAGGCTTCTTCCTGACTTTTCTTTATTTACTGTTCTCCTCCTGGAGATCTTGGTTGTGTATTTCTTTTTGAAACAACTCAGTCATCTTGTTTTTCCTTCTTGAATCTTGCTGAACTCCAGGTCTCAAACAACACTTTGGGTCAGTGAGTTCCACAGGCTAGTTTTCTAAGCCTTCACAAATACAATTTTTAATGTGCCAGTTCACAATTTAACAAATGGCTACTCTCCCCATTTATGTTATTTACCCAGAAACTGGCAAAAAGAACTTAGCCCTGGATGTGGAACTGAGTAATATATGAAGCTGCTGTTCTACATAAAATTGCTTACAATCCCCAAACTCAGTTTTAGTCCTGCCTAATATGTTGTACTTCTCTCTTTATCCCTTCCTTCCTCCCCACATTTCTATAAAAATATTCTCATTTTGTTAAAGAATATTATTGAAGCTGCCAGGTTGCTCAAAGCTTTCTCTGCCTCAGTAATCCAGTTGCGTTATATGCCTGGTGAATAGAAAATATTCTAGATGCGTACGTGGCATATTTGGTCACAATGAAAATGATACACAGAGAACTTAATTTAAAAAATGAACATCAACAATTTTGTCAAGGTAAGCCTGGATGGACTAAAGCTAACCACCTCTTAGGCCGGCATTTTTCTCAGGAATCACAAACCAGGCATCCCTGAATGGCAGACACTGACAGAAAACCATCAAGAAAGACCCTCAGCTGCCTCAAAGTACACACAGCAATTTGAGGTAGCATTTCTAGGAAAATGAGGATTTGTCTCCTACCTGTCAATGATCACGGGGTCAGACGGAGTCTCATTTCTGTTGCCGCAACTTTTCTTCTCACAGCACCGACTAAAGAGAAAGAAAACCAAAATTAAAGAATTACTGTGATGGTTGATAGCAAAGCAACCAGCTGAAAGTCTCATCTGCGAACCTTCAGGACTCAATATGTCCAGAAGAGCAACGGAGAAAATTCTGGCTAGGTTTTCAGGAAGGGAGAACTATGGGAACTGGGTACCCAAACACTGGTTGCTTCCAGCAGGAGTTTGGCACTTGGATCCCTGTAGTTTTTTTTGAAATTTCCAGCCAAAAATGAACACCAATAGGGTCACACTTTAGACTAAGGCACTATTTATAAAGGCTTAATAAACGATTAATGGATGTCATAATGATATTACAGGCATGAGTATCATGTGTTATGTATGGTTAAAATTCCATCAAAAGAAGGTGTTAGAACTGACTATAAGCAACCTACTGATTTACTATATTTTAATAACTGATTTGTTGATTATTAAGTATCTAGTAACCCCTAAGTTTCATACACCCACAGAAAACTTTGACACTATAGTAGCACCAATGAAAAAAACAGAAACTGAACATACTTAGATTCTACTAAGGATCTGAAGAGGTATTTTTCAGGTTGGCATTTAATCTGTAAATCCCTTTGCAAATGTTTCAGTGACAATAAGCCCTTAAGATTAATCATGTATTTATACACATTTTATACTGTGTGGCCACCAACACGATTGTACAGAAATGAGAACTCTCTCCGATGAGCTCACAACATAAATTAAATATATTTATCTGACTCGATAAGAAAATGCGAGATAATGCTGTCACCCCCAGGAGCTTGCAGTAAGGTACATATCACAGCATAATATTTGTGTTATGTCCACATCTATGCACGTGTGCATGCACACATACACAAAGATAACTGTGTGTGTATATATGTGTGTGTGCATGTGCACAAATGTGTACATATATACACAGATATATCAGGAGATGGTAGAGAAGAATACAACCTACACTCAGGAACTATTAGATGTTCTTCACTCCCATGGAATTACACTTTCTTCAGGAAAGAAGAACAGAATCACTAAACCTCCTTTTCCCATTTTTAATAATAACAATAATGACAAAAAAGAAAAACTAAAATCAAGAGAGAGGTAGTTATTTGATTTCCACTGATATACTCATTGACACGGGTAATCCTCCTCGATATACACCAGCTGAGTACCAAAAGTTTAACAGATTTTAAAAACAGCCCTTGCTCTGAAATTCTCAGTGTTAAAAATCCGTAGCAACAGAGATTAGAAGATTTAAGCTGTCTTGATGCTCAGGTAGTTTGTTCCAACCAAACCTAACATGGGTGGGGGAGGATGGAGGCATCCAAAACTTTAAGTAGGCTGTATCAGAAGTCCCATATGCCTCAGAAGTCACCAGATCAGATTCTGCCTTCAGTTACACAAATGCCTTTCCAAATTATGTCTTTCACATTCTGCTGAGGTTGTTCAAATTTACACATATGGAACCAAGCAATTATTTCAGGTTTTGTACAGTAGTAGAATAGGTGCTGAATACATTTGCAAAATTCTCAAGTCAGTCTGAATCCCACAGTTTTCCAACTGGGGAGCAATTCCAAGCAGAGGAATAAAAAAAAAAATAATAAAAAAAAAAGCTTGAATTCACTGAAGGCAGTACAAAATATGAAAGACTAGCTTTTTTCTTTAAATGCCTAATATTCAATTATTAATACCTAAATTAAGCATTTAGACAAAAAACCTCTTTCAGATATGAAAAAATTCATTTTCTCCTTAAGTTACAGTGTGTGCCAGGAACTTCCCATTTGCAAGTTGAAATTGCCTAGCAAGATGAGATACAACTATCAGATCTATTTGAATAGCAGCTCTAACTGTTTCAACATTTCTACATTCCCTTTGCCTCAAACCTGCACTTATTCATCGATGCTAGTCCTTTTAAAATAAAAGGATACACTAAATATTTAAAAATCCCTGGGGCAGCCCCTCTAGCTGCTGTAAATTGTCATGGCTCCATCGACTTCAGTGAAGCTATGGTAATTCACACTAGCTAAGAATATCCCTACTCCCTCTTTCTCCCAACTTTCTTTTAAGTGCATCTTTTATATGTTTCACTGCCTAATGATTTGTTTATAAAAATTGCATATTTTTGTACTAAAAGCGAAATGTGAGGTATTTTCTAAAGAAAAAAAAAAATAAACCCCCCAAAAGCAGAAAATCCTCACTCAGAAGAATATAAATTTGACATGTCCAATATAACAATGCATTGGAAATAACACCAGGAATAAAAAGGCCTTGCTGGTTTACATGCTGCTATAATAAAAAAACAAAAGGAAGTCAATTTTTAAAATATTTTTGTAGTGTTTTGTTATTTGGGAGGATTGTTTGGTTTTTTTTACAGCTAGCTGAAACAGCAGTGGTTTCCTCTCTTTGCAATAATACTAAATGAGATATCCTTTAGTCATGTAACTTATGCGGATAGTCGTGAAAAAATATTTCTGATTGCACTACACCACAGTGAAGTTCAAGCGGAATACACCAGCAGTACCTCCACCATGTCTCCTCAGCTCAGATACTCTTCCCAGAGAGGCTGCCATTTCTTGGCACAGTGTTTTAAAATTAATTATGCGAGATTGGAGTACAATGTGGCTGGGTTCTGAAATAAGCGCATCTTGTTTTATTTTAGTTTCTACAATTCACAGTTAGGAACTTTACCTTTGTAATACTTAAAAATTTTCCTTCTAAAGCTGTGGTTTACAGACAGAGTTCTCCAAACATTTTACAAATATCTGCATTCTTATCACACTCGGATAATGGATTTTTGTTAGGGTGCTAGATTTTTTTCCCTTTGACTGTAACACTTCTTGAGTCCAAATGTATTTGAAAAAAATTTTTGATTAGGGAAAACAGGCACTCACTTCCAGTGAATGACTAGTTGACACGTAAATCAGAGTGCTTTTAAAGACTGAGGATGCTTCAGCCCAGCATTTTAGCAAAAGTACCTCTCAAATCTTTAAATCCCCATTTCCAAGTATTTTCATCACAGTATCCAAGCACTAACATTTCCACTGGGTTTGTTTTGCAAGTGCTGCCTGTAACAGAATTGACTTGTTTCAATTTAAGTCAATGGCAAAAATCCCGAACTCTGGCAGTCCAGGATCAAGCCTACAATATTCTCTTAAAGCAAATTATTGGCATGACTTCACCAATATTTACGCTTCTGCTACGATGTTGTGCTAGGAACATACCTTTAGAGATGCTCATTTACTTAAAACAAGAATATCAAGGTCTAAGACTTCTATTTTCTACACCTTTTCTTATTATACTTTCCCCTCTAACTAGATCTACATGGGAAAAATAATGGTTTACATTATGAACAGTCCTGAAAAAAAAATAAAAACAACCCCAGAAACCAAAAAGCTACCACAGACAACACCAGATCTACAAACTGAATACCCCAGAAGGCTCATGTCAAAGACAAACTTGCATCCTATCCCTCCTCACACTTGACTAAAATGGTTTTAAAATTCAGCCCTCAACTTCCCTCTCCTCACCCCCCCCCCCCAAAAAAAAAAAAAAATCTGTCTCTAATTTCAAACTCAAATAAGCTCACAGCATGGTGGCCTTTGTTTTGTTTTCTTCTCCCCAACTCCTCCCTGCAATTGCATAACAAAAGTGTCTAAATTCACACCATCTGGCCGATAAAGACACAGGCCCCAGTGGCCGCCTGGCCCAGCTGATTAGAGCTCCTGTCTAGTCTGAGCCTTGTGGCGAAAGTCACAGCTGTGGGGCTTGCTTGCACTCAATACAACTCTGTTATTAGCCAGCTGTAGGCCCTGAGACTACTTCTGTTCAAATTATAATACCTTTTAACCCTCTGAGCATTGAGGGCATAGGGGGTTGCTGGCAGCAGCATAACAACTAGTTTCCTCTTAGTCGGTAATTGGAAGAAAAAGAAGAAGAGAAAAAAGTTATTCCAGGAGAGGAGACTGTTTACCTTGATTTCCAACCTTTGGGGGGAAAGGCTGTGTATTTAAGAGAGACCCACCTAATAGGAACAGTTCCCATTAGGCCGTAATAACCCAAATGAAAAATTTCAGATCTGCAAATAAATAAATAGAGCCTCTCGCTGAAAGCACTAATTATTGAGAGTTGAGAGTTTAACTTTCAATTGCTATGACAGATTGTTGTAGCCGTATCAATATTTAGACAACTTTCCTGCTAAGCACGCATCTGTCACTGTCTGAGTGGAAGATGCGGAGTTTCGGATGCACACGTCTCTATACAGCAAAAATATCTGCATGGGTGATTACATACAGAAAATACCCCCAAAAAAGCCCACCTTCAACTAGCAAGGGATTGGAAGAAGAGGAGCAGAAAAGACAGGCAGACCCTTTCTTTTTAAAAACAGTAGGCATCAATTTGGACAGCAGAGTGGGTACAGTGCATTAAATTTTTATACACTGTTACTAATGCAAACTAAACTAGGGGCTTTAAAAATTGATGCTGCCACTTAAGCAGCACACAATGAGGAAGATTTGATTATTGTACTTAAAAGAAATAAAATAAAATGTCAAGTTTAACTAGAGTTGGATCCATTCCCCTGACATTATTCAAAGTGATATGTGTAATGCCTCTTTGGAATAAGCAGCATCCTGTTCAGAGATACTTTAGGAAAACACGACATTTAAAATCAAATGTCTTGATTAGGTTACAGAGCGCTTTTGATTTCGTTCACTAATCTGCGTTTTACATGGAGAGAACATCCCCGAGTTGTAGTTCTTCCTTGGCTAATCTATCAAGCAGGAAAGTTCAGTATAATCGGAATAATGGTTTACATTTGTAGAACACTACCTTAAATCAAGCACGGAATGCGTTTATAGGCATCAGTGGAGGCCAGGTATATAAAAGCTGAAACAGAGCGTCTGATACTATAAAGGCACAGAAAGGAAGCAGGGGAAAAAGCCAAAATAATTTTATTTTAAAGAAGTACATGTAGATGGGAAGGTGCTGGTGTTTGCTGAAATATTTTAACATCTACAGTAGAACTGCACTCTATACAGGAAGAGTGGAGGAAGATGAAGTATGCTGTTATTTTGTTATCACAAACAAGGACCCAACTGCATAGCAATTCAAAGATTTTGCGTCTCTAACGTTCACCTAGTTATAGTGAAGACTTTCAACAATATGGATAGCATATATATTTAAATACGTATGCAAGTTCTAGATGTGCCAGGAAGTAACATATATACCTTTGATCTTGGCTACTACATCTACAGGTCCTTTCCTGTGAAGTGCACCGTATGCATCTTATACGTGATATACGCTGTGTTTGTGCATACATGTGTGACTGTGGGTCAAAAGTAACAGTGCTCATTTTCTTAATTAATGAGAGCAAGCACAACAGATAAACGCTATACATTTACTTGATCCTTATTATATTTAAAAAGTAATGGAACAATTGACATAATTGTGGAGTACTGAGACCGAGACTTTCCCTTGACGAGAAGTCTGTCCAAATAATCTGCTCTTACTACTATATTAACTTAAAAAGCTAGTTAAAAATAAATAAATAAATAATCAAGTAGCAAACTGCAACATTAAAAGAAGCAACATTCAGTCCAACAGCTTAACCCCCTCCCACTAATACAATAAATCACAAACTGTGTTTAATAAAGGTCAAGGTTGGTTTTGCCTTTCATTTTCTGAAAGAACATTCTATGCACAATTTAACACATTTTAATATAAGAACATTGACTGTTTGCATTGTTATACGTATTGAAAAAAATTTAATTACACAAGAGCAGGAAAAGTAATAAGTTACCATGGAAGCACGATGTACATACATAAGGTACATGTAACTTTATACTTATACAAATGTTATTAAAAACATCCTCAACTCATTTTACCGTCTAATTTATAACTTTACATGCTAAAAATAGTGTCTTTTTAATTAAAAGGTGGAAGTCCCCTAAATATTGCTTAGACGGTATAGAACAGAAGGATTTGTGTTTTGGTTTGAGGGGTTTCTTTTTTGGTCGGAGTAGAACTAAGCAAAATTAAAGAACATTAATGATGATAATTTAATTAAGAAAATTAAAATATTTCACCAGAGAAAATTACATGAAGAATGCCTTTTAGATTCCAGGTAAAAATCTGGAAGTTAAACCGCTCATTCTCAAAAGGTGAACAGGAATTTTGTGAGAAAAGTCTCGATTTAAACAACACACACGAAGGCCTAGTTTAAACAAAAATAGCACAGCTCCAACTGCAGACCTGGGGTTGCTAAATCTCTTGCAGTAAAAAAACAAAACAAAACAAAACACAACAACAATCAAAAACACCAAATATCTGTATTGAACCCAAATCAAACATTATCCACATGTTAAAAAAAAGTCTTCCTACACAAAGAATCTGTCTGACACAAAAAAACCCCAAACAAAATAATCAAACTCTTCCTACCTACAACTTCATCAGAAAGGCCATTTTAGCATCTATGGAAACAAACTTAACAAATGATATGATGTTAATAAAGTCATCTTACCTGCACATGACTTCATGGGTAAGCAAAACTCTGCACATTTCGGGATTCTTGTTCTGTCCTTCGTAAGTTATAGGCTACAAAAATTAAGAAAAGGGGTAAGGCAGTAGCATCAGGGGGTTACTTATTTGTCACAATATTCAGCTCTGAGGTGAAGGCTTTTTACCATTGCTCACCATCGCTGGCAAATAAATACCTTCCCCCAAAGCCTTTATGAGCAGGGAAAGCAGCTTATACATAAATATTGATAAAAAGTGGATAAAAACCTACAATCCATAGAGGAAAAAGAGAGACTTAAGAGCATTACTTTTCTATTGCCCTCAAAAATAAGTTCTGGAATACAGATGAACAAGAGACAAAAATGAACCAGAGAAGAAAAAACATGCAGGGCAGCGTAAAGAAAAAAGGAAGGATGAGGCGGGACAGGATAGCACGGCACATATTAGCTATGCTCACCTGCTTAGTGACTGAATCAATGAGCCTAACGTACAGATCCTGTTCAGTCCTGACACCTAGAGCGAGAGAGAAGAGTAATAAATAATGCTGTTACATGCATCTTTCCCTAAACATCAGAACAAAACCATGTAGTTTCATCTAGTGCCTTATTAAACAGCCTCAGAAATACCATTTAGTTTTGTTTCCTCTAGTGTGTTTCCCAAGTCCATCCACACCAGGTAAACTTCAGAGTTCATCCCTACACTGAAGGGGCATCGTGCAAGGAAATTTATGTATATTTTAGAAGTCACAGTGACAGCACCTACAAACCTTGCCTCCCTGTACAACATACAGAAGGTGAATGGAAAGAGGACTCACCATTGCTATAAAGGAGCTGGAGTTTGTAATGCGTGCCGTTGTTCGTCTTTTCATTGCCTTGCTCCTGGAAAGAGAGAATTAAAAAAAAAAATTCTTCCAGAACTTACACTTGGCACATTTAAAATGCAAAAGCTGATAATCATGATGGAAGCGACAACAAAGTTCATTAAAATTCTGAGAGGTGAATCCACTGATTGGGATATATTAACCTTCCGAATGACCCAGGACAAACTACAAAATACTGCTGACATCTTTTCCTGTAGGAGTTCAAGAACTTCTTTTCCTCTCTTACTTGCTATTATGCTCCCAACTTTTTCAAGGCAATACACTGAGATGAATTTGTACACTTCAAGTCAGTTAATATAAAGCAGATTGATAGTGGCAAAGCTCAGTGGGTTTTGGTTTTAATGTCTTCATTACTTTCCAATAGTCTTATTTTGAGTCATTATTGATATTTACTTCCTGTAGGTTGAGATACAGGGATGTTGCTTGCATGTTTTTTTACTGTAATTTCCTAGAAGATAATTATTTATGAGCATCCTTCATAATTAAAAAAATCTTGTCCGTGACTAAGAAAATAATTGTAAAAACAGTGTGAAGTGGTCACCACATGGATCTAAAATCCAAAAGCAAATGCTTTTCAAGTCCTGCCCTTGACTTTGGAGTCTTAAGAAATACATATAATCAAACTCAACAGCTAATATAACATATTACAGGTCAGATTCCGCTTCTGTTGGGGTACTAATAAAACTTGGCAGATCTGGTAGATACCAGAAAAAAAAAAAAGCACATTTGTTCCCCATTAATTTTTTTATTCTATGTTTAGTGGGTGTATGAAATTCCCATTGTATTCCTGATACAGCAGAGGCTTGCAAGCCTTTTTAACTACAGCAGCACACAGGGCAACAGCTCTACCAAAGCACCTGAACCCTTGACCAAGATCTGGTTGTATTTTGTTAGGGACAACAGGTATTAAAAGTTAGCAGCTCAACGGGGGGAGAAGAAAAGATCAAATTTGGAGAGGAAAAGAGGAAGAAGAAAGATAACAAGCCTTACTTTATCATTTTCTACAAAGTCCACAAAAGCTGTCCTCTCTATTTCCACGGGCTGCCCCTGTCTGTCGTAGAGAGCCAGAACAAAGTGAAAGAAATTGGATTTCCTCAAGTTGGAGGGTGGCTGCTTTTCAAAGTGAGCTCTGGACAAAGCTACTCCGCTGTGGAGGAAACATACGGGATAGGGTGTGGGGGGAGAGACAAAGACATTACCAGGTTGTGCAGCAGTTACAGCAAAACATCAACAGAAAAAGCAGAACATATTCATAGAGAAGCCAAGGAATCGTCCACCTTGTGCGAGTGCCACATGAGGCTACGAGCAGTCGCTTGTCATCACTGCCCCCGAGCCCGGCGCTCTCCCCCCGCCGCGGTCCGGCACAGCGGCTGCGCTCCCAAAGCTGGACGGCGGGGAGGGCTGGGGGCGACCGAGCCCGGAGCCGGGGCGGGGGGAGATGCCCGAGTTTGGAGCTGTCAAATAACGCTCATTTCGGCTTGGCACCGATGTCTTTATAGCTACGTTCTGAGGACAATAATAATTTACAGAGCCTGAACGTTAAGAGATCGGTTATTGCTAAATGCACTAAGTGTTGCACTTCCTCCTCTACCTATTCTCTTCTTGCCTGTCACACTCATTTCTGGAATGCAACGCGCAGGGTGGGAAGTAAATGTAATATATCATAAGTGCTATCTGTACATCGCAGCATCGTTCACTTTTCCTGTAGGAGAAGACAAGCGACCTTAAAACATTTCCTACAAGCGGACTGCCAACCTGAGGGCACCTACAGTTTAGGTAAAAGACAACTAGTTTCAAGCAGAGCATCCACTTTCCTCAGCAGCTAAGTTTGTCAATGTAGTCTTTAGTCACTGACATATTTGAACCGATGCCTGCATTTTCAATTTCTGATTTAAATTGAAAGAATTTAGACTCAAGTTAATTAGCCTTTGCCCAAATCTTGTCTCTGATTGCAGAAAATGCAGTGACGTTTCCCTCACACTTCCCGGCTTGGAACGATTCAAACGCTTTGTGTACCCACGATATCCCTAACTGCAGCTACCTTTCTTAGTGAAATTAGTTGTAGCTCCCTCTCCCTAATGCCGATTTCTATCTACTGCAGAGAAAATAGGTGCACATGAGCACGATTAAGACTATCTGCCAGACAAGTTAGGAGTGAGAACAGCTTCGGGTTTCAGTCCCCAAAATAGCTCCACTGCATTGGCAAAAGTATTTGACTCTTTCGGAGAACTACAGATGTTTCCCTATGTTTTCCATTGCCAAATAGGTACAGCGTGAACTCACCACATCCGCTACAACTGCACCTAGTTTGGGGCTTCCTCTCATTCTGCATGTAAGAACTCGGATTTCTTGGGGTTTTTATGGACGTCTGAAAAAACCTGGCGATGCCACCACCCAGCACAATTCGACTGCATCCCCACCGCTCTCGCAATTAGAGGCTTCTTAGGAGCCGTTTCCTTTTACTTTCGGTTTCCGCAGGAATAAACCCCTTCTCCTACCCCCCACTTCGTATTTATTAAACTGTCTATCGACATTCATAAAACTCTGATAACTCCTCCCATAGTGCTTGGAAAACCTTGCTCATGGATCAGGCCGCGGGTGGGGGCATGGATGTACTTTTTTCTACAACATCCCTGTTTCATTTGAAGTCCCATCTGCTGTTACATGCCTTTCACCTTGTCTCTAAATTAAATAAAACCCAACTTAGTCCCAGGACCAGTTTAGCCTTCCCCGACGCTACTATGATGTTTTTATTAAAAAAAAAAAAAAAAAAAAAAAAAAAAAAAGTATCCAGAGGGCAAGAAGAAAAAAAATATTTTACCTAAAAGGGTTTTCATCATCTTACCCCTAAGGGGAAGAGACTGGAATAACGGTCCTGCGCCGACTTGGCTGGGAAGAGAAAAGGGAGGGGAAGCTATCCCGCCCAAACAAGTGAAAAACAAACAGACAAGCCCCCGGTTCGGCACGTTCACTGGTATTTCAGGTCATCAGAGACCTCTCGTACAGGTGCTACACGCGAGCAGGCTGAGGCGTGAAGGGCTGCTCAGGAACCGGCGGCTCCGAGCGCCCGCGGGGCTCCGCGCTCCGCCGCGGCGCTGCCCAGCTGCCGGCTCGGCTGCCCCGCCGTCCGGCACCGAACCGCGCTCCGCTCGCCGCTTGCCTGGTTCGGTCAGCAGCCAGCAGCCTTCAATCCACGGGTAAAGATTTCGCCAATGCCTACGGTAGCTACAGAGCCACTTGAATTAAGTAAAACAAGATGGGCCGGGGAGGAGGGAGACGGGGGGAAAGATCTGCATTTAAGTTAATTCTAACTTGGTCCGCTCCTGTTCGGCTGTCTGACCCAGAGAGCAGGAAGGAGTAGTCGGTATCGCTAGGTACAACGAATCCCCCCCGCCTTCCCCCTGTGCATAAAAAGAAAGAATGATCCGATCTCTCTGTCATCTGATCCCCGCACTGCATTTTAAGATTCTGGATGCTCCCTGGTTTTGGAGCGCTTCTCCCTAACTCTAGCTATACTATCTTGAATTTTCACTGACTAGTGGACACCGGGAGGAGGAAAGGAGACAGAAAGGGAGAAAATGAATTTAATATCAAATACAAACAACAACAAGAAGTAAAGAAAAGGCTTGCTTAAAAAAAAAAAAAAAAGCGGGGGAAGAGCGGGGGAGAAATAGTCACAGTTACCTTTGTGCTGCTACGTTTGCATCCACAACCCCAACGTTTCTGACCCAGGACCTGACGGAATCCATTTCAGAACCTAGAGATTTATCTTTCAGAATTGGTCCTCTTCCTAAAGTATCTTGAATCCCAAACATTTAAAAAGTCTATTCCAACTAGCAACAGTTTCCTTTTGGGGGATAAGGGAGGAGAAAAGAAAAAAAAAAAAAAAAGACGCAGCCTTTGTAATTGACACACACAAATCCCAGGAAAGTGGAGAAGTTCAGCTTTAAAACCAACTTCTTCTGCTTTTAAATGCTACGTGTTTTAATGCCTTCAAATAGGGGAAAAAAAGTTTTTCCTCTTGCAAAGTAAAAGTTATGCTGATTCAGTCTTGCCTGGTATCATCATCCTTCAAACGCAGGAGAGGAAACTGCATCCAGAAACTGATCGCTGTTAACAAGGATCACCTGTTTCTCAACAGACACGGGGAGAAGGATTGATCGCTGCCTAATCCAGGAGAGAGGAGGAAAAAAAAAAAAAAGCGGGATGAATTGTAAAAGAAAGGAAGAAATGGAGCTAAAGAGAGTCTGATTACACACTACGCCCGGGAAGAGCCGATCTTTCCCAAACTGGTCACCATGAATGGGTTACAGGGGTGGGAGCGCACATAGCGGGAAGGGGGAGGAGCCTGCTCCCAAATAAGGGCTGACATTTGCATAGCCTGCCCCGATTGGAGGGCTGCGGGCAGCCCCGCGCTCGCCTCGGCTCCCGGCTCCCCGCAGTCCCCCCCGGGGCGGGGGCGGCGCGGCCGGAGCCGGCGGGGACAGAGCCACCGGCCCCGGCGCTCCGCGGCAGCGGGACAACTTTTCCCTGAATGTCATAGCCCGTCGACGCCGAACGGCCCCGCCACCTAACAAGTGAACTGTGCTAAAAGCAGCAATCTCTGCAAATCTGTTCCGTGCTGTCGTAATAAAGCAATCGCACAGGTAGTTGGCTGGTTCGCTTTCAGGCGCGGTGTTTAAAAAAAAAAAAAAAAAAAGCGCTGGGAGGAACGAAGCGGGTCGCGGTGGCGATGCCTGCGGGGCTGGGGATGCAGAGACCGCCTGCAGCAGCGAGAGGCGGCGAGAGAGACTGAAGACCCCAAAGTTCTCACTACACGCGAGCTGTCAGGTCGAGCCTTAAAACTTTTTATAACATCCAATGTAAGCAAAATTCCCCATTAATGGAAATGGGAGCTCTCCCCAGCCCAGCCCGCTGTGAACAGGGACGATACCTGCGCCTGCATTTATTTTCTTTTTTTTTTTTTTTTAAAAAAAAAAAAAAACACTCTGCCATGGTGATGCTTTCCTCCCGGCCCTTTTGTATTCTGATCTGTGTATAGATCTGCCTCTGAAATCTATATAACACCAACGCGAAAACAGATTTCAAGACAATGAATGCAAATCTGTGCTCAGAGACCATCTGCCAGATGAGGGAATCAGATGTTCGGTAGTTAAAGGGACAGCGCAAGGATTTCCTTGACTCATTATGTGCAGCTCCTCTCTTTAACCTGCTTTATTCATTTTTTTTTTTAACGGGATAGAAATATAATTTCCATTTTAGAATAATTCCTAACTCTTCCCATACACATTTAGCTGCATTTCAAAAAGCCACCTTTCTATTAAATGCTAGATTATTTTCATGGAGTTTCATACAGCTCTCAAAAAAAATTTGCAAATTAAAATCTTCCCATAAAACTTTCATAAAAATATATCCTTAATTCAGGCACGACTGAGGGCAAAGCCGGAACTCCGAATTATTCTGTCTACATAAGTGACAGACATGGTATCAGATGAATTAATACATCTCACAGAATCTTTGTTCAAGGAGATTTACCATGCTAACCCACCTCCCCAAATTGATAAATATGCAGTAAGTGATTTTGCCAGGTTAGCAAAAGGCGAGGCTGACATTATTTTAACGGCACAGAAAAGCAACAGCAGTTTGACGGTGTTAGAGAGTGGAGGCCAGCCTTCCAAGGTATGATCTTCGCATCTTTGAGATGCAATTTCTCAATCTAAAAAAACCCAAATCCAACCAAACAGGGTAAGATATTCAAACAAACAAACAGTAGCGAGAAAACGAGAACATACCACGTAAACGTACAGGCAATGGTAAGGCATATTATAGTGATTTATTTATTTATTTTTAACCATTTCGCAATAGGCGTGGGTACATTTCCTCGAATAAAAGCCCTCTCTTTGTACGAAGCTCATTTTTGGCAATGCCACTCTGACCATTTCCGCATTTACTCTTAAACCTGGGGCAGGAAGGGAAGGGGAGGGGGCGGAATTCCCACTCGATCTACCCTTGGCCGATGTATTCATAAGGAGAAATTGTTTCCTAATAACTGCGTCCCTCGCTCCTAGCGATAACGCCGAGTCTGTCCCCGTAAGGCGTTAAAGGGAGCCCGGTCGAATCCAACCCAGATGCTTATCCAGTTCCAGCCTAGTCACTTAAGAAACACCGGGGCGCGCACGGCGAGGCCGTGCCAGCTCCCGGAACAATGGGGACTCGTGTGCCGTGGCCTCCGGGGAGCCCGGCTTTTAGGGATTCATGGCAGGTCAGAGGGCAGCGGCGCAGGTCAGAGGAGATGCACTCTCCTCGCCCCAAACAGCTGCCACCAGAATTTGGCACTTCAGGGACGAATGAAGAGAGCCTTCCCCTCCTGCCCCAGCGGGGGCTGCCGGCCGTGGGGCGCCCTCCCCGCGCCGCTCCCTCTCGCGGGGGGAGAGCCCTGCCAGCGGCAGGGAAGCACGGCGCCGCGGGCGGCACAGCCCCGCGCCGGCTCCTCGGATCGGCTCCGGGAAGAGGAAGCGCTTTCGGGGGGGATGAATTTTCTCCCCCCAACTAAGTTTCTCTCCTTCGCAGTGTTATCTTAAAAGGACAGGAGTTCTTAAACACTTCTGAAATTACAAACTCCCCGATCTAGATTTCCCATTTCAAGCACTTGGTTTAAATGCAGTTTGGGAAAAGCCCATCTCTCAGACTCTTCGGGTGTAAATTCACTGAGTAATAGCAGCATTTATACTAGCGCAACCGCCGCTTAATTTGGATTGGCACTTCAGAGGTTTCTGCGGTTCGGCTACGGGAATCGGTTCCACCGGCAGGTAAACGGCACCATGTAACTCCGTGAGGGAACGCGTTGGCTTGGGGAACACACCCCACACACATCCGCCCCCACCAAGCCCTGCGGAGGACGCCTCGGTGAAGAGAAGGAAGCCTCCATCAGCGGGTCTTCCACACCTCACTGGCACCCAGCCCTAAACACACTTTAGGGGCACAAATAAGAGCCCGCCAAAGGCTTGGGGAAAGGGTTTCTCGGAGTCAAGCGGCGCTGCGAGTGAGAGCGACTCTCCACCGGCAGCGCTGAGCGGTCGCGGAGCGGCTGCCGCGCACCGACCGAACGGGGCGGGGAAGGGTGTCGGGCCGCGCAGCCCCGCACTCCCGGGCCAGCGCGGCCGGGGCTGGGAAGCGGGGCTCCCGCCCGCACCGGCGCCGCTCCCTGCGCAGCCCCGCGCCGCCGCAACTTTCACAGGCGCCGCGACGCGCGGCTTTCATTCTCCTGAATCGCTTGAAGCGATTTTCTTCCTCGTACTAAAAAAGAAGGAAAAAAATATATAAAAAACCCCACCAACTGGTTGGGTGAGCGCTGATCATTTCCTTCTGGAGGAAGAGCTATTCCCCTCAAGACTGCCACGCTCGTTTCCACATGCCGGGGTCAAAGTGACAGGTGAGGCGGGTTTGACGTGGTAAAGCGAGATGCTCGTCTTTCTTAGTAGGTTTTTAACAACGTCGTTTTGTACACCGGAGTCAACTTTCACGACTCGACACATTTTAGAAACTCCCCAGCAGGAAGAAACATATATATTTAAGATAATACTTAAGCCCTGTAAAAGCATAACCTTTAAACTACTATTGTTTCCTCTCACGTTTAAGGAGAAAATGTCAACGAGAAAGTTAAACTACACCTAAAGACGACAGTTGGAAAGAAACATTTCATTCTTCCTATTCATTTGTGAGAATTCACCGTCCTTCAGGTGTCTCAAGGGAACGAATTGTAGGTTAAAATTATCAACGTCAGAATGGAGAGGGATAACTAATCTTTCCCTCTTTATCCAATAATCTCACTGTAAGATTCATTTTTCTGGTACACCTGTACCAGAAAAATAAATGTGCCTGTTACAAATTTTCCTTTAGGCTGTTAACCGCTTAAAGTTTTAAGTTATTTGCAATGCATGTGACTCGCGTTCAAGCACACATCAATCACATCTTTGGCAATAGAACGGTATCTGACAAAGTCGTCCCTGAAAATAACTTTCAAGAGCCCAACATAAGCATAAACAAAATATTTACTTGCACGGGATACCCTGAAACAGAAAAGTGGTTACAAGAAAGAGGAACAGGCTGTGTTCTGAACTTGTGTAATGAGAAGTGTATGGAGGGCAGTCAGAGCACTACGTACAGAACTAGATTAAAGTCTACTCCGACCGATGCAAGACTACTGTTGATTTACAAGACCCTCGATTTAATTGAACTAAGAACATACATAGCTTAAGGGGGAAAAAAATGCTTCTTAAAACGTTTTTAATATGAGAGGTTTGAAGCAGTTCAGGTGCATGCAACTAAATCACAAAAGCAAATCGAGCTCTTAACTGTGCATGGAAAATGCAAAACAAGGACTTAAGCACTGAAGTGCTTTTGGTTATATTTATTATAAGCCCGGTTTTATATAATCAATATACAGCTTCTCTCAGAAGAGAACACCTCCATTTGATTGCTGGAAAAAGTTTAACCCCCAAGTATAAAATAATTGATCCTCTCCACACACACCCATGCTATTAGCAAATAACCAGAAACATGGGTTTATAGCTGTAAAATCATGACCTATACCTGGTCGCTCCCCCCTCTCTCTCTCCGCCTTCCCTCTTGCATCATAAAGGCACTATTTACTGGAGGCAACCCTCCACACTGATCAGCACTTACGAAACGTGCAAGTTTCAGAGATTCTACTGATCACATTTATAAGTAGTGAACAAAGGAACGCTTTCAAACTTACAAATGCATAAGTAAACATTTAATAACTTCTCCACCTCATCTTTCCCAAAAGAGAGAAAATATTATATCCATCAGATCCTCTTTTGCGTCTCCCATTCATTCCAATAAGTAGGTGCTTTTTTCACCAGAACAGAAAAACACATCTGCTAGGTTTTATATCCAACTCTTTTTTTTTTTTTTTTTTTAAAGATACTTTTACTGCCTTTTGCCTAGCATAGTTTTTGGAATGCGTTAGCAAATAATATTTTACCATCGGGAGTGTATGTTCCATTTTATTTTATAATGCAGATTTGAGAAGTCTTAGTGCTGAAGTTTGTTTTTCTAACCACATGGAGGTTTGAAGCAACAAGCACATTCAGGAAAAATACTTTAAGTGGGTATATATTTGTGCTGGGATCCTCTCTCTCATTTTGCAGTTTACAGAAAGCAATCAAGGTCAGCTTTTCAATATGTCTTTGTATATAAACTATCTAAAATATTCACCAGGAAGAAGAGCAGTTTAGGTTATCACAGCCTTTCTAGTTCCAGGTACATACTCATGACCCAACTCCAGCTGTCAAATAGTCTCCACAAACAACTGGATAAATGCAGACATACTGGAGAGCAGAACTAAATTTATTCATTAACATATGAACCAAATAAAAAGTGGTTCCCAGTATTACAAACATTCTTATACTGGCACTTAACCTATATTAGTCACTTGAGTGGTCTTACAAGAATTACTTGACAATATACACATGCTTAACCTCATGCTTAAACATCTGCACAGCGAGGGCCTAAGTTTTATTTCTTGACTCAACTCAATGCAGCTCTGTCTTAAACAGGTGTCTAACTTTAATTACATGAATAGTCACTCTGAAGTGATGCCACAGGGACAGTTGCCTGCTTAAAAGTCAGCAAACCTTAAGCATCTTGCTAGATAAAAACTTGATTTTTAAAGTGTTTAAAAATATAAGAATTGTGAACACCTGCAAGTTTCTTTAGTTATTCCATGTAGCACAGCCTAACATTTAAATTGTGACACTCTCAAGTCACAGTAATACAGAACTGATGCAAACTAGTATTGTAACAGGAATATGTGAATTGCGTTTAATTCCAAATTTTCCAGTTTTGCCCCTGATTAATAGAAGGGGGGACACATATCTAATGCATATCCTGCTGTACTGTTTTGATGGGCTGAAAAAACAGCCTCCAGCCAGGGCTAGCTATCTAGGAAAGCTTCAGCTTCCAAAGTTCTGTCATTTTCCAGGCATATACATACATATATATCCATATATACGCACACCAGAGTCTTATCAAAGAAATATTTTTTTTTGAGAAAGAAAGGATACTGATTTTCATCTCACATAACTCAGATAAGCGAGTAAGTAGACCCACCGCAGGCTCTCCACTAACCTTTCACTGTTAGAATAAATCCACAACTTCACCACATACAAAAATACAGAAAGTTACACGGTTTGGTTCAAAGCCTAGTACATTGTTGGAAACATTGTGACTTCAACAGGGTTTGGATCAGAGTATATAATCGCATCAATTACAGATTTGGTTTTCTTATTTTAAGATGTTTTTCTAGCTAAATTTTAGTGTTTGTAAAGCTTTCGAGGTACCTGCAGCGACAAACTCACCTAATCCATGCAGTATTATTGTTTGATAGGCTGAGAAGCTAAGGCACCAAAAAAGTCACAGTACATAAGAATAAGCGTCCAACATGCTCATCACCTACAAGGGCATCTTCCTCTTATTGGAGCATTTTCCCAATACACAGGAGTCCATAACAACTAGAAGAGTACCCAGGTCGCATAACACACACACAGAACCTTGGTTAGTATGGGCTCGGGGAACACTATGGAGGCAGCCCTCTTTATGCTGCTCAAGGATGTGGATATATATTGCTGATGCAGGCTGTTTTCAACCTTGAGTTACATAAATTGGTGCAAACCCATTCTGAAAGTGGCATTGAGCTCTGTGGTTTAAAAATAAAAGCAGGTTATATTATTAGGGGCTGCAACTGCAGGCTTCTTGAAGGAGGAACTAGCTTTAACCATTCTGTATAATATAGAAGCTCACTTACCAAGATTCTGAATCCCTAAGTGGAGTTTGTTAGTGCAACCACAATACAAATTATTAGGAAAATATCCTCTTGAGGATGGTCAATAATCAAAACATCTGCCTCCTGCTAAGTTTCCTGTGCCTTCTTTTAAAGCATCTGGTACCGGAAGCTAAGATATAATACACAAGAAGTCTAATCTAATCTGACTATTCCTGCATCCGTTCCATAAGGCAAGAAAGAGGTAGTTAAAAGCTCAGTGTATCATAATTAGAGCTTTACAGCCTTGGAGAGACAGTTCTGTTCTTCTCTGAAGCTTATTAAATAACCTGAAGAAGTTGGGTAGAACAGAATGATTAATACACCTAACTTAATAAAACTGACTGGACTTCTACCTCAGTACATGGCATTTCAGAAGCTGCCAGATTACACAACCAGATACTGATCCTGCAAGCATTTGCACTTGTATTACAGACAGTGAAGCTGATGGCATGTAATACCAACTGCTCTCAACAGAGCTTTCTGAGGTTAGGGTCCCATAACCAGTAAAATTGTGAGCTTTTGTTTTTGAGAGTTTAAGTCATTAGGAACTAGTTTAGTCTAAACGTTATCTTCTAGGAGGTGAGAAATCTACCCAGAGTTTTATGCCTTCCGTGCAATTTAATTATAGTTTACCATTTGAACTGTTTCTTTCATCACTGATTTTAAGTATTCGTAGGCAGGCTAAACATCAATGCTTTGAAATTTACACACACCTAAATGGTTCTGCTACTTAAAAGGATTCAATCACCCTGGTTGTATGGCATCACATTTCCATCAGCAGTATCAGGTACAGAAAAGTAATACGTTTTACTAAATAACCTGATACTACTAAAATATTCAAGAGCATTGCTACTATTTTTAATTAACAAGTTGTACCGTGTGCCCCCAACCCAATCAAGCTACTACAACAGAAAGATCAAGAAAAAAAAAAGTTTGTAGCTTTGTGCCTCTGATATGGTGAAAATTTGTGTATTTAGTTGATTTTACAGTACATCTGTATATAACAATCTTAGACATGCCTCCTTAAGCACATTTTCCACAACCAGAAACTAGGAGCAGCAAAGCTGGAAGCTGTGGATGGAGAAAGAAATCTGTACACACCTGTAGAAGATGATGAGCCCAAGACTAATTGGCATTATTATGTCTGGGCAAGCACTTAAGTCTCTTCTACTAGTGTTCAGGAGAAAAACACAAACTCCATTAATACACAGCATGAGAAGTAGATCTCTTTCTATAAGCTTTGGGATTCAAGTCAGTTTAATTTAAGAAATCAAGCTAAGGGCATCAAATAAGAATTAGCTGCTAACAGACAAGCACAGAAGTCAGGTTAGACTCACACTGGACAACACAAAAAGGCACCTTTATGATGCCCAGCCGGAGCCAGGCTGTGCATTGCCTTGATTTACCTAGTGTGAACTTGATTACAAATCATGAGATATTTTAAATCTTAGCAAGAGCTACAGTAAACCATTATATCAGCTCAGATATGTTTCCCTTTGTGTTTCCACTGTAGATGGAAGAATTGCCATATTAGCTGTGATTCATCAGAAGATGCCTCTATTCACGATGGTCCTTTCATGACAGGGAGCACTAGCTTTATAGGTTCATTGTGTACCAGATGACTAATATGCGGTGGGAGGTGAAGGGCAGTGGAATGTGCACCCTCCCTCTTTAGCTACTTGCTAAAGACAAAAAATAAGCGTTTGCTTATTCCGAGTCCACAGGACATCAATGACAACAAAACAGATGAGCAGGTTCAGAGGGTTTTTCAGAACACCACCCCGACCAGACACAGCTTTGTGGTCCACATGCATTCTTTGGCTTTAGGGGAGGAAAACACCCTCTGTTGTTTTCAAGAGCATGTGTTCAGAGCATCTGAAGACTAGAATATGTTGAAGCATATGGCATATAATTTCCTTTCTTCCATTCATAATCTGCAGCAAGATCAGTTCTAGTATGAACAAGCTCCAGCTTTCATTTGAAAATATTTCCATAGCCATGTCCTTCTAGCAAGCCTATTTAGGCATCATCTTGCTGCAAGCAAATACCAGAAAAGTAGTAAGTTACCATTGCTATGGATGGGCTAAGCGATTTGCTTACAGCAAGTAGATGCCCATACATCTTTAAGACTTTCCATCTGCTTGCTACCCTCCACTGATATCTCACATAGGAAGTACAAACACCACGTGCTATCAACTTACTATGTGCCTGTATACCATCCTAGTAACTACAGTCTAGTCCACATGAGATAAAGCTCTTTCACTGCTCTGCTCGTGATCCAAACATTAGAAGAAACAATGAGGGGAAAGCGGATAAAGCAGAGGCACAGACAAGGACGGCAGGAGGAGAAAATATCACTTCGACTCAGAACACTTAAGACCACACAGTATAACTATTAAGTAACTGAAGGACAGCCAGCTGCTTTCAAAGACTTGCTATCTATTTATTTTCCCCTTCACTACAGTCCACTGTTTGGTCAAACCGTTCTCCAAGTACCCATGGGACAGAGGGAAAGAGAAGAACATCAACCTACAGGAGTGACAGCACCCTCAAATATGGGCCCTCCCTTACACTTAGCCAAGAACCTAGAAAGTACCTGATGCCCTACAGGCTTGTGCCCCAGGGCTACGAGACTTGAGACTCTCTTGAATCTCTAATACATGGTGGTCTGGATTGGCACTAAGGATAAAATCTTCCAGCAGAGGCCTAACACTGGCTTTTGCCCTGAGCTGTGCGCAGGCAGCCTTACACCCAGGATTTGCTATGCTGACCTTGACTGTGCTGAGAGTGCTGGGCAGATAGAACACACACTGTCTGGAAGGCCAACCTGGAAAGCAGCACAGTGTCTACTACCTCCAGAGGGAAAAACCATTTTATAAGATGGTTTATGGCATCTTATTTTTCCCCATGCAGAATATGAATAACGTTAATGGTGACAGAGCCTACAGGCAATAAAAGGCCTTTGCAGGTATCAAACAGCTTCAAACTTTGCTTTGGCACTCTGCCAGCTGCTACAGTCAGCCAGCACTTCCTACTTAAGGCTAGGACTAGTGTCCATTAAGTAATTACACGGCCTTACTGGTTTCCAGTGAGAAAACAGATAGAAAACCTATTATATTTTGATTTTTAAAAAAATCATGTGAAAAATGGAAAGGAAGAAATGTGTTTCATGCACACCTGCCACTGATTTAAATATATATTTCTAATGGATAAGGAAATTCTTTTTATTCTTATATTCAGCTGCCGAGTCTCAAAACAAGAACATGAAAAATCTATACTTTTATTATCAGTCCTTGTTCAAACAGCACGTAAATGCTCAAAGAGTCCACGTCTCCCCTGTGCTCAGCTCTTCATAGCAATTTGTAAAGCAGTTCCAAAAAGAACTTGAGTGTGGCAAGAAATAAGACTACAAAGATGAAATAAGAAAGAAACAAGAATTTTTCTGGGCATTCTTAGTCTTGCACAGCATGCAGCTTAAGCAGATTTGGCAAAGCGACAAGGACCTACATTTCAAAGCAAAAGAAAACCACATTCCACTGTTTCCAATGCTATTCAATTTTTTATCAGGCAGGGTAATCAGCATATGACGCTATCAATTAGGCAAAACACTTTGTATAGACTACTAAGTCATCTTAATAAATACTTTTCATTTCATATCTCCAAATCATAACAGCAAGAATCAAATTTTCTTCAGTGATTAGTCCAATTTGGAAGAGTGCTTTTTGAAAAACTAACCCAGTTAATTTCTTCACACTTTCCCTAAAGTTTTCCTGTTTTTATTTCTTGATTCACCCCCCCCCCCGTTTTTGTCGACCACTGCAAGCTAGTTTCCATAAAAGTACAATTCAACAATAGTCAAATTGGTTGTTTTTCATTATTCACACAGGAGTTGACAAAACCTCTTTCAATGTATACCCAAACATAACACACACACTTGCCCAGCACTCCCACAAGTTTTTCTTAAGAGTCAGGTTAGCATGCATGTCAAATGCCTTTGGTCACAAAGTATCGAGAAGCCCTACAAAGTGGGTTGCTTGATGTGCTTTTTATTGTTTCTTTTTCCCTTTTTAATACAAGCACCAAGGCAAGTGTCAAAGCACCTGCATTAGGTAAATGCTGTTGTGTCATTCCTATTCAGTAAGAGGGGAAATGGGAACACATGGAAGTCAAAGCTGCAGCAGGTCAGCTGCAGAGATGGGATTGGATCTCAGGAGCTCCTGGATTTTGGGACAATGCTATCCATGAATACGTGAAAATATTTCCCCAAGGCTCAATTATTGGCACATTTGCCACACACCCTGCAAAACAACAACATTTAAGAAGTAAGCCATCAACAGCCAAGACGCAAACATCTGTTTTAAGGAACATGCTGTGGGCTGGGAACAAGACAACCTTTGCCTTTCCACCAAGTACTGGTTAAATGAGCCAAGTACATCCACTTGTATTTACAGTATTATCGAAAAACTTGAACCACTGCACTTACATACTCTAACATGTATACAGTATGCATGAACATATGTACATTTATAACGTATATAAAATTATATGTGTTTAGTTTGCCACTACAGGTAAAACTTCAGATATTGATAAAATGTTAGAGTTCTACTCAGCAGTTGGAAAGTTTCCACTTCCACGCTTTTTGTAAAATGGGGAATATTGTTTACAACTCTCAATAGTTAACCGCTGTTTTAGACCTGGCCTTATTATTTTATAAGATAGCAACTAAATATTTGATCATCTGACATGTTTTAACACCCGCAATGACTTCCTGTCCCCCAGTATCTTAGGTACATTTGTTGTTCATAAGTACAACAGATAGAGAATTAGGGAACTGGACCAGCTGTGGAAGTTTTGCCATCAGTTTCAGCAATAGCGAAACTGCATTTGGACATCTGATCATTGACTTCACAACGTACACCAGCCTTATACTTTGTCATAGTAGAACTCCAAGCATAAGAGCAGATTTCTCTTGTGCTGTCCAGTCAGGTCCAGAAAGAAAGTCCACATATCCAAGAGTTCAGAATCAGTGTGCAAGTCAAAAAGTATGGGTTAGAGGAAATAAAAAGGCATATGCCTGTACGTTAAATGTAAAAGCAGCAGCTAGTAGAAAAGCAGAAGTCCTTGCTGACCATTCAGTCATACCAAACATGACCAAACATAAAAGATTTAAACACACAATTCTATGATTTAATCCATATAACATGGTTTAAAGTTCTTCATAACAAAGCAGATGAATTCGGACATGCATTTCCCCCCCTCTGACCCTCTATGAAGCTCATCTTCTGATCAAGAGAATTCCTAGGAAAGGAAAGGGAAAAGATTACCAGTCTTGTTTTAAACTTTCCAAAGTTTGAAGAGTTTGGCAGGCAACTTTCTCCTCAGACACTGGTAAACGATCTAGAAGGAAGGGCGTGTGCAGGGAGGGGAAGAGCTGAGCTAAGCGTGCACCACGGTCAGTGTAAAGGTGATGGTAAATAGGCTGATAAGACAGCAGCTCTGATAGCACTGGAGAAAGGCCCTTAAAGAGGCCATGGAAAGATCTTGGAAAAGAAAGATTGATGAAGGAACCGAAGAAAAAGGCAGTGTAGTTGAACCAATGACCTAAATTGATCACACCAGTAGGACTTTCAACAAGCTGGGAGGAAGCATGGCAGCTGTCAGCATGCCCGCAGAGGCAGGAGATCCCAGTCCTAGAGCAGAAGCCTTGATAGTTCAGGTAGAAAGACAAAAGCCAGATCTTTAAAATACTATTAAGGTGACAATACTGACACTCATTCATGTCTCAAGTCCACATGGCAAGGAATAGGGCTCAGCACCATCTCAATATGGGCTGCCCACTGGTGCACATCTCCACTGAGCCCCTCTCACTCAACTCATTTGTACAACCTTATTAACAACAATTAAATGAAAGATGTTTTGGTGCCATACCTCTTAATTTTGCAAAGATTACCAGAGTATTTTAAATACTCAAGAAGAGACAGGACGCTAGCGAGTACTGTACACACATGCCATGCCAAAAGAGACTGCACTGTAAATAAGAGGAGAAGAGAAGGTGGAACAGTATATTCCCAATTTACATATCAGAAACAGAGGTCCACGGAAGTTAAGCCACTTGCCTGAAATCACACAGAAAGCCAGGAACTCAACCCTGCTCTCCCAATTCCCAGAGCTGTTTTCCAGGGCACAACTGCATTCAGTCCTTTTGTAGGACAGGTAAACATTATTCAAATTGCTTAATAACAAGGGCTGGGCAAAGCAGGAGAGGAAAAGTGTTCTAAAAGTGAAAATAAAAGTCCCTCCCATTAAGAAGTGTCTTTTGCACTCCTGATTAATTATGCAACAGATTAAAATATTAAATATATAATTTCCTGTCCCCAAACAAAGCTATCACAAAAGACAAACGTGCAGCTCAAACGAAAATAAAAAAATAAACCAAAAATCACAGCATTGTGAATACCGTTTACCTGGGCAATGCCACCACCTTGTGGTCTCTACAGCCACACCACCACTAGAATCTTCATGTCTTCAATAGTAAATAAACCTAATGCTGTCTCGCTGTGCTGTTTTGAGAGAACTTTGCTTAGACTTCACTCATGAACTACCTTAATAGCTCCGTCTGGTATCCAGTGATGGTATTTAATGATATTCAACAAGGCCAAATGCCGGGTCCTGCACTTGGGTCACAACAACCCCATGCAGCGCTACAGTATTGGGGCAGAGTGGCTCGAAAGCAGCCCGACAGAAAAGGACTTGGGAGTGTTGGTTGATAGCCGGCTGAATATGAGCCAGCAGTGTGCCCAGGTGAACAAGAAGGCCAACAGCATCCTAGCCTGTATCAGGAATAGTGTGGTGAGCCGGACTAGGGAAGTAATCATCCCCCTGTACTCGGCACTGGTGAGGCCCCACCTCGAGTACTGCGTTCAGTTTTGGGCCCCTCGCTACAAGAGGGACATTGAGGTGTTGGAGCGTGTCCAGAGAAGGGCTACAAAGCTGGTGAGGGGTCTGGAGGACAAACCTTATGAAGAACGACTGAGGGAGCTGGGGTTGTTTAGCCTGGAGAAGAGGAGGCTGAGGGGAGACCTTATCACCCTCTACAACTACCTGAAGGGAGGTTGTAGAGAGATGGGGGCTGACCTCTTCTCCCTGGTGACAAGTGATAGGACGAGGGGAAACGGGTTCAAGTTACGTCAGGGGAGGTTTAGATTAGATATTAGGAAACATTTCTTCACTGAAAGGGTTATTAAACATTGGAATAGGCTGCCCAGGGAGGTGGTGGATTCACCATCCCTGGAGGTGTTTAAAAAAAGGGTGGATGGGGCACTTAGGGACATGGTTTAGAAGTGGCTCTTGTCAGGGTAGGCTAAAGGTTGGACTCAATGATCTTAAAGGTCCCTTCCAACCTCAACAATTCTATGATTCTATGATTCAATTATTTAGTCATTGTTTTACAAAGTTGATACCTGTTCTCAATACAGAGAAAGCTACACTCATTCAATGAACATAACATCTCCTACTCATGTAACCCTGAAAAAAGGTCTTCCTAGTACTGTTATTCTGGCATAGATGCCTTTTCTCTTTGGAACCATATTGTACTCCAACAGCTTTTCCACCTAAATTTTTCTTTTTCCTTACAGCATCTTAAGGTCAAATTGATTCCTATAAAGTCTTTCCACTCCCCACTGAATAGCGTAAATATACACTTTGCTTCCCAAGTAACACTTCATAGAAATGTTTGCTCAGTCTTTATGTTCAGAGCAGAGATTCAGCATTCTGCCACTATTTTCTTGTCTGGCATTACTGATGAATCTACAATCCAAGAGAACAGAACATTTCTTGCCATGTAGCATGGGCACATACAGGAGAGCATCTCCATGCATGTAGACTGTGGAATTATTTTAGCACTAGTGGCAGAGTCAGATTAACTTTTGTGGTGCTATTTATCATCCACAAACTGAAAACATTGTAACTTCCAGCTTGTTTCCTACCTGGCACAGAACACTGGTGCCACCACCTGTTAGTCAGCAAACAGGAAACACTTGGTTAGTTGCTGGCCTTGGGGAAGAAAAAAACCCAACAATAAAAAGCCAAAACACAACAAAATCCACAAACAAATTACTCTCCATCTTGGGAGATCTAGTGGCAACCTCTCTGATGAATTTAAGGCACACCTTTTGTCTCTAAGATTATCAACAAGCTACCTGTTCCAAGTACGAGGTTATCTACACAAAGCAGTTTCTCCAAGACTCTTGGACAGTAATGTGCTCTGTACAACATGCATGTAAATTCAGCAGTTTGGATGGACTGTTTTTATCACCACACCAGTGCTGTAGGCCCGTGGGGGCAACTCTGCCAGTCACTAGAGCAGGAGCCCAATTTTACGGTCCTACCCAGGAAAATTTGTTGAGACCTGATGACCTCAATAAAAACCAAGTTCCATGGAGTCTGGCACGTACGAAGCCTTCCTCCATACCAAGGCTCTTTGCCCCTCTAAGCACAAATGACAGGGTAGACTTGAAGTTACACTATGTACAGAAGCAAGAGAAAGCACTATCCCCCACCACCCCAGAGCAGTTCTGCGTAAAGTGGAATTACTTTCTGGATTAGACCCAGCTTTTGGTGCTTGCGCAGACCACATCAGTAACAAGTTGGAGCAAAAAACGACGTATCAACAATCCCAGGCTTTGCTAATGAGGCACTTCACAACCTGAAGCATGTCCATCTCCTTTCCCCTACCTTTTAAATCAGCATATCATGCCTTTGCAGTGTAACTGAAGATCCTCAGGTGACAGGCAAAAAAAAAAAAACAACTTGTTATCAAAGTTATCATGTTTGGCCACATGACTCTCTATTGCAGAATTGAATTCTACTCTGACTAGAAAAAACATATCTGAAACGGCCATAAAGAAGTAAAAATACTTTGCATATCTGCTACTGATGTAATCAAGATATCCTGTATGATGCAAACCTAGGCTGCTTTCCAGAATACTCGCACACACAAGCATTACAGCAAGTTTTCCTGCAGTGACCAACACAGAACTGATTTAGGGTAACATCAGAGCCAAGAGTACATCTTCCAAGAAACGGACATCAACAGCCAGCAGTATCCTCCTCAGAGGCAAAATTATATCCTCCATTTCCACTACAACTTTTTGATGGAACACATGCTACCTTGCTGGTTCTATACTAGTTTTACCAGTTAATTTTGCAGTTCCACTACTCAGTTTAGCTTACACTTGCCAAATAGTCATGGACCTCAGAGAGTTTTACATCGTGGTCAAACTCATTCCAAAAATACTGAAAGCTACTACCTTTACTCTTCTTTTACCTTGCTGCTTCTTTCAGGTCTATGTGGAACAGCGTCAGAACTCTGCTAGTGTGCTAGAGGCTACACTCTATGGGGAAGGGTGACTAGAATGTTTTATTACAGAATCAGCCATTTTACAACAACTGTTCTCATGTTCTCCAAAGCAGATCAAGACAAACCAGGATTTCTGGACTGGAAGCATCTGCTTTGGGAGTGATTAAGAACAGTTATGGAGTCATTCCTGTCAGCTTTCTCACTCAGATAAGCTCTAGGGTCCAATTTCTACAGGCGTTTGAGCACCCTATTCCCTTGAGCTCCTTTTGAAAGTTTTAGCCCATAAAGTCTTCCCCACAAAGCCCACTAGCGTTTGCTACCTTCACACACTATATTTAATCTCTTAATCTAAATTACAAACACTGTAGTCTCTTTACAGCATTCATAGTACACTTAGCACAATAGGATCCTCATCACTAACAAGCATTTGTGCAGTTATTAGCATAAAAAAAACATTTATTGGGGAAAAAACATAACCTTATGGTATAGGGATTGAATTTCACTTGCAAGCATTGTAAATATCTGACAGAACAAGTAGTCAGAAGGAAACGTTTTAATGAATGCAACACAGACAACAGTACAGTATGTCTGACTTTTGCTATATGCTCACAATTTTAATATTTATTTCTTGGTGTATTCAAAACTCTCTGGGGGAAAAAAAAAAAGACCACACCTTGGATTATGTGTTTGAGGACCTAGCGGTAATAATAATAAAAAAAAAAGGCCAAATCTCTAGCAGTCTGGAATTCACCAAAGAGGGGTCCAACTCACACGGAAGCATTGGCGTCAGACCCCATTAGATGCAAAAATGTCACATGAATTCAGATGACAGTCTCTCTGAAAATTCCTGCTCTACTACTTCCCCATACACTGCAGCTAAACAAAGCATACAATGTCGGGCTGAAAAGACACTGACTTGCTAGCATATGTCTTCACATTCACTAACTTTTGACTTGCTACACAATAATCCATGAGACAGGTCAAGTCTTTTTTGTGAAATAATTCTTGCTGCAACCAACCAGGCTTCATTCCCAGTGTTGCTGTGGACCATTACAGACAGGTAATTTTTCCCAGAGGAAGCTACCCCACCGAAGCTTTCAGACCAGTCCTTCTATTTTACTGGGGAGAGCAGCAGAGGCCCCCTTAGAGATCCAGGGCATATGACTTACTTGCCTCAGACTGGCCCCTGAACCAGAGTTAAAAGGAAAGACACTCAAGAGAGAATACATCGTTTTTACGTCTTGTCAACACCCTAGATACCAGAAGCTGCCCAGCATACTGCCCAGAAGCAGACACTCCGGGAACCAGTGCAGAATTCTGTGACAAGCAGTAGGATCATAAATTTTGCACACTACAGAATAAAGCCCAGGCCTCAGCATGCAGCTGTATGCAATACATGGTCAGTGAGATGTGCTCAGCATGTAGTCCAATTCTACCACTTAAGTTCAATGTAGAGTGGCACATGCTGCTGTTTATTCCTGAGAAAAAAAAAAAACAGATCCTGTAATCAGAGGGCACCACTCAGCGTTCAAAATATTCAGACCTCCTCTCCAGAAATACACCTTGCTCCATTCCAAAGAGAAATAGATATATCCCATTCAAGAGCCTTAGCCAGCCTCCAATTCCTGCACAGCACAGACTTCCCACGGAGACTAGACAGATGACCTGACAACACTTCGAAATATCATACTCATCCCTCATGCAGTCCTTGCAGCAAGCACAAAATAAATATTTTCTTATCTCAACAATAACGCTAAGACTCATCAAGGTAGGAAGACATTGATGCTCACTGCATCCTTGCTCTGAGGGGGCTATCTTTTCCAACACCCTTCAGAAAGGGCTGACATCTGCACTCATTTTCAAGTATGCTTGTCGGAAGTTAAGAGTTTAACGCAGAAGAAAGTTTCTGTAATTCTTAACAGCCTCAAATTACATTAATGTAACAACTCATTCTGATTTTTTTCAAATCTAGAATCATGCTGTAGTGCCAGGAACCAGAAACCACTTGTGCTTGGTGATGTACACACACAGCACAGGGAAAGACTCCCAACAACAGACAGCTATTACCACTTTTTACTTTTCATTTGGACACTTCTTGCATTTGGCTTGACACTACACTGAAAACGCGACAAGATATTGCCCATCTTTGTTACCCACCTTCACATCCCTTGGCTCAGCAGGGCCCTGCTACTTGTTTGAGTGTCTCAGATGATGCATTAATATAGGGTAGCATAGACCATTATGTTTTAACCAGAAACTACTCAGTCCGGACAAGTCTTTAATGCCTTCTAATGAAAGGCTAAAAAAAAAAAAAAAAAAAAAAGAGTAATTGCTTTGCAAACCAACTTGTTATGCCTTATAAGAAGGAGACATCAACTATTGTAACATTTCTGTATAACACATTGGATTTTTAGATCCTTATCTCAATAAACAACTGGCTTAAAATATTTTACTATGCAAAAGGGAAACATATGGGATAACTATCCTCCTTGCAATACACTTAAGAGTCAGACATTATTAGGTCACAGCCATACTGCAGCATATTCAATTAAGTACAGTTCAGTCTCTATACTTTTTATCCTGCATTTTTAAGTGTCTACAAAGATTGGAAGTACCTATGTCTCTTTTTTTTTTTTTTTTTTAATTTCAAGGGATGGAGAGAGGAAAGGAAAGATGTTAGAAAGGATTTGTGCAAGTCACCTAATAAGAGCATGGAGGTAAACCAAATGTTGCAAGCCCAATCTTATCCGAAGCAACTGAGTGCCAGATTTTAAACTAACACAAAAGCCCATAATGGTGATTGCTGAACCTTGTTTTACAAGCACCACCTGAGCATTTGAACCTTTGCTCCTTGCCACTACACAGTGCAACAGTAATGCCCTCATTTACACCAAATGGGACTTTCCTGTGTTCCTCTTCATATTGTCTCCTGTGCTTAAAGTAACAGCACTCCACAGATGAGCTGAACAGCTGCCAAAGTACAAGCTGTTGAGTATCTAATTCAGGAAACATGAAACAGTTTGCAGGATTAAGGCCCCAATAAATATTTCTCCTCCAAGAGGGTCTTCCAAAAGAGATATAATTATATATGCAAGGTAATAATTTAACACCCCCATTTTCTTCTTCCCCCCCCGATCACCTACACAGGCTTAGACAGGAAGGCAAGAACTGGAATGTTGAGATTGCTCACCAAAAAAAAATAATCCGGAAATCCCTCCCTGAGGAAATGCAAGTAGACTGGATTTGCTTTGAAAAAGCGAGAATTGAGTTAAAACAAAACAAACTTCACGCTCTGGAGTACACTGCGTCTGCTCCACAGAGCAGCTGAAACCCAGTACCTGCTGTCCGAGAAAACCATATTAGAACTGTGCCACCTTTATGCCTTAATTCTCTGTGTAATAATAGCCGCCTTTCCTTTTGGCACGGACAGAGCAAGAGGCATGACCCATCCATGCTTATCTAAGTCTCAAAGCTACTCTATCACTACACCCTCTCTCCTGGCACTATCCCAATTAGCTAGAAATAAGGGGGGAGGAAACACCGCAAAAAAGAAAAATTTGTAGAAGTGACTGTTTATGCACAATGGAACATTAGTTTGGATTTAGATAGCTAAGAATACAATGGCTACAGCCCTACATGCAGAAACCTCTTCTGTGATAAAAGCATCTTATATTTATCGTATTTCCTGAGAAAAAGATCAAGCTAAAACAGAGAATCAGAACACTTGTGAATGTTTATGAACAAACTTTTCTGCAGACCTTGGTGCCTTACCTCAAGATTTATGTACCAAAACTCCAGAGAAGCTTTCGCTATTGATTATTTCACCATTATACTCATTACAGTAAACGCAACTGAAGTAGTAATTCTACTATGCAGAACACCACAAAATGGGCAAAAAAGCTATTATTACAAAAAAAATAGAAGGGGCAGCCCAGCTGCTAGCACAGCCCTTCCCAAAGAAACAAAAGCCAAGAGAAAACATCGCTGTTTAGGCGAGATCACAGGCTGCAAAACAGCAAGAGTCAGCCACAACCAGAGAAAAAAAATAACTCCAAGCACCACAAAAGGTAAGCCCCCCATCCCACCACCAAGCTGCAGCAAAATAAATCATCTCCTACCTGGAAAGTATCCTCATATGGTCGGTTTTTGTCAGAAAACTGCAGACCAGGCAAGGAGAACGCCTCACCTCAGCAGCCAGGGGCTGCCCCGCCCCGTTCTGGAAGGTTCCTCAGGGCTCCCCTCAGCAATCAGCACCTCAGTGGAGGCACCTGAACCAACTCACACCTGAGGTAATTTTTCTCCTCCCTCCCCTCACAGCTCTTAAAGCTACTTTCCTCCCACACAATACAAAGAGTAGCATGAATATACTGCTTGCTTTTCCCTTAAAATTCTCCATTGCAAGAGCATATGCAGGGCCCGGGGTGTGGGGAGGGCAGAGCTGTGCTTTCCTCTGAGAAAATGGCACTTGAAGGCATAGCCCTACCTCAAGGCTTTGGGGTTGGTTCCCACTGCACCCCCTCAGCAGAGAAAAGGCATATTTTCAGGATGTTTCTTGCACGTTTTCAGCATCTTGTCGTGTGTGTTGTGGGTGCCAGGGTGGGAAATGGGCAGCAATGCAAAAAAACATGCTTTTCAACTGTAGAGCCTGCAGCAGCAGCCTAGCACATCACCCTTACTCCTCACTCCTAAAATGTGGCCTCTTCCCATACCTAATACACAACATCCCTGTCAGGTTTCTACTTTGATACACAAAACGGCACCAAGTTATAGGGCAAGACCCCATCATGGTCTGCAGTGCCATGTGAACTGTCCCATCATGTGCATACAAAGCAAATGTATTATATACATGCAGCAAGTCAGGAATATCCCTGAAGAAGGGATTTTTCCTGTCACCCTCCTCAGTTGTCAGGAAAGATGGGGGCTGGAAGTGCTGCCCAGCTCTTTCTCATGTTTTTACAGCACTTAGCATAATGGGGCAGTGATATTTTACATCAGGGCCTTGAGGTGCCACTGTGAAGCAAAAATATTGTCTTAAGAACCAATTTCCGGAACCAATTTCAATTTCAAAACTGATTTATTTGGAAGGAAGAGAATTTGAGGCCCCTTATGTCTAGATTAACAAAGATGCAGTAAAAAATACGGAGTTTTATCAGCAGATCAGAGGTGCACGTTCAAATCCTGTTTTCACAGCTGCAAATGTACTAGCCAGATCGCAAAGGTCAGCTCTGTGAAATTTTCCATAGGTGGCAGCATTACTGCAGAGTTTCAGCGAGAAACACAGAGGAGCAGTATGGTCGCTTCGGCATCGGTAGAAACCTCCCTCATGGGAAAAACCTTCTAGGAATTAATTACTTTTCTACAGTGCTGTCACCCAGCACAGGCAGCCATACAAACCTAGAGGATGAATTAAAAAAAAAAAAAATCCCATAGAAAGGCTGTAATTGTGTCCGAACAAGGCTTAATAATGAACTGGATACATGTACTACTAATTTATAGCTTTTAATAGGCCTGTTATTACCAATAAGGTCAGCCTTTACTTTCAGAGCTTTATTAAGAGTTATTGTGAGAGTGAAAGGACATATTTTTGCCATAAGTGTCATCTTTGGGGTGTCTTTGTCTTTGGGAGAATTCTGTTCTTTCTTGGAAGAATTCTATTGTTTCAAAGGATAACTATGCTAAATGAAACGGCTCACAGGTTGGAAAGAATTTGGCAATACTTACATCCCTTTGTTATGTGCCTGTATTGTATTCTGTGGTCTGTTCAACAATCGGTGTAATCCCTGTGAGAAGCAATTAGCAACCACCACCAAATGTAAAGCACTGGTTTAACCACAGCCTGAAGTTCCCTGCTTATACACCCATAGTGCATGTAACAACAGAGCAAGCTTCCTCAGCTTGCACTGCTAGCACATCCCACACCATGCACTAAGGAAAAGACAGTATCTTCTTTATGCTTGGGAATCACTTATTCAAAGATGTTGGGGGAAAGGAAGGAATCAACAGAGTCTTTTTTTTTTCCACAGAGCTGTTTCACATGTAAATAAGCCTTGCCTGAACCAAAAAGACAGACATTTCACAACACCAATACTCTCAAAATATCGGTCCAACAACCGGTAAGTATTCTTGAGCCACATAACCCTGTATAAAGGGTTGGATTTGACTTATGAGCAGCCCTTCTTTGGGGGTCATCACCCAGAAAAGACTTCCAGGGCTCATTCTTTAGCTTTTCTGATGTCTCTGTGAATAAAGTGATAGATAAGGGACAGACAGAGGTGATGAGGAAGGGAAGGAGTATATAATTTCAATCATTATCTTTCAGCTGGTTGGAAGATAAACAATCAGTGGATATATTTCACTGCATATCTAATACGAGAGTATAATGTAACAATATCATTTTTGTGGGTCAGAAGATCTCTCAGGACAGTGGGGGAAGCAAAGTAATGTGTCTTTTCTCAGTTGAAAATGTGACATAGTACAGTTATATAAAACATTTCCCACTCAAAGTTGAAGGGGTAGCAATAAACCAGCAATGATTCATGAATCTAGCTCTGATTTAGAAGTTAAACGAGCAATTTTATTGAAGACTTCCGTAAACACAAGGAAAAAATGATGAAATCCTTTTTCTACTCTTCAGCTCACCTTTTCCAGCCAATTTCATTTCCCATTGTATACATTAACACAGAAACCTACCTGAAATATAAGAATTCCTCAAGTCAGTCTTTTCACAGCAGTGGAGAATAGTACTGAAAGGTGTAAACCTCACTGGAATCAAGACCACTATTTGCGGTATGTTAAACCAGTTAAATACTCATTTTAAGTTTCAGCATTGCAAGCAGCTGCTACGTGCCCTTAAAATCCATATAATAGGCATTATATTGCTCTGAACTTTATCATCACTGCACAGTTTCACTGGTAAGCATTAAATAGGAGTTACATATATTTTAAAAACCGAGTAGCACCTTTTGAAATGTGTACTCGGTCTTCTTCAAAAATCTTGCAAATGTGTGCCGTTTTCAGGCTAGTGAGTAAATTAGGGAGAGATTCTGGGGTTATAGAGCCCATTCAGAAACATCCTGCCAATAATGAATTCTGACCTCTCCAAGGCCAGGGCTGTATTTTCACCGTGTTACCCACATAGCTGCTCTCTCCAGGCACCCTTAATCAAACTTTTCTGCTTTTTGGCATGGTATTTTCTCTTTCACCGCTCATTAGGTGAGCAAAAGCTCCGATACCAATGCAATTAAGTATCACAAAACACACTTTAAGCTGGTACAATTTAGCTTTCATTGTGAGATTCAATTGGTTGTACCGACATTCACACATCTTCAGTGCTATACCTGACTATAGAATGAGAGAAGGGGAGAACTACGGGGGTTTTCTCCCCAACAAAGCCACACTTACAACGTAACTTTTAACTGTAGACAAGGCCACTGTCCCACTGCAATCCACACAGCAATACCAGAAGACTCTACAAGCTGATCTTCTTCACCTACCCAGGCCTCTGCTTAATCAGCTTCATATGTCACATGATTCAGAATTCCTGCTTACCCCTTCACATCATGTTTTTAGAATACTGGTAAAAAACATCCCAAAGGAAGCTGCTTATTATCTCGCTGCCGCTGTTTCACATCTGCCTCATCTTGTTATGCTTTTGCTTCCCTCTCCTGGCTGATTTCATCCTAAAAAAATAAGGAGACAATTGCAAAGTATAAACCAATTTATTTTTTTAGAGAAGGCTGAAGAGAAGACATTCCCGGTTCTACAAGCCGTGTTGGCTCATCATTTGACAACCGAGACTTAGAATATAAATTATCCAGAACTTGCAAACTCCCATCTCAAACTTCCTTGCCATCCTGATATAGCTAACACTGTCCACACACCAAATGTTAACCTTAGGCAAATCAAGGACAAATGCCCTGAGTTGCCCTGAAGAACTTGGAAGTATTCCTGGATGATAGTATTAACTGAAATGCCACATACCTTTGCGAACTTCTGTGAGACCTGATCAAGCCTATCTAGAATTTATTTGTGGGGGGACTGAAAAGTAATTTCAACAAAGGGGAAGGAGTGGGGTTTTTTCCACTCGAGTTTTTATTTGAAGCATTTTGAGAATTTTGTCAAGCCCCTACCTCAAAAAAGTCACAACTTAAAAATTTAACAGTAACTGGAAAGCTCACATAAATTCTCATTTTGACAATTAATATTTTATATTTTTACTACACAGGTCTGAAAGTTATTAATAACTTGTCTAGGCTTCCCTCCTGTTTCATAGCATTTTTACAAACAACCCACATTCTCTAAAGATTTTTCCTTTATATATCCCTAAAATTTAAAACATTTATGGTTTTTTTTGTTTGTTTTCATGATTCCAACATCTTCCTTCCAGTCAAGCTCTTCTCCCTAGTCTCCTCCCCACTTCAACTATTACACTGAAATTCCCTCTTTTAAAAACTGACCTGAAACAAATTGCCATTCCTATTTTAGTACATTTCCCAAGTCTTCTCTAAATACTCCCCCTAAAGCATGGGAATCTCTTCCTACCATGACCCATTAATACTACAAAGGTCATCTAGTATCTGTCACATTGATTAGATCGGTGCTCTGTGAGGTAAGCAAAATTCAGGGAATGATGAAGAATTGATTTTTGTTTTCTTAAAACAAATTGAAAAATGCAATGAGCCCACAATTAATTGTTCTATCTAGTCCACACACTGAACTTAATTAACTATTTAATTAAACAATGAGTTAATGCTGTGAGCAAAACGTGATATGGGTCATGCCATCCAGTCTTCCTCTTCTTTTCCTCCCCTCCTCCATGCATCCACTCAAGTTTTATCTGCACAACAAAACAGAAGCCTCTCTTTGTTACAGCTGCAACACTAGCGTCATTGACTAAAGTACTCGCGTGTCCAAAAATAACCAAGCAAGTGTCCATTCTGTTTGAAGCCATCCAGCATCATGTCCTCTGGCTTGGCACGTCCCGCGAAATTCTACACCTTCTCAGATGGGAATTAAAAAACAAGACCCTGACTACTTGTATACATTTAAAGGGACAATGACCTTGTTTTCCCCCAACTTATTAAATATTTTTAAAGAGCTTACAGTACCTGCATATCTTAGCAGAAGTTGTTCACAGAGTTATTTTATTTGTTCTTGGCCAAATTCCACCAAGAGTAATTACTCACTGCCTTGAATTTCCCAAACAGTTTGATGTTTTCATTTTGTTTTCTTTTACAATTTTTCTGACATCACATAAAATCTTATCCAGCATACATTTTACACATAGATCCAAAAGCATTTCAGGTCTTACTTAATAAATAGCAATTATAGAGTCATTCATGCAGCAAAAAGAAGCCAGGCTCCTTAACATTAGGTGCAGTAAGATAACCCAAATGCATGAACCTAACTAAAGAAGGCATTATTGTTCCTGCTTTTAGAAAAAAGGAAGGAAGAAATTAGATTATTTGCTTAGCTCACACAACAAACGTGAAACAGAACAGAGAACAAAATCCAGATCCCTTAAGTTCCTTGTCAGTCTTCTAATTAAGAACTTCGCCTTGATTTTTATAAAGAAAAACTATAGGGTAAGTCCCTTTTTGATCTGTGCTGTAATCTTCTTCATGAAACAGATTTCAAAATCTACCCCAGAAATGGCTGCGTTTCAGTGCTATGTGAAGCAGATCCTACAACTGATACAACTTGTAAGCAAAAAAAGCCAATTTAATCTTAAAAAGCGTTATATAATAATTGGGATTGCAGACCACTAGGGAATAAAACTTGTTTCCGAGATCAGTTAACTTTTTTACCTTCACGTTCAACTGGAATGATTTTTGACAGGATGCAAGTAGAAGCATTAGCCTGGATTATTTTGTTTTGACATGTATTGGGGCAAAATAAGGAACAACAATATTTAACAGTGCATGTAGCTGTAGCCTCTTTAGGTGTCCTAGAAATATCAGACATTGGGAAAACAAAGGTTTGATGGTTTATTACTGCTGTCAACAGAAGTCCTAGGCAGGTTGGAATGCTCCTCACCGAGATCTTGGTTTGAGTTGTCTCACAGCCAAAACCACATTTTGAAATGCTGGGAGGAACACTGGATAAACATCATTCTGGTTCATGCAAATTTAGGGCTGTGAGGTTGGGCCCTGTGGATGGTATTTTCCAATCCACTGTTTATTGCTTCCCCAGCCTCCCCCACAAGACCAATGTCACACCAGTTACAGGGGAATTTGGTGATGCATGCAGAATTAATACATTCCAGAATTCACTCATGGCAAATTTCCTGGTAAATAAAACACCCATCACAGTCACAACAAAAGCAAGATACTTATTCTACAGGAGTCCCACTTTATTTAGAGCACTGTGTCACATAATTCATGCTGTGTGGAGGGCAAACAGGACCCTGGAATCAATGGCTTCCTACAACTTGGAAGGGAAGGAATGGCCATGCTCTGTGGAACTGCAAATTTATCTGCATTGGATGAAACCAGTGCTACACCCAGGCTGCTTGCAACAGCTCTGCTGATGCTGGCACTGCACAGAGGAGCCAGAGGAAGAAACAGCAAGCAGAGAAGGAGTCTGTTTCAAGCTGCTGCAGAAAATACCTCTGCAAATTAACAGTGGAGCTTCATTTTCTGTGATGGCTGTTCTAATTCCTAGTAGGAGATCCAGAGTCCACTTGGCTCATACTCATTGCTGTTCTAAAAGGACAATAGAGATATAGCGCTTTAAGCAAACAATTGCCTCCTTATACAATGTTCTAGCTAATACAAGCAGAGGAATACTAGGCAAAACCACAGCCAAAAAATATGAAAACAGGAAAATGAAAGTGGGTAAATAGGTGACTTAAGAAGTAAAAGGATCTTTTTGAGGAAGAGAGCAGAGAGACAAGGGTGTTTGCACCTTTGGAAAGATGAAAGGAACACACAATTGGTGATCTCTCCTTGCCTCTTCCATGGATTACTGAAGCGATCTAAGTGACCACAGAGAGATTTTTCAAGTGCTCAAAGCCTGCAACTGAAGTCAGATCAGAGAAGGGTTTCACAAAACACACAGCACCTTGCGGCTCAGCTGGACTCCTGGCTGTTAATCCGCTGGGAACATCTGCAATCCTCCACGTCCCACTCTGCAGGCACCAGACAGGGCGCTCGGGAGACCTCATCCTCCGGCGTTGCCCCTGATGTGCTAGGTGACCTCGGCCGAGTCTGTGTTGGTACTCCAGCCCCAGAGGTAGCCAGCGGCCCTGCCCCTCCTGCTAGCCCCCCTACGGCATCTTGCGGGACAGGCACCATTGACTGAGGGAAGGCGTCGTTCTCCCGCTCCTCCTTTAAAGAGGGCCCGGGCCAATCGCAATGTCCCACGTGACAGAACAGGGGCGCGCAAGGTCACGTGCACACTGCCTATAAAACCTCAGGCTGCGGGTGGGCTTATCTTCCAGGCGGTGGGAGGCCGTGGTGGTGGTTTTCTTGGTCTTCTCTGAGCATTGAGTGAGTATTTGTGTATACTTTAAAGTTGCAGCTAGTGTATTAAAGTAGCCTGGTCTCTAGAGGGTCTTGGATGCTAACTTTTTAAAATTACCTTATCTGTAGAATGTCTAAAGTCCAAAACAACGTTTTGACTGTAACAATAACCTTGTGTCATCATTCTGCTGAAGCCTAAGGAATCCACTTGTCTCCATAGCGTTGGATAATAGTAGATTTTGTGAGTTTTGCATTTCATTCTTATGCAGAAAGGAAAGCTTTTTCTAGACTTTAAAATGTACCTTTTTACAATGTAGTAAAAAATTAGAGTCTTTCAAAACTCTATTGTTGTTTTGCAAAGTATAAGAAAGACACTTAGCATTTGGTGGTGGTGGCCAGCAACAAATTTAGTTAGGGGACTGGTTTGCAATGTGACAGACCAAGTTCAAGGTCTTAGAGAGAATCAAGCAGAACAAGAACTTAAATTGAGTCTCTTGTAAGAGACACTTACTAGGAAGACTCAAAACACTCTGCCTTGCATTTTTATCTTGGATCACTTCATAGAGATTACCCCCTTTCTTGAAATAAAATGTTATAATACTTGAGCTTTGTCTCCAGGTATGGTACAATACAGTTGCTATCAATGTGTTTGAATAAACTCACTATTGTGTTCACAATATTGATAAGAACTGCTTGAATATACTCTGAGTAACCAAACACTATTTTGCTGAGACCTAAATGTTCTATTTGAATTATTGCAGCCTGTAGCTCCATAAACTCTCGCACTTTGCCTATAACTGATTTATTGTTCTCGCACCCTTCCTTCTTGTGTACCCATGTAACTATAGGACTGTTTTGTAAACAGAACTTCGCTATTGTCAGAAGCATCCATGCAATCAGTCTCCCTTCTGCTGCATCTGGACTGGCCAGGGCTGATCAGGAGAACCAGAGTTTTCTTTCTGCAGGGTCTATGGCGGAAGAAGTATCAGAACCCTTTGGCATAGAAGCCTTACTTAGTTTGGTTTAGAGGCTTAAATCATAAAGGCTTACAGTGTTTAACTGTAAGATAGTGATCCTGGCAGTTTTGTGGGAAGTCAGATATCATAGGAACCCCCTGTAGTTGCTTAGTGAATTGATGTTCTTGGTAATTTCCTGTCTGCTATTGGAAATATGACTGATAAGCTTGTTGATTTCACAGAGCCCCTGCAGAGTCCAGGGAACTTTCAGTTTGTGGGAAATATTTCTAGTTGCTGTCCAGTTTGGTCTGTACCCAAGTTTTGGAACGGTAAAATTTCTCCCAAACCAGAGAACTTTTTTCTTTTTGGTAGAGGGTAATTTTCTGGCACTGATTATTTATGTGTACTCTTTTGTGGCTCAGATTTGCCACAAAAAGAAGACAGCTTTGTCTTCAAAGAGTATCTCTCATTTGCCTTCCACTTTCTTATAACTTCCTGCAATTATGATAAAACACGAAATGTGACAAATCAACTTATTCTAACCTTGTTGTTCTCTGCCTCAGGGGTATTCAGCCTTGGATTCAATGTCACCAACAGGAGGCGAGTAGGGCAGGCTCCACACACAGCGAAAGCGGCAACAAGCAGCTTTGTAAGCGGCAGAATTTGGAAAGTCTGGTCTTCAAGACACATGTGCCTCAGTTGGATCCTCAGCTGCCTAGTAGGATGCAAACTCTGATTAAGGTGTTTCCAGTGTGGATTCTCTGGAGTTGAGTAAGACCCAAACTCACTGTGCAGGCTATGTCAGAGCAGGGAAAAATTCAAGCTCTATCACATTCTCTTGAAGTTGTATGCAGTTAAATATGCTTGAAGCACCCATTACTACAAAACCTAATTGGAACTGGTCATAGAGTCAAAAGCTACTATGGGGAAGTGGACAGACACAGAGCATGAATGTGTAAGTCTCACTTTAGTTTAAGGAATGGGGGTGGGAGAAGGTTACTTTTTACTTCAGTAACCATAAAGGAAAAACAGTGAAACTGCAGAAACATAGCTTTACACGGTGGTCTGGCTTAATGCTAGGAATAATACTCTAGCTCCATGCAAGCTCTCAATCTCCTGTTAAGCAAAGTGAAAGGAGTCAACCTGAACCACTTTTTAATAATTAAACCTTGCATTAGTGGCTCAGATGAACTCATTTCACTTCACATGCAACACACTAGGCAAATATTATGTCACTAATTATTGCATCTCAGTGCAGTGACTTGTTAGATGAATCAACTGGATCTTTTGTCCTTGTGTGACCGTGCTCTAAATTCCACACAGTTTATGCAGATGGCTCTTTTCAAAACTACCTGGCTGTCTTTTGAATCTAGCTGTCCCTGTTTACCATGCTTCTCATGGTTACATAGATATGCCATGCAAGTATTAAAACCTCTATAGTTTGGAAACAAATGGCATTACTTACACCTGTGTATGTATTTATGAATCCTGGCCAAGATTCCCCTCTTAGTACTTGAGCAAAACCTCCTTACTTACCTGTCAACACCTGATTTCAAAGTTGTTGATGGGGTCTGTACCTAGAGCCTGATCTAAATGTCTCTGAAACTAATGATGATCTGCCTATATTGACTTCTGTGACAGCAGGCAAAAGGCACAACATTAAAATCATTATTACTTTTTGTGCTAAGTTCATGATAATGCTTCTAGTTCTGAAATTAACTTTATTGTATAGTCACATTTAAATGAACACTGCATCAGTGATTGTATCATGAAAATTTCAGGTTTGTGTGCCCAGCCTTTGCTTGTGTTAGAGAAGGCACCAGCTCCTTCCTCCAAGGACTCTGAAATCAGTGTTTGATGATGGAGTGATGTGAAGGTGGGAGTTTAATTATAGATCATGAATGGCTGAGGTGCCCCAATGCCAAAAGGTCTTGGGGTTGTGCATGTTCACTCTCTGAGACTTGAGCTCCAGGAGGGAATGAAGCACATCTCTGGTGTTTGTGCAGCTGGGGTAACCAGCAGCTAAACAGGGAGCAGTGAAACACAAGCAAAGAGGTTTTGATAGAGCTAGAGAAAATACCAGTGCCTTATGGGATGGGAGGGTAGAAATCCACATTTCCTTTTTTTTTTTTTTCCCTGCTTACTATTTAAGCTGCTTGCATGCCAGGAAAGATCAGCTCTAAGTCTAAACCTGGGTGTTAGAACTGGTGTGGTTTTTTTTTTTGGAAGGGCTAGCTATTAGCCAAAAGTACAAGCATTTCTACATTGTGTTTAATACACTCTTTTGAGAATATATTGGTTTTAATCAACAGAGAATAGCAACAGAATAACAATAATAAAAATGTATCATTTCATGATTTGGAGGCAGGAACTTTTAGTATTCTTCTGTATATTTGTTTTTGCCCAAGAAAAGTTTACATGGATTGATAATCAAGTATCAGTAAAGGGGTTGTTTGCTTTTCTATTCCTCCATTCCTTTTGGAGTATTTTACAAAGTAACTTCTGGTTTAAAAAGTAAATGTGTTCCCCCCACACACACATCCCCCCCGGAGTAGAAGTACTGAGATCTCTCTGTTTACTGTCAGAGAAAGCAAGAAACAGGATTGTGTCAAAAACAGTGTGTACAGGGAACGTCAAAGAAAAATTTGTTCTATTCCAGGTGGTGAAGTAAATGCGAAGAAGATAAAGGCACTGAAAGGGAGGAAGGTCAATAAGCAGAGTGATTCAGGGATTACTGTTGTCTAGGATTTTTAAATAGTCTCTTGGGTAGGCCAATCAAGTACCACTGTTAAACAACTTGCCCTTTTCCTATTTCTCAGGGGTTCTCTCTACACAGCTACTTTAAGGCATATCTTCTATTGCAGACCTTGAATGCATTGCAGCTCTGGGGTCTTTGAAGAAATTGATACGTTTTCCTCCTGGATGGCAGCAGTTGTCTGTGGCAGTAACATTGAGACATATTGGCAGGCTTAATTCCAAATAACTGTTTCTTTCATTGGTCTCTTGTAATTAGCTTCCCATTTGCCAAGCTGAGAAGGACTTTGTCTAAACCATGAGTGTGTAATTTAGTGATCAGAGTTCTGATCTTGAAAACCACATGAGTTACTCGCTCATCTGCATGCACTGGCACTTCCATGCAGAGTAACTTGCACGGTGGAGACAAAACTAAAAGAAAATGACTGGGCCTGCTGCAACTTTTGTTCTGTTTTTGCGTCTCTGACCAAAGATATGGTTTGGTTTTTGAAGGGGAAGGGGAGAGATGAAGGAAAAAGTGGGAGGAAGGGGAGAAAGTGAAGTAGGGAAATATGTGGGAAATACATAAGAAGGAATGGAGAAGCATGGAAAAAACATCCTGCAAACACTGGAAGATGTCTTTGGACGAACCAGGGAGGTTCCCACTGGTCAGATGGATTCTTTCAACTAGGAAATAGAAGTTCTACACACAAAACTTTATGGCTAAATTCAGGATAGTATATCATGCTCAGGACAAATGATATGCAAATGAGGACCAAGTTTCTTTAGGTTCTCAAAGTGAAATGTCTTTCAAACAAAGCCTCGTTTATAAAGCTTTTCAGGGCAAGGATTAAATGGGTTTTTAAATAAAAGTAGTTACCAATAAGAACATTGAAAAAATTCTCTAAATTTCAGAAACAGTTATCAGCAGTTTTGTCAACCCAAAATGCTTGCAGCTAAGTGAAAAGCCAATGAGGTTTGGTAAGTAACAGACAACTGTTTAATGTTTTCCTTCTCTACTTATGTGGTGGAAGAAAATTATCTTTTAATTCTAGAAACATTTCCATGGGCTCCTCTGGACTAGCCTGAGTTGTGTGTGCTCAGTAACTGTGAAACTCTAGCTGTAAGCACTAGTTCCAGAAAAAGTGAGAAACCTGAGGTGAAGGCATGGTTTTTAGGAGACTGGACTTTCACCTTTTTATGCTGCTGTTACTGACCGTATTACTGCAGGTTCTCCCTGATTAAAGTACAATGGTAAAATTGTATGTCTGATTCATCACTAACATGGTTGTCTACATTGATACAGAGAATCCGCACTAAAAAAAATAATTAGAATTTCTGCACTGAGTCTACACAGGGCTGTCATGCCTCCAGTCTCTATGCTGCTTTAGTATTCCCAGCCCAGCAGCATCATCTCCTGGTTCCAGGACCCTTCCTGTCAGACACAGCTGAACGGCTTGCCAGACAGCTGCATCTGGGATGTAGGGTCTCGGGGCACAAGAGACTGCCACACTGCTCAACAACCAGAGCATGTGGCTTCTAATGAGGGCCTGACACATGGAAGAGTCCTCCTAAAGAATATACCATCCTCAGCTATAACCCTTCTCATGCATCTTCACTCGCAGGTGTGCTCCTTGCAACCCAAGGCAAAAAAGTTAAGAAATCTGTTCACAACAGGGCTAAATGCAACCAGAGTGTGTACTGCGTGTGGCAGAGCAGACTGCCTGGCCGCAAATCATACCAGACAATGGCTATTGGTTGTGGGGCTGCACTTCCTTCTATCCTGGGTAAAGCATCTGCTTTGCATTGTTACAAGTGAGAAAAACCAAGCCTATGCATGTGCGCTGGTGAGTTGGGCCCCCAAAGGTCCCTGGTCCTCAGAGCAGGGTAAAGAAATAACCTCAGACAAGTGGCCAAGTTGATTTTGAGCCTGTGTGCCATGAGCCATTTTTAAAGCGCGTTATAAGTGTTTTAACTGCAAGACTGCTTCTATGAGCTGGTTAAGTGCCATCATCCCCAGTTTATTTCCAATTAAAATAGGAACAGAAAGCATTTGCTTAAGGTCTCCAAGGGAATCAACAACACAGCAAGGATTAGAACTAAGGATTTCCTGTCTGATCTGCAAACCACACCTCTCTCCTGTTTACAATGTGAACTTATTCCCTAGCAGAAAAGCCATGTGAATGGAACAATTCATTCTGCTATTTCAGCCTCCCTTCCTTCCCTTTGCAGTTCATTCCTGGCATTACCTTCAGATCCTTACAAACCTGTTACCAGAAGAACCAAAGCAAGCAAAGAATGTTTCAGAACAGTTTCAACTGCAAACACTTGAATAATGTTTGCTGAATTCAAGAAAGTTTGAAACACTTAAAAAATACTCTAGAAATGTTGGACTCTTGTTAATGAAAACTGAAACCAAAAGGTAAATGAACTCATACACGAAGGAATAAGTTAATGAATGACTAAAACCAATCATGCTAGTTACCTCCATGTGTCATTTTTTGCACACATGACTCAAGCAATACTAGAGTGATAGTGTTACTACTTACCGTAAGTTACTACTAATGCTTCCACTTACAGTATGGCTTCAGAATCAAGAGAGTTTTAAAGATAAAATATCTTTAGGCTCTTTGCATTTGCTTTCTTGTTTTGTTTTGTTTTGAAAGTCACATTTTCACATTTCCCTCTGTAATCACAACAGCTAACATCTTGAAAAATATCAGCTGAATTCCTTATATCTTTCTGTGATTCTAGAGCTTAGGACGTGAGTCTGTTCACACCCTTTAAATACCAGGAAAAGTTAGCAACACCAACCTGATTGAAAGCACAAGACTTGACTAGAGCCTAGGATAAAGAGCTAGACTGCTTGAGTTCAAAGACTACAGTGGAATTTTATTCCAAATTATATATTTAATTATCGCTTCCCACAATCCATGGTTTTTAAGGAACATTTCTCCTGACAAAGTGGGATCATTGGTGCGATAAGTTCATACACCCTGCTAGCACCACACAGAGCTAGCAATTAACTTCTTACTGCAAAATGCTGGTGAAATTACAGGCTTCTTCAAAGTACAAAAACATGATTCCAAAGAGCTGATCGTGCTCTTTTTAGATCAGTTGGCTTTTTATGTGCGTTTTAGTAACAATGGCTTCTGTGATACATACAAGATAACTACAGGGCTTGAGTTAAGGCTTGTATTTACGTATCCCTTTTGAAATAAACCTGTGCAGGTGTAATTTTTCCAGCTCATAGTGAAGGATGATACCTTGTTATCTTAATTAATGCATAAAAGTACTTTGTCTTAATGAGAATCTAAAATAGAAGAGTCTAAAACCCACTATTAAAAGTAACAGGGAAATCCTATAGACGGCAGTGTTTTTGACACGCTTGCTTTCAACTTCCTGCTTTTGTTAAGCAAAATTGTTTCATAAGAGTCTCTGAGGCTCGTCTTTCACTTATTTAGATCACCTATGTAGGTTTATTAGCAAGGAAAATTGAACACTTCTGTTCCCTCAATAACACTGCAACCCTTCCCCAAAAAGAAACATTCCTGTATGTAGGCCATGAGAGGTTTGAGGCTTTAAAAAAACCAAACAAAAAGCGTTCAAGGCCCTTTGCAGTTCTGCATCTTTGCTCCTCCCCTTCCTGCAATGTGCCTCATAAAGGTGGTGATGACTAAGGCCCTTTTCACCTGAGTTACTCTGTGCTTCTTAGAGATGCAGCGTGTTATCAGTTAAGTCTCTGTGTGAAGTGTTGGGGTTTTCCCCCCAAGATAAATTTTTGTTATAATTGTTGATATTGCTGTTATGTTCCTTTCATTGATCTCAATGTATTCCAAGAGACTGAGGTATGTTAATTATCCCCTCTCTAAAGACTGATAGGAGAAGGAAATCTTAATGCTTGTGAAAGTATTCTCTGAATATGGATTTATCGGTTTTGGTGTGTCTTGATTTTGTCACTGGTACAAAGAACCTGTGTTTTCAAGCTGAAGAATGCGGTTTTTCTGTAGAATGGTGAAAACTGGGGCTGGTGAGGACTAAGGCATTTCTTCCCCTTAGGCAGGGAGCAGCTCCACTTAGACTATTCCCGGTAGGTGGTTATCTAATCCGCTCTTAAAGGTGCCTGGTAGTGGATGTGCCGCACATTTCCTTGGCGATGTAGTTCAGTGTTTAATCATTCTTGTTAGAATAAAAACACTTTCTGAGTGCCTTGTGTTCATGGTGCTTAGTTCATGCTGACTGTTCTCATTTCATTTGGGGTTTTGTTTTTTCTACTCTTAGTAGCTTTCAGAGTTCCAAGTGATTGTCCAAATTATCCTGAGATGGAAGATCCAAAGTGCCAGGTTATCCTGAACTAGACTCTCTGTTATTTGCAGCTACTAAGTTATAGGAAGGGCTAAATCTAGTTCTTGTGAATCTCCCATCTTCTCCTATGACTGCAGTCTTAGTTTCAATGGGATTGATAACTTCCCTTAGCAGTTCTCTTATTTTGTGGTTGGAATCATCCTCCAATAGAACTCACTACAGTTTGTTAAAAAAATTTAGTAAGATACTTAAAAATAGTAAGAGCATAATTTTTCTGTGCATCTCAAGTTATCCCTCTTCTCTTAATTTTTAACCCCAAAATACTGGGACACCTCCTACCTGCCCAAACAAGCCCTCCAAGTTGGAAAATACTTGTTTTCCTCCCTCCAAGCACGTGCTTCCTGTCTCCTTCTAAGACCTTTTTTTCTTCTTTTCCAGAAGCCTTGTTTTCCCTGTATCCTTGCATGTATTTTTTGCACTTGCCTTAAAATGAAAATCCTGCCAAAATTCAGGTGCATGAATCCTGTACAAATTGTGCTTAAATAATCCATTAAACTAATATTTTGCAAATTGTGGTTTCAATCATTGTAATTTAGACCTGCTCTAAACAAATCAACTTTGGAGCTGATTTTAAACCTGTCTTGCAAACTACTACTTTAATGAACATATGAAATTCTTTCCAAGCCTAATTAGCTTTTCTGTTTGCTTGTACGAGGCTAAAGTTAAGAAAAAAAGCATTAGTAATTTCTGAAAGAAAATGCTGAGGCTTCCCCTAGTAATAGCAGATAATCCGATGAACTTTACACTTTTGACATGACACAAGCTGCTTGTTTACCAGAATTAGCGAGCTTTGATTGCATAAGCTTGCTCAATGATGAGTAGTTTGGGGCACTTGGTTACAGAACTATTAGATAGTATGGTTACATTGTTTTGTTTGGGAAATGGCTCTCTAGAAAATTACTGGCAGCTGCAACGTGAACTGAAAGTTACGTACCGTCCTCTTCTGCTTTTTACCATTGGTAATACTTAGACTAAGCTGCCCAGTGACTGATCAGGGGAGGATGATGTTTGATGCCACTTGTGAGTATTTCCCCAACAGTACAGATGCACAGAACTGCTAGAAACTATTTTCATTTCTTCCCTTTCCAAAATTAAAAACCAGTGACTTCAGTGGAACTGCTGTAGTGAAGTAGAGCGCAATATATGTATCTGTGGTGTTCGCGTTTAGGATAGTGAGGTGGGAACTGGAAGAACTTAAACCTTGGTTTTGGCTAAAAGTCTCTGGCCGCTGGCAGTTGGGGCTTTACAGGTGGGACCTGGTTAAAACGAACTTGGGCTGAGTAAAGCCAGAGTGTCAGAAAAAGCACAGGAAAGTTCCGCGTGCCCACAGAAGTCTTCCTGGCATGGCAGCTGGCACACTGCAAATAGTGTTAAGGGCTTCCTTGCTTGACCGAGGTTGGCGTTGATGTGATGCAAAGAGGTTAGCTGGGTTGGGATTCGCACCGAGTGCAGTCCACCTGCTGCCTTTGCCTGAAACTTGTTGCAGAAGCAGGGTCTGCCTGACCTTTTGTTAAGCATGAACTTCTGTCTGGCATTATTAAGATGTGACTCAGCACCGTTTTGATAATGGTTGTTAATTAAGTGGCTACATACGTAGAGACAATTATGTGAAATTAAGAATGGGGAAACACGGGGTGAATATTAGCAAACATTTTCTAGGAGCAAAGCCTGGTAGGCTGTGAAACGCTCTCCCAAAAAGCAATGGAAACCTCTTGCTGAGACACTCCAAGGTAGACAGAATGAAGTACAGAATAGTACCCTGTAGGGAATTACATTGCCTTGATGTTAACCTGCCTGTGACCTCAGATGGCTCAGCTATTACTAAATTCCAGTGATAATTTTGGTGATAATTACTCTCTTTATTTCTAAACTGGATTGTTGTAATTCATTATAGTCTTGTCTAACGGGTCAAATTACTGGGAAACTAAAGCAGATTCAAAATGAGCTGCTGATAGAGGAGTTCTTTGAGGCCTTAGCTGTTTGATCTGTGATTTGACATTAATATATGTTTTTATTGGCTGCCAGTCACAATCTTATGTTTTGATTTTTAAGTTGTTCTACAGCTCCTGATTTATGCTGCTGTAACCTGACCGCTCTGTATGCAGTTCACTGTCCTTTAACAAACACAACCAGAAACGCTTTTCTGTGGATCCTCGTCCCTCCCATTTCCTGGAGGTGTTCTTTAGTCTGAGCTGAAGGGGTTTGTCTGTAGAGTAAGAATTAGTAATTAAAGCATGATCGGAATAGATAAATGTTCATTAAAGCTTTGTGCTGTTGGTGGTTGTGTATAAATTTAACGTAACACAGTTACTGTCTCCCCAGAGCACCTGAACGAACACTGAAACTCCAGCGACACCGGAGGGGCACAAGTATGTGCTTATAAACTTCCAATCCGAGCTGCGAAATGCACTCTTGCTAATTTGCACTAACCATTATACTGGTGTGAATACTGGTGTTGGCTGAATTAACAAACAAGTGAACACCCAAGCATAGATTGTGATTCCCAAAATGGCTTGCTAATTACCCTGGCTATGATTTAATGTTAATTATTTATTGTACTTCATTATGTTCCGTAGCTCAGCTAGTTCAAAACAAAAACCTGAAATGTTGGAAGTACGATCCATCCTTCTGGCACCGCAATATTAAATCTTTTTTAAGAGGGATTTTGTTTTAATTATAAGGTATGTACCAAACCTTCATTAATTTATATTACAGAGCTAATTGCAGGTCTTTTTGCTTTTTTATTTTTTTAAGCAACAGAAGTTCTTGAAACAATGCTCGTTCTATTCTACTATCAGGGCAAAATTCTGCAGTATTGTACAGAAGGCAACGGATGAATTAGACTTTATTTGCAAATTTTCCTGCTAAATGGCTGCAGGACAATTCAGTTTAGGGTTGAAAAGGACATTTTTAAGTAATCCTGAAAAAAAAGAGGAATACCAGCTTTCATTCCAAATTTGGTATTGACTAAACAATGCCAGAAATTTGTAGAATTGAGTGCATTTGTTCTTGAGCTCTGGGAAATGTGGGTCTGGCTGTTAAGAGAAGGGCCTTAATGCTGTAGTGATCCAAAAAGAGCCTGTCCTGATTGTGAATGTTTTCAAACTTGCAGTGTGTTTGTTTTTAGAATTTTTTGGAGTGCTCTCAAAATGGACTAAGCAAAATCCTTCGTTCCAGATATTCCCAAACGTAGGTGAGTTGGGGTTCTTTAGAATGCCCTGTATGTGTTGAGTGCTCTTTCAATCATTACTTTATTGCTGTTTCCAAAATTAAGATTGCACATGCAAATAAAATCAATCAGGAATGTGGAGATAAATCTGCATTTGTCCAAAGTGGTCTATAATCTGGGCCAGTTGTGGGTTTCTGGTGTTTATTCTCAAACGTCGGGAGCTGGAAGGAGTTGGTGTGTTTGTTTAGAGGTGTTCAGTTCCCACAGCTGGGTGTTTTGTGCTGTGCTTCATTAGGAGTTCAATAGTCTTCCGTTTAAGGAAAGCAGCCTCTCAGGTGTTTTGAGCTGGAAATGCAAAATTGGTGTACGTGATGACTTAGGAGACTTGTTCCAAGGCACGTTGCGAGTTTGTGGCGGTGCTGGGTTTGCAGGATGAGCTCATGAATCTCCAAGTGAAATCTGGATTAGCAAGCTCTGCCCGGCCGGGAAAGGGAGAAAACGTTTGCACAAACATCTGTGAAGGGAAACTGATGACTTTCACAAGATCTTAAATAGATTGTACTGAATCAATTATCCAAGTCGTGTGTGTTAACTACAGCTGAGACTGTAACTGGGACCCAGGGAGCTAAAAAGGAGCCTTGATCCTCTCAGAGCCAGCGGGAGTTGTGCCAGGCTGGGCTCGGCTGGGAGCCCGTCTCTGCAGCTCTCCCTGGGTGCGAAAGGTGGAGGGAGGCTAAAAATGGCTTGGGAGCATGGCGGGGTGCGCGTGGGGAATGGCAGAGAGAGCGCAAAGGCACTCCTGGGCTCATCGGCGCGATGAGAGACCGGCTCTGCCGACGCCATGGACAGCGTCCAAGCGGGCAGGAAACGTGCGTGGAACAGGTTGTGTGGGGACGGTGAGGAGCTGCTGCGCGAGGGAACGGCGGGGGAAGGAAACAAGCCAACAACGACGGCAAGCGAGGGGCAGATCCGGGAAGGGCGTGCCTGCCGAGCCGGTAACCGGGGTGCTCGGAGGAGGCCTTTCCCGCAGGGGCCGAGCCCACGGAGAAGGCCCGGTCCCCGGAGAGGGCGGCGGGCGAGCGAGGCTGGGGTGCGGGCAGCTGGAGCCCGCCATGGCGCTACCCCGGCCCGGCCCTGCGAGGGGCCGCTGCAGCCCGCCATGGCGCTACCCCTGCCCGCCCCGGCCCTCCGAAGGGCGGCTGCAGCCCGCCATGCCCCGGCCCGGCCCGGCCCGGCCCGGCCCGGCGGGGGGCGGTGAGGGCCCCGCCTCTCGGTAGCGCCGCCCCGCCGGGTGACGTCACCCCCAGCTCGGCCGGCGCCATTTTGAAAGTGGAGCCTTTCGGGGGGGGCCGGAGCCAGGCGCGGAGCGGGGGCAGCCCCAGCAGCGGAGCCGGCCGCACCCCCGCCGCCATCCGCCGCCATCCGCCCCCCGCCGCCGCCCCCCGCCCGGCCCCGCCGGCCCCGCCGCGCAGCGCCCGGACCGCCCGACCCGCCGCGGCCGCTATCGCCAGCCCAACATGGCAGGTAAGGGGAGGCTGCCCCCGCGGGGCACCGGCCCCTGCCGCCGCCGGGCGGGGGGCGCCGCTGAGGCTGCGGCAGCGGCCTGCGGGGCGGCCGGCCGGGGGCAGCGGGCAGCGCCGCCTCCCTCCCTCCTTCCCTCCCTCCGCCGCTCGCCGGGGTCTGCTCCCCGGCCCGCTCCCTCCCGCCTCGCCTGGCCTTCCCCAGCCATTTATTCCCCCCCCCCACTTCTGGGAAATCGTGCTTTCCTCCCTCCCACCCCTTCTTCCCTCCCTCTCTCCCTCCCTTCTTCCCTTCCCGAAAAAAAATAATAAATAAAGGCATGAAGGAAGCAAGGTGGAGGGGCTTCCATGGGGGAAGCGGTGTATTTGGAAGTTCAGCGTGCAGGAGGTTTGCAGACAGGGTGGGTCTCCTGCCTTTTTTCCTTTTTTTTTTTTTGTTGTTGTTATTCCCCCCCCTGCCCCCCCCCCCCCCCCCAGGCTTTTTGACTCCGCCAAGGCGCTTGTGTGTTGCATTTCTCTCTCGGGCGGAGTTGGGGCTGTGCAGAGGTGCTGCTGGGCACGGAGAGGTGTTCCAGACGTGCTTGTGTCAAAAGTACAATTGCACCCCTCTGTAGGGTGCACCTTTCAAGCATCTGCAAATGAGAGTAAAATTGGGCGCAGGATGTAATTAAATAATACAGGTCTTTCTGTGTTCTCTTTCTCATTCCTTCCTGTGCTTGCTCCCCATTTTGCATCCTAAAGTGCTCTTGGTCGGCTAGAAGTGTGTATGCATAAGGTATCTCTTCTTTCTTATTTTTTTCCTTGCGATTTCTTAATTTGGAAATACACTCATCCCCCTCCTCTGCAAATGAATTGTCTTTTCAGCGCTTTGCGTTTGGAGGAGCAAGCGTGAGAGGCTGAATTAGGTTTGTGCTTTGCTGCTTCCCCCTACACCATCCGCCCATGCTCCACCCTCCTCTTTTTGTTTTAGTCGGGGGTGGGGGGAAAATGCAAACTTGGTTCAAGTAAACTGTATGAAAAATAGAATTTTAGCCTTACATAGAAAGAGCAGTGATTTTTCTTACAAGCTGTCTCCTTTAAATGCTTCCATGATGCCAGCTGCTAAATGACAAATGAGGAGGTTGGAGAGAGGGAAGAAAATGGGTTGTTCGGGTTTTAGGGAATGGTGGAGACGTGTGTGGCAAACCTTTCCAGCCTGTCTGCAGAAAGCGTTTTGACATCTCTTGCGTCGATGGATTCTTGTGCTCGCCTTCACCTTGTCAGGTTCTGTAGCCTTCATGTCTGTAATCCTTCAGAAAAGAAATTAAGGCAAGGGAAAAAATGCAGACTGGGCCCCGACTGTATTCCAGCACTTCTCTTAACATTCTGAGACATTTGGTCTTTTTTGGAAAGATTATTTTGGGGCTTCTGATTTCTATGGCTTTTTTACTTTTTTCCCCCCCTTAGCGGAGAAGAGGGAAGAAGTCCCCTCTGTATTCTTTGTTATTCCAAAAGCGATACCAGACCTCTGGATTAATGTGTAAATGCCATCTGTTGCTCAGCCTGTTTGAATTGTGTTGAGGAAAAGTTCCATTTTGACAGTGGCTTTAAAAAAAAAAAAAAAAGGCAAGAGGCAAGCCCATTTCAGTCTCTTCCTGTATGTACTCAGCCCTGCAGTGATTTGCTCAGAACGAAATGCAAAAGAAATGGGTGGTGATTTTTTTGTGTGTTTTGGTGGCAGGGTTCAAATGAATCACTGCCTTCCGCCGAGGCAGTAATGTTCCTGAAGTTTTCTCTTCGATCCGTTTTCTATGGTAGTAGAACTTGTTAACATCAGATTGCTTGTTTGCTTTTCTGCTCGGATTTGCTGCTTTTTTTTTTTTTTTAAAGGCTGATAATTGCTTTCATTACTTCTGCGAAGAGACTCTAAAATTGTGGTAAAATTTTTTTTCTTTAGCCTTTAGTATGTAGGTTGAGTTTGATGTTTTTTTGTGAAAGAAGGAAATGAAGAGCATGCTGGGTTTATATTGATCGAGAGATTGAAAATTTCCAAAAATGTACAGCTTTACTGTTTAAGGTGTGTGTGTGTGTGTGTGTTTGAGGGTTCTGGCTTCTAAAGTAGGAGGAAACTTTGTGTGAAATAAGATGTTGGCTCACTCTCATTTGAAATGCGCAGTTAAAGTTGGCACTGGCGATGTTACTTAGTCCAGTGAGCTTTTGGTGATAGAGGCTTTTATCGCTCTTCCTCTTTAGGCTTACGCTGTTTTTTGACAAATGTTGGGTTGAAACGCTGGCAAAAACCCGCTCCTGAGAAAAACAATATCTGTAAAGGAAAAAGGTGGGGAGGGGCAATGTGTAATTGTGCGCCAGCCTCGCTGAGGAAGTAGGCGTGTGCCGTGTTGTCTGAAATTTTCAATCGGTCACTATTGTCCGTGCTTTGTGTTGCTGTGGGGGGGGTGTCTCATTATTTTTTTCTTTTGCTTGTGTTTTTTAGGAGCTGGAGGAGGAAATGACATTCAGTGGTGTTTTTCTCAGGTGAAAGGCGCTGTAGACGATGATGTAGCAGAAGGTAAGAGCAGTTTTCTGACTTTTTTGCTGCTCCTTAGGTGGGGACATGTGAATGCCATCTTACTAAAATAGCTCAGTGCTGCTGTATGAACTTGAGCAAAGCAAATAACCATTTAATGTGCATTTAGGTACCCGGATTCAGCATTAAGCTATGGTTTGAGAGTACTGTTCTGCACATGTTTAAGAAGGGCTGAATTCAGGCTTCTTTAACTATTTTGCTGGAATTGTTTTCCAAGATTGTTAAGATTTTCCTATCGCTCGGCTTCTCATTTGTGTTTTTTTCCCTAATCTGCAAAATGGGGAATGTGATACTTGCATTCCACAGGGAGGTGTTGTGAGAATTAATTAATGTTTGTACTCTTTGAAGATCTAAGTACTAGATAAAGATCAAGAGTTTTCCCAACCTTTCTAGCTTCTATTAACCAGAAGAGGAAGAAATGTGAAGATTTTTGCGTGCGTGCTTATTAAGTAAAGAGGGGGGGTGTGTTTGAAATAATACTGGAAATGGCCTAAAACTTGTCGAAGCTGGCAGTGACAAATGTCACCTTACACTAAGATGGCTTCCTCTGAGTATGACTGCAAAAAATGTACTTTGAAAACAAAAAATGTTTTCTTTGACTTGGATTGGGGCTCATTAGAGGAATCGCACTTTGTGCCTCTCCATTGCTGTGCTAGAGAGTAAAACTTTTGCTGTCATCTTTTTTGTCACAGTCCTGCTGACTTCTGCCTTTCTTTGGGGCCATGAAGTCCTGTTTGCACAACACAGTCTGTAAGATCATGAGTTAAAATTTTTCTTCTGCAAGCAGTTGGCCTTGTCACTTTTGTAATTCCTAGGGTTTTTTTCTCTTTTTACATATCTTGACTGCTCTTACTTACAAGTGAGATTAATGTTGTATTTAGAAGAGCAGTAACTACAGTTCCCGTTATTTTCCCATTTGACGTGTGGTTCAAATTAACTTCCAAGGGCCAAAAAAAAAATCAGTATAAACATAAGTGACTTGTTTTTATTTATTAGCTGCAACTTGTGCACTTTCAAAGACTCCTGTCATTTACAAGCTGAAAGATGACTCTTGGAAACAAGAAAGCTGGAAAAAAATTTTTAAAGTTTAATTTTAAATTCTTCAGGAAGTGTATTTTGAAGCTTGAACTCAGAACTACTGTTAAATGTAGTATAATTTATTCCCTGGCAGGCTTTAAATTCTGTAACCTTTAATTACATATCAAACTAAATCCTTAATTAAGTACAAAAACTGAAGAAGTTGCGGTTGTGTGGCAGGTGCTCGTAAATAATTCTCCATCAAAATAGACGTGTTGACGTGCACGTAAGGGTAATGAACTTTATATGTGTACGGTAAGGCGGCTTTTGCAGGGATCCGGAAACACAGAAGTCAGGAAATAGTCGGTCCTTAACTTCCTTAGCTGTTCTGAAGTATTGTGCTTCGCGTTGCAAAAGACGGCTTGCCAGCCTTACGCTTCCTGACAGGTTCGCAGCTGTACTGGGTGTTGCTGGAGTCGCAGTGGGTGGAGTTCAGGGAAGCCTTCACTGCAAGTGAATTAAATAGCTTCAGTGCCAGCAAGCCAGTTTCCAAAAATTGTAAGAATGTCCATTTCTGATTTTACGGAGGATGGAGCCTTCCGATTTTGTGAGCCAAAGAGCAAAGGGGAGTTTGGTGTCATTGTCAGCTATAACTGGCTTAGGATGAGTCTTAAGGTGCAACCCCCTGTGCCTGGATATACTGCGAGACATCCTGAAATTTCAGTGCCTAGATGCTGGAGTAACTTCCCAACGTTGGTGTTATACTTGGTTGTAATGAATGTGCTGAGCTGAAATTCTCTCCTTTTCCTGTATATTCTGTTCCCACAATTCAGGCTGGCAATGCTTGAAAGCCAGCTGGCTAATCAAAGGGCAAGTTTAGCTTCCGTGTGATGCTGCGGGTTCTTCTTGTGATTCGTAATGTCTCCCTGCAATAGTGTTGGAAGGGTTAATAATGTACCAAGCTGGTCACATTTTTTTTCTTTTATTAGCTATATTTCTGGCTTTAAGGTTCACTTTAATGAAACGGAGCCTTGTGCGGTTCTGGCAAAAATTGGAACAGCAGCTTTGCATGCTTCTGGTCCTCCCTCAAATACCCAAGGACAAGTTGGCAGTGGCTCTGCGTCTAGTCTGAGGACCTTTTCTACCTCCCTGCCTTTTTGTCTGCTTTCTTGTGGCAGGCACCATGGTGAAAGCTAAAGAAAACCTTGCTGTCTGAGACTTAAATGATTGTTTAACCGCTGTGGTCTGCAAGCTAACAAGTATGGGCTCTAATCACGGCTGCGACTGAGGACGGTGCCAATTCGTGCGTGGTGGTAACTAGGGTGTGGATTTCTGGGTTTTTTTTTCAATGGCTTTAGAGCTCAAATTTTTAAAACTTAACTTTTGTCGTGGAATGCCGAAACTTCACTAAAAACAAAGTGAAGGAAAGAAACCTGAAAGAAATGGGAGGTTTCACTTTCTGTTTTCTTCCTGTTCGTAATACAATGTTGCAATGTTTATATTGGAAAGCTTAAACTGAACTAATAAGAAGTGTTAACCAAGCAAACTGCAGCCATCTGATTGCAGTCATCAGTAGAATGCAACACCAGTGGTGTCTCTACAAGGCCGCCTATAGAACAGGCCAATGGAGAATAACATCTTTAATACAGGAAGGTGGCAGCAGCTTTAAAAAGCTTGCTAAGGCTAGTGTGTAGCTTCCAGTGTATTTGAGGTCAGATCTGACCTTGTAACCTTAACATAATATATATAATCTATCATTCTTTAGATACTTAGTCTAGGATGGCTGTCTATTACAAAGTCAATATTTGGTGGCTTTGATGGCTGAAACATGAACTCTGATAGATAGAGTTTTTAATTTTCTGGCTTTGTAAGCGCTGTGTGATAGATGGATGTGACAATGTTTCTTTTAGAGCTAACGAGGGTGGAAGGGAAAGACAGGGGAAAGCTGTTCCTAAAGTTTAAGGAAAGAAGGTGGCAGCGCATTTAATCCGGGGGCTGCCTGTGTCGTTTAATCCGGGGGCTGCCTGTGTCGTTTAATCCGGGGGCTGCCTGTGTCGTTCCGCTGTGGCAGGGCTTTTCCAACTGGAGCAATATGGATGTGTGAGGAGCAGAGCACTGGCCTCTCTTCTCTTGCTATGTATGGAATTTATCCTTGGTTGTAAGTTCTGGCCCTGGCTCTATCAGGTCACAAAGTTAAGCGTGGAAATCAGGTTATAAATTGAAATCTGAGTGTCAGCTTCATTATAATTGGGGTCTTTAACAAAAGTTTGCCTTTTTGTGATTTAGCAGTTCATGGCATAAGGGCAAGGGTGTTGTAGCTTGTGCTGCCTCTGTTTCTGAAATAGCTGATTCTTTGCTCAACAGAAGTTTTCCTCCCTCCTTAGCTTTATATTTGTCTTGCTGGAGCCCAACCCTACAACATATCTGTCTTCAACTTGATCTGTGTACCCCGGAGAATCCAGAGCCAGAACACTTGATTAGACAGGACTTCTCCAGTGGAGAACACGGAGTTGTTGTCCTTGATAAGTTCAATGATCAGGTTATCAAAAGCATCTGTAATGCATGGGGTGGTTTGTTTTTTTTTTTTTTTTCTTTTGTGTCGGCACTGTTTCAGTGCAGGTAGGACTTCACTGTCCAGAAATACTTGAGAGCAGACATTACTGTGTCTTCTTAGTGGAAGTGGGAATGATTCTAGAAAAGGATTACAAAGATTTTCTGCAGCAGTTTCATTGTTTTGGGACTTGTTTTTACTCTTCTGCTGTTACAGTCTCCAAGATGTGGCATAATGGCAACTCCAGTTGGAAACAACTAAGAATTGTGAGTTTAAACTGTCTCTGAAAACTAGACGCTCGCTTAATGGAATGAGTTCGTACTTCAGAACAAATTAAGTCAAATTTGTTTAATTACTTGGCAGAAGGAAAAGAGTGAAGCTGCTGTATCTAAATGTTCTTTCAAGTGTAATCCAAAGATATGTAAAAGTCTGATAGTCTGGGTCCAAGGCTGAGAGCCAGGAACTTAAGTCCTAAGCTTTAACCCTGAGTGATTACTGTTCATCTTTGACAGTTTAACTGTTTCATGTCTGAATTGTCTCTGAAAGAAGTACTGGAATATCTGCTGTGGGTGCTGATTACTCACTTAGGTTTGAAGTCTGATGCTTAATCATTCCGTGCTGCTTTGTTAATAATCTTTGACTTGTTTCATGTTTCCTCTTTTATAGCCACAATATTGCTGTAGTCTGTTTCAGTTTGTGCAGATGATGAACGGATCCCGAGCCAGTCCATATACGTGGTCAGAGATATAAACAAGATTTGGTGTTCTCTTGTTCAGGAATGCTCTCTGTATTTGATTCTAGGTGTGTTATATTTTTCAAGTGTAGTTTCATGTTTATTTTTGGCAGACTTAAAAATTGCAGGGCAGCAACGGGAACTGTTGTTGCTTCAGTAATGGTAGTTTGTCTTCAATGCATGAACATAGTTATTTCAGAGTAAGGAACACTGAAGCTGGGAATGAGGACTGCTGTAAAAAGCAGTTTACCACCATCTGGATTTCACCATCTTCTCTTGCCTTACTAGAAATGTTTCTCTTTGTAGAGTAATATGTGTTTGTAATATTGTGTTAGAGCTGCTGAGCCTTCTTCAGAAAGCTGGTTAGCGTTGTCCTACCAAACTGTCACTGCTGGTGGCACCTCAGTTCTGTAGGCTCACCAACAACTGACTATAATAAAGGGCTGTACCTTGTAGATGGAAGGATGTTGCTGGGATCGGCTGGGAAGAGGGTTTCTACCAAGCTGTGTTTGCAGGCAGAGAAACAGTGGCATTACTGTAGATGTCAGGGATGGTCTTCTTCAATGGAAATTGATGGAACAGGAGGGGAGGGAAAATTCTCAAGAGAAAAGTAGCAAAGGTGTGAGAAGCCGGGACGATAACGCTGAAGAAAGAGTGGGGCATAGTTGTGGGAGGGAGCTTAATTTGGGTTTTTGAGGGCTGTGGTTATGTTCTGTATGCTCATCAGGTAATATCAGTTAGAAGGAGCAAGGACTAGTAATAGATTTGTTTTTAAGGGGTAGCGTGAAATACGCTGCAGATAAATAAAAAGACTCATGGTTATAGTCCTATTCTGTATTCCTAAGTCTGCTTCTGCGTTTTAGCTCTTTTATCTTCAGCCATTTGTAGAATGACTGTCTGTATGTAGAGAGAAATAGGCTACTGTCTTCTAGGAACTGCTGCTGGTCTAGATTGACTAAAGTGTGCATTTAAAGTGTGAAGTCCTCCAAAACAAAGAGCATTTAGCAAACAGCTAAATAGTAAGTGGCTGTTGAGCTCCCTAGAAGTTACTCAGTGCTCTGTTCACGTGCCTTTGGGAGCTGGGGCACTTCAGCCTGTCAGTCATGCTCACCAGTGTTGTTCTGTTACTTCTCTGCTCTTGGAATCTTTTTAGCCTAAATTAAAAATTAGTTCGAAAAAGGAGTGTTGTTTTCATGTCATAAATACGGCAGTTACAGCGATCAAGCCATTGGACTCCAGCAGTACAAACGAATGCAACCTGGCTATCAGTGGCCATCCTGGTGGATTACAGATCTTGAGCAGCTTTGTGAAACTTCATAGCTTTTGGTTTTAAAAGTGCTACCTAAATGATTCTGGTTTGGATATTTCTACCCAAGAAATGGGTTTCTGTGGTAGCTGTAGCTTCATAGAACGTGCTGTGGGAGAACTAAAAAGAAGAATAAAACTCCTAGTGGATGCAATGCTGAAGTAAGAGTTAAGAGCTGGGTGTTCCTAGCTGTACTGTCTGCCTTTTTTTCTTTCTTTTTTTTTTTTTTTCTTTCTGTTCTCTTCTGACTTGCCTATTTAGGCCATGGCTACATGTTTGGCAGCCTTTCTGCTTAAAGAGGCGCTCCTTCCCACTCTGCTGGCACAAGGGTTCATGTAACTGCACAATTAACTTGTTTGGGAAGCTGATCCAGCCGAAAAATCCTTCAAATAGTGGTTTTGACTGGATTATTTTTCAGCAGAATTGAACCTTGATCTGGTTCTCAGCGCTCTGCTTGTGCCAGCACAGAGTGGAGAGTGATCGAGGAGCTCAAAGGAACCCAAGGAACTCTGGAAGAGGATGGGTCGCTTTATAGGACTTTATGTACAGTCAACACAAGGTCCTGATCTCCAAGTGCTATGCTACTACAAATGGTAAAATCAGCTGATAAAAAGGACTTTAAACCTTTGCCGTTCAAGATACGTACTTCGAATGTGTGCTATCTGAAGGCCAGCAATAGAATATATCTAATACCAATACTGTAACAGTGACCTTAAGAGACTGAATAAAATACTGGCCCAGTAAAACTGTTGCAGCTTTGCTGTGGTGCACTAACGCTTGACAGAGATCTTGCATCGCCCTTTTAAAGCCTGAAGTTGGCCCAGGTCTCTGCTGTTATTGAAAACAGATGGACCTGTAGATTTTTACTGGGCTGCACGGCAGTCGATCAGATCCCTGGACTGAAGGCTGTGTGGACCTGCAGACACCAGAGGTGTAAAGAAGGGGGGATGCAAACACGTGCCTGAGGGCGGGTGGAGGATGCAGAACTACCTCGACTGGTAGCAGCACGGATTTAGGTGGGTATAAGGCAGTTGTCAAACTGCTGTGCAGTGTCACAGTTCTAGATTTTTTTAAATCAGGTATCATGTACACGTGTGCAAACACACACGCAGGGACACACGCACACAGAGTGTCATTTATCACTGTGTTGTACGTAATCTTTTTGATGCTGTTCTGCAGCAAAACTAGTACAGGCGGGACAGGTTTTCTTCCTTCAAGCAGTATGTGGAAGTGGGCTTTGTTTAGCATTGTTACCAGCTCTGTTAGTAAAAAGAGCAGTGTTCGTATCAGTACAGTTTAGTTTCTTGGAAGTTGTTGTAGAAAAGAATACCAGTTAATTGGGAGATGGATTACCTACTGATTGCTTTACTGTAAAGCACTTTAAAAAGATAATCTGACAAACGATAATCTTCTCTTATCGTGTCTTATCACACTTAATATGATTTGGCCCAAACTAATACGTTGTCTTGCATTTAGATGCTGTAGAATTAGGCCTTCTTTGTTTTAGATGCTGTTTTAAGTGTGCATACGATTAAATCTGTGATGTGCTGTACCTCCTGTAGTAAAAACCTCAATTACTGATGGTACCAAATGAAAGCTACTATTCGTTCTTTCCTCTTCAGGAAACACTGTGCTCCCAAAAAGATTTCATTAGTACAAGATGCTTTCATAACTGCCTTAAGGGTATTTTCCAGACCTCTTTTCATATTTTTTCAGTGCTCTATAATATGCAGTACCATAACTATTGTCTACAATATTTTTAGTATGGAGCGAAAAGTTTTGCAGAGTGTCAGTGTTTGGTAATCATGCAAAACCGCGGTTTACCCTTTTAAAGAAATGGTTGAAATTAAAATGATTGAAATAAATGAAAAGCCCTGGCATAGGTAGGCCCTTATGTTGTGAATGACCATAGAAACAAGAGTTACCATGTTTCTATGATTGCAAAAGGAGAGAAATACAGGAAGTATGATACTTGATCTGAACTTATTTAGAATAATCTCTTTCAAGGAGCAGCAGTAGGTCTTATAGTCAAAATAACTCCATCTAGACAGTTTTCTAGATTTTTAAACTTGAGTGGGATATGTGTAGTTACAGCTTTGTTTATATTGCTTTATAGCTCACTTGTGCTCTTAAAGCATGCACTGGCTAAATGTGAGTTTTGTCGGGTCAGGATGCAAGTTAGCTGGAAATAGAAAGGATGTTGTCGTTCTTTTATGAGCCTTTGTGAAAATGGGGGAAGCCTAAAAAGATGCCTTGACCTGTAGGTAAAGTATTGATACTTTGTGTGTGTGTGCAGTCATTAATGATTTTCATCTAGCAGGACTTCCTTTATTGAGTACACTGTTGTACACCGTTGCTCGCTTTCTGGCTGCCCAGACAGAACCGCTTTCGGCCGTTGCTCTGGGCAGCAGGTCGTGATACCTAATGGTGCTCTTGCCTTTTTCTTTGCTGAAACTGGCAGGTTTTGGGTTGTGACATTTGTCTTTAAAATGAAGATGCTGGCTAACAAGATATCAGGTAGGCTGTTACTACTGTGAGTTGCTAATATTACGGAAAATAATTGTTTGAGGCTTCTGCGCATGACTGTAATTCAGTTACAGAGACAAAAGTGGCTGCAAGCTTCTCTCTTCTAACTTAGGCTTTTGTTAAGCACTGGAGGAGAAATTATTAATTTGGTCAGCCATTCTTTATAAAAATGTATTTTACTCTTGGCGATCCACAAGTGATAGCACCATTAAGAAAACCAGCATATTTAGGTCACATGTTAAACCCCTCAGGCAGTTACGCTTGCATCTAATTTTGGAAGAGAATTTTAGGCCCAGGAAAAGAGGGCTTAAAAGAGTTGTATTGTAAGAAAAATTGATTTCCCAGGTATATAGAACACATTTTGTGTGGAAATGTTTCTCTTTGCGTTTTCAATTGCAGTTCTTAAATTAGTGCTCCAAACTAACACAGTTGGCACTCTGTTTTTGAGAAGTTGAGAAGACATAATTGCATATATTTGGGAACAGTTAAGGTAATTGTGACTTCAGACTATAGCTACTTACTTAAAATTTGGAATAAAATCTAATATGTTCTTGTCTGTTAAAAGCTAATAGCTGTATTTTCGTTTTTCCCTGATGAATATGAAAAGTATGCCAGGGATCATTCTTTGATCCTTAAAAGTAGTGATTCCAGCTGGCCTTTCCCCTGTTGGTAGAAGGTTAGAAGCTGATGTGCAGAAATGATGACCTATGTGTGTTTGTGTATAGTGCTTATAAATGTAGTCTGAAAGACTTATTTTTTTTCAAAGAGCTGAAATAAATCTGAAGCTTCAACTCTCACAAGTACATAATGACTCTCAAAGACACTTGTTGGGGATGCAGCAATGGTTTTAAGGCGACATGTGTAACTATGGCGCTGTGAGCACTTCTCAGCATCTTCCTCAGCCTTTTTGTGCTTACAGTTGTGTGCATCTTCATAGACTGCCTTTCATAAGGGAAACCTTAACTTGCGGTGAATCGAGATTCGTGTTCCAAGACATCTCTTCTAAAAGATCAGTATGAACAAACAGCAACTGAAGGTGAAGCCCACAAACTTTTTCATTATATAGTCTAGCAGTGAGAAAATGGCATTGCTTTATAGAGGTAATAGCGAAACATTCATAAGCTATTTTTGTGGAATGTGGAACTGGAAGGAATGGCTTTGTGACCAAAATCATAAAACTTTCTCTAGAACTTAGTCCTTCTGCCTTTTCTCAGGCTGTTCTTACCACAGCTTCATGTTTTGTGTTTTGTTGTGTGTGGGTTTTTTTGTTATTTTGGGGTTTGGTTGTTGTTTTGTGTGTGTGTTGTATTTTTTTTTTTTAGCTGAATCTTTCTTTCTTTTTGTTTTCAAGAAATATCTAGGATCTTTTATTTTACTCCAGACCCTTTTGGAAGTGATAACCCACTCTTGAAAGTGGTGGGAGCTGGTGACGCACCAGTTGTGTTACTGGAACAGAACGCGTGCTGTGCTTAACCCGGCAATTCTGTCTCTGACAATATTTAGATGCCTCAGAGGAAAGTGCAGCAGGAAGACAGAGCATTCAAAACAAAACTGCTGGGGGGTTCTGCACATCAGCTCGTTGGCTCCCTGGAGCTTGTGGGTTCCTTTCCTTGATTTGACCTGAAGCAGCTCATACCAAACCTGTGAATAACAGACATCTGCTTGTTTCCGTAGCGTTCGCATCTTCCTGCCGCTTCTGAAAATCAGGGGAGTATGTTCTGAATTGTCATCTACAACTGTGCTACTGGGTCAGCTGGCTGCTCTGTTGCTCAGTGCTCCTGCGCGAGGGTCATTAAGCATGTATGTTGTTAGAGGAAATGTCATGCCCGAGTTGATTGCATCCTGTGCAGGAGCACTTCTGGCTTAATCTTTCCTTCTTGCTGGTTGCTATCATTTTGAAGAAGTCATTGTGTACACAGCCGTCTTCGGTCTTGTAAGCTCATTTATATCCACACTGAAATTCTTTTTCTGGAAGTTTTAGAGTTATTCAACATTCAGCTGGAAGTTGTTTAGCACCTTCCAGTATTCTTTCTAATCAGTGTCTTCTGACTGAGGCCCAAGTTTTACTCTTTTACTTTTTACCGAGTTTAAAGTTTAGATTTAAACTTAATTATCAGGGGGAGAGATTGACAAAAAGGAAGACTACAAATGGAGATAACTGGAAGTGATCGTACAGAGTGGCTTCATCTGAAAGGTGACTAAGTCATTTGAACCCCGCCATGCTTTGTTTTCCCCATCTGTAAGACTGGTGTGCCTGTTTTCCGAAATGAAGATCCAGAACTTCCAAGCTGTTGCAAGGAATTCTGAGATTCTTGCAGGACAGTGATACTACTAAATGTCCTCTATCTTCTTCTTCCTGCCCAGGGCAGGGAGGTTGGAACTAGATGATCTTTAAGGTCCCTTCTAACCCGAACCGTTCTATGATTTTTTTCAGCTGTTGTACAACTCTTCCAAAATCCAAAGAAAAGGTCCTAATCTATAGATAGAGAAGATGACAGATGTAAAATAATTAACTTAAAAATAAAGGTCAGTATTTTGCTTAGATTAGTAGACTATATATATTTTTAAGATGTTGTAAATATAAGTGGCTGCCTTACAGACTTGTCAAGATTTGTAGATTCCATTTTGCATCATTCCAAGAAGTGTGTTAAGAATCTCTGAAAGTCCAGGCCAGAAACTCGTATTGGCCTCTGTTTAATAATTTATTTTTTTTTAAAGAAGCTGAGGTGTGTATGCTTGGGCCAGAATAGAAACACAGGAAAATACTTGCCAAGTGGGAAGGGGGTGGGGGGGGGAAAGGAGGCAACTGGTAAAGGGAAGACTATTTTTTCAGGTTCCAAGTGCCACTAAAAATGCATTAAATATTAAAATGAACTGATAAAGCAGTGAATGCTCACAGTGAGTGAAGTTATCAGAAATTTTTATTCCGTGGTCACTTAATAGTCAGAACTGTGTATTCATCTCTGCTGGAAACTTCAGTCGTACTTGTGACCTTCAGAGGCGGCAAGCTGCCTGACGGGCATCCGGGAGCCGGCCTCCCTCCTCCTCTGCCTCCCTCCCTTATGGCAGGTACCAGTCGTTTTTGCTTTCATTTTCCTGCCTTAGAAGGAGCCAATTTACACGTTGTCTGAGGTACAGCAGTCTCTTGCGTTCTACATAGGAAGATTAAAAGCCTCAGAAATTTTTTGCCTTATTTTTTGTGCCCGACATAAAAGCTTTGGTCAAAGAATGTATGAGAAGAGGCTCAAACAGCATGATAGTTTCTGGGAGCTGTTTTTTATATCTACAACAGAAATGCACACAAGTCACAGAATTCTAGCAGCTGATTTTGAAAGGCATTGCCAAACTACGATATTTTTCTAAAATACTGCCACTAATTTTTAACTTGCAGTTAAAACATGGATAATGAGGAATCAACGACGTACACTTGCAATGTATGTTTTGGAATGGCTTCAGCAAAAAGAGAAAAATCAAGCTATTTCTGTGCTCTTGGTCTGTAGCATTCTCAGTGACAAGAAAGGCATTGCCTAAAGGCTGTTGTTATGTACAGGCAAAACAATAGCACAGTATGTTATTTCCAAATATATTGTTATTTGCAAACAGAAAACTAACCACTGGCTTTTCTGTGCTGTGCAGCCTATTGAAATTCTGGCTGTGATTCCAGCAGAGATTTTTCCATAAATAGCTCTGTACTACTTTGGAACACAAACAAGCCCTGGAAAGATCTAAAGTAAGATCTTCTGAAGGGACTGTTTAGCCTCTGTTATTAGCGTGCACTTTGTAGGTGCTGTGGTGGATGTGAGGAATGTTTCCATCGGTTGAGGTGGGGGGGCTGTCAGCAGGAATTGAGAAGTAAATAGTTGCTGATTCAAATTAATTTCAAGGAGTCATGAATCACCTGGCTTCAGCATGGGGTGAGGGGGGAAGGGATAATAAAAATGAACAAATCTAAGCAGAAGCAGGTATGTTTTCCTTTTAGTATTAAAATTTGGTTTTGCTTTTTTTAATAAAAACCATTAGGTAGTGACTTTAGGCATTAGATAATGGTTCACGTAAATAGAATTTGAAATAGAAATGATTTATTCTTTCAATGAACAGACGTCCCAATTAAAGTATTCTTTTAACATTTTTACCGATTGGATGTTTGATGTGAATTAATACACAGCTAATTTTGTAGTGCAGGTTTTTCAGTGCTATGTAGCTGAACATCCTCTTGAGTAAGTAATACAGGGGCAACTTTTGTGTAGATACGTAGATAATTGGTGTAAGCTGTCTTCAGTAAGGTAATTTGTAGTCTTGAGAAGCTTGTAAACATTCTGTGAATTAGAAAAAGTAGTGAGTAAATGCTTCTGTGAATTGCTTAGTTCACAGGCGTTATTTTTCTGCTCGTGCTGATGCTATTAAATTTTTTTTTTTAACAAAGCAGGAATCCCCTTTCAAAGGGAACTGAAGAGCATGAAAATAACTTTGGCATTTGTGAAATCCGTGCCCGGAGTGGCAGACTCTTCAGTGTCCTTCTCGGCCCCTGGTTATCAAGCAAACGTGTTTATCGGCTGTCACAACAGAAGGAGGGTGTATCACAGAGAATAGGGCTGACAGGACCTTGGGAGCTTGTTCGTGTCTTCTCCAAATGCAAATCTTTCAACTATACCTATTATTCCTGTTAGAAGTTTATTAAAGAAACCTTCATCTGTGGCGCTTGTACGTTCTCAGCAGCAGATACTGGAGAGCTGAGCTACCCATAGCCTTGAATGACTTCTTAATGTCTAAAATCACCTTTGGTGAAGGAGCACCTAGAATTTCTGTGTGGGGGTTGCACCCTGGTCTTGAATGGAAGTCAGCCCCCATACCCGTTCGAGGCAGTGACTGTGCTATTAACTGGATCTAACTTGGTGGGGAAAAACAGCTTAAGTGATGACACTTTTTTCTTTTTTAAGGTCTAGATGGTATTTCTGAACTTGTTAAGATTTTTTTTTTTTTTTCCCCAAGAATAATCTTTTTCATTCCTCCTAGGCATATTGAGAAGAGTTTCCTGAGAAAATGAAGTATAAATAAACCAGCTAGGCTATACAGCAAAGCACTTCTGCTACCAAGGGGTAATTAGCCTGTTTTTGGAAAATAGATACATTACTAACGTGTTTATCACAGTGATAAGAAGTAAAGCTTGAATAAGACTTAGTCCAATTCTTTTAATGTGGTTTGGGGAATCCTCATACTGTGCATTAGTGGCATTTCATACCGTGTCTTATGAGAATTATGGGGCGCTTCTGTAAGTATTACGTATAAATCCTGAAGGAGCCTGGTGAGCCTGGAGTTCTGAGGACACAGGGTTTGCGGAGAGCCATGGCTGGAGATGGAGTTCTGGGCTCCCGAAACGGGGTGTCCTTTACCCGCAGGTCAGCGGGAGGGTTTACAGAGGTCAGAAATGGCAGCGCTGTTCTCCTCTCAATACAGGCTGTTTAATTTCTCTGTTCCAGCAAAAAGTTTATTCTGGAAAATGAGTAAACTCGAGTTTTTATCCTCAGGAGTGCTAAAATTGAGATGTTACTTTCTTGGAAATTAAATATGCAGAAACGGTTTTGCTGTAGCTTTATGAATGATGCGTTGTAAAATAAAGTTCTGCAGGCAGAAAAATATGTTGGAAGAAGTCGTGTACCAGAGTATTAAGGCTAGACAAATACTGCCGGGTTGGAGCAGAAATAATTAAATCTGTTATTTATAAGCCTTTTTGTCTCAGTTCTCCTTGTATTGCTCGGTAAGTCCCTCAGTTTTGTGAGTGATAGTGACAGAACATTCAGGCACCTAAGGGGGACCTTACATGAAGCAACTGTGGGCATGAGGTTAGTTCCTGCTCAAGTTAATTTTGTTCCCCTATAATTAGATATTTATGATCTGTATGTGATTGTACAAAGGACAAAAATGATGAGTAACTCCCAACTAAATTCTGCACAATACAAATATAACTTAACCCTTCTGTCATCTTTGTGCAGGGAGCGCTCTCATAAATCAGCGCAGGTTTTGCTGGCTGAACAGCATTTCTGTGAGGGAAATATAACTCGGGTGGATTGTGTGTCGTGCTGCTTAGTACAGTTGCTTTATTTAAAGGGATAATGTATGGTTGAAAGGCACAATCCCTGTGACAGTGGATGTCTGAAGCAGGAAAATTCAAAGTGGAGGCAACTTGCTCTTTCTTGTGTCATTTAGTCAAGTTATCACTATGCAGTAATACTTGAAATGCTTCCTCTACAGTATAAACTATAGAAGCAGAGAACACTGACGCTGCCAGATTCCCCCTTCAAGCCAGCCATAAACTTCATATTCTACAGGGCTTACATTTCAGCTAAGATTTCATTTGGGGTTAAAGAAAGTAAATTTGTTTTTAGAGAGTTTTATTGCTGCAGCACCAAAGAACATGTTTTGTTTTCAATTTTTTAGTGTATTTAAGCCACTCAAGGAAGGCTTGGTTATGCGACTGTTCTGGGCAGTTATAAACTACTTTGGTTGCCAGAATTCTGTGCGCTTGATTGAAGCCTAAGGTTTTGGGCTTTTTTTATTTGAATCTAAACAGGAACACTTAATTTTACAGGTTAAGTGTAACTGATGCATGCTGTGACAAGAGTGGGGCACAAACGTTGGCCAGGTATCTAAAATGTCAGATGGCTTTTAATTTAGTAGATGAAGCTTTCAAAAGGACTAAATTAAGAATATTTTCTCTACCTCATGTTTCTATTCTTTTTGTTTATATTTCACATCAAAACCATCCTTTCTGATGGAGTGATAGATAGCGACTTAATCTAGGGGTGCGCAGCCTCTGAAGGCGATGTTATCCAGAGGCTGCAAACTACTGCTCACAATCTTGTTCCGATAATCCTGACCTTGAGTGAAGAGGAGTTTTCGTTGCAATCGAAAGGGGATTGATGCAAAACTAGGTGTGACACATCCTCAGTAGGAAGGCTCTTCTCTTGCCTTTTCCCCCACCTGAAAATAGATTTAAACCTCACAGGCTGGAAGCTCTCAGCAGCTGAATGTTGTGATGTGCAGAAAACTGAACCCCGTGATAGCTTTCACATCGAACAGCTGGCCGGTATTTAAAAATCCCAAAATGTTGGATTTGCTGTTGATTACTTTTTTGTTTAAAAGTAGAGCAGTTCTGCTGGTTGGAGGGAGGAAAGCTTGTGGACACACTTGAGCTATTTTTTAATGTGTTTTTTTTTTTTTATTCCATAGTATTGCAATGGCTGCAAAGAGCAGGCTGAAGGAGAAGCTGTGACCTTTAACTGCTTGTTCCTAGTTGTGAATAAATGTTGTAGTTCCACAACCTGTGAGATTATTCACCCGCCTTTCAAAGGTTATTTAAGATGGGTACCAGGAGTGGGTCTGGATTTCTGCCACTTATGCCTCTTATGTTTATGATATTAATAAACTGGTGTCAAATGTCCTGGGAACGGGTGATGCAGGTTGAAAGACCTTTGTTTCGGCCAACAATAGACCTGAATTAGTGTGAATAGGAAAAGCAAATAGGCACTTCCTGTCATATTTTAAGGGATACTTGAGTTTGGCGAAGCATGTGTATTAAGAGATTTAAACTAAATGCCCATCATTTGCTTTTTTTCCCTAGTAAAATGTTCCCTGTGTATGTATGGATATCTATTAATCTTTCTAAATACGCTTCCAGTACTAGTAAAATAAGGTAGAAACCTATTTGTTTGAATAGATGCTGTCGGGTATTCTTCAGGGAATAAACTCTAAACCTTCATAATGAAGATCTAAAGAAGGGCATTGTCTCAGTTGTTGCTTTCCTGCCCAGGTTTGTTCCTTGAGTTAAAACTTAGAGGCCTCTTGCAAAGACAGAAACTATTTGAATTACAAATATCTGGGTGGTGCTTGAGACCACCTTGAGGTTCAGTTGCCTCAGGGTATTGTAAAAGTGCAGAACAATATTTGCAGTTTCGAGGCAGAGGATGCCTTTAAGAGACTCAAGGGAATTCTTATCAGGTATTAAATAACCCCTTATTATCAAGTTGGAGGTGTTTTTCAGGCTGGTCTAGCTTGTGTTGAGTTGAAAAATGGCTCAGTCTTGAACTGGTAATGTCTCCACTCTGTGGTAACTTGCAGATTGAGTTATTGGGATAGTGATATTATTCCAGAGTTGTGGAGGACTCTTAAGAAGCTTCACCCGATTCCCCGGCCTCAATTCCAGGATGGGAAAGAACCTAGGATAGATCAGCTTAGGTGTATGTGTAAAATGTACCCTCGGAGACCCTAGTAACACGTGGGTGACGGCAGCCAGGTGATGGGGGCAAGACAAGGTACTGGGAACTCTGGTTCGCAGCTTCTTGGGAACTGAAGATACTGCTGTGGTCAATTTGTTCTTTCACCTACTGAAGAAGGGATTTGTCTTTTGGTTTCCCGTGCACGTGATCTGAAAGGAAGTGCAGTAGTGTCTTGTCTTAATGTTTAAAAATAGAAAGTAATTAATCAGGATGATGGGCGTTAATGGTTTTCATGCAGAGACCAAACAGCTTTGTATTTGTTCATATGGGGAGAACATTCTTCTCTCTGCTGTTGTCATGAGTTTAATCTGAGAGGATTTTTTTTGTAGTAACTTTTGAAATGCTTATTAATAACAAAATTGTGATTTAAAAAAAAAAACAAACCCAAAACTATCCTCTCATCAGATGAAGTGGCTTCAAGGCACCAGTTCAAAGTTGTTTCCAGCTAACGTGTACTACCTCTATAGTGGTTTTTTTTTTTCTCTGTAGGTTTACAATGAAGTTTGCATAAATGGAGTTATAGAATGCGGTGCCAGATTTGGTGAGCAGAAATAAAACCTCTACAGTCAGGTATAGCCCGGTGGTTGCAGTAATTGGTACAGGTGTCATTTCCAGTTCCACGGTGGATCACAGTTTTAAATCGATTTAAGGTGTAAAAGTTCTTTCTCCAAGTTCATACTAATTTTTAATGGGAGTGCTTTAACTTCATTCACAAAGATCAAACTTAAAAGCAATTTTATGTCATTTTAAGTGGTAGGAAGCATCAGTTCCCATTAGTGTATGGCACATCTGTTTTCAGAGTGCTTTGGCTTGCTGCTGGTTGTGGTCTCTGTTTTCTCTGTGCCACCACAGGTGTCTTGGAGTCCTGTATACTGGAGCCTTTGAATTTCCTACTATAGATGGTGACAGGAAGCCAGTGGTCTGAGGTTTAAATCAATTTCCTTTCTCTTCTAGCAGTGCCAAACTCTGACCTTGTTTGGGGAGCCGGTGTAAGTGTAAGCCTGTGGAGGCTGTGTACCTATAGACAGGAATGCACTTAATTGGCATTTTGGTCGTGGGCTCAGCAGCCTTTTGCAAACACAGCCGTGCTGTCTGGAGATGGCACTGCTCCTGAGCATGTCCCTTGCCCCGCACCCCCTGGCAAATTGGCTGATATAATGCCTTCGGCTCAGTCCTGATGAACTCCGTTAGCTTAGCAAAAACCAAACCGCTTAATGTGACGGAATGGTGTTAGGGATCATTCACAAAGGTTGGAGGTGGTGGTAATGCCTATGGAAGGTGGTGATAGTAGTGTTCCCTGGGGTGATTTCTGCTACTTCTGAAAGTTGCTGCTGTTTTAGCACGCTGCTTCGTTGGCCCCTTGCCTTGGTCCAGAAATGGACCACGGGGGAAACTGGTGATAAATATGATGGTGGAAACTTGACCTGACTGGAGATGTTGAAGCTTACTAAGGTTGGCCCACGAACAGCGGTTGCCCAGTGAGGCACAGCAATTGTTTACCAAACACAAGAATGAAAATGTTTAGTGTGTTGTTCTCTATACAACCTAATTTGTAGTATTGAACACAGAGCGTGATTTCTTTGAATTCTGTTTAAATGAGGAACTTGCTTTGATACCACGGTTAAGATCGCCTAAAGATTTCTCAATGTCTGAGGAGCCACTTTTCCAGGTGAGCTGCACCGTATTTTGGGAGATGGTGATTCTGTTCCCTGCTGTATTGTTACCTTGCTAAATTACTTCATCTGCATATTCATTATTATTCCAACTTGTAAAGGGTTCTGAGAGTCACTTCTGTTCCAGTTCTGGTCTCTGCACTTCTAATGCCATCTTCTCAGCATTGCTCTGCAGACAGCAGCAGCTTCTGTGGTGTAGGGCGGATGGATTTGGAGTGTATTCTGCTCTGAGCACTGAGCCTAGTAAAGCTATTTAGGAGAATTATTAGCCTTACATAAAACCAGTGGCGGCAAGATTAAGGCTGGTGTCACTGTATTATTTCAGTGGGAGGGAATGGAAGTTTGCTGCTCAGGAACTCTTGGTTTTCTAAGAAGTCTCGAGGCTTAACAAAAATAGTTGCTTGCATAAATTTACAAAACCACAGAATAACATTGTTTTGAGCTTAGTACTTAAGTTGCATTATCTCTAGACTATCTAAGAACATGTTATAAACGCATCTGTAAATTCTAAGCCATCCTAATACGCATATATCCGATGAGATGGTTGTCTTACAGTACTGGTTCCTTCCCTTAGCTAGTATTGTTCCTGCTTCCGTTAAAAAAAGTGACTGAATTCCAGTTCCTATTACTGAAGGCTGGTGACAACAGAGTTCTTGCTGTCACACAGATGTAGATTTGACAGCATAACAAGCAATCTCAGAAGGACGAGTAATCTCAGAAGAGTAATCTCAGAAGGACGTGGCGTACTTAAGGACAGAATGTGAGCCATGCTGAAGAGTAGAGCCCTGCTTATTTATCAGCCCCCAGTGAACTGAATCAGAGTTGCAAGGTAGGCATCGGTCGTGTTAATGTAACTTAGGAAGCGACAGGAAAAAGCTTTATCAAGAGAGGTCCAAACTTTATTTTTAGGGAACTGAATAGGAAGTTAAAAATAAGATGTGTAATAATAATAATGAGTAAGTCACTCAGGCTTTCCAATCTAAAGTTGAACTAGTTGAACTAGGACTTGCCTGTTCTAGAAAGCGATACTTTTCCTCAAAAATTGGCAAAGTTGGGGGGGGGTTGGGGGGAAGAGAGAGTGAATAAAAGAAAACAAATGGGAATATAGGAAAGCCCAAGAAACTGAGGGAAAGTATGGGGTTTTAAGACTGCTTGGCAAGCTTTACATTTGGTTATTTTACTTGGGGTGAGTAGTTTATGCGGTGAACTACTGGTGTGAAGTACTAAATGTATCCAAATAAATATATTTGGAAGCTGGTATCTTGTGTGTGTATATTACACATAGATACATATGTAAATAGGACTGGGAGAGTCTCAACACTTAAATCCATCTTTATCAAACAGGAACGAATGCTCTCGGAATCAATGGGGAAAATGACGAGATCACGATGATGGCATGTATTCTATTTTCAGCATCACAGGGCCTGGAGCACTCAGAATGAACGTGGATGCTAGAGAACACTCTGTAAATCTTTCCCCCTGTGTGTAGGCTTCCCACATTTGCCCAAGCCAACAAAACCAGCTTAATTACTGTCTGCTGCTTGAACTGCGTCTTGGGCTCCCGCATGTTTGTGTTCTAAGGCTGGCAGGGCCAGCAGCAGCGTGAAGCTAGCTGGCCATCACACAAATTCCACTCCCCTCCTGCTCGGGAGGAGAGCCGTGCCCGCTCTTTGTGTGCAGCGGTATTGCAGGGCTGGTACTTGGGAGAGAACGAGGAACCAGCCTGGCTCTTGCCATGCTTTCCAGCACAGGAGAGAGAATTTTTGCCACGAGGGTAACCCCTTTCTTTACTTCTGTGTTGCGTGTATTTCATCCCGTCCCCATATTTCTGAGGAATTAATATATTTTTAATGCCCTCTCCTGGTACAGAAGAGATCTATTTAAAGGATTACTGGAATGACTCTTAAGAAGTAAATTGAACAGTAGGAATGCCTTATCCAGCTGCCTTTGGTTTTGTTGCCTAGTCACTTCTGAGAGACGGAATGAATGCAGGGAATCACTCTTGAAAGTGAATGAAGAAAAGGGAAATGAAGTCAATAGTAAAACCGGTCATGGTAACTTTAAAGTATACAATCCTTGTGTTCCCTTCCCCCTCTCTACATACATAAATTAAGGACGAGGCTGGAATGCAGAGGGCATTTTCTTTTCCACCCTCAGTACTAAAGAGTGCTTGCAGTTTTGCACCCTTATTCTTTCCCTGGTGTGTGTAGTTGTGGTGTCCTCTGTTGGGAGCTCTCTTCTCTGCAAACACAAACGTATACTCACTCTGCCTTAATCTTATTTAAACAGTCCTCCTGTTCCCTTTGAGATTAACGCTTTGCTATCTGGCTTCAGAGACTAAATACACAATATATTAGGTCTCTTGATGAGTGTGGTAGATCAAAATCGTGCAAAGAGTGGGGTGATGTGGGGATGGCTCAGGCATTTGGAGTGCATCATGTAGCTTCTTAAAATATTTGAAGCCTTGGAGGAGCTTTTGTTTTCTCCCTTGTGTTTTTGCTTATTTTTTCCCTCCAACAATGAAGTACATAACTCCAAAACAAAAACATTACTGGAAACAAGAAAGTCACAATTTTCTGTCGCTAGCTGTGATGGGAGCTTGAGTTTGTGGAAGTTGCAACTGTTTAGTAATCTGAAGCAGGAAGGTTGTGCTTCACCCTGGGTTAGAAAGGACCAAACAATTCACAAGTGATTTCCAGACGCTTAAGGTCTGCAAGTTCTCCTGGACAGATATTCTTGCTCAGCTGTGAGCGTGTTGACTTTATCTCTTGAGATAATTGAGGAAGAATGGCTCAGGTATGCGCAGTAATCGTGTGCTGAATTCAAATATTTCAGTCTTTATGCCTCATTATGTTTATCCATTCCTGTGCTGCTTCCTCAATTTTGAGGCTTTTTGAGCTTCCTTGGATTTTAGTAATAATCCTAAAAGTTGGTTTCCTGATGTTTCCTGTTCCAGACGGTGTCTGAAGTAGTGTTGGAATGATCAATTGATACTTAGTTTGATGAAAATAGCTTCCTCTATACTTAACGCTGGCAAACTGAGGAAGCGGGTTCCACGTTTGGTCATTGAACTGTCTTTTTACTCCTTAGGACAGAATTACCAAGCTGTAAGTAATCTGCTCGACATTATGGACGAGACTTGTTTGAGTTGCTCCTTTGGAAAATTCCAGAAATGGTATTTTGAGCCACTGGGAAGGTGTATAAACAATGAAGAAGTACCAAAATGCTTTTTAAATACTACAATTCTTTGTTCAGTCCTTGGAAACATCAGGAGATTGCTCCACTTGTGTAAACATACTGATTTACTTGCTCTCTGCTTAGGCAGCAGATCAACGTGATTCCAAAAACTTGCACAGAAACCTTTTAGGTCTGGTGAAATAAAGAATCTCTTTGTTCGCTGCCATGATTGACTTGCTGCTGTAGAGTAGGTGACATGTTTTGCCTACCAAGCATGTTTTATAAGCAGAGTTTATATAAAGTTCATGGTACATTAAAATAGATAGCCTCTTCTGTACTAATAAAATACCTTTTATTCTATTATTGGAAACAAACTTAATACAGAATTGCTTTTCAGGTTCATAATGGGCCTTCTGGAACTAAGTCATTGGATTACAGCTTTTTTTTCTTTTTGCTTGTTTGGACTGATAAAGCTTGCTTTATTCCCTTATTCCATAGACTTGTTGACAGTGGTAAGACTTCAGCATGACCCTTTCTATAATATTTCAGAAAGCTTGCTGGTGATAATGCATGCGTGGTTCTTGTTCAGCATTCACTGGGAAATGTGGAAGGCCCCCAAAGTGTGAAAATGATTTTGTTTTTTCAATATCAGTCATTGAGGTTTTCTTATTTCAAACATTTATTTCTTTTAAAAGGGGAAAAGGCATTTGAGATGTTGGATTCCTTTATTCATCTGTTTTTGAAAAGTCTAGCCTGCCTATTTTCATTTGAACTGCTCATCTTTCATAAATGCACTGGCCCAGAGCCTCAGTTTTTCAAACTGTCTGAATCCTGTCTGACATAACAGGTCAATTACTCAAAACAGCAAAAGTTGGTGTAATAAATACTGAGGAAAAATTCTGAAATCGTGATTATTATCTTCAGAAGCCCACTAGGAAGCAAGTTAAGTTTGCATTGAGTGGCTGTTCTGGTTAACAAGTGGCCACTGGTTAAGAATTGCTTGGGAGCTTCTGGTGTGTCTCCCTTTCACATGGTGAACTGCGAACACGTTACTTGAAGCATCATAAAAACTTGGTGATAAATGTCTTTCTCCCCCGTCTCGTTCCCTGTCCAAGCTGGACACCTTCTTTTGATTCCTTTGGTTCTTCAGATTCCTGTCTCTGTCTACCCTGCGAAAAGGTAGTCTTACTTGAACGTAGTGAAGATAAGTGTCCAGCCCTTGGGTGGCTTTGATTTCTATTGGAGCACTTGAAGTGAAGATGTATCATTAAAGCAATACGTAAAAAGCTTAAAGCAGGTTCTGAAAAATAAAGATCATGCGCAGAAGAAAAAGCAGTCTTGACAGCAGCTGCAAGAAACTGGATTGTAGCTGCTGATGCGGGAGGACTGTCTGGAGGTTTTGAGGACTCCTGGGACAGCAGACTCTGCCCTGGTGGCCTGTGCTGATAGCTCAGGGACCAGAAGCTTCTCCTGACAGTTTGGTGGGATTTTTCAGATCCTTGGCTTGGTTTGGCTTTTGCGTGTTTTGTTTCTTTGAGGTAGGGATACAACTGTACAGTAGTTCTGTGTTTGACTCACAACATTTCACTCAACCTGCTGCAAAACACTTTCCCTTGGTGATGGCCGTGTGCAGTGACAGTAAGTGGACTTCAGGTTGTGGAGGTAATTTTCTAGGTTTGGGGTTTTTTCTGGTTGATCCCCCGACCCCTTTGCTTTCTGATCACTGAAAAACATTACTTGGAAGTATTCAGTGGTCTCAGAAGTGTTTCTACAGTGTTAACAATAACTATATATGAAGGGACATTGAAGTGGAACTAAAGGACAATCGTATATGGTAACCCTGAGCTGCCTATTGCAAGTTATGCAAGAGGGAGAAACTTAGTACAGGTATTGCAGGTACACTACAGGAATGCAGATACACGTTTCTGTCCTATTTTTTGCTTTTGTGAGAATGATGTCTTCATCTTGTGTGTTTGATGTTGCCCTGTAGCGTTTTAAAATCTCAGCACTTGAAATGTCACGTTTCATTTTGGTGTCAAAGACGTCTCAAAATGCTCAGGGTGAAGAGAGAGACAAATGTGGTCTCTCAAGGCACGGGTAACTTTGTGGCGGTGTATTATCAGATAATGCTATCTAACTGTATCCTGGGAGGGGTGTGGTTAGCAGATAAGGGTTTGGTGGTTATTTATCTCTGATACTGGTGCTTGAAGAGGAGGGCATTGAAGTGAGTTCAGTGGTAAACAACAGAACGCATCCTATTTCCAAAAGCTGTTGGTGACAATAGAGCACCTGTACATCTGCTTCTCCCGCAGGAATTCCTCGCTAGTGCCCTTTGCAGATAGACGGAATCATTTACGAGCTCCTGGGCAGTGAGAGCAGCCCTCCGTGTTTGCAAGACTCCCACCTAGAGACTCTAGCAAAAATAGCATGCAAAAAAGGGAGGAGGCAGGGAGAAGGCAGCGCCTTCTGTAGATGCTCTTTTGCTCGTTGCAGCGCTGAAGGACTAAAATAACCCTACGTGTAACTCTCACAGGAATTAGAGTTACCGTCTGAAAAGGAAAGGATAACACTGATTTTTATTTGGCAACGAGGGTGTTAATACAGATGAAAATACACAAGCGAATCAGTGCACTGCGGAAGATGAAATGCTTCCCCTGTCAATTCTCAAACACTATTAAATCCGCCCAGTTCAACACCAGTGCCTTCATGTCTGTCTCTTTCTTTGACCAAGGTATGGGAATACGGTATTCGTAACGGTGAGTTACTGGATTTAAAATGTGTGATTGGTTGCTTTGGTCTCCAGTACTGATTTTTGTATAAAATATGCCTCTCAGCCCTATTTTGGGACTAGTTAAGCAGAAATCATTTTTCCGCCTACTTTCTTAGCACGTTTGTTTTGTCCTTGGAAAGGGAACAGTCCAAGATTACAGTGTAGAAGGCACATCAGATTCTATAGACGTATCTCGAGTTGAGAAACTAATTAATAATTTTCTGTTGTGATTGCTGCTAAGGAATGTGGTTTGTTTCTAATTTAAAATTGATCCAAGTACCTGAAAAGATCTTCTGCATAGTGTTGATCAGGCGCTGGAGGGTTTGGAGTCCCTTGTCACCGCTGATGGGGCTGCAGGACTTTGTGGAGGTGTGGGGATGGTCGTGCTGAGAGTTCCTTCACCCGGTTGAGCCTAGAGACAAAGCAGGGCTCGCGTCAGCTTGGGGATCACTCATGTCAAGCTGGGATGATCTTGCAAGTTAAAATAAATTGCAAAAAGCGAGAATGTCAAGAACTGTTACAGAAAAGTGCTTAGCTTTCTGCTATACGTGAGACGTGTATAATTAATAAATACAATATATGTTACATCAGCAGACCTAAGAAAATGGAGGGTTTATCCCTGAATTTATGGCTTTTCTGGCTGTTGTTACTGCTTGTTCTAATCATAAGGCTTCGAGTCTAAGGCTTTTGACCTTGTAAAACTTTTAAGTGACTTTCACCAAGTAACTACTGTGATGAATTTATCCATCTATTTTCAGATGGATATATAAGATTTTTGAGGCAAATTTTTCTTTGCTGTTCTGCTTCCGCATATGTGCACACATTTAGATCTGCTGATAACTTGCTGTATCATCTTCTCTGGTTTAAGACTGGCTTAGCTTGCAGTGTTAAATCTCTCAGTGTTTTTCAAAATAGTAATTATTCTGTATACCTCTCACTACTGAGAGGCGAGTTACCTTGTTTTTCTTCAATTAATTGATGACTTTCTTAAGCTCTCCTCCTTTTAGAGGATTACAGCAACGTGGTTTGCATTGTATGGGATAACAACGTGATTTGCATTGTATAGAACAGTCAAAATTAGATTGCTTGGTTTGCACTTCACTCTTTCTGCATACTGGATTTGATTAATTGTATGTTACCTTTATGCCCTGTTCACCTGTGAAGGGTACACATTGAATGCCATATTCTTATCTGAATGATATGCAGTGTTAAGTCTTGCAGACGTGAGATAAATCACTTCGTCTGTTCACAAATATGCTAATGGATGGCTAAAGTAACCGTTACCTTCCAGGAAAGAAAAAAAAAAAAATATAAAAATGACGTGCACTGAAATCAAGGTTTTTCTATGTGTGGTCTGGATCCTGGTTTATCTACATACCAGCTTACATCATATTTACGTCCTTAACGCCGTGTTCTTGAGACGTTTCAGCCTGTTTGTGTTTCGGCAGTGCCAGATAATCACGGCAGGGGAGGTCGATGGAGATAGGATAATCTTGCGTTTATCCTTTGTCATACGGCTGTTCGTGCTGCATATTAGAAAACACAGCTGGGCTGTACACACTTGTTCGTGCCAAGAGTCTGACTCGGCATCTTTTGCCTCTGGATGAGGATTTTGCAGCGGAGTTTGGCCTGTTTGTCAGGGCTGTCTCTGCACCGTGCAGGTTTCAGGCAGATGTTGCTGCATCTTGTAGCTGCTGTGTAATGCAGTTATTGGAGAACAGCTTGCCTATGTCCTCGGGGCCACCGCCCATGGGTTTGGGACAACCCGAGCATGATGTAAGTTTCATTTTGGCATTAAAATGAATAAGAGGAAAATCCTGCATGTTTCACTTCTTCAAAATGAAATACCCCTTTTGCTGTCTATGATAAGATAGCTTCCGTGATAGGCTGTACAATAGTGTCTGCTGAAATTTGGACCGAGTAGCTATTGTTTAGCGGTTGCTTTCAGTCTGTAAAGCAGGTACCAGACATTTTTTAACTCTAAAACAGAGGAAGAAGAAACCATCCAATAGAAAAGGAGGGTCCATTGTTTATCTGCATTAGACTGATGGGAAAGTGAACAGCCTAAAGACTTGCAAATGTAAAAAACTGTAGGTACTTCTGCAGAAAATTATGTTTATGTAGTGATATTTCAATTTGAAGTTGGCATTCAAAGAATTGTTTGGCTTCTGATTCTGCTGTTTGAAAGTATGAGGGGCATGTGTGTGTTTGAAGTGAATTGGTGTGCTTGAGCTTAGGTCGGAATTTGTCATTTTTCTTTTTGCTGTGTAAACACATCAAGTTGATACAAGGTACGACAGGGTTTTTGTCAGTGTATGTTCACAACTTAATGTTAGCACTCCATATAAAAAATACTTGTGTTAATATAAACCTTCCTCAGTCAGAAGAGACACTCAGTTTTTTTAGAAACAGTCTGTAGACTTTATTTCCTATTTTCTGTAGCTGTTTTTGTTCCACATCCTGGCATTCCTTAGACACTGATGTCTGAACATCTCCACCCTAATACGTTTTGCCCTTAAGTTGTCAAATGTGTATGGAGTCCTTAATAAAGAATAATTAAAAAAAGGCCTTGAGATCGTATAGGTAATGACTGTCTCTAAACCTTCTATCAGAAAGAACGGGGAAAATAAAGGTAGGAATATGCACGTACATGGTCTCTGCTGTTAAGAGTACATACTGAAAATCCATTTCTATACTGACTAGAGTAGCACTCGTAACAGAAGAACACTTCTAAGAAGTGATGATATATAACCTTTAAAAACAATTGAGTGCACAACACTGAATTTGTAACTCTGGCACGGTGAACTAGTAACTGCTTTTCAATTGTATAGCTTCAAAAAAATACTTTTGTATTTTTAAGAAAATTCCTATTTGTATTTTATAACATAAATAAACTGAATGGAAGTACGATTTTCTTTTTTACTTACAATCATAGCTTTCTTGGCCGCTTAGTATTTAGAAGAATTATTAACTGGTGGGGTTTATTTTTGTTCCTATGCAGCGGATATAATTTCTACAGTAGAATTTAACCATTCTGGAGAGTTGTTAGCGACAGGAGACAAAGGAGGTAGAGTTGTCATCTTTCAACAGGAGCAGGAGGTGAGTGCTAACTACTGCAAGTGTATTTCACGTTCTCTCGTCCTATTTGTTCTCTTCTTAAAGAAAAGGAGCATGCTTTCATAAAAACTTCACACAAAGTGCATGCCTGTGTAATAAGTGATTAAAATAATGACATTTAAGAGTGAAGAAATTATTGAGACCTTTGTGACGCTGTTTGAAATTAATTTATCTTTAAAAGCTCTTTAGCTGTGGTCTAAAGAGTGTTTAAATGAAAATAAAAAAGTGGGGTAGGACACAAAAAGACAGTGGGGAAGCTGAAGTTGGTTGTTTTACAGTTACTCTGCTTGGCTATGATTATTATTTTAGATTTCACTGTAGTTTGGGAAATAAAAGTTTTCCCTTAAGTGAGTATGTAACTGTGACCTAAGATGTCCTTTTCCATCCTGATACCAATCAGGTAAAATCATAGAATCATAGCAGCAAAGGTATCTCTTAATTTTATACTTGTTCTTTTGGTCTTTTCAGAATTCTATAGCCAAATCTTCCAATGTCAGGAAAGTGCTCCTACTCCCACGTTCGAGGTGGGAAAGCTGAGATGCAGCGCTTGATTTTTAACTAAGGCCGCAGTTAGGAGTTAACTTGGTTAGAATTTATTTCAGGCGTTTCTGTCATCTCACTGCCTAGAAAAGTCACGCTGCTGCTTCTTTCCTTAGCCTTTCATTCAATTGCAATTCTAAAACTCCTAAACCTTTAGAATTCCACAGTTCCCCTGAAGAAGTTGCTTTCTGCTGGTAGGCAGGCAGTTTTGGTGCGGTACCTTCCCTTTATGAATAAATCACTGTGGTCAGTTGGTGCCATCTAGTGGGATATTCCCGACTGACTGGCCTCTTCCCAGGTTTCTTTGCCCAGAGTCTGACATGAACATAGTGTGTAGAGTATCCTCACTGTAATATTCCTGCAGTTTTGGGTGAGGTTTTTTGGTGTTTTTTTTTTTTTAAAGTCTTTTTTTAGCTTGCATCCTTTAAGGATCCTTTACTTTAATGTAGCTTAAAGCTTAAATGGCTAATTGCCTGTTCTCAAGTGAGTTGTCCTTAAATGGCTACTTATGGTTTTCATGCATAACTCATGGCTCATATCCTTACGATCCGTGAGTCTAACTACGGTGAGAATCACCTGGGTCATCAAATTAAATTGCACGGAATTATTTTTGGATAATTTGACTCCTTGGTGTTTCGGGAATGAACAATGGAGACTTGATTCCCTAATGCATTAGTAGTTAGTTACGCCATACGCACTACTGTCTAGAGCAAGTGTTATACGTAAGGGTATCTAAAAGACAGTTAAGTGTTTTAGTTGGGTTTATGTACCACCTTCTATCGCACTGCATTCCGGAGTGTTTTACAGACTGTACGTACGGGAAGACAAACACTAAAACACAAGTGCCCTGTATGGAGCTACATGCGCTCCCGTAGCTTTTCCCACTGCCAGAAGGCTGCCGCCTCTGGGTGGGAACGCGCAGCCCTTCTGCAACCGGAGCAAGTGCCATTGCATAAGTACCAGGCAGGAAATGAGTACTGTGTCTAATTGAAACTGGAGGAGGAATTTGCGTAGGCAGCCTGTAATTACCTAAATTGGAATTTAACATAAGGCACTTGGGCCAACACCTCTTCTTGTTCTGATTTTTTTTTTTTTTTTGCGTGCCATGAGATGGTCTCATGGTTTAAATTTTGCTTTTATCCCAAGGATGGATTTCACATGTAATTGCTTTTATATATTATCCTAGTCCTGTAGAGTTTTACTAGAATACACAAGTATATTTAAGACTCAAACATTATGGAACTGAAGGAAAGTTCCCCGAATCATGACCAGCATTTCCTAAAGCACAATAGATTTACTTTAGCAGTCGCCTGTTGTATGGAGTGACCCTGCTTAACTTGTTAGACCTAAGTGAAACTTAGAACAAAGTTCCTTCCGTTCTGTAGGGTGGGGAAGCCAGTATAATTGAGAGGTGTGGTGCGATCTTCTAGTGCCAAATTTTATTTCTAAGCATTTTTTCCACTTTTCCCTCCCTCCCAGCTTATTGTAAAATGTAAGAATTCCTGCCAGCTATTAATATAAGGGGGTGAAGCAAGAGAAAATGATGCAAGGAATGTGACAAATGTGGGCTAGCAAGGATCATATCAAGAAGCATGTTTTAGTGAGGTATTAAGGGATGAGATGAATGGATGGACGTGAGACACACAAGAGAAGGAAGGAGCAAAGTCCCTAGTCAAGAACGTATCACAGGAAAGGCATCTAATGGTGCAACCTCTTGAAATGGGTGCAACAGGAATATATCACAAAATTAAGCTTGAATTAATTTCAGGTACCACCTAGTGAGCACTGTTTTCTGCCACCGTACCTACTGGAGGGAATTTAAGGTTCAGCACA